>NC_091625.1:80064600-80689600 GCF_027580195.1 Bos mutus
AGGTTAAGATCCAGGGCATTATGACCCAATGAAAGAGGAATGAAATGACCCTTGCTTGCACTTTTTGTTGCTTAGTCGCTCGGTTGTGTCCAGCTCATGGACTGTAGCCCACCGGGCTCTTCTGTCTATGGGATTTCCCAGGCAAGAATACTGGAGTGGATTGCCATTTCCTTCTCCAGGGGCTCTTCCCAACCCAGGCATCAAACCGTTGTCTCCTGCATTGACAGGCGGATTCTTTATTGTCAGATATTCTTTTAGATGCTGGGAATACAGTGATGAAGCTAAGAATTTGTTCTAACGAAGCTTACATTCTAGGGAGAAAATGCTGAGGAAAGAATTTCTCTATAGTAAATGAATCATCCAGGGAGGAAGAAAGATTACAACCATGTCAACTTGGGCTTACTGGTAAACAGGACGTGTTTACTCAAGCTTTATAAAATCAACAGTAAAATGGTTTCAGCCTCACAAGTGAATAAAGCAAAATTTCAGTTCAGTTCAGTTCAGTCGCTCGGTCGTGTCTGACTCTTTGCGACCCCATGAGTCGCAGCATGCCAGGTCTACCTGTTATTACCCCTTGAAAAGCAGAAATGAAAAGTTACCACAATTCTCTTTTACCTTATCTGTTCATCAATAAGGGAGACATTTAAAAAATAAACTAAAATAAAAATATTTAATTTTCAGAAAGAAATAACTTAACTATGCTTTGCCTAAAGTTGTATTCTGTGCTGTAAGCCCATGTTTCTTTATGTGCTGCTGCTGCTGCTGCTAAGTCACTTCAGCCGTGTCCGACTCTGTGTGACCCCGTAGATGGCAGCCCACCAGGCTCCCCTGTCCCTGGGATTCTCCAGGCAAGAACACTGGAGTGGGTTGCCATTTCCTTCTCCAATGCATGAAAGTGAAAAGTGAAAGTGAAGTTGCTCAGTCCTGTTTGACTCCTAGCGACCCCATGGACTGCCTCCCACCAGGCCCCTCTGTCCATGGGATTTTCCAGGCAAGAGTACTGGAGTGGAGTGCCATGTGCTATCTGTTATTAATTCCTTCTGTCTCTTTTAGCAATCTTTACCAATGCATTAATTTCTTCACTAAAATTCTTATGAGGAGAAAAATACTGACAAGTTGCCCAATTTTTTAAAAGTACTATGTCTTATATAATCTGGTGAATAAAATACCTTTAATGTAAAGTTTAACTGTCCTTATCTTCCTCTCCATGACTCTCCAGCCCTACCCCTTCCCCTACCTCCCTACCCCCACCCCACCTTGGAATAAGCTGAAGTTTAGCTATGAATGAGATGAATGTTTTTTTGTTTCTAAAATTTAAATTTCTAAGTTGTTATAATTGAATCACTATCTGGCAACTACCTTTTATCACAAGCAATAGGTCAAGATGGAGAGTAGAAACCCATCCTTCACTAACTTGAAAAATTATTTTTAAAGTAGAAAAATTGAACTTAAAATGTTACTGCTTATTATTCATTATAATAATTGCTAAATATTGATTTAGACTAGATATAGCTTCCTCCATATATAAAATATATGGGCTCAATTCATTTTGGAAATATTGCACTTCTATGATGTCAGGCCATGTCAGGAATTTTGCAGCCTTTCTGTGGAAAATAATGTATTAAAGATATATATGTGTCAGTCATATTTTATTCATTTTTACCCTTTTCCATCTTAATGATTAAAACATTTTAAAGCAATTGTTTCTGAATTTCCTTCCAGACCACCCACCCAACACTAAATTAGGTTTCCCAGTACAGAAGTGGTACCCAGACCACTAAGGTACCATCAAGGAGGGATAGAACATGGAAACGTCTCACCAGAGCAGCAAGAACTCCAGAGATTCAGGAAGGAAGAGAGGGATGAGGAGGTGAAGGGAAGGACCAGAAAGAAGTCTGGCATCTGTGATGGAGCTGACCACATATTCACAATCTCATTTCTCTTGCTCGGTTCAGAAGTATCCCACACTTGCCATCTCCCTTGCATTTGGAATTGAACAACAGACTACATTCTAAGGGGATGGAATGAGATGGGGAAGTGGCATTCTCCCTTCAGGCTTGACCCACAAAACTCCCCAAGTAAGACTGCACATTCCCCTTCTCTTTTCTGTCAAGCCTGCCAGCTGCAGAGAATTAGGGAAGCTCTCACAGGGCGAGTTAGGTGATGATGGAGTCACCTGAGGGAGCGAGGGCAGCAGAGCATCCATATTGAATGTGTGATGTGAGTAAGAAATACATCTTCTCTGGGTTAACACACTGAGATACTCAGTTATCTCTTACAGTAATACAGTACACTGACTAATACAGCACCTAAAGAAATGCACTGGTGATGGACTCCATGCCTTCTTCTAGTCCTGTGAAGTGGTGGATCCTCATCAAGACTCTGTTAGGTCATCTCTAAGGAGAAAAGGAACACCTCTAGAAAGTTCTCCACATCCATGGTAAAGGGGTGCATCCTGTCCATTCATACACTGTAAAACTTCAGGGGGAGGACTTCATTATTCAACACAGGAATGTCTTATTCTCTGATACTGTATTGATGGCAAATGATCTCTTTATTCCTTTAGGGAGAAGAGAGAATCCTGGGGCAGTAACGATAGATTTTGTTGACATATGAAGCAATTTTGGCAAACCTAGCAAGCATTTTGGTTGTGATTTATATCTAGCCAGGGAGAAATGACATCTGGGCTGTCTGATTTATTCACTAGCAAAATGCTGGCTGAACCTAAAATAAGAAAATAGAGATTTATGTAACAGATTGCAGCGCTTTAATTTAAGAATGGCTAGGAAACCAGCAGACACTCCATGGCTCGGCTCTGCTTGGAATCACATGCTGCAAGTTAATATTACCTTTCTCAAAGCATGAAGTCACATGTTGAGAGTCAGGGCATTATTTCTTCACCTGAACATTTTCAAAATGACTATTTTATATCCAAATAAGTCCTGGCATTAAATGAACTTTCACCTGCCATGAAAAAGCAAAGAGCCCTTGTGGAATTTAGCAGACTGCTCTGGTCTATTGTGGGCTTCCCAAGTGGTTCTGTGGTAAGGAATCTGCCTGCCAAAGAAGGACTCAGGTTCAGTCCCTGGGTTGGGAAGATCCCCTGGTGAAGGAAACAGCAACCCACTCCAGTATTCTTTCCTGAAAAATCCTAGCACAGAGTAGTCTGGCAGGCTACAGTCCATGGGGTCACAAAAAGTCAGAGAGGACTGAGCAACTGAGCATGCACACATGGTCTATTGTGCCTCAGCTCGGAAACCCACAAGTGACTTTGCATTCATCTCCATGCCAGGAGAACTCAGGAAACACTGCGACTTGAGAGTAAGAATTCTGTCCCTTCTATTAAGAAGTCAATGTCATAATTGTTTTCTTTCAAAAGCCAACAAAGTTTTCCTGGAACACACTCAATGCTGTGAAGTCCAAAATGCAATTTCTCCCTGGTCTCAGCGCCCACACTAGATGCTATTCTCCCAAAGCACCCATTTCTTCTCATCTTAGGGACACTGAGTCACATCACAGAGTCCTGCTTCTTGCTTCCTGCTTTGCCGAGGCTGTGAGAGATCTCAGCACTGACCCGCAGTCCCCTCTAGAGAGCCAGAGGACTCCTTGGCAGGACTGTGATGTGCTAACCTTATTCTAACTCCTCCTTGCATGTCTCCCCTTTCTCAGTCATGCATTAGTCGATCAAGCAATACATTTATCATGTTGGCTGGCTGAAATTCCGAATGAGGCTGGGAGATTCACAGAAAGAGTGAAAAAAAAATGGCAGAAGACAGAAGAATGATGAAATGAGAGGAAAGAAGAAAGGGATAGGAGAGAGGAAAAGAGGGAAGGATACAGTCCATATATCCATCAGTGGTCAGCAGATGAGAAAGTTGAGTCCCTCATCAAAGGATCATTAGATGAGTATTTACCTTTTTTCCTTTAAAGAAAATTTTACTTTACCTACTTTCTTTAAAGGCTGTTGCTATTGCTCCCTTGTGCTTTCAGATTCCCCACACAGTGAAGAGACCACAGAAGAATCCCTCCTGCCATATGGAATTTTGTCAGCTCACCATGCCTTCCTTAAAGCCAAGGTTTGGGAAGAATCACTGTTGTCACAGTTGAGGATGAGATTTTTATCCTGAGCAAGGCTGAGGATGCTAGATTATACAACTTCTTCCAGGAATATCTGTCCATGTAACTACAGGAAAAAATTTTCGTCAGCCAAAGGAATGGATCTGTAGTGGATCTAAAATTTGGTCTGCAAAACTACAGTGCAAGAAATATCACATTTATTTCTTGTCTTCATTGGCTCCAAGTTCACTTTTCTCTGAGATGACGAGAAATTCAATCCTTGTCAGCCTTGGGGCTTTAGTTACACCTCCCCAGTCATGCAAAATTCCCTGTCATCATCTGGATTTGACAGTGTTAGGAGAAGGCCCTGGTCTTCTGTCCCACGTGCTCATTACTGCTGTGCTTGTTTCCCAACCCCAAGATGTCCCCCAGAGGTGGGGAATTCCTCAGCTTCAAGCCAAGCCTAGGCTCCCAGGAGCTCGGGTGTTACGTCCTCCCATCCCACCCCCACATCCCAGAGAAATCTCTTTTGGGGGGCTCTGTGGATAAGTGTGCAATAGAGAGAAGTGTCTGGCACATTCCCCAGCTTCCTTTCCTCCTTTGAGCCCCGTCAGTTCAAGAAGAATTCTTGAACTCCAAGCAGTACAATTCATCTGCCCACTCCTCTTCCCCGAGCATCCAATGTCACCAGCCTGAGTTTTCACAACGGAGTACTAAGCATCAGAGAAGAATTGCCTTCTCTGCCTCCTAACATCTGCTTTCCTCCCTGTATCACACATCTTTCCGAGGTAAGGGAACACAGAGACCTGGCCACAAGAGCAAAATAACCATCAACAACTCACTGAATGATCCCTCCACAAAGAACCGGATGTGGAATGAGAGGCATCTCTGAGGAGCGGAAGTGGCAGAAACCACGGGGCAATGGGGGCTCTGGCTTCACCTCACGTCCCTGCCCTGAGGAAGGGGTACCCACACCAGTCACCCCAACACGAGAAGAGAGCCTCCGTGGGAAAGGGATGTCATCTGGTCTTGGGAGAAACAAAGCTTTTGACTGGGAAAAATTGGGGCTCACATAGGAATTCTACCATGGGGAAGCTATGTGACATTGTGCAAATTAACCTCTACCTCACATCTTAGTGTTCTCTCCATAAAATGGGATGATAACACCTTCTTGCAAAATACTTTTGAGGAGTGAATGAGTCTCCTCTCTGTGGACTCTTCTCTCAAATGTACCAAATTACTCTCTAGAATGAAAGCAGAAGGGTAGGAAATGACAAAAAACACCAGAGGAACATCCTAAAAATCTGAGAAGACCCTCCTCTCCAGCCCAGTGTCTTACGAAGCTCCATATGTCAGATCAGGCAGGTGAAGAAGGAGATGCCTAAAATCAGAGGTCACCGTTCCCACCCCCTCTCCTCTCCCTGAGGCCCTGAAGAGGATCCTGGAAAATACACACCAGAGTGGTTAAACTCCTAAATCTTGAAATTGGTGGGTATCGAGTTTGGATCCCAACTTCATCTCAACGAGCTCAGTGAGCCTATTGAAGTGTGAGACAGGGATAATCCTCTTTACAACAAGAATTACCATAAAAAGAAATGAGGTGACACAAAAGGTTTAGCCCAGTGTCCTACAATCCAGCAGCACATCTATTATCATGGTCATTAGCATCTTTGCCCACTTGCTAAGAAACCTTTCCATAAATACATCAGTTATGGAGACTTTTCCTTGTGATTTCATTGGTTTTAGCCTTGAACAATTTTAGCCTGTTCTTGATTATGTTCGATCATTTGTGAATCCCATTAATTTGGAAACCTGATAATTATCAGTCTCTCCAAAGCGACTCCAAGGTACCAAGGTTCACAAACAACAGAGAGCAGCTTCCATGGAGCCACAGTGAACATCCTGCACCGTGGCACAAAGCCAAGTGTGCACAAGACACTTGCTTGTAAACAGTCTCACCTTCACCCAGGATACCACTTTTATTATGATGATGACTGTCTTTTTTCCTCTTCAAGGCTGACAAGCTGCACCAGGTATTTCCTTCTTACTTAGATACCAAAATAAAGTCTCCTCCAAACTTCTGGCTGTTGAATTCTGCTGCCAGGGTGTTAGGGCCAGCCCCTGAGTCATGCAGCCCAAAGCCAAGTCGAGGGGAGGTGGTTTTCATTTCAGGAACTCAGCTCCGCTTCCTGGAGACTAAACACAGCGGCATCAATAAATAGGGGAGACAGGAGGCAGTAATGAAAGAAGAATTTAAACTTCAGCTTCAATATTCACCGACAAGCATGCAGTAGTTTAATATGGCTGTACAATAAATGCATTTTTATGTGGTAAAAGGCAAGATCAAGATGGCTTGATTCTGCCATCACACAGCCAACAGGGATGGAAAGAGCATTTTCTTAAATGTGCAGCCTTTTTATTAAAATAGCCCAGATGGTCCTAATGGGTATTTGTAAGTACTCTTTTTTTCTTTCAATCGTTCTGCAAATATTTATAAACATCTCTTATGTACCAGATGTTGAGGGTACACCAGGGAATGAGACACGGATGGTTCCTAACTTCATAGAGCTTATATTCCGCTGGAAAAGACAAATCATAAGCAAGGGTCTGTCCTTAAACCAAGAGATGATGAACAAACTGACCCAGGGTGAGTGTCTTAACCTTCCTATATCACCACTTCCTCTTCTGTGGGAAGGAGTTGCTGTTGCTGATGTTTGTGTGCTCAGTCATATCCGACTCTGACATCATGGACTGTAGCCCACTAGGCTCCTCTGTCTGTGGAGTGGGTTGCCATTTCCTACTCCAAGGGATCTTCCCAACCCAGGGATCGAACCCAGGTCTCCTGTATTGCAGGTAGATTCTTTACCGCTGAGCCACCTGGGAATTCCACAGTTCCGTGTCTGTTTAAGGAGGGTGGGTATTAAAAGTCCCCACTTCCAACACTGGAGATTCAGTGTGGCATAAATGAATTGCCATATCAGTGCTGAGAGCAGGGCAGCCTTACCGAAGTGTGCACTGAGGTACCCGCCACCTCAGAAGGGGAGCAGAGGGCAGGGGCCTTTTCCTTGTTCCATCGGGTTCTTTCTGCTTAGAATGTGCCTGAACAGAATAGGTGCTCACAAGTATTAGTTACATGACTGAAATAAAATCAAAGGGCAGATTGTGATTCATGCTAGGAAAGAAGTGAATGGCGTCCTTTAAAAGAAGAATGGGAATGTAGGAAGCAAGAATGATTTGGCCAGAGGGGTCTCTCTGTAAATAGCTAGGGAAAGAGCATTCCCAGGAGAGGGAACGGATGCAAATGCATGGAGGCCGGAAATGCTTGCTGAGTTCCAGAATCTTCTAACACTAGGCCAGCACAGACATCTGCCTGGATGCTGATTTTCCAGCCTGAATCCTGTAACGCCTCGGATGTTCATCTCCTGCCCTGGGTCTGTTCCCCCTACATGACAGTACACGATGACGTTAAATCTGAGTATCTCTCAACTTGAAGATTTCCTGAAAGGAATGGTGTTGAATTCTAGAGGGAACTGGAAGTCTCTGCAGGCTTGAGGGAACCTGGTTAGTGGCAGTGTGGTCACCCACGAATTCTCCGACGTCTCCCCTCATCTTCCCCTCTAAGTTTCACTCCCCTTCCTGGGATGTTTGACATCTTGGAATTCCCAAGACATTTCCTTAAGCTCTTAATTTTTTTAAGATTTTTTTTTATGTGTATTATTTTAAAAGTTTTCATTGAATTTGTTACAATATTGCTTCTGTTTTGTGTTTTGGCTTTTTGGCTGCGAGGCACGTGGGATCATAGCTCCCCAACCAAAAATCGAACCTGCATCCTCTGCATTGGAAGGCAGAGTCTTCACCACTGGACCACTGGGAAAGTCCCTCCTTTAGTTAGTGACTAAATAACAACAACGGAAGAGGTGGCATCTCATAAACTCACTTCCCAGGAAGAGATTTTCATCCTAGGTATTTCCATCCCTAAAAGCTCAAAACTCTTCTAAAAGGAGTTGCCGATGTGTCTTCAGAAATGCTCATATTTGCTCAGAAGAAAAGTGGTATTTTTCTTCTCATAATAAATAAAGCAGACTTCCCCCTGTTTTATGATGAGACCTTGTACAGTCTAGTAGGATTCGCTTCTGACTAGAAAGACAGGCAGGAGGCCCTCCAACTGCTCCCGAGAGCTGATCTCGGTCAGGCCACAGCTGTGCCCCTCTGTACCGTGAGACACATCACTGCCACCACCCACTCCCCCAGATCTCTCACCATCAGCCATCTCAAATTTGTTGTTTCCCAGGTGGCACTAGTGGTAAAGAACCTGCCTGCCAATGCAGGAGATATAAGAGGTGTGGGTTTGATCCCTGCATTAGAAAGATCCCCTGGAGGAGGGCATGGCAACCCACTCCAGCATTCTTGCCTGGAGAATCCCCAGGGACAGAGGAGCCTGGCCGGCTACAGACCTTGGGGTTACAAAGAGTCAGACATGACTGAACCGATTTAGCATGCATGTAGCACGAACAGCCATGCTTAGGAAAGAAAAGAGGAGTGATCGAAGAGATATACACTCTCTGGCAGCCAGAGTAAAAAATAAAAAATAAAACCAAGGAGCAAGAACTTCTAAATGAGTCTCTGCTGGCTTCTCTGTCATGGTTGTACTGCAGGCAGATTCTTTAATGTCTGAGCCTCCAGAGAAACCCAATACTCATGATATGTTCATCAAACCGAGAAATGTAATTCCTTGAGGAAGATTGAAATGCTTATATGATACATCCTCCTACTGGACATCCACATCCCTTTTCCCCCCAAGACTGTTGGGTGTACTTGAAAAAGTATCCAACTGGGAGCTAAGGCCCAGAGTTCAAGTTCTAGGGGTGAAAGTCCATTCCTCAAGAAGTCCCCTTGGCCTGCAGCATCTTCATTATTGCCCTGTGTGATGAAGGGCAATGCACTTGACGTCTGTTCTGGCTCTCCAGCATTCCACCGATCTATGTAACAAGCATGAGCTTGTGGATGTTCATCTGGCACACCCAAAGAGGAATTTGCCTTGTTCAGGCACCATTTAGTGAAGTTTGCTGCTTATTGTCTTTGCCACTACCAATTGGAACCATGTAGTTAGGATGTCATCTGTAGCAAGTCAGATAGCATTACTTTTTATTTAGATTAGATTAGATAGATGACTGACAGATCCTGAACTGATGTTATAAACATAAAATGTATCATTTATTAATACTACACTTAAAAATCCAGAGTTATAACAACTAATATACAGCTTCAATGTAGTTTGTTGTAATACCCCCAATCTTTTCTCCCTAAAGTATTGATAAAACCCTTTAGACAGATACAAGGAAGGCAAGTATTTCTATCATCACCCTGTCCTTGCCTTCTTTTTGTAAGCCTTGTTCAGAACAGGTCCTTCTGTATTCTATACCAGCCTGTATGTGACCTTCTTTATAGACTGATTTGGAGAATTCTTAGTATCTTCTATGATTTCACAACATTCACACATTAAAGTTCAGAATCTGCATCAGTTGTCTTTATATAACTCTAGCTATTTCGATTCCTACTTGTGAATGCACAGACTCACGCAAATGCAAGAACTGTGGAAAGCATGGCTTGTCTCCAGGGCCCACTCTACAACTTGGGAGGGGCTGTCAATTGCCTGCTCCAGAATACCTTCTCTTCTTTGTCCCCCAGCCATGGAAGGACTTGGACAGACCACCCTGACTTTTGGAGAGAAAACAACATCTGAACGAGTGAGTGCTGCCTAAAGAATTCTTCCCCACTAAGCAGAAGCCACTACCCCAAGGTACTTCCTGAATCCCACCAGCCAATGGCCCCCAAAAGATAACAGCTGTGAGTAAAGCCATGAACTTTCTGGTCACAGGGGTTTTCTTGTTTAATTGCTTAAACCTGACTTATTCCACAGGATACCATCTTGGTTGTCAGGAGTTTGTCTTCCTTGGCTCATGTCTTCAGAACTCATTGTTACCTGTATGTATCCAATGTATTGCCATTTATCGGGAATTACAGAAGAGGAAGTTCAGCTAAGTTGGCTTTCAAAAGTTGGCCCAGCATGATGCAAGTGGGTTGAAATGAGTAGTAGAAACAGATGATTTTAATTCGTTTCATCTGTTCACTACCTGTGGCGCAGATGTACCGTCTGTGAGTACTGCAGTCCGTGTTCTCTTTCTCTCTTACCATATCCCTTGACCCCTTCCATGCACTAGAGATCCTTAAATTCCCTTTTCGGAAAGTTATATATCATCTCAGCATTCCTGAATTTCCATCTGTGCTTTGCATGTGATCAACAAAAATATATAAATGATTGTGCAACTGTGAAAGGCTACTTCTTATTTCCGTTGAGAAACTGATCCATTCTCAGCAGTTCCTCACAACTTGCAATTCCGTGTTCATTCCCTTCAAAATATGTGACTGTAGTTCATTATTCTTACCATTTCTGGTACGTTCACTGTTCCGTTTCAACCTCAGGAGGCATCTGTTTGTGGGGCATGTAGACTCCCCCTAATTTTGCGTGTGTGTGCTCAGTCACTCAGTCGTATCTGATTCTTTGTGACCCCATAGACTGTAGCCCACCAGGATCCTGTGTCCATGGGATTTCCCAGGCAAGAATACTGGAGTGGGTCGCCATTTCCTCCTCCAGGAACTCCTGTCCTGGTGTTTGGCCAGGGCTCTGCCTGGCAGCTGGTTAGGAGGGGGAAGGCCTTGGTTCTCTCTTTCCCCTCTGCCACTGCAGTTCCCCTTGGAGCCAGATATGGACACCTGGGTGAGTTGTGGTTGGGGCGTAGCAGGGTGGGGTGGGTGCACAGACAGGTGCACAAATACTGGAGTGGATTGCCATTTCCTCCTCCAGGTGTCCCCCCTTCTCCTCCCAGGGACTGAACCCGCATCTCCTGCATTGGCAAGAGGATTCTTTGCCACTGAGCTACCTAGGAAGCCCCCCCTAACCTTACCTGAGGGTTTATCACCTAAGAAAAAACAGCTTTGTGCCATAGACTCGATAATCTCCAGGAAACATATGTGGCGGCCTCCATCTCCTACAGTAAGTTAGATTCTTGTCCTGGATTGCCTTACCTAAGATATACAAGCGAAAGGCCTATCAAAGCACTAACCATCTTTCATGCTCAACACAAGCTCCTGTGTGGACGCTTTCGTGACTCCCACTTCACGGATCACCACCTTCTCTGCCGTCCCACAGACCGATGCCCTGTGTCCCACGGTTAGTGCTTAATCAGATCTAGTGTCAAATTGATGCCTGCTGCTCTGTCTGGGGTGCTGTGGTCTCACCAATTACATGGGCATTTCCTCAAGTCTGTGTACCTGTAGCTCGTTCTTGGAGTCTTACCTGGTCTTCTGTCTCGTCCCTAAAACACTAAAATGAACCCTTTCTGTGATCCCCTACCGCCCTCTTCGCCCCTCTAGAAGGATAGTTTTCATGCTGAATGTAATTTTCTCCTGACATTCCTGGATGTGCCAGTGGACTGTGAACTCACTGAAGGCAAATCAATGTCTTATTCATCGTTACAGCTTTGATGTATGGTACAGAACAACTTTTCAATGATCATCTGATTTATAATGTAAGGATAAATAAACTTTATCAAGAATTTATTAATTGCTCATAATGCTTTCATGTCTTAACCGAGCACTTGTTAAATATTAGAGAATCAATAAATAGCACACTTGAACAGTTGAATGAATCTTATATTTTTGACTGGCCAGAGTTATGTACCTAAATGAGTAAAACATTCAATAATGTGCAAGAGGAACTCAGTCATTGCTAAGATGCAAATTAAATGTAGCACCCTATGCTAAGAAATGTGACCTGAAAATAGTTGCTAGTTTATACATCACAGGCTTAGAGAAGTGCAGAAATATTCAGTGATCCCTGTGTGTCTGATAGCTCCAAGAATGACATCAAAGTATCATAAAAAAAAATTTCTTGCTAAATGTGAAAACCTGACAGTCTGCCCTGTCTCACGCTGAGGGTCTGCCTCATGCCTGGTATCTGGGAGAAACACTTTCTATATATCATCAAAGTCGGCAGGGGAGATCGAGGTGGACTTTCACCTTGCCTGAGACCTCCAACATAATACCCTTGTACCTCTGCTCTCTAAGCTCTCTGCCAACGAGCTAACCTAAAAATCACATCAGCCAGTTCAACCCACTGTTATTTCAAAGTGCAACCCACATGTGAGAAAGGAGCCTGTGGCAAGCCTTTCAAGGTATTAAAACCGTGACTCACTGCCAGACAGAAAAAAAAAAAAGTGTTCTCTGCCCAGAAATTCAGTTAACATATTATTGCTAAAATTAAGAATAAAAAACTCTCAAAACAGGCCTGCAATGAATTTGTATAAATGATGGCATTACAACATAAATCCAAAAAGAAAATGGCCTGATTTTCCAGTAAGTTTATGGAAGAACATTAGATAATATCAAATAACATCTCCAGCAAAACAGAGGAGATGGTCCCTGAAAAATGCCTTCTTTAACTGAATGAAGTCACAGAGTTATGAACAGAGAAGGACGGTCTGGCATTTTTTAGCAAGGCTGTACTTAAACCAAGCTTGGAGGTAATTTCAAAAAGAATTATTGTTCCACATAAAGAAATGTGTTAGCCATATACTTTTCAACAGCAGTTTACTTTGCACATAAGACGAGAGTCCTTCTTGTGTCCCTGGCCCACCACAGGGGTTGAGATGGTTGCTAATAGTCACCGCAGCCCCTGAGTTGCACTTGGTACCCAGACACTCACTACATTTTACAGCAAGCCACTCCCTCTTTCTGGGAGCTTCCCATCAGTGTGTCAGACGCACATCAACATGATAAAATGAGGCAACAATTCAGGAAGAGAAATATCTATGTTGCTATTAGAAAACAATGCTTTACTTTTTTTCCATCCAGGTAGTTGTTCAAGGTGGGTGAGAATAAGGAAGATTAATATGTGTCTCTGCAATGTCAAAATAGGTTGGCAAATGAAAGATTGTTTTTCAGTTGTTTGTATGTGGGGTGTAAACAGCTTCCTTCATACCTCAGTTGGTAAAGAATCTGCCTGCAATGCAGAAGACCTCAGTTCGATGTGGGGTGTAAACAAAACTTGGCTCTTTGGAAAACAAATGGGTCCCTTTGGATATTACAGAGCCAGAGTAGGACTTGAAAGAATGATGAGTCCATGATCATTTAAAAGAGTAAAAGGGAGCAGGGAAACGTGGACAAGAATCATGGAGAGAAGGTTCAGTATGTGAAGGAAAACATGCTTTAACACACTCATCATCCAACAAAGAGCAATTTCTAAGAACGCCACCCAGAGAGCCAAGACACTTTAATGGCACACATTAGCTTCACAAGCCAGAGCACATGATCAATAGCCCACTTCCAGAGCATCAGGAGCTGGTGTGAAGTGTCATGCCCAAACTCCATCCAGGACAAGACTTTGGAGGCTTTAAGCACATTATCGATTAAAGCAAGGAATTCTAACATGAAGAGTAAATTCATATTAACCATATTCTTTATCCACTGCAAATAGATTTATGGAGAAAATTTTATTTTTTAATTGATCTTTATTTTATTTTATTGCTTTGCAATATTGTGTTAGTTTCTGCTGTATAGCAAAGGAAATCAGCTCTATCAGATGTTTAGAAATATCCCTTCTTTTTTTATATATCCTCTTTTTATATCCTTCTTCTCTTTTGGATTTCCCTCCTGTTTAGGTCATCGCAGAGCTTTAAGTAGTAATTCCCTGTGCCATACGGTAGGGTCTCATTAGTTTATTTTATACAGGTGTGCTCAGTCTCTCAGTCATGTCTAAATCCTTGCAACCTCATGGACTGTAGCCGCCAGGCTCCTCTGATGTCTCCTGCATTGGCAGGTGTATTCTTTAACCACTACCACCACCTGAGAAGCCCATTTTATACATAGGGCTTCCCTGATAGCTCAGCTGGTGAAAAATCTGCCTGCAATGCAGGAGACTCCAGTTCAATTCCTGGGTCGGGAAGATCCCCTGGAGAAGGGACAGGCTACCCACTTCCATATTCTTGGACTTCCCTGGTGGTTCAGTTGGTAAAGAATCAGCCTGCAAAGCAGGAGACCTGGTTCAATCTCTGGGTTGGGAAGATCCCCTGGAGGAGAGCATGGCAACCCACTCCAGCATTCTTGCCTGGAGACTCCCCATGGACAGAGGAGCCTGGCATGCTGTGGCCCATGATTTTGCAAAGAGTCAGACACAACTGAGAGATTAAGCACAGCCCAGCATAGTGTATGTATGTCAATCCCAATATCCCAGTTCATTACACCCTCCCTTTCACCTTGCTATCTTCCTGCTCTCTCTGTTTGTGTCTCTCTTTCTGCTTTGCAAATAAGTATATCTAAATAGGAAAAGGAGTACGTCAAGGCTGTATATTGTCACCCTGCTTATTTAACTTACATGCAGAGTACATCATGAGAAACGCTGGGTTGGAAGAAGCACAAGCTGGAATCAAGATTGCCAGGAGAAATATCAATAACCTCAGATATGCAGATGACACCACCCTTATGGCAGAAAGTGAAGAGGAACTAAAAAGACTCTTGATGAAAATGAAAGAGGAGAGTGAACAAGTTGGCTTAAAGCTCAACATTCAGAAAACTAAGATCATGGCATCTGGTCCCATCACTTCATGGGAAATAGATGGGGAAACAGTGGAAACAGTGTCAGACTTTATCTTTGGGGGGCTCCAAAATCACTGCAGATGGTGATTGCAGCCATGAAATTAAAAGATGCCTACTCCTTGGAAGAAAAGTTATGACCAACCTAAATAGCATATTGAAAAGCAGAGACATTACTTTGCCAACAAAGGTCCATCTAGTCAAGGCTATGGTTTTTCCTGTGGTCATGTATGGATGTGAGAGTTGGACTGTGAAGAAGGCTGAGCACCGAAGAATTGATGCTTTTGAACTGTGGTGTTGGAGAAGACTCTTGAGAGTCCCTTGGACTGCAAGGAGATCCAACCAGTCCATTCTGAAGGAGATCAGCCCTGGGATTTCTTTGGAAGGAATGATGCTAAGGCTGAAACTCCAATACTTTGGCCACCTCATGCAAAGAGTTGACTCATTGGAAAAGACTCTGATGCTGGGAGAGATTGGGGGCAGGAGGAGAAGGGGACGACAGAGGATGAGATGGCTGGATGGCATCACTGACTCGATGGACATGAGTTTGGGTGAACTCCAGGTGTTGGTGATGGACAGGGAGGCCTGGCGTGCTGCGATTCATGGGGTCGCAAAGAGTCGGACACGAATGAGCAACTGAACTGAACTGAACTGATACCATTTTTCTAGATTCCATATATTATATTTTTAAAATCTTTGTTGAAGTATAGTTGGTTTACAGTGTTGTGTTAGTTTCAGGTACAGCCAAGTGAATCAGTTTTACATGTACAGATATCCACTCTTTTTTATTTTTACATTCTTTTCCCATATAGGAAAAAATTTCTTTATGCAAAACACAACTAGGTGGATTTGGAAAAGTTTGGGGAAAGGTATATAGTGTGACAAAGACCTGTCCTGGGCTCTGTTGTGTTCACCATTTCTTGACAATTCACATGATAGTGTAGGTGCCATTTCTATCATTCACTGAAAGAAAAAAAATAGAGACCCAGAATTATTTCAGGGGGCTGGGACAATGGACCGACTCTCACAAGAATTCCTTCAGGTCTTCACCTAAATCACATTTCTTCAGCAAGGTCTTACCCAAGCCTTAACCACATAAGGATTGCTGTGAGCTTCCATAGCATCTTGCTCTGTCCCTTTCTTTATCACAGATTGTTAAGTCTGTTGACAAGCAAAGAACACCGTCATATCCCTGGTGCCCCCAGCCGTTCCTGGCACATAGCAAGTGTTCAATGAATATGTGCTGGATTAATGAAAGAATACACAAAAGGTCATGCATTCAGGTTCACAGCCATCTGAGTGCAGGATTAGGAGATGTAGCAGGGTGGTGGTGGAGATGGTGGGAACTCAAGAACAGCAGGTGTAAGAGCAAGACATGGAAGTCTCAGCAGGTCAACAGTGAGGCAAGACTGCAGAAATTAAACAGGATACTGGCTACATAAATAAATTCCAAATTCCACCAAAAAAGAGATGATGGTTCTCTTCTAAACTTCCCTGAAATATTTTATCCAATTTTGGGGGAAAAATGACAAACTGAAATGAACCCAGAGGAAAGCTTTCATGATAGTGGAACCTGAGAGCCATGAAAGAGGCTTGAAAACCTGAGGCTGATTGAAACCCAAAAATAAGACTCAGGGTGATCTGCAGGCAGTCTTCACATATATCAAGTGTTGGCCTGAAAGAGTAGAATGACACTATTTATTGCACGTAGGTCTGGAGGGCAGAGAAAGGACAAGTACATGTAAATTATAAAGGTATGTTTTGACTTGATAGAAGAAAAAAACTTTAGTAATTATAGCTATTTTAAAACCCTTAATGTGGTTATTCAGCCTTTGAAAGTGATGTTATGGAAAAATACTAATGACAAAGGATGGTTAAAGCCGGTTTTAAAATATGGGTAGTCTGATTTTTTTCAAAATAAAACTATACATATGCACACACACACACACACACACACACACACACACCTGGGCATATACATCAAAAGGTTAATAGTGGTTATCTCTGAGTGTTAGTATTGAATATTATAGATATTTTTAATTTTTATTTTGTGCTTTTTGCTGTTTTATAAAATTATTATGGTAAAGATGAGCTATTTTTCTAGTGACAGAAAAATACTATCCCACAAAAATGGTTGTCTTCACACACAGTTTGTTTTAGCTGGAAGTGTTTGAGCAGAACCTATAAATGTTGTAAGTCTCCAGGGTGTGGAAGCAGAGCTCCTCTGATAAAAAAAGAAGATATCCATTGTCTCTATCAACTTCTAGAGTGCCTTTGCATTCTGAAAGTCTATTATACAAAATGTTTATGAATAATTATTATAATTATTAATATATACTATATAGTTATCAGTAATAGGTATTAATTATTTTTAAAAATCACAAACTCTCAGTTTGTCAGAGAACTCAAAAGTCATCTTTTCTAGCCCATCCAGGAGGTATTAAAAAACTTCCAGGCAAAAAGTGCAGGTAAGTGATCGGCAGGAACTCACATCATTTCTTGTTGTCCATTTCAGCATGGTCTACTCTAGAAGGTGTGAGACATTTCTGTCTTGACAACATTCAGTCCAAAGGTGTATGAAGTCACCTAATCTATTCATTTCTCAAGCATGAGAATATGGCTTGCACTCAAGCCTGCAGTATTATAAACTTTCTGTGATCTTTCACAATGAAACTAGAAAAGAGTACTTATCTTGTTCATACATTATCTTCTTCCTGTCTTGAAAATTTCATCCTATATTTCTTCAAAGCACATATATTTTTCCTTAATCATGTCATGTGTACTATTATCAAATCTACTTTTTATTTCCTCTGCTCAGGATGTCTGAACATTTTTATATAGAGTCATCTTAAGTACAAACCTAAATAGAAATCAAAACAAGACATCTAACTCTAAGGAAAGCCATAGGTAAAGTTTTGAGGACTAGTATATATTTATCTGATTGCAAGAAGAGGTCCAAATTTTCCCTAGCATCTTCTGTTCACTTCTTACAGGGACCTGATATCTTTTCAACCCTTTCTCTCTCTGGACCTCAGAATCAAAATCCACTCTTAGGAAAGAGATCTGAAATTTTCTCAAATCAAAGATAACAGTAGACATCCACTAATTTTGTCATTGTCTCTTCTAATTTGTCACTATGCATGGAAGAAACAAAACGATATAAGACAGTTCTTATTCCTAGGAGCAGACAACTTACTTGGGGAAAACTCATGAATCAGGAGATCACAAGGTAATATGTCATTAACAATCCAGCATCACAAATTGTTAAATGCAGATTTGTTGTTGTTCAGTTGCTAAGTCATGTCTGTTTGTGGCCCCATGGACTGCAGAAAGCTAGGCTTCCCTGTCCTTCACTATACTCTGTCTAGATTTGTCATAACTTTCCTTCCAAGGAGCATATTGATAAAAGTGAAAGAGCAGAGTGAAAAAGCTGGCTTAAAACTCAACATTCAGAAAACTAAGATCATAGCATCTGATCCCATCACTTCATGGCAGATAGATGGAGAAAAATGGAAACGGTGAGAGACTTTATGTTTGGGGGGCTCCAAAATCACTGTAGATGGTGACTGAAGCCATGAAATTAAAAGATGCTTGCTTCTTGGAAGAAAAGCTATGACAAACCTAGACAGCATATTAAAAAGCAGAGACATTTCATTGCTGACAGAGGTCCACAAAGTCAGAGTTGTGGTTTTTCCAGTGGTCATGTGTGGGTGTGAGAACTGGACCATGAAGAAGGCTGAGCACCAAAGAATTGATGCTTTTGAACTGTGATGTTAGAGAAGACTCTTGAGGGTCCCTTGAATATCAACAATTATCAAACCAGCAAATCCTAAAGGAAATCAGTCCTGAATATTCATTGGGAGGCTGATGCTCTTGAGAAACCTATATGCAGGTCAGGAAGCAACAGTTAAAACTGGACATGGAACAACAGACTGGTTCCAAATAGGAAAAGGAGTATGTCAAGGCTGTATATTGTCACCCTGCTTATTTAACTTACATGCAGAGTACATCATGAGAAACGCTGGGCTGGAAGAAGCAAAAGCTGGAACCAAGATTGCTGGGAGAAATATCAATAACCTCAGATATGCAGATGACACCACCCTTATGGCAGAAAGTGAAGAGGAACTAAAAAGCCTCTTGATGAAAGTGAAAGAGGAGTGTGAAAAGTTGGCTTAAAGCTCAACATTCAGAAAATTAAGATCATGGCCTCCGGTCCCATCACTTCATGGGAAATAGATGGGGAAACAGTGGAAACAGTGTCAGACTCTGTTTTTTGGGCTCCAAAATCACTGCAGATGGTGATTGCAGCCATGAAATTAAAAGATGCTTACTCCTTGGAAGGAAAGTTATAACCAACCTAGATAGTGAGAGAGTCATTTCCTAGGCAGGTTGATAGGGAGTCTAGGGGTCCCCAAGGAGAGAGGGGTCTGGAATTCTCAAGGAGGAAGAAAGGACAAACTATTTTTCTTTCTCCACATTCCTTAGGATTATATAACAATAATGTATCCTGCCTGAGGACAGTCTTTGGATTAAACCTTCTGGCTAATTCTGTTATCTTAAAATGTAAATTATGGGAGTAGGTCTGATGAGGTCTTTACAACCTCCATTCTTTGGAGTATATAACTTCATTGCTAACACTAGCAAGCGGGTACTCTTTCTGCCCCCTTCTGATGCCTATGTCAGAAGCTTTCTCTATCTCCTTTATACTTTAATAAAACTTTATTACACAAAAGCTCTGAGCGATCAAGCCTCGTCTCTGGCTCCAGATTGAATTCTTCTCCTCTGGGGGCCAAGAATCCCGGTGTCTTCACGTGATTCAACAACAACTTTTCAATAGCATATTCAAAAGCAGAGACATTACTTTGGCAACAAAGGTCTGTCTAGTCAAGGCTATGGTTTTTCCAGTGGTCATGTATGGATGTGAGAGTTAGACTGTGAAGAAGGCTGAGCGCCGAAGAATAGATGCTTTTGAAGTGTGGTGTTGGAGAAGACTCTTGAGAGTCCCTTGGACTGCAAGGAGTTCCAACCAGTCCATTCTAAAGGAGATCAGTCCTGGGTATTCATTGGAAGGACTGATGCTAAAGCTGAAACTCCAGTACTTTGGCCACCTCATGCGAAGAGTTGACTCATTGGAAAAGACCCTGATGCTGGGAGGGATTGGGGGCAGGAGGAGAAGGGGATGACAGAGGATGATATGGCTGGATGGCATCACCAACTCGACATGAGTTTGAGTGAACTCCGGGAGTTGGTGATGGACAGGGAGGCCTGCCATGCTGCAATTCATGGGGTTGCAAAGAGTCGGACATGACTGAGAGACTGAACTGAACTGAACTGAACTGATGCTGAAGCTGAAGCTCAATACTTTGGCCACCTGATGTGAAGAATTGACTCACTAGAAAAGACTGATGCTGGGAAAGACTGAAGGCAGGAGGAGAAGGGGACAGCAGAGCATGAGTTGGTTGGATGGCATCACTGACTTGATGGACATGAGTTTGAACAAGCTCTGGGAGCGGTGATGGACAGGGAAGTCTGGTGTGCTTCAGTCCAAGGGGTTGCAAAGAGTCGGGCATGACTGAGCACCTGAACTTCCTTCCTTCCTTCCAAGGAGCAAACATCTTTTAATTTCATGACTGCATTCACTGTCCACAGTGATTTTGGAGCCCCCAAAATAAAATCTGTCTGTTAAATACTCTTTTAATTTCAGAAAATAAAAAATAATTATCACTGAACTGACAAATTTACAGTGCCAGCAAATGAATGAGGGAATCATTGCCATGTTCCAACAGGTTTGATCACAGGGTTGGTAGAGATGGAAGCTTTAGGAACTTCAGAATACTGTACAACAAACAAGCCAATCCCAGGGCACAAACCAGCCCTGCCTGCTTCTTGAAGTGCTATCAAAGTGTGGTCTGTGGACCAGCATCCTCTGCACCACTTGAAGCTCGTTAAAGATGCAGAATTGAGAGCTCCATCCAGAGCTACTGAATCAAAACTGTGTATTTTAACAAGATCCTTGGCTGATCTGTGTGCACATTAACGTGTGAGAGGGCTTCCCTGGTGGCTCAGACAGTAAAGAAACTGCCTGCAATGTAACAGACCCAGGTTCAATCCCTGGGTTGGGAAGATCCCCTGGAGAAGGGAATGGCAACCCACTCCAGTATTCCTGCCTGGAAAATTCCATGGACAGAGGAGCCTGGTGGGCTACAATCCATGGGATCACAAAGAGTCAGACATGACTGAATGACTAACATACACACATACACGTTTGAGAAGCTGATCTAAACAATGGAGACTCTGCCTACTTTCTTCACATTGAGTCCTGAGTATATCAAAGCTACTTAATTTTTTAACAGGTTGTTAATTTTTAGCCTGCAATTGTCACAGTTGTGAATTTAATTCATTACTAATCTTTAATCTATTTCTCATTTATTTCCCCTCAACGTCTCCTGTTCATCAAAGGAGGTAATGGCTTGATGGATTTTCAGCTTCAACTCAATAATCAAGGAACTACCCTTCCTCTTACACTAGGGGGTGCATGAAGACTAAGATTCAGAATCTTCTCGGCCATCTTCTCCACAGTGATTTGTGTCAGCTACTGCCCCCTTTCTTCAGAACTGGTTTTCCAGTGTCATGACTTGGAAGAAGGAAAAGAATTACCGGGAACCTCCCCTACTTCACAAAGCAGGCGTGTCCTCCACCGGGTTGCTCTGTCCTCCTCACCACAGATCAGGCACACCGTGACCTACCCACAGGGTGCAGCACTTCTGGGGCATCCTGCCCGGAGCTGGGGACCCACAGAAGAAAAGAGAAGCACTGCTTTAAACACAGGACAGGTCAGAAGACTATAGCACATACTGCTACGTTCTTTTCTGAGTTTCTTGTTTTATATGGTTATGCAGTCTTGAGGGTTTCTGACACACATCTTCCTCTCCTCAGAGTCCCAGGTTTCAAATGTTTCAGAAGATCACAATCTTTTAAAAACTCCTGCTCTACTCTGTTCTTTTATTTAGCTATGTTAGAGACTTCCAGAGAGAAAGCATCTAAGTGGTATGAGGATGAGAATCCCAGGGACGACTCTGGGTTCCCCGCTAAGCTACTCTACTCACTCAACCTTTGACCTGAAACCTAATTAGAAAATTTAATGTTTCATTCTTTTCAGAGGCCTTCCTTTTTCTCCAGTGGAACCCATTACTCTCTGGAGTAGTCTTTTAGAAGATCTCTGGTTGAGCTCATTTATTGAGGCCACAGTGTTTAAAATCTCCATGCCCTCAGCATGTTGGCAGCCAGAGACTCACAGATGCATTTTGGAAATGATTGTAAATAATCAATGTGATATGGGTTTTCCCAGCTTCTCCTGTGGCTCAGATGATAAAGAATCTGCCTGCACTGTGGGAGAACCAGGTTCGATCCCTGGATTGGGAAGATCCCCTGGAGAAGGAAATGGCTACCCACTCCAGTATTTTGGCCTGGAGAATTCCATGGACAGAGGCTACAGTCCATGGGGCTGCAAACAACTGGACACAACCAACTGACTCGCACTTTCACTTGTCATGGGTTTTCCACCTCCTCAAAGTTTTCATCCTAGTGGGATCCTTTAAACAATTATTTAACTGTATTTACTCCTAATAGAGTTCTATATCAAACATAAAAAATTGGGATGATTTGTGTCCATGTGCAACCCCACACGTTGACAAATGAGAGCCCACTCCAAAGTAAAATTAAAATGGCTTCAAAGAATGACAGGAAAACATCTTTTTGGCAGGAACAACAGGAAGCCAGAAGGAATAGAGGAGAAATCCAGTAGAGAGTGTAAAGTGATGAGAGACCTTTTCCATATGTGTGGCCATTAAAAAAATTATTCCCATCCCTTATGTTGCATGTGCAGGAGACAACTCTATCTCACAATAAAAATGGGCTTTTTTTTTTTTTTTTTTGCCAATTCCTGCAGATATTACCAAGCAGCATTTCTTATAGAGAAAAAGAGTATAATGAAGCAAGAAACATAAAAAGAAAAAAAGACCCAAGGCTAAACAGTGCACTCAATAGACACACAGTAAATGCAGATGGATCACCAAGAGTAGACTGGAGGCATGCCTGTCACACAGAGTACACTTCTTTTCCATACATTTAGAAATTCAGAACTAGCTTCCTCATCATCAATTTCTCGTGCAGTACTGTATGAGCCACACTCATGGCATAGTCCCTTGGGTCCTGAAACACTCTGTCTTCAGCTTTGCTCTGTGTGAAGAGAGCATTTCCACTCAGCTGATGGGTCCGTGAACAAATGAACAGGGCATCTTTAGCAGCTCCTTGGTTATATTTTCTTTAGATAGTTAAGCAGCATGGGTCTTTCCTCCCATCTCATGGGCTTTCATTTCATGATGTATTTTATTGACATCAAACAGAAAAAGAAGTTAGATGATGTATATACTGTGTGTTCATCCCCAAATCTCTTCTCCCATTTACCCCTAAAAGAACACTGAAATTGCCCAGTTAACTTCCCTGAGGCCAGAGACCCCTCAAGGCTTCCTCTGCTGGAGGAGAATCTGGCTCCCTGGGTGAGCCCAGGACACAAGCAACAATTCCATCTAGCTTATTCATTTCCTCAGGAGTTTAGATCTATTTTTAAATTAGGTAATTCTTTTATTACCATAGATACAAATATTAGCAGGGACCAGATACTATGCCAGGCACATGAAAGCCAAGTGCCTATAGGTGCTGTGCCCCATTTATAGTTAATTTTTTTATCACGATAATTTCTGTTCCCATAACATAGATCAACACATAGAAACCATTGCATTTGCCAAGAACAAAAACAACAACAAAGGCATCTAGTATCCAGTCTAGATGCATTTGTATGGCCACGGGGAGAGTGAGACCCATTCTAAGTCTAGCGAGCAATCCCAGTGGAAATAGGAAAGAAACCAGAGGAGTGGGTTCAGAGAGGTGTGAAAAAATGATGAGACTCAAGCCAAGCCACACCTAGCAGAGGCAGAGGAAATCATTTGGGATGGGAGGGCAGAGGGTTCATGGAGAGCTAGATAAAGCTTTGTTGTCATGGTAACATAGGCAAATGGGAATTGCACCATGGCTTTGAGTAGGTCAAATTCGTAGAGTCAAGACCTGATGGAAAAGGGTAAGATTATGTGGTTAAAACATACAGTGAATTAGAGTTACAGAGGTCTGTGGTGAAACTTGTCACTGTCTTTAAAGTCTTTTGGTAACATATATCAGAAAGCAGTAGGGTTAGACTGATCAATCAACAGGAATTTATTATAAAGATGCAATGTCATCTTTAGGACCCAACAGAAGGACATGTCAGCAGGCTTCTTATGACTCTGCTTTACTTTGTATATTTGCATTTTTTTCCCCTCTCCCAAGACTGACTTGTTCCTAGTCTCCCCACAGATGACCACCGTTGCTCCAAAATATGAGCCAGACTTACATGCTAACTAGCTTTCTTTAATTCCAAATCACTTAAAGTAAGAATATGATTGTCCAGCTTGAAACTCTGATGCAATCTCTGATGGAAGTTGAGGGCTCCTGGAGAACAGTCACTTGAGGGTCTCTTTTGTGGAGAGGAGGGTGTTTCCCAGGGAAACATAGTGTCACAGGCCTGGGAGGGAACTCCAAAGGTGTTTACAGTGATTGGCCAGAATTCTGCTGGTGTATTTTAATCCTGCACTGATATCAGCTTGGGCTTCCCAAATAGCTTAGCGGGTAAAGAATTTGCCTGAAAGGCGGCAGGAGACACAGGAGACATGGGTTCAATCCCTGGGTCGGGAAGATCCCCTGGAGGAGGAAATGGCAACCCACTCCAGTATTCTTGTCTGGATAATCCCATGGACAGAGGAGCCTGGCGGACCACAGTCCAAAGGGTTGCAAAGAGACATGACTGAGTGACCGAGCACGGTATCAGCTTGATGTTAATAAGCATGGGGGAAAGGGATAAATAGAAGAAATTTCTGTCTTATTCCTAGGGGCAGGGCCAATTTAGGACATATATTTGTGTTGGCTATGGGGTTGGGACCAGGATAGGGAGGTCTGGGCACAGCTGAATGGCAAGAGTTGTTCATACAAGATGGCCAGAGGCAGCGGGCACTGGTCTAGGATCAGAAGCATTTGGAGATCCACCGGGCACTGCTTTTAAGGATAACTCAGAACATCTCTGTGTGCTGGCTTTCTCCTCTAAGGTGGAGATGGATGTGGAGTTCTTAAAGAGCTAAGTGAGACCTGATATTTTTCAAAATATGGGAGGGAGCGTTCATCTTCAGGGCTTTCCCAGTGTTATTCATCAATTCCCCCAGGATTTATGAAGGCCCTGCTCGTGCCCAGTGCTGGTCACTATCGCATTGCGGGGTCCCGGGGCTCTCGAGACAGAAAGGCTGTCGCTGTGTGTCCCCAGCTGTGCTGGGGAAACTGGGCCCAGCTGCTGGAGAAAGACCCGGCTGGGGTCTGCAGGGGGCTTGAGGCCAGGAAGCTTCCTCTCGGCCTCCCCTCCAAACTCGGAGGAGCGCGCTCTCTCTCCACCCTCCTCTGCTGCCTGCCAGAATTTCCAGATTTGTTCTGTTTTGCAGTTTGCATCAAGCCACACTCAATCCCAACCCTAGCAGAAGGCATAAATTAACATTTTATTATGCGTACTTCTTAGGGTCTCTCTTAAAGCAGACATGCAAATGTGAGGCTCCCATAGTCAATGAGGGTATACCCGGATGCACTGAAAATAAACCAGGTGGCTCTGGCCAAACCCTTGGAAAGCAGGACCTCGCTGAGCTATCCTGGGACAGATACTCACCTCAGTTCCCACCCCCGGTTGTTTACCCTGGCCCCTGGCCATTTCCTGCTCTGTTTGGCACCCCGGCCCTCCCTGTCCAGCTGCCATAGGCTCCTATGACTCCTGGTCGACTTTCATTTACAAGGAACCAATTTCACAAGCAGCTGTAGGTGAGCCTTTTACGGGCCTCTGGTGAGTGAGTGGGAGGCCTGGGGGCCTTCTCCATCAAGCAGCTGGACAAATACATCTGCCTTGGCCTTCCACGGGGACCAGGCTATTTTGAGGCTCCCTCTGATTGGCTCTTGCTGTTACTGTGCCTTTAATTCCAGCTTATAGCTCTTAAAACCTTATATAACAGGAACCTCAAGTTGGATGGAGTTTGATTGGATTTGGCTTGGCTCAAGTGGAGGAATTAGTAAAACCAAAAGTGAGAACCACTTGATATGCCACTTAGAGCTCTACCAGGTGAACATTTTAATTGTTCTAAAGCGTTTCTTAGAATGCTGCTTTGGTCATATATTTTTGTGTATGGATTGGGGAAAGTCAAACAGCGGAAGAGGGAAAGAAACTTTTCCCTACTGCTGTTTTAATTTTCCAGGATCTCTTTTGTATCCCTTTTATTTTGTGTTGTTATAAATAACTGCCTTCGTATAAGCATATGTGGGACAACCCTACCCAAACAATTAAACAATCAGCTGCTGCTAAGTTGCTTCAGTCATGTCCAACTCTGTGCGACCCCATAGATGGCAGCCCACCAGGCTCCCCCGTCCTTGGGATTCTCCAGGCAAGAACACTGGAGTGGGTTGCCATTTCCTTCTCCAATGCATGAAAGTGAAAAGTGAAAAGTGAAAGTGAAGTCGCTCAGTCGTGCCCAACTCTTAGCGACCCCATGGACTGCAGCCTACCAGGCTCCTCCATCCATGGGATTTTCCAGGCAAGAGTACTGGAGTGGGGTGCCATTGCCTTCTCCAGGCAATAAAAGAAAGGAGATGACAGAAGCTTCTAGAGTCCATCCTGGGGCATCTGATTAGAACCAAAATCTTGGGTCTAACCTTGTAGGTGGAAGAGCTTGATTCCAGTGGCCTCGTGTCAGCCTATGTGTGCCCAGTGAGCATTCACAGGGTAGAATACTTGAGCCTCTTTATCTTACAGGCTGGGCTTCCCAGGTGGCTCAGTGGTAAAAAATCCACCTGCCAATGCAGGAGACAGAGGAGATGCGGGTTCAATCCCTGGGTGGGGAAGAGCCCCTGGAGGAGGAAATGGCAACCTGCTCCAGTATTTTTGCCTGGAAAATTCCATGGACAGAGGAACCTGGTGGGCTACAGTCCATGGGGTTACAAAGAGTAGGACACAACTGAGCGTGCATACACACACCTTACAGTTTACACAGGAAGTCACCTTTCAGAGGGTCCTTTGTAATGAGCTTGTCTAGGGATGTGTCCTGGATCCTGGCTCCAGCCACCCAACTGCTTCTGAGCGAAGACTGCCTGACCACCACCCCCACCCACCCCTGTGGTTCTTATGAAGTTTCCACGTGGATTTCCGAGCACTCATGGATGCTCGGGTACCAATGGCTGCGGCTCTGAGGGACCCGATTTGCCTGCCATGCTGCTGCCTTGGTTTTATTTTTCTTTACCAGCAGATACTTCTCTAGTTCCCTCCTCCCTCCTCCCACCTCTATTCCAGCTTTTCCGCTTCTCAGCTCTTCTTAGCATCTCATTTCACCTTTCTGCTCTGCAGAGAGCTGTGTGGGGTTCTTACCTTCCCCCAGTGGCATTTAAAGTGTTTCTTGGTGCAAAACATCCTATTCATTGCCATAGAAACAGGAAGCTCAGTGTGGAAGGAAAGGGGTGGGGGGAAGAAGTCTGGGAGTCTAAAGCTTTGCAATTCTGTTATTTTGCCCAAATCCATAAATGGCGACACACCGGGAGATAAGCAAAATCCTGCTCCTGGCTGGATCTCCAGGAGGAAGGGCCACCCCTTCCAAGGGCACAGGTTTTAAACCCTGGTTTAAACCAGGAGAGAGCAGGCTTGTATGCAAAGTATTGCTGTTTCTCCCACAGAGGGGAGTTCCCAGTTGAGTCTGGGGAAGTCAGACAAACCTGCCTTCTCTTATCAGTTCTGCATCTAAGCTGAAGGACTCAGGACACTTCCTCAACCCCTCTCAGTGCCTTCAGCTGTACAATAACATGTGAACTTCCCTGTGACCTCTGGGTTGGGGTCACAGGAGAGCTCAAGAAGTGACGGCTTCATGGCCTCCCTGAATGACTCCCACTTTCTTGCCACACCATTGGACACACTGAGTCTGGGTCACCTTTCCTCAGCTGTGAATCCCTCCCTGATATCAAAAAAGAGGACTTCACATCATTCCTCAGATAAAGCCAGTCTGCTATGGTTTTCCTTGAAATGCAGTAGAATGTGTTTAATTTTTACATCTTCATGCAAAACCTGGAGAGAAGTCCTCTTCAAACCATTGGTTTTGAAGACAGACCTTCAACCTACCCTCAATGCAGCCCCCTTTGTTCTGTGTCGCCCAACCAGGCACCTCAGGGCCGTTATTCCTAAACTGAGAATGGGCCAGCGCATTGTGTGCATTAGAGCTTCAGACTAATGACATGAAGTTTGAGGTTTCAATCTCCACTGGGGCAGTGAGTTTCTCAGAGGCATTCATTAGTTATTTGGCGTTCATTCATCACAGGGTCAAACTAATGGCCAGAGTTCCGTACATCTCCCCTTGTGATGCAGATTTTGTAAGAGCACAAAAGTCATATCACAAACCCTCCAATCAATTCTGGGTCCAAATCCCCAACTACCTCTATTTTAAAAAGTAAATGATGTCTTTATGTTTGTCTGTGTTGGGTCTTCATTGCTGTGTGTGAACTTTCTCTAGTTGTGGTGAGTGAGAGCTACTCTAGTTGGGGTGCACAGGCTTCTCAATGTGGTTACTTGTTGCAGAGAATGGGCTCTAGTCACACAGGCTTCAGAAGTTTCCCCAAGACATGTGGAATCTTCTTGGACCAGGGATCAAACCTGTCCCCAGCATGGGCAGGCAGATGCTTAACCACTTGACCATCAGGGAAGTCCCCAACTACCTCTTCTAACTGACACACCAAGCCAATATTTCTCCCGCCCCAAATCACCCAAGCAACTAGAGAGCCCACCCATATAACCCAGAGCCCACCAACAGCATTCAAATTAGCCAGTCCTAAGCCACTCCCCCTGCCCACCTTTCCTTTCCCATGGAAAATGCAATAAATGTTTTTCCCTGGATCTTGCATCTATCCCCTGAGAAAACCTGGTGCTTCCCCCTGTGGCCCTATAGGACATGGCATACCCTCTCTGGGAAACTGTAAGCCCCTTCCTGTAAGTAACTGTAAGTAATAAAAATTTTCTTTCAATAGCATTAGCCTCTCTGCATCATCACACATTCACCTTTATAAATTAAAATCCAGGCACAAATCAACCTTGCCCACATCTATCCTATTAGCTACAAGGCTATCCTGGTAAACAGATGTAACTGGCTCATCATGAACACGTCACAATTAGGGAAGGACGGTCCCAGGGGCATGCTTTGTTGGTGCTAGTTCAGCAGCATCTTCATCTATAAATAGTGTGACCATATGTCCCACTATGTCCTGTAGAGTCCAAGCTTACCCCTGTCGACCTGTGCAATTATTAATAGTGCTCTCGTTCACTCTCGAAGCAGTCACAGTTTGGAATATAAATCATGTGGCTACCGTAATATAAAGGACCAACAATTAAGCACCCATTAAACAGGTAAATGACTTTGTTACGGAGGAGTAATTGCAATCATTTACTTCTACATTTCCACTTGACAAAAGGATGTAAATGGATGTTACAGATTTTCTAAATATATGTGTTATTCTGCACATAATATGCAAGAAGTTAAAAAAGAAAAACCAGCTGCATGAAGTATGTATACAAAGCAGAGCAATGAATTATGATTGCTCTGAGGATTTTTTGTGAGGATTGAAGGAGATGGTAATGTTGGCCACCATGACTGAGTAGCTGGATAAGGATAAGTGTAAGAGTCACTATGGGCCATGCCATTGCTTGAACATTTCCATGTGTTTTATTTTTAGTTATTTTTCATTTTTAAAATATTTATTTATTTTGCTGTGTCAGGTCTCAGTCGCCATGTATGGGCTTCTCTAGTTGCAATTCACAGGCTAAGTTGTCCCATGGCATGTGGGAACTTAGTTCCCCAACCAAGGACAGAACCCACGTCCACAGCATTGGAAAGCACTGAACCACCAGGGAAATCCCTCCATGTGCTTTATTTGATATTGGAGATGAGACGTGATCACTCAATCATTTCACAAACATATTTTGTTTCTCTACAGTTAGAGTCAGCTTCCATTCTTTTCCTCAAGGAGCTTATTCTATAAAGGGAGAAACTAACACACTGGAGTAGTTCCAAAGGTAAAAGCACAGATTACTATAGGCCCATCTAGAAGCACATATCCTAGTCCTCAGGGTACAAAGAACTTTACAACTAAAATTTGGAGAGAGTTGTGGGAAGATAGGAGAATGAATTTTAAGACCTGTTAGTATATGACCCACCGAGAATAGAGCCCATTTTTTAAGGTTCCAGAAGTGAAAGAACAGAGTCTGAGGGCATTGGAGCACCAAGTTAGGGGACAGCCTTACATCAAGCATTCAAACAAACAGGATCTAATGATGCCTAGTGGCTCAGATGGTAAAGAATCTGCCTGCAGTACAGGAGACCCAGGTTCGATCCCCAGCCTGGGAAGATCCCAGGGATCCCAGAAGGGAATGGCTACCAACTTCAGTATTCTTGCCTGGAGAATTCCATAGACAGAGGAGCATGGTGGTCTATGCTTCCCCAGTCCATGGGGTTGCAAAGAGTTGGACATGATTGAGCGACTAACACACACAAACAATGATGCCTAAAATGCTACAGAAGTTCTGGCCTCAAGTCTTACCATTTCTTGACAAATAGAAATGAGGCATGCTCAGGATCGCCTTTAAGAAAAAATTACTAGAGCCAAAATATGGGAGAATTGATGGTTAATGCTCCTAATTTTCAACCCATCTCTAAAGAACCTATATTATTCCTTAGGTGCCAAGACTGGTGCTGATATTTGCCTTTAAGATCACTGGACTCAGTTCTGCAGAGGAGAAGGATCAACCGTGTCACAGAAACAACTTTGCTCATCGTGCTCCCAGGGATGTCTGTCAGAGGTTGCTTGTAATCAAGCCCTGAAAATCTATGCCATGCAGCTGCACTGTCTGTGATGCCATGTATGTCAATGAGAAAAATTCATGATTTAGGAATGCATCTGAACTGTGTTTTGCTTCTCCATGCCCTAGTCAGATGTAGGCTTGTTTTGGTCCTCTACAGAGTTATAAATAAAGAGCCAACTCTAAAGATTTGCTGAAGCAAACTCAGGGCTGAAGGAGCCATCCTTCTTAATTGACCTGACTTACACATTGTTGGGGGCATATGGTTCTGCTCTCCCAAGGCAAAGCAAATTCCTATAAAAAGAATTAGGTAACATTGGTCCTCACTTTGACTCATGGAATGTTAGACACAAAAGGGATGTTAGAAATTTCTTACCTGTGCTTTAAATTTAGATGAGGAGTGACGGACATTGCAGAGCTATTTAATGGAAGTCCTCAATTGGGATATTTGTCTTTTAAATTTCATAAGCAAACATAATTAGATTCAACAGCTTTGTTATATTGCCAAATTATAGACTGTAGTCTCTGTTGTATGAGTAATATGCTTAACCGAGGCAGAAAAACAAAATGGACTGTGTTCTGTACCCCAAAGTATCGTACTTCATAGTACAGCCCCCATCATGCTCAGGGCCCATCATGGGGCACTCCTGATCAGTGCTCCCTACTTGGGATCAGTGTCTTCATTCCCTTCAGTTCAGTTCAGTTGCTCAGTCGTGTCCGACTCTTTGTGACCCCATGGGCTGCAGCACGCCAGGCTTCTCTGTCCATCACCAACTCCCGAAACTTGCTCAAACTCATGTCCATCAAGTCAGTGATGCCATCTAACCATCTCATCCTCTGTCGTCCCCTTCTCCTGCCTTCAGTCTTTTCCAGCATCAGTGTCTTTGCCAATGAGTCAGTTCTTCGCATCAGGTGGCCAAAGTATTGGAGTTTCATCATCAGTCCTTCCAATGAATATTCAGGACTGATTTCCTTTAGGATTGACTGGTTTGATCTCCGTACAGTCCAAGGGACTCTCAAGAGTCTTCTCCAACACCACAGTTCAAAAGCATCAATTCTTCTGTGCTCAGCTGTCTTTAGAGTCCAACTCTCACATCCATACGTGACTACTGGAAAAACCACAGCTTTGACTGGACAGACCTCTGTCTCTGCTTTTTAATATGCTGTCTAGGTTTGTCATAGCTTTTCTTCCAAGGAGCAAGCATCTTTTAATTTCATGGCTGCAGTCACCATCTTCAGTGATTTTGGAGCCAAAAATAAAATAAAATAAAATCTCTCACTGTTTCCATAGTTTCTTCATTTGTTTCCATTGTTTCCATTGTTCCACTGTTTCCATTGTTCCTTCCATCTTTCTTCCATTGTTTCTTCATTCTTCATTCTCTTACCTTTCATCAAATTTCCCTATTATATTCCTTGTTATCAGAGCTCTGATGGGTGAGAACTGGTCTGATAAACCCATTTACCCAAGATGTTCACATATGATATGATAAATCTTTTCTTTTTGTGATGTGGACCATTTTTTAAGTTTTTATTGAATTTCTGGGGGCTTCCCAGGTGGCACTAGTGGTAAAGAACCTTGCTGCAATGCAGGAGACATAAGAGAAGCAGGTTCAATCCGTGGGTTGGGAAGATCCCCTGGAGGAGGGCATGGCAACCCACTCCAGTATTCTTGTTTGGAGAATTCCAGGGACAGGGTTCTGGCGGGCTACAGTCCATAAGGTCACAAAGAGTCAGACATGACTGAAGCGAATTATAACATTGCTTCTGTTTTATGCTTTTTTGTTTTTTGGCCCTAAGGCATGTGGGATCTTAATTCCCCAACCAGGTATCAAACCCACAGCCTCTTCATTAGAAGGCGAAGTTTTAACCACTGACCCACTAAGAAAGTCCTGAAAACATCTTAATAAAAGTGAATCTGTAAAATATTTTCCGACAAAATAGCACCAAAAAATAGAGACCAACGTTTTGAGTATGAAGAGCCAGACATTACACCAACCATTTTAAACACATGGTCTCATTTAAGTATGACAAACAATTCTACAAGATAGACCTTATGTTATTCCCATTTCTCAGTTGAGGAATGTGAGATCTGTAGTGTTAAACATCATACTATTAATAAGCGGCAGTACTGGAATTTCAGTCCAGGCTGTTTGAATTCAAAGACTATGGATTTCACCACAGGGCCTGGAGTGCTGCAGCTACTCCATGAATTGTGGCTGCTGTAAAGACAGCAACAAAGACAATGATAAATGAATGTCTGTGATTACTCATCTCCCCAATAACATAAGATGCGGTCTTTCTGATCCAATCCCCTTTCAGTAGCCTTCATGTTGAGAGTTTAATTAAACTACTTCATAGTATTGCTGCCTTGGCATCGTTTCGTATGGTCAAGTGGCCTGCAGGGGTCTTGAACTGACAATAGCCCCTCCCCCTGGTATGCCCGAGACAATAGCCCTCAGGGTCACACATAAATGAAACTTTCTGACATGACTTCCCCAACCATCCTTGTGAGAAACCATCTCCTGCATCTCCAGGGCCTTCTTCTTAGCTAAGAGCCCCAAGATGCTAACAAAAACCCTGTTCTTTTTAGATTGAATTGACCAATCTGGCCTTAGCCTGGGAGCCTCAAAACACTTAGGCCCTAATAAAGGCATATGCCTCAGGTCCTGCCCACACCTGGCCTTGAAGTCTCTCTGTGGCCCCTGGAGGCATGCCACATACCTCCTCCAGGATCTGTAAATAATGAACTTCTCTATTTCAATTCCCTTGTGGTCTTTTGTGACCCCCATGGCTCAGACACCATCCAACACCTTAGGGTTGTTCCTAACAAATGTTCATTTAACAGTCACAGCTCTTCATATTACAGCCTATCTACAGCTTCCTCGTATCTCCTTTCATATGATTAGCCCCTGTAATTTCAGTAAACACAGAAAATAACAACCGGTGAAGACCCTCTCTGATGATGGAGCTTTCTCTACTTTTCCAAGACGAGAGCTTGCAATTTCTGCTTCACTTTTCCGTGCTCTGTTTGTTGTTTTTTTTTTTTTCAATTGGAGTATAGTTGCTTTACACTGTTGTGCTAGTTTCTGCTGTACAACAACGTGAATCAGCTACAAGTCTCCATACATCCCCTTCTCTCTTGGTTCTCCCTCCCTCCCCACTATGCTCTGTTTTCAATCATAGCATCTTCATCATTGTCATTACGGTTCTGCTCCCTCCCGCAAAGCTCTGTCTGAACTCCACGAGCTCCTGGAAATGTTCTCTGTTACAGAAAGTAGCTGGAGAGAGAAGGGCCATGAACTTGCCCTAAACCACTCCAGAAAGCCCATCACCCTTCAAGATCCCCTTTCTTTACTCCAAACTCTGTCTCTGCTCTTCTGCTTCCTCATCTGCAGCCTGAGAAGGGGTGTGTGTGTGTGTGTTGGGAGAGGGGAGAAACAAATACAGGACAAATCCTAAAATACACCATACATTTTACTTTCTGTGAAGAGAGCAATCACCTCTGGGCCCAGAAGATCACTGTCGGTCTCTCCAGCTCAGAGGAGAAGGATCGATGATGCCATCCTCTGCTAGACAGCTGCAGCCACCCTGGCACCACCATCCAGGGCCACACTGCCTGGCAGGGGGTGTTTTCTGTCGCTAACCCTCTCTGGAGCTTCCGCAGCTGCCTACAAGTCCTTTAATCCAATTAGAGCTACAGTGTCCTGTTTCTGGTATCATCATGCTCCAATTGCCAGACACAAGATATTCATCCATTCTGGCAAATTCATGTCTCTCAAGAGAGTCCTTTCTGAGGTAGCTTGAACTCCCTTGCCTACCCAGACTGTCCAGGGACTTCCTAGGTAAAACTCCATTCTCCAGACCTTGCCCAAGGAAAGGAGAAAGTTAGGAGCGATTTTATGTCCTTGATAATGTCCTGAGTGTGAAGGAGAGCCCATTTCATGCCAGGTAATAGGAAGGTATGAAACACAAAGGTAAGCTCTCTCTGCCCACAGTATTCCATCAAGGACCTGCTTACCGTAGGATTCTAACAGGCCACCTCCAAACTCTCCTCCAGTGGTAGACTGATCTACATGGGACCTAGGATCAGACAACATTTAGAAGTTTCATGTACAGTTTTTGTCAAAATAGCAATTGTATTTTTTTTGTTTCAATGTAGACAGAATAATAATTGCCTCCCTGCTCAGATGTTCACATTCTAGTCCCTGAAACCTGTGAATATGTGCCCTTACCTGGCTTGGAGAACTTTGCAGTTGTGATTAAGGTATGGATCTTGAGGTGGAGAGAGTTATCCTGAATTATGCAAGCGTGTTTGATTTATTCACATGGGTCCTTAAAGTCAGAGAACCTTCCCCAGTCGTGAGCAGAGAGAGGGTAACAGAGATGACACATTGCTGGCTTTGAAGACAGAGAAAGCAGCTACTAGCCAAGGAATTTGGGCCATCTGCACAAGCTGGAAAAGGCAAGGCAATGGCTTCTCCTCTAAAGCCTCCAGAAGAAACGTGGCCCTGAAGATACATCACTTTCACCTCAGGAAGATGTGTTTTGGACTTCTGACCTTTACAACTGTAAGAAAGTTAATTGGTGCTGTCTCAGAACACAAGCCTGAGTGCTCAGTCATGTCAGACTCTTTGTGATCCCATGGACTGTAGCACTCCAGGTTCTTCTATTCGTAGAATTTTCCAGGCAAGAATACTGAAATAAGTTGCCGCTTCCCACTCCAAGGAATCTTCCTGATCCAGGGATTGAACCGGCTTGTCCTGTGTCTCCTGCATTGGAGGGTGGGTTCTTTCAGTTCAGTTCACTTCAGTTGCTCAGTTGTGTCTGACTCTTTGTGACCCCATGGACCGCAGCATGCCAGGCCTCCCTGTCCATCACCAACTCCCAGAGTTTACCCAAGCTCATGTCCATTGAGTCAGTGGCGCCATCCAAACATCTCATTCTCTGTTGTCCCCTTCTCCTCCTGCCTTCAATCTTTCCCAGCATCAGGGTCTTTTCAAATGAGTCAGCTCTTTGCATCAGGTGGCCAAAGTATAGGAGTTTCAGCTTCAACATCAGTCCTTCCAATGAACACTCAGGACTGATCTCCTTTAGGATGGACTGGTTGGATCTCCTTGCAGTCCAAGGGACTCTCAAGAGTCTTCTCCAACACCACAGTTCAAAAGCATCAATTCTTTGGCGCTCAGCTTTCTTTAGAGTCCAACTCTCACATCCATACATGACTATTGGAAAAACCATAGCCTTGACTAGACAGACATTTGTTGGCAAAATAATGTCTCTGCTTTTTAATATGCTGTCTAGGTTGGTCATAACTTTTCTTCCAAGGAGTAAGCATCTTTTAATTTCATGGCTGCAGTCACCATCTGCAGTGATTTTGGAGCCCAAAAAGTAGTCTGCCACTATTTCCACTGTTTCCCCATCTATTTGCCATGAAGTGACGGAACTCAATGCCATGATGTTAGTTTTCTAAATGTTGAGCTTTAAGCCAACTTTTTCACTCTCCTCTTTCACTTTTATCAAGAGGCTCTTTAGTTCTTCTTCGCTTTCTGCCATAAGGGTGGTGTCATCTGCATATCTCTACTTAAGAAGCCTGCTTAAAACCATAGTTTGCGGTAATTTGTTATGGCAGTCACAGAAAATATACAGGGGCTGAAAAAAAGAGCCAGGTGGCTCAAAGTCCTTGTCTTCTCAGAGTTTTGTTGGACTAAATAGTAGCAAATGACTCAACTGACAGTCACCTATCAATAAGCAACTCTTAAAGCACCTATAAAAAAATAATTAACATCAGTGTCAAAGTCTTCTCCAAATTGGACAAGAGAAATTTTGAGAAAGAAAGAAAAATTGTAAAGGATCAACCTTATTCAGGCTAGGTAGGGATATATATTGCTACCAATGAAGTAAGACATAGACTGATCTACAATAACCCTTGAGATAATTTTCAATGCAAACTGTTAGCCTTTAACATAAATATAAAGAAGTAATGTCTTCTTTGATTATAAAGTAATTTGCAGAGTTATATGTTTTGTTTCCTAAAGTCTGAAAGACATAAGGGGATACTGAGAATGTGTGAGATCGTCTAGCATCAGAGCATCTTCTATTATCTCAGCTCACTATAGAGTCTAAAGAACTTGCCTGTAGACCCTTAAGCATCCTATATCATGGCATTTGACAACTGTGAAAAGTCTAATCACCAAACCCTTTGAGTAGAGAAAACATGACTTAGTGCCCTTCCAATACAAAAAGAAGCTTTGCCAGATTTGGCCAAGAGCCTTTCAGCAAGTGACATGGTAACTGATGCTTTCCATCAGTGTTTCATTTCATGTCCCCTCTCAAATACTGAAAAAGTGATTTTTCTTTCCTCTCCCCATCTACCCTTGAATATAATCTTGAAAAGCAATTTTATGTTTCCTCTTTCTATTGGGTTGGCAAAAAAGTTTGTTTGGGTTTTCTCATAACATCTTACAGAAAAACCTTAATTAAATTTTTGGCCAACTCAGTATGTATGTGTTAGTTGCTCAGTCATGTCTGGCTCTTTGCAACCCCATGGACTGTGGCCTGCCAGACTCCTCTATCTTTGGGATTTTCCAAGCAAGAATACTAGAGTGGGTTGCCATTTCCTTCTCCAGGGGATCTTCCCAACCTAGGGATCAAACTCAGGTCTCCTGCATTGCGGGCAGATTGTTTACCATTTGAGCCACCAGGCCAACTCAGTATTTACACTTATTTATGAAATTGTAAAAAACTACATTAATAAAAATCCTATCATTTAGTGAGCAACTACTATGTGTCAAGCATCTGACATTCACTATCCCATTTAATCCCTTAAAGGGATTATTCTTCTTCTTCATTGGATGATAAATCTAAGGAAGTTCAAATAAGTTGCCCAGACTTACGGAGGTGAGAGATGGTGAAAGCCAGAGCACCTTTCCTACTCCTTAATCAGGGACTTCAATGATTTCATTCATTATTACCCATGTTTCTTGAGTGTGAAATACGTTCAAAGACAACATTAAGAGTTAAATAAAATGGATTTGTAACTGGTGGGTCCAGTTTTAGATCATCAGTAGATTTCCCCATCCCAAGTATGGGTCTCCCCAGAGCACACATAGAGAGGGCCACTGGTTTCCCTCTCTAGGATGAGCAAAGAGGAAACTGACAAAATTCTCCTTGATTTTAGTGTGGCTTCCATCAGCCAGTAATTAATTCCTTTTATAATGAGGCATCCTGAGAACCTTGAAAGAGTAGGAACTCATGACCTGAACTTACATGTCACAACTGAGAGTTACAGTTAACTCAACATTTCTATCAGGTAAGAAAATAATGTTGTTTTTGCTAAGCCAGCGCCCCCATTCTTTTTTCTCTATTGTTTTAATTTTATTGCTGCTTCCACAAAACCTTTTCTTCAAAGAAATATTTGGTATTCTGGTGACATGCAAAATCCACTTATTCAGTCAAGGTAATGTATTGGTTGCTCAGTCATGTCCACCAAGAGCTAGAGGTGACTGAGTACTTAGTGTTTTTACCCCCAGTCATGGGGTAGCATGGACTGTAGCTGGCCAGGCTCCTGTATCTATGAAATTCTCCAGGCAAGAATGCAGGAGTGGGTTGCCATTCCCTTTTCCAGGGGATCTTCCCAGCCCAAGGATCGAACCCAGGTTTCCTGCAATGCAGGCAGATTCTTTACCATCTGAACCACCAGAGAAGCCCCAAGTTAACAAGACCTCAATTATTCCTTCATCTACAGCTCACAACTCAACCTCCACTGTTTACATCAAAATGGTCACTTCATGGAAATTTTCTACAGCTTTAACTGCTGGAGAAAAATCCCTAAACTATTTCTCCTTTCTTTGTTTCCTTTAGCTGCTTTATTTCTGTTCCTTTTTGTGATTTCAGAGGCCAGACTTATTTCACCCAATTAGCCGTGTTGTTGCCCTGATGTTATGATATCCTTGTAAATCACATTACAACGCCTGGAGCCCCCTTCAGGTGGGTAAAGTATATTAAGCAAAGAATTAGCAATAACAGTATGACCTCATTGGCTGCTATAGAAATGACCAAGCATAAAATGAAGTGAATTAATTACCTTCAGTTTCCGTTCACCAAACAGCCAACTTTGTCTCATTTGTATGATGATAAACACCTATAACATTTTACCACTTACCTGGAATATCCCCCTGGAGGAAGATATGGCAACCCACTCCAGTATTCTTGCCTGGAGAATTCCATGGGCAGAGGAGCCTGGTGGGCTACAAGCCATGGGGCCACCAAGAGTCCAACACAGCTGAGCACTTAGTGCTTTTACCACTTACACAGGTACATAATCAATATAATATAATTGTTCTTCATATGTTGTGTCAGTAGGTAAAAGAAAAAGGAGAGGTGATTTTAAGAAGATCATATTTATAGGCTTAGAATAATCACAGAGACTGAGGGCAATGTATTTGTAGATAGGTCAAAATATAAGAGTAATGGCTTATAAGAAAGTAGGTCACTTCTTGCTGAGGTTATCCTAATGCTAGGAATAAAAGAGAAAGCAATCCATCTGGGATCTGGCCTTTTGGTTTTCTGATTTTGAGTTCAGGTCTAAAAGTTGGAAAACCTGCATTCTGCTTCTGTATTTGGTACTCCCAGGGTTTCTTGGGGATACAAGTAATGAAACAGGCAGGGGTCTAAGTAAGAAGAAATAAACTTTCTTCTAAAATACCAGACAATGTCGGGACAATGTGCCGACTCACACAGAGTGAAATTCAGGGAAAATGATGCCAGCAAGCAAAAATAAAAAAGTTTAATGACAGCTCAACATTAGAAAAAAATTAGCTACCTATAATTTGCCTTAATAATTACTGAAGTGAAATGTAGGAATTATAAACAAGAGTGATGAAAAATAAATTTTGAATTTGCAGGTGCTGGTCTAGGTGCAGTCAGACCTGAAACACATCCAGACTCAATATCAAGTGTCTAGATGCAAAATGTTTCCCCAAGGGAATCTGAGGAAAGCTTAGTGTATTAAAATAAGAGCAGAATAGACATTGTCTTTATTGCAAAGATAACTGATACCTGCACTAATCACATATATAATCTTATTTGTGATATTGTTTTCCCCAAATCTCAGTGTTTCTAATGCACATCTCAAGGTAATGATTTTTTTTACATCATTTTTAATGTTTACCAAGCACATTACAAATTTCCTTGAGTGAATTATTTCATAAGAATAGAAAGGCAAGATGCTGGTATTTTTTTTCAAGTAGCAGGCCAAAAGACAAGCAAAGATATGTTGAGTGATATTTTCAAACCCCTGTGTTAGATCTTTACTTCTGGATAAGGTGAAGTAGCTTGCACCAAACCAATTGTTCTGGTAAGAACAAATCGAAAAATCAGCTGAAATGTAAAAACCCAACAGCCCTCTGGTTGAAAGCATTGGAAAGTGTCTGAGGCAACTAGGATTTGAGGGGCCAAGACCCGGGAAAGAAGAGAAAAAGTGACCATAGCGCTCCGAGCTGATATTCTGCAAGCGAAAAACACAAAATTTCCACTTGGGGTAATAGCTAGTTTGGGGCCTGAAATCAGAGGCTAAGAATACACCTAGCGATCTTGGCTAATAAGCAGAGAAACAAAGTTTGTGAAAATATTGCAAGGCTGCAGACTGGAAAGGAGAAAAAAAAAAGATTGGGAAAGAAGGAGAGGTTGGTTTGCCAAAGCATCGAAGACTTGAGGGAGCAGAATTCTGGAGAAAAGAGAAGCATAGGGCAGTAAATGAGATACCTCATTTTCTCCTAGAAGTATGTGCCAAATTCTTAAGCTGCAGAAGACAAGAAGCTAAACAGGAAGTCACAGAAAAATGGGAGCAGAGTTTTGAGCCTCACAGAGTTTGAAAAACAAAAATTGGAATTCAGAACCTAACTTGGAAGAGAGGCCCCAGCCAACACTCAAGGCTTTCGGTTGGAGCTCCTGGGAACTATATCAGCGATGAGGAACAAACCAGAAGTAGATGTGGCTTTTGAAACTTCAATCCGGCCTCCAGTCATTTTAGTTACTAATTGAATCAAAGTGATCTGCCTCCTTTCTGACCACATACCAAAGGATAGCGTAACCCTCTCAAAGGAAGAGGCTGCCTCCACAATTTTCCATATACCCATCAGTCAACCAAAAATTATGGTCATATTAAAGGAAAGAACCAAGATAAAAAACAATAGGTAATATAATCAGACCCACAAATATTTTAACTATCAAAGTTATAATACTTGGATTTTGAAAGATGTAATTAAATGTGACAAAATTAAGAAAGAAAAAGTCAAATGTAAATATGTCAATAAAAATAATTCAGAGATGGAAAATTTTTTACATCTCTGGCTCTCTATTGGCATTTTAGAAAGAATCGAGTGAAAATTATAGATCAGAAAAAATATAATATTTTAAATTAAATAGTAGATAAATGGCTGGATTTAACAGCAGTTGGGACTCAGCAGCTAGTGGATTAGTGATGGAAAATAGGCCAGCAGGAAATCCACGTAGGCTAACAGGAGCAAATAGGATGGAAAATGTTAAAAGGAAAACGTGATGGTTAATTTTATGGTAGGCCAAGATATTTGGCTAAGCAGTACCCTGGATGTTTTTGTGAGGGTGTATGTGTGTGTGATTAATATCTAAATCAGAGGACTTTGAGTAAAGCAATTTGCCCTCATAACATGGGAGGGCATTACTCAATCAGATGAAGGCCTCAGTACAACAAAGACTGACCTTCCCCTGAGCAAGAATGCATTCTGCCTGTGAATGGTCCTTGGACATGAACTGTATCATCAGTGCTCTTTTCTGGGAGTCTTGAGCCTGCAGGCCTACCCTGCAGCTTTTGGACTTCCCAGGCTCCATATTCACATTAACCAATTCTCTGTATCTCGCTGTACATATACATATTCCATTGGTTCTGTCACTCTGTAGAATCTGGACTAATACAGACCATGAGAGACATGTGGGCACAGGAAAAATGGCTTAATATATAGCTTAATGAAATGTAGAAGACAAGGAGAGAGTGATAATGAGAAAGAAACAATACTTGAAGATATACTGGCTTCTTGGGCTTCCCTGGTGGCTCAGTGGTAAAGAATCCACCGGTGATGCAGAAGACATGGGTTCTATCCCTGGGTCAGGAAGACCCCTGGAGAAGGAAATGGCAATCCAATCCAGTATTCTTGCCTGGGAATTCCCGTGAGCAGAGGAGCCTGGAGGGCTATAGTCCATGTGGTCACAAAAGAGTCAGACACGACTTAGCAACTAAACGACAACAATACAAGTGGTATTTTCAAAACTTGATGAAAAGAATTGACAACAGATTCAAGAAACATTATAAGTACAAAAGAGAATTGAGACTTCCCTGTGGGTCCAGTGGCTAAGACTACATGCTACCAATGCAAAGGGCTGAGGTTTAATCCCTATTCAGGGATCTAGATCCCACATGCTGTAACTAAGAGTTTGCCTGTTGCAACTGAAGATCTCACATGCTGCAACCAAGATCAAAGATCCCACATACTGCAATGACTACCTGTGCAGCCAACTACATAAATATTTTTTTTTTTTAATACCAAAGAGAATAAATACATACAAAGCCATACCAAGACACATTATAGCAACACTGTTAAAAACAAAAGTATCACTTGGGAGTGATGTCAGCAAAAGAGTGGATTAGGTAGCTCCAAGCTCCCATATTCCTGAAAAAAACATCAAAACAAGCAGAAATGTCAGAACCAACTGTTTCAAAACTGAAAAATACTTAAGTTATACAGCAATGGAACAAATGCTTAATTAAGAAAAAGGCAATGTTAAAAAAAAAAAAACCACTCCTGGCAAACAAGGAAATCCCATCAAAACACTTTCTGAACACAAGCTAAGGAACAGAAACACCAATGACCTCATAATTCAGACCAGCAACCCTTGTATATTGCTGGCTGAGAGTATAAAATAGTGCACCCATTTTGGAAAATAGTCGGGCAGTTTCTCAAGAAGTTAAACATAGAATACCATATGACTTAACCATTTCCCTGTTAGGTATGTACACAAAATAATGAAAAACAGGGACTCAAACATGTACACCAATATTTATTGCAACATTATTCACAATAGCTAAAGAATGAAAACAACCCATGTTCATCAGCAGATAATTAGACCAATAAAATGTGGTCTACCCATCCAATGGAGTATTATTCAGTCATAAAAAGAAATCAAGTTCTAACACGTGCTACAACATGTATAAACTTTGAAAGCATTATGCTATGTTAAAGGATAGCTATTATATGACTAAAGTACTTATAAGGATAAATAATGTATGACCCTACCTATATGAATTATCTAGAATGGGCAAAAGCATAGAGACAGAAAGTAGCATAGAGGTTACCAGAGACTGAGGGGGAGGGTGTAATGGAAAGTTATTGTTTGATGGGTACAGAGCTTTGTTTGTGGTTATCTTGGTCAGCTTAGGCTGCTAAAACAAACATATCATAGACTTGCTGGCGTATAGAAAGCAGAATGTCACCAAAACATTATAAATCAATTATACTCCAAAATGGGCTTTCCTGGTGGCTCTGCTGGTAAAGAATCCACCTGTCAATGCAGGAGACACAAGAGGTGAGCATCGACACAACTGAGCATACACACGGAGGTCAGGACATATTCCAATATAAAGTAATTTTTTAAATAGAAATTGATTTCTCAGTTTTGGAGGCAAGTAGTTTATGATTGGTGCTGTGCTGCGCTTAGTTGCTCAGTCATGTCCGACTCTTTGTGACCCGATGGATTGTAGCCAGCCAGGTTCCTCTGTCCCTGGGATTCTCCAGGCGAGAATACTGGAGTGGGTTGCCATGCTTTCCTCCAGGGGATCTTCCCAACACAGGGATCGAACCCAGGTCTCCCAGTTGCAGGCAGATTCTTTACTGTCTGAGCTGTCAGCATATTCTGGTGGGAGGCTTCTTCCAGGTTGCATCCTGTCGGCTTCTCATTGTCTCCTCAGGTGGGAGAGAGCCGAAAGAGGAAGCAAGCTCTCTCAAGACGGTTACACAGGCATTAGTCCCACCCCTGAGAATTCTACCCTTATGCCTGCATCTGATTAAAATTACCTTCTGAAGACCTCACCTTCTAATCCCATCACATTGTGTAGAAGAGTTTCAGCTTACAAATTTTCAACAAATATTCAGTCTATAACAATGGTAATAGAGAAGTTTTCAAACTAGATAGTGATGATAGCTGTACAACATTATGAATGCAATTAATATCACTGAATTGTATAAAATGGTTAAAATGGGGAATTCTCTGGCAGTTCAGTGGTTAGGATTCTACACTTTCACTGCTGAGGGCACGGGTTCTATCCCTGGTCAGGGAATTAAGATCCCACAGTGGCAAGGCCAAAAATATGGCTTAAATGGCAAATATATCTCCATGGGATTTCCCAGGCAAGAATACTGACTGAAGTGGATTGCTATTTCCTTCTCCAGAGGACCTTCCTGACCCAAGGATAGAACCCAGGTCACCTGCATTGCAGGTGGATTCTTTACCGTTGAGCCACCTGGAAAGCCTATGTCACCATAACAAAAGAAAAAGAAAAAATAGCATATCTTAAAAGTAGCTAGATAAAACATATTATTTTTAAAGGAGTATCAATGAGACCAACAGCTGACTTCTCAACAGAAGCATGAAATCAGAATATAATGTACTGATAACTTCAAAGTACTAGTATAAAATAGTGATTATTTTAAATTCTATAACCAGTGGAGGTACACTTCTGAAGTAAATGCAAAATAAATAAAAGTAAGCTTCTAGAAAAAAACAAAAACCAAGAAAGTTTGTCACAATAGTTCTGTATAACGGAAATATTAAAGAATTGCTCACACAGAAGGAAAACATTGCAACTTTGATGTAAGGAAATGCAATAAGGATAATGAGCAAAGGAAAGGACAAATATTTGGCCAAATATAAATAAATGTTAGCTGTACAAACAATAATATGTCTTGTAAAGTTTTAAATATGCGTAAAATTAAAGCACATGCGGACACTAATCAAAAGGTCAGAGGAAATAAGGGCTTCCCTAGTGGCTCAGTGGTAAAGAATCTACTTGCAATGCAGGAGACTCAGAGACTCAGAGATGCGAGTTTGATCCCAGGGTTGGGAAAATCCCCTGAAGGAGGAAATGGCAACCTACTCCAGTATTCTTGCCTGGAAAATCCCATGAACAGAGAGAAGCCTGGCAGGCTACAGACCATGGTGTCTCAAAAGAGTCAGACATGACTGAGAGACTAAATAACAGCAAGAACAGCAGGAGGAAGCAACTGGAGTTTCAATATTATAAAACTTTATATATAGGAGAAGTGATAAATTTATTAATTTTTGTTAGACATTGATATGTCAAGGATACAAACTGTAATCTCTAGGATAAAGACTAAATGAAGAGTCAAAGAATGTGTAACTAAAAATGTTGTGAAGAGGAAAAATGGACTATTTAGCATAGTTGATTCATCCAAAAATTAAGAATTATAAGGGGAAAAAAAGGAATGTAGGTAGATATAATAGAAAATCAGTAATAGTAAGGTATTAGTTAATATAAACACAAATATATCAGTTACTATATTAAATGCAAAAGGATTAAATATTCCCTTTAAGAGACAAATATTCCCGTTAAGTGCAATTAGATTTTTTATATTTATTTTTAATTGATTGATGATTGCTTTACAGTATTGGTTTGATTAAAAATTATATAGCAGGAAATGATCAACAAAATGAGGCAGTTCTATTCTTGGTCAGCTGTCTGTGTTTTAGAACAGTTTCTTCTGCCTTCATCTTGTAGAAGAGGCTTTTGAAGATTTTCTTAAAACACAGATTCCCGGGGAACATCCTTCAAATACTGGACAATTGGGAAGATGATTTGCATTTCTGTGAACTCCCAGCTCCCAGTTCCAAGGTCATTCTGATGCTGAGGGACTTTAAAACTCCATTTTATGCAGCTATTATCTGCATGATGATATCTGTAGATTCCCAGAGGCTGTGACAGAGAACTAACCTTTCTCTTTTTCAGGAGTTTATGTGAAAGGTGAGGTGAAGGAGCACACTGGCCTGTGTTTTGCCATCGGGTAAGGCATCACATTATTGTTCTAAAAAGAAATAGCACGTGGATACGACATTCTTTCTTTTCCATGAAGAAAATAAGACTTTCCTCTTTACCTACATCCATATACCCATCTCTCAAAAGGGAATCCTCACAGTGCGAAATAAAATTATGACCCTCTATCACCAAAAATTCTGCCGGTACCACGGTCAAACCAAAATTGACACCAGGCAAGAGATCAACCAGTGCAGGCTGCAAGCTTAGAAATGCACCAGCTGTTTCCTGTGTGTTCTGTCTCCTCACCTAAATAACACCCCATTTGAGGCTAGGTGTCACCTCTGCCCTTTCTTTTGTATCTTCCCCCACTGAGGGACGCGTGTGCGCGCACACACACACACACACACACTTCAAGCACAGCCTTCTCCTTCCATGTAGTATGAAGACTAAGAGCCAAAGCAATTGCCAGGAATTAGCAAGGAGATAATCTAAGTTTGCCCTCTGCCTTATTCAGCACTCGCCCATGTATCTTATTCATCACCCCTCCACAACTCAACCCACTTGACTCATACCATCCCACTCAGTACTTCTACAGTGACTGATGGAAGCCTAGTGCTACAGTATCCCAGTAGGAGGTCATTCATGAACCTCCTACCTTCACAAGGATTCAGAGAGAGTATACCAAAGTAATGGTACACACCCTGTTACCCCTATGCCAGTGCAGACACTCCAAACCCCTGGCTACAGCAGGCAAATCAGGCAGCATTGCTGTTGAAAGGTCAGAGCCATTCAAATTACACTGGTAAGTCACCACCTAGTTGGTCCCTGGCAGGCAACCGACTTCGACTCACTCACCTGGGGCCTCAATGACGCAAACCACCAAGACTGTCATTGGCTTGAAGCCAGTTGGTTTGTTTAGTTGTTGTTTTTATGGGTGCCAGGCACTATGTTAGACACTGATGACTAATATCTCACTTATCTGAGTGATACCAATGATCAATGTTTCATCAGAGGAATGCCATGGTCCATCTGCAGACTACAAAGCATGATTAATATCTAGGTCCTGAGAGAAATAATCCTGAGACGACTTTGGATTTTAGTTAAGAAATAGGAGGAAAGTTGAATCCTCTCCTTTTCTTGGCAGGAGAAGGGAGATTATGGACCTCTCCATGTAGAGGTAGGAAGTCCCCAGAAATACTAATGTCTAAGATCCAGCAAGCTTTCCTTCTTAGAGTTAAGTATGTTTGCTTTCAGGAAATAGACGTCTAACCCCAAATACTGTCTTTATTTTTTTAGAAACCACCTCTGAATTAAGACTACACATTCTTTAGGGCAAAGAAAGTCCTATGAAATCTTGAGAAAAATATATCAGTTGAGAGCTGAGCAGCTGTCTGTCAGGTAAGCAGTCAGTTATGGAGATATCCAGGAGAACCAAAGGAAATGAAGAGATGTGCTGCTTTTCATTTCTAATAGTGAAAAACAGTATCACTTATTTGGAAATTGCGCATGTATCTGGGATATAGGAGACCTAGGGTAGTTTCAGTGGACACTGAATACATCTAATGACCATTCCAAATAGGAAAAGGAGTTCGTCAAGGCTGTATATTGTCATTCTGCTTATTTAACTTATATGCAGAGTACATCATGAGAAATGCTGGGCTGGAAGAACCACAAACTGGAATTGAGATTGCCAGGAGAAATATCAATAACCTTAGATATGCAGATAACACCACCCTTATGGCAGAAAGTGAAGAGGAACTAAAAAGCCTCTTGATGAAAGTGAAAGAGGAGAGTGAAAAAGTTGGCTTAAAGTTCAACATTCAGAAAACTAAGATCATGGTATCTGGTCCCATCACTTCATGGGAAATAGATGGGGAAACAGTGGAAACAGTGTCAGACTTTATTTTTTGGGGCTCCCAAATCACTGCAGGTGGTGACTGCAGCCATGAAATTAAAAGACGCTTACTCCTTGGAAGGAAAGTTATGACCAACCTGGATAGCATATTCAAAAGCAGAGACATTACTTTGCCAACAAAGGTCTGTCTAGTCAAGGCTATGGTTTTTCCAGTGGTCATATATGGGTGTGAGAGTTGGACTGTGAAGAAAGCTGAGCACTGAAGAACTGATGCTTTTGAACTGTGGTGTTGGAGAAGACTCTTGAGAGTCCCTTGGACTGCAAGGAGATCCAACCAGTCCATTCTGAAGGAGCTCAGTCCTGGGTGTTCTTTGGAAGGACTGATGCAAAGCTGAAACTCCAGTACTTTGGCCACCTCATGCGAAGAGTTGACTCATTGGAAAAGACTCTGATGCTGGGAGGGATTGGGGGCAGGAGGAGAAGGGGATGACAGAGGATGAGATGGCTGGATGGCATCACTGACTCGACGGACGTGAGTCTGAGTGAACTCCGGGAGTTGGTGATGGACAGGGAGGCCTGGCGTGCTGAGGTTCATGGGGTCACAAAGAGTTGGACACGACTGAGCAACTGAACTGAGCTGAATGACCATGGGCCTCCTAAATAACCCCAGCTGTGTTCAGCCTGTTTCCTCATCAATTTCTCCATCAATTTCTCCACCAAGTCTAGTCTTGTTCCCAGACTCTCACTCATGAAGTCTCCACCACGGGGATGCCACCTGCCACACATGATGGGACTCCAGACCAATGAGCTCCTGACAGTAACCAAATTCTACAGACAGTTCACTGCCTGGCTGTCTCCAGAAGCATGCAAAGTGAACTCCCAAGGCCTGGGTCCCCCCCTGGACACCACCACCCCCATGAATGTGTCTCATGTCCAAGTCCTAATCACTCCTAGACTGACTGTAAACCTCTATCTACTGCCTCTTATGTCTGACCCATCAAACTCTGTGTGCATGTTATATACGAGCACATGTACAGTGTACATGTTCACGTGTATGTGCATATTACTCAGAGAATGACACAGTAGAAAAGTCCTTTGCTAATTAGTACATATGGGCTTCCCTGGTGGCTCAGATAGTAAAGAATCTGCCTGCAATGCAGGAGACCCTGGTTTGATCCCTGGGTCACGAAGATCCTCTGGAGAAGGAAATTGCTACCTACTCCAGTATTTTTGCCTGGAGAATCCCATGGACAGAAGAGTCTGGCTGGCTACAGTCCACGGGGTTGCAAAGAGTCACTCAGACACCACTGAGTGACCACACCTTTTGGCTGTGAGCCCTGTGCGATCTTAGCTCCCCAACCGGGGATTGAACCTGCACCCCTTGCATTGAAAAACAAAGGCTTAACCACTGGACCACTAGGGAAGTCACAGTACATACGCTTTAGACTTTCTTCTTTATGTCCCAGGGATTTTGTAAAATCCCTTCAAGGTTAGTGGAGGAGATGAGGAAATGCCTCAGGACCCCAAAGCCCCGTAATCGGTGCAGCTTTCTCAGCGCCAGATGTATATACAGACATTTGTAGTAAGCATGCTTTTGAAGAAAAGTTGCTCTCACTCTACAAAAAATATCTGCTCTGAAAACCAAATATTTAGTTCAACCCCCTTTGTTTTACAAATGAATAAATCAAGAAGGGACTGATTCATATTGATGTCTGGCAGAAACCAACATAATACTGTAAAGAAATTATCCTTCAACTAAAAATAAATAATGAAAAAAAAAGAAGAAAAGTTTCTCCCATAGTCACAGGGCTATTTAGCTGGAGTTGGAACTAGAACTACTGAAGTTGCTTGATTACCCAACTATGCATTTTCCATTCATCTCACTGTAAGGAGAAAGGGGAAAGCAACGATATTTATGTGCCTGTCGCATGTGTTAATGGCTAGGATATGTCTTGATGATCATCTAGAGTTTAAATAGCCAACGAAATATGTGGGAGTGGAATGGCCCATTCTATAATGTGTCCTGGCTGCTTGACTCAGTTCAGACTGGGACTGCTCAGCCTTCTGGTAAGCCTCTCCTGTCCGACTCCCCCAGGAGATTCCTGACAGCCTGAAGTTCTGTCCTAGGGAGGGAGACTGGAGTTCCGAGGTAGGAGAACTAGAAATTTGTCCAACCTCCTGGATACTTCTGTTTTCATTTAGCTGGCAGGAGCTTCCTGAAAGTCTCCTCTGTACTGTGTATGTGAGAAGTAGGGGAATTAAAGCTCTTCTGAGGCAGAAGGGGCAGTGTGATAATACTTCCAATAGTCAACAGTTAGGAAGTCTGGTCGTAGCTTCATTGCTAACATGCTTGGGACTAAGGGCAAAGGTCCATTTCCACAATGAGCTCTAAGGAAAGCACAATGGGAATGGAAGGCTCGGTGTTTCTGTAGTTAGAAATCTGAATAGGAAAACAATTGGAGCACAAAGGAAATTATTTGAGAGAAATTCCCAGACAACATATTCAAAATTTCAAAGTACTGTCTTCAGTGCCTTAAGAAATGAATGTTATATTCAAGGAGAGGTATGTGAAACAAGAATTGAGGATACTGCATTTCATGAAGAAACACAATTATTAATATCTTGATCACTTGCTGCATATGTAAGAATTGAATGTTCCCATTTCCTGAATACACAGAGCCTTTGTTCTCCATATGCTGTACTTTTACTCCATGCACTTGTTCTCATCAGAAGTACTCAAAATGCCTAGATCTTGGAGAACTGGGATGATTTTGCATCTAACAACTTGGCTTGCAATTTGCATCCCCTGGGAAATGAAATTCTGAAGGGAAATTTAGTCCAAACTAAGCCCCCCCACCCCAGGAAAAGCTTACAGGATGCCAGCCCAGCTTTTCAGAGCTCCCTCAGTAATGCTGAGAACGACAGGCAAACATCAAGAAGAGACAGAGAGCCAAATGCGTTTCACAGATACATCCACTCTGTGAATGTGCCAGTGAGGGTCTAAAGATGTCCCTGACAGCACAAGCTGTTCCATCATGGACCCAAGGAAGCCCCATCACTTAAGAGACCCAAAACTGGCCAGAGAGCAAGCTGACACACACCCTTAAGTGCCCCGCACTGATCTCACAGGGAACCCCGCAGTGTGTCCTCATCCGGAAGGGCTCTTCCTCTGCGGGTATCTGAGGATTTGCAGACTGGGAGCTTCCTAGGATGAACAGAAGGACGGGTCTGTGCATGTTCACACATCTCATTTCATTCATTCACACTTCAAAAGGCTCCAGATTCTGTTAAAATTTTAGCTCTTTCTTATTCTCAAATCCATTTTTGAAGCTGGCACCAGTATGCCTGAGTTCCAGGTATAATATATAGCTCCTCACTGCCTCCCACTTCCAAGCCTTGCTACCAAGTATGCCACTCACATTTTCCTCCTTTCAACACAAACATGATGCTTTTCATGCTTTCCTTGGCAAATGATGGTTGGTAGCTGAGCTAAATGTGGAGACAGGGGTTACAGACACATTTTGTTCCTGTTAAATGTTCTACTTCTTGTGCTATTATCTTCTCTGCTTCACTTTAACTCGCTTCCTTCCCAGCCTCTAAAAGGTAGGAGCCTATGATTGGAGCCCTGGAGGTCAAGAGCAAGACTCTATATTGCAGATCTATCTTTAGGTATAAAGAGTGCCTCTATTGATCTGTAATTTCCCATTAGGATGGAGTAAATCAGCTGTCACTTCTGTGGTCGAAGACAAACATGCTTTTTGAAATTTGAGACACCTGTTGTTTTGTGACCAGTTGATGAGATGGAAGGATGAATTGTGAAAATGGAGCTTCTGAAAAAGTGATGTTTATTTCATCTCCAGCTTTGAACAAGCTAAATGTCGGGGTCTTGTGAAAACCCATAAATATTGACAGAAAGTTGAGTGTCCAGGCTTTGGAGGTGAACACAATCAGCTTGGTCTACTCTTTTTGCCTCTTACTACATTGTGACTTTGACCAAGTTTTTTATACTTGCGTAGCCTCAATTTCCCAATCAAAGTTCCCACGTTGCCTTTGATTGTCATATTTCTTTGGTCTCTTAATATACAACAATTCCCCTGTATTTTTTAAAATGGTATTTATTCTTGTCTTTCTTTAAAAAAAAAAAAACTTTACAGTTCCTATTGGGGTATAACCAATTAACAATGTCATGATAGTTTCAAGTGGACAGCAAAGGGACTCAGCTACACATACACAGGTATCCACTGTCCCCCAAATTCCCCTCCCGTCCAGGCTCCCACGCAACACTGAGCAAAGTTCCCTGTGCTATATGGTAGGGCCTTATTGGTTATCCATTTTAAATATAGCAGTGTGTACGTGTCCATCCCAAACTCCCTAGCTATCCCTTTCCCCATTCTCCCCTGATATGGACATTTTTTTAAATCAAGGCAATTATTTTGGAGAATGTCCCTCATTCTGCATTTGTCCCATGATTTCCTCATGATTAGGTTCATATTAAAAATTTTTGACAAGAATACTACAAAGTTGGTGCATACTTCTTATTGCAAAGCATCAAGTGGATTCGATACTAAATTTGATTACTTATTTAAGGTAGTTTCTGCCAGAATCCTCTACTAAAAGGAACTTCTTTTCTTTGTATCTATCTATCTGTGTACTCGCTCAGTCATGCCTGACCCTTTGCGACCCCATGGCCTATACCCTACTAGGTTCCTCCATCCATGGGATTCTCCAGGCAAGAGTACTGGAGTGGCTTGCCATTTCCTTCTCCAGGGGATCTTCCCGACCCAGGGATCAAACCCGGGTCTCCTGCACTGCAGGCAGACACCTTACCCTCTGAGCCACCTGGGAAGCCCCCCTTTTCTTTGTAATTTATGAATAATAATATTTGGATCTGTATAACTTTAAAAATTATTACTTCATACTGATACCATGAATTCAAATCCAACAGCATTCTCTGAACATATCATCTTCATGTATATATCTGTCTTTTACCACAGTCAGAACCCCAGTTCATAAAACGTTAATATACTTACTCAATAGCTCAGCATACACAAAGAAAACTTTATAATTATTCCATCAAAACCATTGCCACAACAAAACTAATAAAACTTGAGATTCTTTTACAATTATTTTTTTCTTTAAACCATTACCAGTAAGATGTACAGCCAGAGCATTGTGTTCAAAATTATTTGGATTAATTTTTTCTATGTGACTTCATTAAAAATTTGATATATAGGTAAGTTTTTAAAATGTAATATTAAATGTTTACTCTTATTTCACCATGCTTAATTCAGTTTTATTTTGATAATATATAATATTTATATGGTGCAAAAATCAAAATCATCAGAGAAATTTCACTCCTATCCCAGTCCCTTCTACTTCATTCTCCTGAACTTCTAGAGTTAACCATTTAAATTGCTGATTTATTTTTTCCTTTCTTTTTGAAAACATGAGCAAGTATGCATATATAAAAGAATTCATATATTCTTATTTGATTTACTCTTTCCTCTTATTTCATATACAAAAGGAAAAACACTGTGTATGCTCCTTTTTTAGGTGGTTTTTTTTGCATTTAGCAATGAGCTTGCTACATATAGGGCTTCCCTTGTGGCTCAGCTGGTAAAGAATCAGCCTGCAATGAGGGAGACCTGGGTTCAATCCCTGGGTTGGGAAGATCCCCTGGAAGGGAAAGGCTACCCACTCCAGTATCCTGGCCTAGAGAATTCCATGGATTGTATAGTCCATGGGGTCACAAAGAGTTGGGCACGACTGAGGGACTTTCACTTTCACCTGCTACATATAAGATGTCTCTCAAGCATTCACTTGTAGGTATCAAGTAGGTAAATTGTACATATAATCATAAGGAGGAGAGATTAGAGCCTAACGATGTCTTCCTGATACGTTTCTCTACCAAGTATAAAGTAATATCTTGCCAATTATCAAGTAATACTTCATCTGACTTTTTTAAAGTCAACACCTCTTAAAATTTCATCTACACAACTTTAAAACAATAACCTATGCTCTCTAATGTGTAGTTTTAAAGACAGATTTCTCTTTATCCTGACTAATTGGAGTTACATTATCCTCTTATTAACTCGAGTTTCCAAATCTTGATTCTTAAGTATGACCTTTGAGAACTTTCCAAGTTAACCATAGCTTGCTTAATTTGAGGACGTTCATGAATAAAATTGTCCACAATTCAGATTCAACTTCCTTGTTTCTTTCTAAACATCTCTTTCAAGTTCAGGGACTTTTGAATTCTATATTTACTTTACAAGCAGATTTCTGTAGGAGCCAATGTGAAATTATGAGCAAGAAAGAGTTTTTGTCACTTGATCTGTTAAAGTTATCTTAGTGCAAAACAAACAAAAAACTGTTTGCTGAAGAACCAGCATTGAAAAAATGTTCCGGGCACTATACAATAAGAGTAGCTGATGTTAATAAATTTCATAGACTGTCTTAAAGCACTTTAGTGCCATCATCTTTTCATTCTTTCAACAGTGTAGTACTACCAAATGGAAGGTCTAGGCTAGAGGGTGAGCACTGCACCCTTGAATAAATCAACTCTTTGCCCTGAAAGAGCTTGCCAACCGTTAAGTAGACAACTAAGTTGTGTTTTAAATTATTATGAGAATAGCCTTAAGTAAAGGACAATGGGAGTTAGTAACAGAGACATTGATTCTGATGGTGGAATTTGATAGACCTCTAAGAGGGAATACGACTGAAGGCTGAGCTGGATTTTGAAAGCCATGAGTGACAATTGGTTTTCTTTATTTTTTTTGTTTTTTTTTTGACAATTGGTTTTGATTTAAGCTTAAAAGACCTATTGGAGACTCTTGGAAGACATGACAGCTTTAATTAAGGCAATTTCAGTGGGAATGGGGAAGACAAAAAGATTCAAAGGTCAAATGTCCTAAAGCAGAAAGATTTAGCAAAATGTCATTGATGGTCCCACATGTCACATTATTGAAAAGAACCTGAAACGAAGATTTAATACTTGAAGATGCTGAGAAAACAAAGTGAGTTTTCTGATGGATTTGTTTTACTTTCTTCCCAGGGTTGTCATGAATATCAATGTAGGTGAATGTGAAAAATATTTTGCTTGTTGCATGATGTTCTTGTTATTTCTATTAACAAAAAGAGCAACAATAATATGGCTATTTAAAGGTAGGTAGTTTTTTTTTTTTTCTCTCTCTCTCTTTTGTGAAAGCCTGGAAGTGAAGAGAAACCAAAGGCTGGAGTGAGTTTTGCTGCAGAGAATAATCCTACAACAGATTTCAGAATAAACTGTTTGTAGCTGCAGAGACTGAACATATTGAGTTCTATAATGGTAGAAAAAGGACCTCCAAACTCATTTTTAGCAGGAAAACTAGGTTTTTGGTTTTTTTTTTCTTCTTCTTTTTTTCCCAGAGGAGAAGGAATCTGTTGGAAATATGAACAGTTCAGCTTCCCAGGAGTGCCAGATGAGTTGGGGTAATTCAAGGCTCTCAGAAATCTTTATCTGGCTCTTCCATAAGGAGAACAGATGATGACTTCGCCATGGCAGGAAGAAACTTATTCTATGACCACCTCTGACCTTTTCTGCACTGCACAGAGCTCATGGGCTCAGAAGGACAAATTCAGGCCATAAATTCCCCAAATAAGTATATTCATCACCATCATCACCGCTATAGACTGAATGTTTGTGTCCCCAACCCCCTCCCAAGTTCGTAAACTGAAATCTTTTACCTCAGGCTGGGACTCGGACTCAGACAAAACCCACCATACCTGGTTTCAGGACCTAATGGAGCAAAGGTTCTTGATGTCTCATCACAGAAAGAATTCAGAGATAAAATGATAAGAGGTGGATTTATTCAGATTCTGAGAGAAGCACACTCCACAGACAGTGTGGTCCATTGCAGAGGGCAAGTCTGGTAACCTTGAAGATGTGGCTTGGGTAGCTTTTATGGGCTCTGTGATTGGTGATGGACAGGGAAGCTACAGTCCATGGGGTCACAAAGAGTCAGACATGACTGAGCAACTGAACTGAACTGAAATTTCATAGGCTAATGAGTAGGAGGATTATTCCAATTATTTGGGAGAAGGGGTGGAGATTTCCAGGAGTTGGGCCACTGCTCACTTTTTGGTCTTTTGATGGTGCCTTAACTGTCATTGGGCCTCTGAGTGTGTCATTTAGTTTGCTGATTGAGGACCAGGGTCTAGTTGACCCTGGTCAACTTGTCGGCCATCTTGGACCCATTTGATCCTAATCAGTTTATGTTGTGTCCTTGGGCTATGTTCTTCTCTCAAAACTTGTGCCCTGCCCCTTTCCCTCCTGTTTCAAAACTAGCACTAATGTGTTGGAATTTGGAGGAGAGGCCTTTGGGAGGTGATTAGGTCAGGAATCTCTCCCTGGTGGTCTACTGGTTTGAATTCAGTGCTCTCACGGCTATGGCCCAGGTTTGATTCCCAGTCAGGAAAGCCTTTCTTCTTTCTCTGCCCCTGCCACCTACTGATCTTCCCAGCATGACCATACCACCCTTTAGCTTCCCTGGGGTGCAACCATACCATCCTCTAACTTCCCTGGTGGCTCAGACAGTAAAGAATCTGCATGCAACTCAGGAGACTAGAGTTCAATCCCTGGGTTGGGAAGATCCCCTGGAGAAGGAGATGGCACCCACTCTAGACTTCTTGGCTGGAGAATTTCATGGACAGAGGAGCTTGGAGGGCTAAAATCTATGGGGTCACAAAGAGTTGGACATGACTGAGTGACAAACACTTTCACTTTCACTTAAATCAGAAAGGCAGAATCTTCATGAATGGAATTTTTTTCCTGCTGTTCTTAATCTCCACTTATAGTCTGGGTAATGACTATGAAACTAGTTGAAGGCCATCCTCTCAGGAGGCAGGAGGGAAAGGCACCATTACAGCCAGAAGACTGAGCTCATCCCTAAAGTGTGAGGTAAAGGGAGACTATAGGAATCCTGATGAGATGCTTGGATGGTATCACAGGACATGCGTTTGAGTAAACTCTAGGACATGGTGAAGGCAGGGAAGCCTGACCTGCTGCAGTCCACGGGGTTGCAAAGAGTCGGACACAACTGAGCAACTGATCAACAACTCATGTCAGTGGACTGGTCCATTGAACAGAAGAGAGAGCCAGAAGCCCCAGATGATGAGGATAAGGATCCTGTTCTCCTGGCCCTCCACTCCTGAAACATGGGCAGACACAACTCTAAAAGGTGCCTCATGGGCCGAGCTTCCCCAGGGCATTAAATCACAAGTACAGCTTCTGCAGTTGAAGCTGTATTTTGTCACTGGGTCTTGGAATATCCTGGATGTCAGGGAAACTCCCAACACCTTCTCAGCCAAGAGCAACAAAATGTTCCACTGCTCTTGAACTTCTTGAAACCCTAAGTGCATAGGGTGGTTACCTTCCCAGATGACAGGTCCTCTTTTGTCAAGTTATTTTATCCAGCTTTCAACCAGGCTCCTTCCAGGATTTATTTTCTCTACTCACACAGTGTTATGGGCTGAATGTTTGTGTTTTCCTTAAAGTTCATGTGACAAAACACTAACTCCAATGTGATGGTATGTGCAAATGGATCCTTTAGGAGATAATTAGGTTTAGATGAAGTCATGAGGGTAGGGCTCTCATGATGGGATTAGTGACTTCTGTAAGAAGAGGAGGAGACACCAGAGATCTTTGTCTACCGTGTATTGTAAATACACAGTGAGAAGACAGCCTCTGCAAGCCAAGGAGAGGGTTCTCACCAGGAACAGAATCAGTTGGAACCTTGATCTTGGACTTCCTAGCCTCCAGATGTATGAGAAATAAGTATCTTTGGTTTGAGCCACTCAGTCTATGATATTCAATTATAGCGCCCCAAGCAGACTAACGGCTTCCCCGGTGGCTCAGCAGTAAAACTTCCACCTGCAATGCAGGAGCAGCAGGACACTTAGGTTTGATCCCTGGGTCGGAAAGATCGCCTGGAGCAGGAAATGGCAACCCGCTCCAGTATTCTTGCTTGGAGAATCCCAGGGACAAAGAAGCCTGGGGGGCTACAGTCCATGGGGTGTCAAAGAGTCAGATACGACTGAAGCAACTGAGCACACAAGTACAAACGGACTAATATATACAGTTACAGAAGTAGGTCAGGTAACTCTTGACAATATGTTGGTATCTGTTACATTCCTTTTATTTTCACAGATCCATTGAAAATTCTTTTGAGACTAGAAAGAGATATGTGAAGAGCTCTTGAAAGATTCCCTCAGCTCTTAGAAATCAATGCTCTAAGCACTGTGAGGACTGGTTTGGGTGAGCTCATGCTCACTAATTTTTCTGGTTCAGAGAGTATATAAGAGGATCTTTGAGAACTAAGCAGAAAAGAATTGTACCAAACTGGATTAACTGGGGCTCCTCAAGTGAGGGCAAGCCCAGAACACCTGCCAACAGTTAAAGATTGTGACCTACAGTCATTGTAACAAATTGCATAAGACTCATTTGGCAGAATTCCAGGTAACACCTCACTGAGAACTGCTACCAGGAAATTGCTTAACAAAATGCCAAGAAAAAGTGGCTGTGAGTTGCAAGTTGCAGTCTCTTTCCTCCAATGTAAGAAATTTATTTTTTATTCCCGTACGTGTGTGCTATCTTGGATTTAGAGGTTCAATTTTTGATCTGTTTGGTAGAATTCTCTCAGAATAAATGTTAAAATCCTTTGCCTCGTATATAAACATATCACCTCCTGAGCAAGGGCATTGAGGGGAGCATGCAAGGAACAGGCTATAATGGGAAAACAAGTATGAACTCACATTCCCACAGACTTTGCAGTTTTAAAACAATTGGCTTTAAGTTTTGTGTTGTTTCCTTTGCCTTAACTTCCTCCTCATATCAGTAAACCCGAATCAGGGTTCTCAAGTGATGGAAGGTCAACATGTCAGCATCTATTTGACACCCAAAGAATCTCTCTTGATGTTTTTGTGGTGAGTCCATCCTGGACCTTAGTGTTTCCGGAAGCAGAGGAGATCAGCAGCCACACAGAACATCAGGGGGCATAATGATGCACAGGCTGTGCATGAAGCATCTTTAATAAATCATCTGCACTGAGTTTCCTGTTCCCGTAGTGCAGGAAGTACTGGTTCCACAGGCCCCTGTGCACTCAGAGATAAGGCAGGTTCCGCACTACTCAGGATTTTAGAAAGACCATTGGAATTTTGCACGAGAAGAGGAGTAGGCGGTCCTAAACCTACCAGACAAGAAGTCGTTCTTCAGATGTCATCACCCACTGGAACTCCCTATCAGGACTTGGGAAACATGGATAGCTGGGATTCCTCCCCGGGCTTGTGGTGTGTTTGTATAGATAACTGACATGGATGTGCCTATCTGGCCATTGCTGTGGAATTTCATTCATGGGAGCAATGCCCACACTAAATGAAGCAGATCAAACTGTGTTTGGTTTATTCTGCAGATAAGAAAGCAGGCTTAGATTTGACAGCTCAGCGTCTAGTTAGAGGATCAAATGAATCAGTAGATAAATTATTAATCATTTTTCTTTCTGTGACTTGAAACACATTCCCACCCTGAAGCGAGGAAGGATATAAGCAATAAGGTAAAGCATGATGATAAGAGTTGGAATGACTGCATTCTGGGAACCTTTTTTTTTTTTTTTTTTGGAGAGTTATTGTGGGGGCAGGGCTGGGAGGATGGGTGGGGACAGGACTGAATACCTACATTATGAGAAGATGACACGAAATGTCTCAAATGGGATATTCAGAAAGTTAAACTGCCTCTATAACAATGTTCAATAAATATAAAAGCAGAAAATGGGGGTTAAACATATCATAAAGCATGCAATGATGAGTTCACTTTAGAAACTGTATGTTTGTCAATGTGGCTTGAAGGGAAACACAAGAAATGAAAGTAGCTATATTCTTGGAGAATAGTAGGTCCCACAGGACTGTCATACTCAGGAGACACAGCTGTTGAAACAGTGGACAATGCAACTTCTGCTTTCTTTGTAATCTCTTTGGATTGTACACTGAGTGTGTTCTGATGTTATGGAATCATTTAGCAATCTGCTGTACAACATTATACCAAGACACAACAATACTGTGTTGTTGTTCACTTAAATTTCTGAAGATGGTAAATCTCATGTTAAGTGCTGTCCTCTGTCCATGGGGTTCTCCAAGCAAAAATACTGGAGTGGGTTGCCATGCCTCCTTCAGGGGATCTTCCCAATCCAGGGATCAAACCCCCACCTCTTACATCTCCTGCATTGGCAGATGGGTTCTTTACCACTACCACATAAAATTAATTAAAAAAAAAAAATAAATTGAAGGAATACCTGGGAAGCAGGCTGGTTTTCTTGCTTTGCTTCTGAAACTTGTTCATATTGGGAATATCAGCATATTTCCCTCAGCCACACAGCGCCCCGCTCCAGGATTCCTGTGTCCCAAACACTTCCCTGAAGTGGGTAAAGGAGGTATTTAAATGTTAGCTTTTTAAAAATATTTTCCCACTGATAGACTCAAGGTTTGAGGGGCCTTCTTTGGTCATAGAGATGTGTTCTCACTTCCGCATCCTGTATGGATATACTAATAAAGGCTATTTTTCTACTCTTTAAGTGTCAAATCAATGCTGCTGAGCCAATTAAATCATATCCACAGCTGAGATTAAATCTCTCAGAGTAATGCATGGTTTCTTTCCATTTCTCTGCTGCTACAGTGTGTCCTTACAGCACAACCTATACCTTTGGAATAAGTCTGGGGTTTCTCTGGTGGCTCAGTGGTAAAGAATCCTCCTGCCAATGCAGGAGACACAGGCTTGATCCTTGATCCGGGAAGATCCCACATGCGGTGGAACAACTAAGCCCATGTCCCAACTACTGATCCTGTGATCTGAAGCCCGGGAGCCACAACTACTGAAGTCCGTGTGCCCATGCTCTGCAACAAGGGAAACCACCACATTGAGAAGACTGCGTACTGCAACGAAGAGTAGCTACTGCTTGCAACAACTAGAGAAAACCTGCACAGCAATGAAGACCCAGCACAGCCAAACATAAATAAATAAATAATTTTTAAAAATATGTTTGACTACTCCTCCCTAAACCTAGTCCAAGTCGCCATCATTCGTCCCCTGAACTGCTACAATGGCTCCTAATTGGTCTCCCTGCTTCCACACTTGCCCTGGAGGATAGTCTATGGAGTTGTCTGCAGAAACATACAAAGATATTTTGACCTCTTATTATTACCCTGCTAAAAGCAGGAGAGACCTTGAGAAAATGGATATCTGGAGATTTTGATGTGAACTTGTGATTTCTAAAATGTGTTCATGTTTGAATATATGTATGTATTGTATGCATGCATGGATTTGGACAAATATACACATTTCCTGGTTCTATCTGCTGAAAGAACCTTGGGAGCAATGACACTCCCAGTAGCAAAATGATCACATTTCCCAGCTAGAACCTGACTTCTGATACCACCTCCATGCAAAGGAATCAGGGATCTCAGAGAAATGATTGTTTACTGGGCTGGGCAAGGGAAATTCAAGATACAAGTTTTCTCTTTACATGAAAGATTAAGGAAATGTTGCCTCAAAAGTGACAAAGACTTGTCACAAGAACAAAGTGAAAAATTTGAAGGAACTTTCCCTGGGACAATTTGAGAAATAGTAAAATAATTCAGAGCTGTGATTAACCATAAACCATTAAACAATAGGAATCCACAAGTCCATACTGATGATAAACCATGAATCAAGGAATAAAGGAGAAGGGGAGTTTTACTAACAGTAGAATGCTGTAAATGTATGATGAGTTCTAGAAATGGAAAACCGTCATTTTGAAAACATTGCAGTAAAAAGAAATTCAGACAAGGATCATCAGATCAGAGATCAGATCAGTCGCTCAGTCATGTCCAACTCTTTGCGACCCCATGAATTGCAGCACTCCAGGCCTCCCTGTCCATCACCAACCCCCGGAGTTCACTCAGACTCATGTCCATCGAGTCAGTGATGCCATCCAGCCATCTCATCCTCTGGCCTCCCCTTCTCCTCCTGCCCCAATCCCTCCCAGCATCAGAGTCTTTTCCAATGAGTCAACTCTTCGCATGAGGTAGCCAAAGTACTGGAATTTCAGCTTTAGCATCATTCCTTCCAAAGAAATCCCAGGGCTGATGTCCTTCAGAACAGACTGGTTGAATCTCCTTTCAGTCCAAGGGACTCTCAAGAGTCTTCTCCAACACCACAGTTTAAAAGCATCAATTCTTCAGCACTCAGCCTTCTTCACAGTCCAACTCTCACATCCATACATGACCACAGGAAAAACCATTGCCTTGACTAGACGAACATTTGTTGGCAAAGTAATGTCTCTGCTCTTGAATATGCTATCTAGTTTTGTCATAACTTTCCTTCCAAGGAGTAAGCGTCTTTTAATTTCGTGGCTGCAGTCACCATCTGCAGTGATTTTGGAGCCCAGAAAAATAAAGTCTGACACTGTTTCCACTGTTTCCCCATCTATTTCCCATGAAGTGATGGGACCAGATGCCATGATCTTCGTTTTCTGAATGTTGGGCTTTAAGCCCACTTTTTCACTCTCCACTTTCACCTTCATCAAGAGGCTTTTGAGTTCCTCTTCACTTTCTGCCATAAGGGTGGTGTCATCTGCATATCTGAGGTTATTGATATTTCTCCTGGCAATCTTGATTCCAGCTTGTGTTTCTTCCAGCCCAGTGTTTCTCATGATATACTCTGCATATAAGTTAAATAAACAGGGTGACAATATACAGCCTTGACGAACTCCTTTTCCTATTTGGAACCAGTCTGTTGTTCCATGTCTAGTTCTAACTGTTGCTTCCTGACCTGCATACAAATTTCTCAAGAGGCAGATCAGGTGGTCTGGTATTCCCATCTCTTCCAGAATTTTCCACAGTTTATTGTGATCCACACAGTCAAAGGCTTTGGCATAGTCAATAAAGCAGAAATAGATGTTTTTCTGGAACTCTCTTGCTTTTTCCATGATCCAGCGGATGTTGGCAATTTGATCTCTGGTTCCTCTGCCTTTTCTAAAATCAGCTGGAACATCAGGAAGTTCATGGTTCACATATTGCTGAAGCCTGGCTTGGAGAATTTTGAGCATTACTTTACTAGTGTGTGAGATGAGTGCAATTGTGTGGTACTTTGAGCATTCTTTGGCATTGCCTTTCTTTGGGATTGGAATGAAAACTGACCTTTTCTAGTCCTGTGGCCACTGCTGAGTTTTCCAGATTTGCTGGCATATTGAGTGTAGCACTTTCACAGCATCATCTTTCAGGATTTGGAATAGCTCAACTGGAATTCTATCACCTCCACTAGCTTTGTTCATAGTGATGCTTTCTAAGGCCCACTTGACTTCACATTCCAGGATGTCTCCTCTAGGTCAGTGATCACACCATCATGATTATCTGGGTCGTGAAGATCTTTTTTGTACAGTTCTTCTGTGTATTCTTGCCATCTCTTCTTAATATCTTCTGCTTCTGTTAGGTCCATACCATTTCTGTCCTTTATCGAGCCCATCTTTGCATGAAATGTTCCTTTGGTATCTCTGATTTTCTTGAAGAGATCTCTAGTCTTTCCCATTCTGTTGTTTTCCTCTATTTCTTTGCATTGATCGCTGAAGAAGGCTTTCTTATCTCTTCTTGCTAGTCTTGGAACTCTGCATTCAGATGTTTATATCTTTTCTTTTCTCCTTTGCTTTTCGCTTCTCTTCTTTTCACAGCTATTTGTAAGGCCTCCCCAGACAGCCATTTTGCTTTCTTGCATTTCTTTTCCATGGGGATGGTCTTGATCCCTGTCTCCTGTACAATGTCACGAACCTCATTCCATAGTTCATCAGGCACTCTATCTATCAGATCTAGGCCCTTAAATCTACTTCTCACTTCCACTGTATAATCATAAGGGATTTGATTTAGGTCATACCTGAATGGTCTAGTGGTTTTCCCTACTTTCTTCAATTTAAGTCTGAATTTGGCAATAAGGAGTTCATGGTCTGAGCCACAGTCAGCTCCTGGTCTTGTTTTTGCTGACTGTATAGAGCTTCTCCATCTTTGGCTGCAAAGAATATAATCAATCTGATTTTGGTGTTGACCATCTGGTGATGTCCATGTATAGAGTCTTCTCTTGTGTTGTTGGAAGAGGGTGTTTGTTATGACCAGTGCATTTTCTTGGCAAAACTCTATTAGTCTTTGCCCTGCTTCATTCCGTATTCCAAGGCCAAATTTGCCTGTTACTCCAGGTGTTTCTTGATTTCCTACTTTTGCGTTCCAGTCCCCTATAATGAAAAGGGCATCTTTTTTGAGTGTTAGTTCTAAAACGTCTTGTAGGTTTTCATAGAACCATTCAACTTCAGCTTCTTCAGCACTACTGGTTGGGGCATAGACTTGGATTACTGTGATATTGTTTGCCTTGGAAATGAACAGAGATCATTCTGGATCACCAAGAAAGGATAAATCTAGGGAATAAATTTTGATAAGGATACACCCATGGCTGATTCATGTCAGTGTATGGCAAAACCCACTAAATATTGTAAAGTTTTTAGCCTGCAGTTAAAATAAATAAATTAAAAATTTTTAAAGGATCAGTATATCTGCATGATTGCTTGTTAATAGCAATGAGAAAATGTAACTATACAATGGAAAACTGTATAACACCTTGACTGAGTGATTAAAATTAATATCATGAACAAGGCAGATGGACATTGAGTATCTTTAAATAAGATATTCTGAGAAGAGCCAGCATCCGTTCTGTGACATTCCTGCCAAGAATGCTTAACCTGAATCTAATAATGAGGAAATGTTAGACAAACCTTAAAATGGGGATTGATCTATTAAAAAAGGGTGGTTGGGGTAGGGATGAGACCACAGGTTGGGAGAATGCCTGCTTCAAACCTGTCAGTAGTCATAAAAGCAGAACAAAGGCTGAAGAAGTATTACAAATCAAAGGAATTAAGATGTAAAAACTGAGTACATATGTGATCCTAGACTAGATCCTGTATTGGAAGAGAAAATATGCAATAAGATGTTATCACTGACTTTACTAATGCAATTGGAATACAGATGGTAGTTAGGATAAATGTACTATATTAATGCTAAACTTTACTTAAGTTGATAACTATTTTGTGTTCAGTTCAGTTGCTCAAGTCATGTCTGATTCTTTGCGACCCCATGGACTGCAGCACGCCAGGCCTCCCTGTCCATCACCAACTCCCGGAGTTTACTCAAACTCATGTCTATTGAGTCAGTGATGCCATCCAACCATCTCATTCTCTTGTCATCCTTTTTCCTCCCGCCTTCAATCTTTCCCAGCATCAGGGTCTTTTCTGTACGGAGAATTAGTCAAGATTCTTCAGAGAAAAAAACTAATAGGAGATACCTGGCTGATAGATTGATAGATAGACAAGGAATTTATTCACGCAATTATGAAAGCTGGCAATTCCCAAGAGCAAGTCAGCAAGCTGAAAACCCAGAAGAGCTGATGGGGTAGTTCCAATCCAAAGGTTTAAGACCCAGGAAGAACTAACAGTTCAGTTTGAGTCTGAAAGCAGGAAAATGTTCGTTTAAAGTCCATCAGGCAGGAAAAATCTCTCTTACTCTGGGGAGAGTCAGCCATTTTCTTTTCTATAGCGGCCTTAACTGATTGGATGAGGCCCTCCAACACTAGAGAGGGCCATTTGCTTTATGCCATCTATTGACTTAAATATTAATCTCATGCAAAGCACTCTCACAGAAACACCCAGAATCATGTTTGATCAAATATCTGAGCACCCCATGACTGAGTCAAGTTGACACCTAAAATTAGTCCTCACAACAGGGAATAGCCGTTTTGTTGGGAAATACACATTGCAGCATTCTAGAGCCATGATGTATGAAATTTTCTCTCAAATACTTCAAATAAAAATGTTTTTGAAAAGAAGAGAGATAATCAATAATAAAGGAAGGAAATTGAGCAAAATGTCAATAATAAATGAGTGAAATGCATATTCCTTGAACTTCTTAACCTAAATTTCCTGTAAATTTGAAATTGTGTCCAAAATAGTTTCCCCTGCACTCAGGATGAATCTTACTTTCCTCACTTGGCCTGCTGGGCAGGAAGCCGCTCCTAGAAGCTCCTAGAGGAGTCCAAGTCAGAAAGAGAAAAATATTGCCTATTAACTCATATATATGGAATCTAGAAAATGGCACAGAAAAACCTCTTTGCAGGGCAGGAATAGAGATGCAGACATAGAGAACTGACTTGTGGACACGGGGAAAGAGAAGATGGGGCGAATTGAGAGAGAAAGCACTGAAACATATATACATTGCCATGTGTAAAATCAATAGCTAGTAAGAAGCTGCTGTAGGGAGCTCAGCTCAGTACTGTGATGAGCTAGAGGGGTGGGATGGGGTGGGGTGGAAGGAGGTTCAAGAGGGTGGGGATATATGTAGACATATAGCTGATTCACATTGTTGTACAGCAGAAGTTATTGTAAACTCATTGTAAAGCAATCATCCTCCAATTAAAAAAAAATTTTAATAAAAAAAAAAAAAAATTCAAGTGCATTCTTTCCACAGAACTCACACTTGCACACTTTCCACACGGCCACGCCCTCTCATGGCTCAGGTGTTTTTATCAGATGTCACTTCCTCAGCGTTCCTCTTCCTGAAGGAGCCCATCTTCAGTCATGTTGCTCTATTTCACTTTTCTCTCGGAACCGAACCATGGTTACTTACTCCTTTACTTGTTTATTACACCTCACTGGGACATACATTTGAGAAGGGCAGTGGCCTCGTGCATCCGTTTATTCCTCTAACTCTGATATCTAAAACACTGCCCAGCATATGGTAAATTATGTGTAAGTTATATGCCTAGCATATGGTAACTGTTCCTAAAAAAGTTTTGCGTAAATGGATAAATGTTTAAGTCCCTATAGCACCCAAAGCTTTAAAAGTAAAATTCTTAACTTATTAGTGATTTGCTTTTCATTCATATTACATAGGCTTTTCTAGTTTGTGACAAGAATTTCAATGGTAAATATTACAATGTTACAGATGAGTATCAAATATAGATTGTTATAACAGAGAAGTTAAGAGCAATTCTAGTGGATAAAGAGAAAGATTTTTAAAGTTATTCTTTCCATCCAAAAATTAAATTAGGCTGACCTAATTAATGTAAAAAATCCAATAGGTATAGTAGTAGTAAGAAAACCTCTTGGTAACAGGTCCTTCAATTCCAAATATCTAGTTTAATACCTGGAAACTAGTAAAGTGCCGATAAATTTTTAACAATGCCAGAAATAACCTGTCAATAGTTCATAGACAGATCGCTCCAGGGAAACTGGAGAGAAGGGGCTGATGTCGCACTTTCGAACATTAAAACAGGTCCTTTATTTTTCACCGGAAAAAGAGCTCATGATTGTCAGAGGTAAGGTCTCCTCAGAGGAATAGAAATATCGTTAGAAATAACAATGACAGCATTTGCCTCAGGATAGGTACCAACTTTTAACATTTTGATTTAGTTTGGGAGGGTTTGGGTTTTTTTTTTCCATACCTATGGTTCGATGATGACTCACACTTCTCAAGAAGCCGTGTGTTTCTGTAGAAGGCACTCCCTCCATACATTCCCTAGGGTTAGATCAGATCAGATCAGATCAGTCGCTCAGTCGTGTCCGACTCTTTGCAACCCCATGAATCGCAGGACGCCAGGCCTCCCTGTCCATCACCAACTCCTGGAGTTCACTGAGACTCACGTCCATTGAGTCAGTGATGCCATCCAGCCATCTCATCCTCTGGCGTCCCCTTCTCCTCCTGCCCCCAATCCCTCCCAGCATCAGGGTCTTTTCCAATGAGTCAACTCTTCGATGAGGTGGCCAAAGTACTGGAGTTTCAGCTTTAGCATCATTCCTTCCAAAGAAATCCCAGGGCTGATGTCCTTTAGAATGGACTGGTTGGATCTCCTTGCAGTCCAAGGGACTCTCAAGAGTCTTCTCCAACACCACAGTTCAAAAGCATCAATTCTTCGGTGCTCAGCCTTCTTCACAGTCCAACTCTCACATCCATACATGACCACAGGAAAAACCATAGCCTTGATTAGATGAACCTTTGTTGGCAAAGTAATGTCTCTGCTTTTGAATATGCTATCTAGGTTGGTCATAACTTTCCTTCCAAGGAGTAAGCGTCTTTTAATTTCATGGCTGCAGTCACCATCTGTAGTGATTTTGGAGCCCCAAAAAATAAAGTCTGACACTGTTTCCACTGTTTCCCCATCTATTTCCCATGAAGTGATGGGACCAGATGCCATGATGTTCATTTTCTGAATGTTGAGCTTTAAGCCAACTTTTTCACTCTCCACTTTCACTTTCATCAAGAGGCTTTTGAGTTCCTCTTCACTTTCTGCCATAAGGGTGCTGTCATCTGCATATCTGAGGTTATTGATATTTCTCCTGGCAATCTTGATTCCAGCTTGTGCTTCTTCCAGTCCAGCGTTTCTCCTGATGTACTCTGCATATAAGTTAAATAAATAGGGTGACAATATACAGCCTTGATGAACTCCTTTTCCTATTTGGAACCAGTCTGTTGTTCCATGTCTAGTTCTAACTGTTGCTTCCTGACCTGCATACATATTTCTCAGGAGGCAGGTCAGGTGGTCTGGTATTCCCATCTCTTCCAGAATTTTCCACAGTTTATTGTGATCCACATAGTCAAAGGCTTTGGCATAGTCAATAAAACAGAAATAGATGTTTTTCTGGAACTCTCTTGTTTTTTCCATGATCCAGCAGATGTTGGCAATTTGATCTCTGGTTCCTCTGCCTTTCTAAAACCAGCTTGAACATCAGGAAGTTCACGGTTCACATATTGCTGAAGCCTGGCTTGGAGAATTTTGAGCATTACTTTACTAGTGTGTGAGATGAGTGCAATTGTGCGGTAGTTTGAGCATTCTTTGGCATTGCCTTTCTTTGGGATTGGAATGAAAACTGACCTTTTCCAGTCCTGTGGCCACTGCTGAGTTTTCCAGATTTGCTGGCATGTTGAGTGTAGCACTTTCACAGCATCATCTTTCAGGATTTGGAATAGCTCAACTGGAATTCCATCACCTCCACTGGCTTTGTTCATAGTGATGCTTTCTAAGGCCCACTTGACTTCACATTCCAGGATGTCTCCTCTAGGTCAGTGATCACACCATCATGATTATCTGGGTCGTGAAGATCTTTTTTGTACAGTTCTTCTGTGTATTCTTGCCATCTCTTCTTAATATCTTCTGCTTCTGTTAGGTCCATACCATTTCTGTCCTTTATCGAGCTCATCTTTGCATGAAATGTTCCTTTCGTATCTCTGATTTTCTTGAAGAGATCTCTAGTCTTTCCCATTCTGTTGTTTTCCTCTTTTTCTTTGCATTGATCGCTGAAGAAGGCTTTCTTATCTCTTCTTGCTATTCTTTGGAACTCTGCATTCAGATGTTTATATCTTTTCTTTTCTCCTTTGCTTTTCGCTTCTCTTCTTTTCACAGCTATTTGTAAGGCCTCCCCAGACAGCCATTTTGCTTTCTTGCATTTCTTTTCCATGGGGATGGTCTTGATCCCTGTCTCCTGTACAATGTCACGAACCTCATTCCATAGTTCATCAGGCACTCTATCTATCAGATCTAGGCCCTTAAATCTACTTCTCACTTCCACTGTATAATCATAAGGAATTTGATTTAGGTCATACCTGAATGGTCTAGTGGTTTTCCCTACTTTCTTCAATTTAAGTCTGAATTTGGCAATAAGGAGTTCATGGTCTGAGCCACAGTCAGCTCCTGGTCTTGTTTTTGCTGACTGTATAGAGCTTCTCCATCTTTGGCTGCAAAGAATATAATCAATCTGATTTTGGTGTTGACCATCTGGTGATGTCCATGTATAGAGTCTTCTCTTGTGTTGTTGGAAGTTGGTGTTTGTTATGACCAGTGCATTTTCTTGGCAAAACTCTATTAGTCTTTGCCCTGCTTCATTCCATATTCCAAGGCCAAATTTGCCTGTTACTCCAGGTGTTTCTTGACTTCCTACTTTTGCGTTCCAGTCTCCTATAATGAAAAGGACGCTATTATAACAAAATCCTCTTCTACCCATCAAAAATAAAAGCAAAATTCCAATTTCAGCATGCTTTAATTAGCAGGCTGTAAGTCGTTTCAGTACTGAAAGCATGCACTCTGTTGTGTAGTGAGCACCTAGTGATGAGTCAATTTGCACCTTCTCACGAGTCTTCACATGGCAGTAGTTGTACCAATATAAAGGGGTTCTCACCGATTTCACAAAAAGTCTAGACTTTTCCAAGTTCCACGCATTTAGGTAAAAGTGTAGCTTCTGGGAGGTCTTCTTTAGTTTCTATGTCCTGCATATTTCACTCCCCTGCTCCTCACTTTGCAGCATCCCATACTGTCTCCATGGCAAGGACAACATTTACTTACCTGTAACTAAGCTATTTCATAGTTAGTTTTAAAACTTGAAATTATCATTGGATCATGATTTTGTGAGGAAACAAATATACTAATCTTAGTCTCTTCAATAATGGGATGTCTAACATTTCCTAAGCTTAAGAAAACACTGAATTGTCAAACTAATCTTTCTTTTTTTAAAAAATTATGATATAATTTGTATGTAGTAAAACTTGCCTTTTTAATGTATAAAAACATGAATTTTAACAAATGTATGTATTAATAGTTGTTTAACTATTACCATAAACAATGGGCTTCCTAGGTGGCACAGTGGTAAAGAATCTACCTGCCAATGCAGGAGATTCAAAAGACAAAGTTTCGATCCCTGGGTCCAGAAGATTCCCTGCAATCGGAAATGGCAACCATTTCCAGTATTCTTGCTTGGAAAATTCCACGATCAGAGGAGCCTGGCAGGCTACAGTCCATAAGGTCACAACAGATTGAACGCAACTGAGATAGTGAGCACCAGCAGCACCACAATAAAGATATAGAACCATTCAATTACCTCCAAAAACTCCTTCATGACCCTTTGAAATTAGGCCTTCCCTTCACTCCTAGCTCTGGGCAACCGTTGATCAAATCTAGTCTTTGTACTGATATATGAATACATTCAGGCTTCCCCTGTGGCTGTAAAGAATCCGCCTGCAATGCAGTAGCTGCATGAAACATGGGTTTGATCCCTGGGTCAGAAAGATTCCCTGGAGGACGGAATGGCAACCCACTCCAGTATTCTTGCCTGGAGAATCCCCATGGACAGAGGAGCCTGGCGGGCTCCAGTCCACGGGGTCGCAAAGAGTTAGACATGACTGAGCAACTTAGCACACACTCACGCATGAACACATACATCATACCTCACTCTTTCACCCTAACAGAAGTAAGACTTTATTAGAAGGAATTCAAGGGTCAAAATGAAATTTCATCTGCAGAAAGTGAGAAAAGGCAAGTTATGTTCTCATCATATGTTATGTTTATTTTCTCTCTATTCTCAATATGCAGAACTCAGTTAATAAAAAAAAGGATAATTTATATGCCATGATAGATAAGCAAAAAAAAAAAAAAAAACCATTTTGGTGCCCGTGGTGAGCAAATGTCATTTCCATAACAGTATCTAAATTATTAATTAGCTTATATTAACCTTCTGAAGTGATTGATACTAATTAAGAAACCATTCTCTTAATCAGGGATATGAAAATGGTCTCAATTTGAGTCCTGACTAATTGCTAGTAGCTGCCAAGAATTGTAGGTTACAAAGAATTCTGAGGCTTAATAGGAAATTTTAATATGAAACATCTAAGTCTTAGAGATTATTAAACATTATAGATATATTATCTTAATCCTACCAAGAAGCCCAGGAGAATGTTCCTACTGTTATCCCTATGCCATGAGAGGGGAAACTGAGTTTAGAGCGATTAAATAACTTAAGTTCTAACAGGGGAGAAGTGATGAAGGTGGGATTTGAATCCATTTAGTCAAATTCCAAAGGTTAATATTTATCAACTTTGCCACTTTGCACCCAAGAAATTAATCACAGGATGCATGTGTATGTCTGGAAGATCATACATTTTTCTAAGGAAGTGAATCTGGAATGAAATTTGAAGTATGTATTGAACAGAGATAGAGGGGAAGCCACAGAACAAGGAATAGCTTTAGGGGCAGAAAGTAGAGCAGGTGCAAAGGCCCAGTAGGTGGAGGAACAAGGAACAGTGGGGAAACTGATGTGCCAGTCTGCCTGAGCGGAGCCCAGGGGAAGAGACCAGAAGAGGGGTCTGCACACTAGGGCGCTGCGGCAGTGAGAAGGAACTTGACCTTCCTTCCAAGGGCATTGGGAAACTCCTGCATCATTTTAAGCTGTCTGGTGGTACAACATAGGCTTTCAGAAGGTCACTCTGCCTGTGGGAGAAAGGCTTATTCACATGGGTAAGAGAGATGGAAGAGCATTGCAAGCCATCCAGTTCAAGACTGAGGCTGTGTTAACCAGGTCTTTTCACTTTCTATATTCTGATACTTGGGCATCTGGTGCTGGTTGACCTGGGGGATTGCCCTTCCCAGGACTAGTTAATCCCTGGAGATTGTCAACAACTGGCCTTCAAGCATAGCTTTATATGAAAACCAAACTGTTCAGAGCCAATGCCCCAAATTGCCTTTTTTTTTTTTTTTTTTAAATCAAACTCTTACAGTCTGGGCCAGTATCCACTTACCTTAGTCACCCCAAGGCCAGGTACCATACAACCAGACAACCCCAGGGCCCACTGAGATTCTGCAACTAGCTAATCCTAAACTTGCTAACCCTGCTTTGCCCATTCCTTCCAGTGGAAATCACAATAAAGGCTTCTACCATGTTCTATCCTCTCTCCTTTGCCTCCTGACAAACCCTGGAGCTTCCCTGTGTGGCCTCCCCATGCAGTGGTATGCCCCTCTTCTATGAGTATAGCAAGCTAATCTTTTCTGGCAATTGTCTCCTGATCCTTTGGCCTTGCTGAACCTTAGTAACAGTAAAACTACATTTTAAAACAGTGGCATATTAGAGAAGAGGACACATCTGAAAGTATTACTGATCAATTGGACATTGATGTGATTGATTGTATATTCCAAACAGTAGATGTCAAGAAGGAAATCAAGATTTCTCACCTGCAGGCAGAGAGAAATAATAGTAAACGCTTACACAGCATTTGTGTTATTCCAGGCCCTGTTCATTCAATTCTCTTTAAAATTTTATTATTCCCATTTCACACAAGCTGAATCAGAGACATAGAGAAGTTATGTAATCTGCGGTGGCAGAGACTAGCCAACTAATATCCATCTCCTCTCTTTTGCTTCCTGGTTAGGCAGCTGGGCTACATTTTTCAGCCCCTTTTGAGGCTAGGTGTGGCCAAGTGTCTGAGTTCTGGCTGTGAGAGCATGGCTGTGGAATGGTGCACAGCACTTCTGGGCCTGGCTCATTAAATTCTCCCATGTACCATCCATCCTTGTTGTGTAATGAGCGGGCTCTGGAAGCTTCCTGTTGAAGATGGTGAAGCCATAAGTTAGATGGCGCTTTGGGCCCTAAATCTAGGAACAACAGACTTTTTCTGTAAAATACCAAAAAGTGAATACCTTTGAGGACCAAGAAGCACATAACTGCAGATATTATGTAGCTATTTATGTCTACAAACACTTAAAATGTGGTAATTTAAAAACATGATTTACTCATGCTGATGTATGGCAGAGGCCAACACAAAATATTGTGAAGCAATTTTCCTTCAGTCTAAAATAAATAAGATTGGAAAAAAAGAAAGGAAAATGTAAGAACTATTCTTAGCTAATTGGTTGTACAAAACATGTGCAGCAGGCCAAATTCAGTCACAGACCTTAGTTTACCAAGCTTACCCTAAATCGTTGCTTAAAGGAAAACCACTTACTAATCTGGAAAACTTGCTATGAGTTTAAAATAGACTACTTGTGCATGCAGCCCCTGAAACTTAGGGGCTGTTTGTTCCAGCAGTTATCCTCCCATAACTTATCCAAGGCCACAGAACTAGGAAGTAGCAAAGCACAGATTTGAACTTGCTGACATTGCTGCCTCTTGAGAAAAAGGACAAGCCTGACTACTGACATCCATCAAGAACTGGAAAGGAGCTGAGGAGACTCACATGCTTCATACTGTCAACCCTGTTCTAAATCCTGAGTCAGACAGAAATGCACAGAGACAAGCAGTAAGAGTTATATGTTACGCAACTGTGCCTTGAAAACCCACCACAGGCTTCCCTGGTGGCTTAGATGGTAAAGGATCTGCCTGCAATGCAAGAGACCAGAGTTGGATCCCTGGGGCAAGAAGATCCCATGGAGAAGGGAATGGCAACCCACTCCAATATTCTTGCCTAGAGAATTCCATGGACAGAGGAACCTTGTGGGCTACAGTTCATCACAAAGAGTCAGAAGTAACTAACATTTTCACTTTTCACCCAATTTAACAGAGATCTTGCTTGATGGTGGCAAGGATGATGGCTTGTTTCTATTCCTTCTAAGAGTAGGACTAATATTTTGAATCTCACAAATACCCCGCAAGTGCTGTTTCTCCAAACTCCGACTCTCTCCCTGCCACCTTCTCAGGAGGGTCCCCCAGTACAGAGCCTACCAAATCTGGAAGCAATGCTATACTTTTCTTGGGAGGAGGTGAGATGGCAAGAAGTATAAGGGTTGGCTTTGGGGCCTTCTATACTTTCCAAGGTTTACATTCCTTAGAGATTTTTGACACCTTATTTAATATGACTAAAAAAAAAAATAAATTTTTTTTCCTGGAACTTTACAGAAAATAAAAATGAAAAGGGAGCATTCTGGTATAATTTATCCTAAACATGTCCATGTCCAAAATGTTGAATGGTGCATAGTGGACCTAAACAATTGGCAAGTCTTCCTGGTATAAGTTTGGAAAGAAAGAAACAGGCATTCCAAAATACCACTCCTGCTCATTCTTGCCATCTTTCTCCACCAAGCAGGATTTGTTTACACTGGAGTTTATAGTTACCGGTTGGCCTCAAAATAGATATTTTAATTCTGAGATCTCGCTCATGGATAAAGAATGCAAAAAGGAGGTTTCTGTGGTGATGTTTGCATTTTAAAATTAAGGGTGCAGTTAATTAATCTCTCCTGTCCATCTCGGGAAAAAGAGAATGATTAATATGAAAAAAGAGGTTGTTAGAAAAGAGTTAATAAGTATTTATTTTGGAATCTTCCTTAGACTCTGCTTTTTCCTTAGACACTGCTTTTTTTTTTCCCTTAGACTTTTACTTTCAAAGATGAAAGACGTTATTTTTTTTTCATCCTGGACCCCCAATGTTATAAAGAGAAACAAATGATGATCTATATTTGTTCTATTTGTGAATCCTCCATTATTGGTTCTTGTGGTTTGGTTCTCTTACACCAAACTCTAGAAATGCAATATACAGTAAATTGTCTTATATAATGCAACCAGAATTAGTAGTTGATTGCTTGATTTTAAAAAGTCAAAGGAGTACATGACTGATGCTGAGATGTTCTCTCATTAGTCATCGCCAGGCCAGGATGCTTGGGGCTGGTGCACTGGGATGACCCAGAGGGATGGTATGGGGAGGGAGGAGTGAGGAGGGTTCAGGATGGGGAACACATGTATACCTGTGGCGGATTCATTTTGATATATGGCAAAGCCAATACAGTATTGTAAAGTTAAAAAATAAAATTAAATTAAATTAAAAAGTCAAAGGATTATAAAAGTTAATAATTACACCTTTAAATATTTCCTTTTAACTTAGTTAAAAACGCTCATACATTTATCTTCTTTTAGCATATGGAAATGTACCATCTTTCGAGTATGAGTCTGTTGTTGTAAATCTAATCAGGTAGCTTAAATAAAACCCAACCATAATAAACTAAAATTCCAACTTTATTTAAAGAGGAGTGAGAATTCAAAGACATTCAAGAATCAGTTGGAGGGCAGAATCATTTTTAGTTTTTATTTTCTTTTTTGACTCTTTTATAGTTGTATCAACCACATATAATTCAATGACAAATTTTAGTGACTCATCTTTATTAAATCTTTCTAAAGCATTTAACTTTGTCGTTGTAAGTACTCTCCCTTTTTGTACTCATACTTCATAGTTTTATGGACATTTAAATTATGCAACTTCAATAATCCACAAAACTTGCATAAACTGGTTTGGGATTAAATTCAACCGCATGTAATTCAACTGGTAACAGCAAAAATGCTCAGATATATTGGGAACAGCTTTGAGCATTCAGCTTGGTTTGTGAAGAGAGTAAAGAAATGTTACTTTTATGATTTTATAGGTAGAAGTCAATTTGAAGACCTTTGAATATGTATGTAAAGTACTGTTTGCATGTTTGTAAATTTTACAAATCTATGTTATCACACTGAATAAACATAGTAATAGGGAGACTGCATGGATGACAATAATGTGATAGATATAGTAGTGATCTTGGTGTCTAACTTGGATTTGAACTTCATCATTTTAGTAACAGCAGACATAAAGTAGTAAAAAAGTAGTTACTGGCATCTTTTTTTTTTTTTTAGGACTAAAATTTTTTTTTTTTAATTTTTGTCTTCACCTAGCAGCTTGTGGAATCTTAGTTCCTTGACTAGGGATCTAACCTGGGCCCTTGGCAGTGAAACTGCAGAGTGCAATCCACTGGATCACCAGGGAATTTCCTGGCATCACTTAAGTAGTAGTAATCTTCTTACCACACCATGGGTGAATTTATGTGTCAGCAACTATAATCAGAATAGACTTCTAGAAACTGTCAAATGCTTTGAAAAATCATTTCAGATATAAAGCTCAAAATGTTTGATTCTGTGATATTGAGGATGAGAATTTTAGAATAAATATGTACATTTCTGTCTGATGAATTTCTATTTATTTCCCCCAGCTTCAAACAGACCAGTGGTTCTTAATTGGGGCAGTATCACACGCATAAACACCCAGAGCCTTTTAGGAATATATGAAGACTTGTCCATTACTGCTATAATTGCAGGATATCATGACTGCAGTGTAACACTGACATTTAGTAGACCAGCTTCTGGGACGCTGAGGTCCCAGCAGTGTGTAGGACAGTTCTGGACAACTTGCTAATGTTCCTCCAGAGGAGATACTCATTTTTTTTCTTTATCCCAGAGGAGACATTCATGAAAGTGAAAGATCTATTTAGATTTATGATTTATATGAATCTAGAATCTGTTTTATTTTAAAGACAAACTGGGGATGGAATAGATCTTTAATAAGTCGTTTCTGCTATAAGAAGTGTTTCTAAAAATCATCATGCTATGCAAAATCATGCCAAAAAACACAGGGCTTATGAGAAAAATGCAGTTAGGGACACTATACTCAACACATAAATAAAAAGATGGAATCCCAATAAAAATAGCAGCATAGTTTTATACATGGTAAATGGTTAAGAAATATACAAGAACTACAATAAGTACTGGGGGGAAGAAGCCCCTAAAGTTCACTAGTGGAAGTGGGTAACAGAGGAGTCCACCTTTGTGAGTAATTGTGAGGTGGTGGAGGGTTATCTGAAACTGGATGGAAAGCCATAGCCCCATTCACTACGTGTCCAGGTGTGATGAAATGAAGTAGCTGATCTGTGTCTGGTGTGTTAATTTGTATGTGTATGTAGTCCCGAACATGGATCATTCAGAAGAAGTGCACTTCTCTGGGTCTGCCCAGTGTTTCTCGCAGAAAATGTCCTGCATAATCAGCAAACGTATTATGTTTAGATTGTTTCTTAATGTATCAATTGCTTTGGAACAAATTTGAAAGCAAATGTTAGAGGAGAACTATGACTTGTTCTAGGAAGGCAGCTACCATCAAGAAAAATGTTGGTTTTGTTTTGTTTGGAATTTTCCAAGATTTGTTCACCATTTCAGAACATCATATCCTTTGGGCAATAAGACTTGTGGTCCGTGAACTCCCAACACGATGCACTGGTATGAGCCTGCATTGGCAGCTGTCATATTCCTGGTGATCTGTGTAGAGGTGCAGGTACCAAACAACGTCATTAGATCTTCTACTGTAACCTTTAACTGGAATAAAGAGCATTTATCTAATGAATAAAGAAAGAAAATTGCCTTAGAGATTACATTTCTGTCATTTCTCCCTTTACATACAGCTAGAATATTATATTGAAAAATTTGAAATGTTATGTAAAGGCCAATTATGTTATATAAAAGGGGCATGATAAAACATGTATCAGGAAATGAGAGTGGCACTGGGTTTAACAGGACTGTGAACCCCTGATATAGAGAAACTTTAAAAAATAAAAAAGAAAGGGAAGGTGGCATATTTAGAGTATCCATGAATAGATGAGAGGATTAAATGGGATATTCTTGAACATATGATAGGTTTAAATAAATGACATATCCAGTCACTCCTTGAATCTTTCCTTATGGATGCCCCACAGGGACCCCAAACTCAGGAGACCAGGGTCACCAAACTCGGTAACTGCCCATTACTCCCCCAAACCTGCTCCCATCTGGATTTAGCCTTGTAGTGAAAAGGCGTCATGTTTAACCCAGTAGTAGCCAGCTAGCCATGGAGCATTATATGTGACTCTTCTCTTTTCTGAGAGGCCTATATCCAATAAACTCCCTTTCCCGTAAATTCTAGTCCCTCTGCATATTTCAAACCTATCTGTTTTTCTCTATCCTGACTACCACCACAGTATTTCAGGCTACCCTCATCTCCTATGGAAATAGCCTCCGAGCTAAGCTCAGTTTCCTTTCTTACCTCCTCAGATCTCTCCTTTCTTCACCATCATCCAAGAGAAACACAACAAGGCATATATGCAATTTTCAATTTTCTGGACCAACATTTAGAAAAGGAAATGTGAGCCATCAATTTTAATAACAATTTATTTAACTTACGATATCCAGATGCTAATCATGTCAACTGTAAAAGACATGTGGCCTCCTCCTTTTGCCATGTCTTCAAAGTCTGGCATGTACTTTATATTTATAGCACTTATCACTTTGGACCAGCCACATCTCAAGTACAATTTGAGACGATGTTATGCTGTGCTATGAGACTCAGTATATACTCTCTGGTAACCAGGTCTGACAATGTGACTGGGCTTGAGTTGAACTGGGAAATACACTACAGTCCATCCCTTTACACCTTGGAGAAGGAAATGGGAACACACTCCAGTGTTCTTGCCTGAAAAATCCCATGGACAAAGGAGCCTGGTGGGGTACAGTTCATGGGGTCGCAAAGAGTCAGACATGACTGAGCAACTGAGCACATCCTTTTACAAATAGGGTTCCATAAGAAGAGTAAGTCCTGATGCCCTAAGACATCCTATGTCATGAATTAACTTCTCTCCTATGAGAGTCCTCAAACTTCCTCTTTCTAGCTCTCCAAACACATACACCTTGAGGGATTTCATCCAGTTAAGGCTCAGCTACCATTAAGTGACAAGAAGGGACAAATCAGCCTCCAGTTTGGGCCTTTCTTGAGACCACATTCCTTATGAACTGTAGTGGGAAGCTCATTTCCTTACCTGCTTCTCCAAATATAGTATAAACCCAGGCTTTTTCTTGGTTAGCAAGACCACCTCTTTCCACTGCCCTGGTTAAAACTCTGGTCATCTTTAGGTCCTCCATCTCTCTCTCTCCCCCTGACAGCAAATCAGTCACTAGTTATGATCAATTCCTTTTCATTAAGCAAAACTGTCCCTTCTACCTCCATGACCCCATTGTCTGTCTGGATTGCTGCTGCCCTATTTCCATGGAAAATACATGACTTCATAATTCTCCCAATTGGTCTGCTTGCCTCCACTCCCTCTCAACTCGATTATCTTCCTTGCTGCCACATTGATATTTTTCTAAATAATAACAATGACACTAACAATGGCAATGCCACTTTCTTGCTTCAATCTCCCCTTGGCTGCACTCCTCAGTGCTTTCAGGGCCAGATCTGAGCTCCTTGGGCTGGATTAGGATCTTGGGTTTTGACCTGCCTTTCCAGCTTAATTACATCCACCCTGTCATAGACCTAGGCAGCCAGCTACATCTGGCTTTTCCTCCATTCAGTCTTACACAACATGATCATGATTATCTAACATGCCGCTTTGCACTTTATTTTTATGCCCCACCTCTACTGGAATGTAAACTTCATGAAGGCAAGGACCTGCTGTGTTTTGCGTAGTACCGTGCACCTAGCACACAGAACAGTGTCCCAGTGGCCATGGTGAAGTTTATCTATTGAATAAGTCAATAAATTGTTAGGATGAGACCTGGGACCTGGGACTGTTTGCTCCAGTGCTTGCACCTAAGCAAACGTCTCCTTGAGCGATGAAATACAATGAAGTTATAAAGGACTAAAAATAGACAGTTGGGACAAATTATGGAGAACAAGGTGCAGAAAGACCAAGAAGCCCAGTGGTCACTTCTGAAGAGCTGGGACAAAAGCAGGGATTTGGGAGCCAAAGCAGAGTACTGGGCATACCCTCTGTACATGACCACGGAAAGGGTGGGCAAACCAACTAAGCCACCACTCCAGCCCGCCCCCTGGACCCACACCTACCCTCGCCTCGTACAAGGTACCAGCTTGCTCCCCCCCAGCAAGCGGACAAGCACAGGCACCTGCTGGTTCTTCTCACTTCTCTGTGCTGCAGCAGGCGTCCCCAGTGAAACCTTGCCAGGATTTCTTGTCTGAACTCAGCAATTTCTATTGATTAAGAAGGCCAAGAACCCTGGTTGGTAATGCTCCAGGACCACCTCTGCAAAGAAGCCTGCTCCATCCCTCCTTCCATTCTCAGCAGGGTGGTTGCTCCTTTGTGATTGCAAAATACATCAAATGTACCATTATTTTAGCACTAATAGCATACTGCACACATTTATTCACATATCATTTCTCTATTTGGTCTCCTTGATGGCAGGAATACTCTTATCCACCCTAAATGCGCATTATAGCACCCAGTTCATAGTAGGGATTCAAAAACTGTTTTATGAGCAAGTGAATACATGCAATGAATCAGAGGAAGAAGCAGAGCATTTGATTTGACCTGGGATCACACACACACACACACATAAGTGAGGAGTAAAACACACAAATCACCCTATGCAATTAAATGTTTCAAAGATTCTTCTCTGTGAGAGATGGATATTAGGCTGGCCATGGTGGCCTTTAAATCACCTTTGTAAAACATAGTTTTAAAGAGACAGCCTGGCTTATAAAACATCATATGTAAGTTGTAAATCCGCCAATTTGAGATTTCTGGAATGGAAATACCCATAGATTTTGACCTTTAATGAGCTACTTCCATTACTTAAGATTCTACTCTTTTGTAATAAAAGAACTGTGATTTGTGGACATTATATGGTGTATTGGTTTCAGTTGGCTTTTACCTTCGTTCATTTCAGCAAAAATCAGGAGGCTTCCTGGGTAGTAGAATTTCAGACATGTATGCATGCTGAGAGGGAAGCAGAGGGGAAATGATGATTTGATTTCTTCACGACTCTTTTCAGACACCCATTGCCATGTCCAGGTTCTAAGCACTCCATTTCTAGAACTCACACTGTGCTGACCACTCTGTTCTAATCAGGTGACATGCTGAAACCAACGACTGCCTTCTCACTTGTTCAAGGCATTCATACTCTGCGCAGCCTGGGATGGGCAGAGCCTAGGAGTGAAAAGCACAGATGGCATCAACATTTCTCCAGCAACAAAATTGGGAAATCAAAATGTCAAACAACACATAAAAACTAGACACCTCAAGCATGTAATCGTATATTTATTTCTCTTTTTAAAGAACACTCCTTAATGTAATTCAATATACAAACTTGGTTTCACAGAATTATAATCCACTATATAGCACAAAGATAACCCAGATTGTGTGTGTGTGTGTGTGTGTGTGCACACACGTGTTTGTGTGTGCCCATGTATTGTACCCCTTCCCTTCCTTCCACTCTTCGGAACCTACAAAGGCTCTGCCCATCGTCAACGCTAACCAAAGCCCATTCTGAATGTTATATACAAAAGACAGCATCCTCCCACAAGTTCTTTCCCCCTGGTAAGCTTCTTTTCCATTCCCCCTGAGATAGCCAGGGGTCTGACACTCTTCCCTTCTGCAGTAGGGTCAAGTGGCTTCCCCCAGAGCTGATGTCAACCCTGTTACCGTGCAGACTGGCTGACGGGAAAGGCTGGGGAGCAGCTCCCCACACCCTTCCCCGCTTCCACACCCACCTCTCAGTCCAAGCGCGACCCCTCCGTAGTAGCCTTAGTTCCAGTCACCATCTCGTGCAGCAAGAACCAAGGAGATTGATAAGCCCAGGTCTTCTCCACGGGCAGCGCACAGCACTGCCTGCCAAGCCACCGGGCCCGGCCGATAACCAAGCTCAACACAGTCCCGTGTGCTTTGTCACTTTAATTTTTAAAGACACCCTAGCATAGGTCTGTGGCAACCTAGTGTCCAACTGAGTTACATAAAATTGTACCAGTGATGCACTTGTACATATTTACATGGGGCGGAATGTTTTCCCATATTTTTAGTTGAGTATATAGATCAACATGTTCACATAAGACCAAATACTTTTAATATTATTTATAACTGATTTATAAAGCTTTGAAAAAACTCACAATAGCACATTGTTTACTTTAATGCTTTACGGTACTATCAGTTTAAAATCACAATCAGCACTTAAGTTATAGTCAATCCAGCAAACAAGAGACAAAAAATTTACAAGAGTTAAGAACTGACTGATACATCCTTTATCTTTTTTTTTTTAACTAATGCATAAGTGCAGAATAAGATACTCTAGTTTAAATATCTTGTTTACAATATACATTTTTTGTTCTAGTTACGCAACAGTAAACCCCATGCTTCACATAGAAAAGCAATCCACAACATTAAGAAAAAATGTACAATTTATGAAACAAAGTAAATAAATATTAGTATTACAGAATCAGAGCTGTACATAAAAGCTGTTCAGTTTTAATCATATAAAAATATGTTTTAGTGCAACCTCACATATATATTGATGCTGTTTTGCTTTACATCATTTAGATCCAAGTGTCCAAAAAAGGAAAGAAATTACATTTATTACAAAGCAGATACACAAATTCTAAAATATGTACAAATTACTGCTAAAAAATGCTTATAAGAATATAAGCAAAGTAAAGAAAAGGCACAAACATCTGTACAATTTTAAAAGTACCAGACCCAATAGGTTAATTTCAAATTTTGTTTTGGTCAGGCTCATGATGACTTGTTAATTTACCTAATTCTTTTGATATAACAAAAGTATATATAATAGCAAACTACCAGTAACTTAGGACAGGCATGCTATAAACTTGATTACCTCTATTTCTAGAAAAACGAAAACAAAAACAAATGGGAAAATGTGGAAATGAAAGTCTCCATGCATCTTAGATCAATGTAGTTGACTCTTTTCTGAAGCCGGTTCCTTGCCTGCCTCTGTGCTTGAAGGTAATTCCTTGCTCTCTTGAAAGCCTGACTGTTGGTCATCCAGACAACTCTTGCTGTAAAACGTGGAGTGGGCGAATGCAGTCTGGGATGTACCAAAATTGTCCTTTTCGCCATCATGCAAGTCAGGGTGGGAAGCTGAGGTACAGGGCTGACCTGGCTCAGGTCCACTAAAGTGTCTAATGCTAGCCTGTGCACTTTCCAAGGGTTTCTGATGAGGCACCTGCCCCCGAGCTGACTGATCTGCCCCAAGCAGAGCGGCCTCTTCTGTGGCAATCCGGAGGGAGGCGATGGCTTTTGTGCAAGTCTGTATGTTTTCCTCCTGTTCCCGCTCTGTGGCATTCAGGCTGTCTTCTGAAGTGCTCTGTTTCATCAGGAGCCGCGGAGAGGAGGGCGTGCTAGGTGGACCAGATGACTGGGGAGCGTAAGGCGACCGCTTCCCGTGCTGCTTCGAAACTGCGTAGGGATCCTTGGCGAAGGAGTCCCCTGAGGCTCCCCTCTTCTCCTCGGAGCCCTCCATTGGCAGAGGCAATGTGGGTGGAGGGTGTAAACCGGACAGGGCCGGCGGTATGGAGTGAACCATTTGGATCCCACCAACTGGCACCATGGGGATAGGAGCTCGCACTTGTTGCTGAGAGTGGAGTGGAAGATGACTGAAGACATAGTCATTAGGACCCTCAGGGAAAAGGCTGGAGCCTGGATGTTCATAAGCACCTTCTTGGTCTCCATAGAGACTGAAGTAAGGAACCTGAGGTAATCCTCTTCTTAAATTCTGCATCGGGGAAACAGAGAGACAACACTTAGGACCCAGCATGCCTCACGTTTAGGTCAAGCTGTTTCATTCATTCACTCACTCACTCACTCATTCCTTTAAAACACGTGAAGACTCCCTAATCTTTCTATCACTCTTTGATTTCTCAAGACAAAAGAGGTTTGCTCCGCAGTCTTTTAGGATTCTTGAATGAAGCAGGTAGGTCTGTGAAAGTTGCTTTTGTTGTTAAACAGGAATGTGATAAAACCTGCAGTGTGTTTTCCACTAGGTACAGAGACATGGTCCAGCTCTGGTGTTTTTTTTTTTTTTTTTTTTGTAAGACAGAATGAAAAGAAAATAATGGATAATTACCAGAAAAACTTTACTGAGCCAAAAAACACTAATAACAAGTTTTTAAATCCAAAAGAAAGTTAAACGATTACCATCTGTTTATATACTGGGCAGATTTTTAATATTTTTCTTAAGGGTTGATGAATATAAATGGAGTGACAAGCTTGCAAATTAGCTCTCTTTTTTTTCTTTTTTAGTCTTTTACAGAACAGATGACAAAATGGTGGTGATACACAAACTGGTCCCTCCAATGTGCAAGACACTGCTCTAAAGAAATAGATTTCTGCTCAGGAGGCATTGAGGCAGAAGATCAGCACCAGCATCTCCATCAAACCGTAATTCAAGGCCAGATTTTGTATGAAAACTATGCATCAAAGTAGTTAATGTTAAGTATTTCAAATAGTTATAATTTATAATAGACTGTGGCTGGGAACCAGAAATAACTGTATTTTAATTTTTCTGTGTTATTATTTCCACTTAAAAATCTTCTTGGCAATTAATAAATTAGGACATTTAAGGTTTTGGGCCAGAAATCCAGATTTCATGGTCCCAGTCCTGAAAACGGAGAATCCATTTTGTATAATTGTTTCTATAGCAAAACCTACCCTAGCTGTGAGATTATCGGGTTTAAATGAGATGACGAAGCTTCAATTAATTGAGATTCATCCTTTTAATGCATGCATGGTTAGTCACTCAGTCATGTCTGACTCTTTGTGACCCCATGGACTGTACCCCGCTAGGCTCCTCTGTTCATGGGATTCTCTAAGCAAGAATACTAGAGTGGGTTGCCATTTCCTTCTCCAGAGGATCTTCCCAACCCAGGTATTGAACCTGTGTCTCCTGCATTGCAGGCAGATTCTTTACCACTGTGCCATCATTCTAAGAATGTTTCAGGTCAAAAATGCAAGGTGTGCTCTATACATTAATGATTCATCCAGTTCTAATTAGATTGTGAGACCAGGTTAGGGATGATAAATTATCCATCATTTCTGCTACTCTGTACCATTCTTGGCCCTTACCCTGTTCTAGGCTTCACCTTATTCAAGCCAAAAACAAATGACTTGTGCTGAAAGTGCAGGAGAAATCATGTAAACATCAATCCTCATAAGCTAAGGACCTCATAAGCTAGGTAAGGGGAGAATTCTGTGGTATGAGAAAGAAATCATTAAATACGACTAAAAAAATCCCTCTTGCATTTATCTGCTCTGGTTTAAAAAAGGCATGTTTACTTCACCCAACACTAGGTAAGGTGGAAGATCATAATGCCTACAGTAACCACCTGTGAATGTAACCAAATCAATCTTCTTTGGATCACAATGATCACAGATGTAAAGTCTGAAATAAAACATAGTTTGGCTCTTTTTCCATCTTGCCTCTGGTTGCTATTCTGTGATGTCCACGGTATATACCTAATCAGAATGGGGGTTTGTGAGGCAGCCAAAGACAGAGCTGTCCTATTTCATAAGATCTCTGACTCAAGTCCAACAAAGCGAGTGATGAAGTGTCCTCTAAAAATAGGATGTATTCAATCTGTTCAAAAGCCAATAGAATTTTGTGTTAAGAATACAAGTGTTATATTCAGACTTTTACTGACCAGACATTAAATGATTACAACCACAGAAGCAAGTGTACAATTCCTATCATGTAACCACTTCCATGGCTCCGGATACTGCCAAGCCTTTCACATACTCTTTGTCCTCAGACTCACCCCTTCTTCACCTTCCAAATAACTCTCCAAAAGATTTTTCTACTCAAATTTTTACTTCATTTGCAACCTTATCTTGTTTTACAATTTGAGCCTTACCATTTTAATATGAATAAACTCCCATCTTACTTAAAAATCTTGACACAGAAATATGAATAATGAATGCCTGTGTGGGTTGTGCTAAGTGTATGCATATGTGTGTGTATATCTATCTGTATCCTATGTACCAAATATTTACCCCAACTCATCTTTTCAACAGTGTCAGTAGGTCCTCTGGAAGCAGAGGATAAGAAGGAGGTAGAGGTACAGGAGTTCCGGCTGGGGTTGGTGATGGGGGAGCAGGGATATAAGGTATGTGGCGCTAACAGGGAGAGGAAGCAGGGGGTCAGCTGGAACTGATCCAGGCTCAGCCACTGATAGAGGTTGCAGGGGAGAACGTGGCCTTGGCTTGAAAACGGAGGTCTATCCTGAAGGTTCGAACATCAGGAGGCTGTTAGCTCACTACATTCCTTACAGCTGAATGGTAAGTTCCTTCAAGGACAGAAGTCTACTTGGCCCACCTCCCTGGCTGCCACAAACAGATGAAAAAACTGCCCAAGAGGTTAAGTGACTTGCCCAAGACCACACAGAGAGCAAGGGCTGGAACCAAGTCATGGCGCTTGTTCTAGACAGTGTCCACGGACGCTCTGCACTGAGGACCAGGACGCACTTTCTTTGTCTCTTCGCTATTTATCTACCAAAACTTTAAAAGTGGAAAAGGAACAATTCTTGTTTAAAAAGGATGAGGCCAGAAACCATACAATTTTTCCACCATCATCATTGAGCCACATATGATTAAACCCTCAAAAAATATTTACTGAACGAATGAATAAAAGACTTTTCTCTCTTCCTCTTCCTTCCTTTCTTCCTTCTGTCCTTCTTCCCTCCCTCCTTTCTTCCCTCTCTTTATTTCTTCTTTGCTTTTCTCTTTATCTATCCATCCATCTACCTATCTACCTACCTACCTAGCATCTATTTTAAAATGAAAATTAACCAAAGGACACTAGAGCAGAAATAGAAGGGTTCTAGAATCTCAGTGACTGCATATCATCTCCTCCAAACTTGCTCCCTGGAACCTACCACTACAGGCTGAAGCAGATAACGAGTGTGCCATGCTTGGCTACCAGGTCCTTTCAATGCCAGAGTAACTGCCCTGTGAGCGCTTGGTCAATGTTAAACCACAGGTATTGCTAACAGAATTTCTATCAAAAATAATTATCTTTAGGGTTATTCCAATTTAATACGTTCATACATAAGACGGCTGGATAGCATCATCTGCTCAATGAACATGAGAGTCCGAGCAAACTCTGGGAGATAGTGAAGGACAGGGAAACCTGGCATGCTGCAATCCATGGGGTCACAGAGAGCTGGACACGACTTAGTGACTGAAGAAGAACAACATACATTCTTCAGAGAGAGGGAAGCACTCATCTACTACAGCAGTCAGGGGAAGTACTCCTTAAAGGATCACTGGTTCTTTTTCACAATGAGAATCTTGTCCATACATCATAGAAAGACAGAAATTCTCTGCTGCCCCTCAAAAACAGAGTGCTAAAGCATCAAATGGGAAGCATCAGAGACCAAGCGTCCCTGCTTTAGGAAGGATTCCAAGGGCTATTCTTTCCTATCACATGAGCAAAGTAGCATGTTAAGAACTGTCTACAGAGAATTAAACTGGGTAATAGAGCAAAAGCTCAACACTTGGGCTTCATAAATGGTAAAGTTCAACAATTTTGTTAAATATCCAGGTGAACTGGTATGAAAAAAAAGTACAAATTCAATCACTAATAAAACCAATCTCTTTTCAACAACAACTTTCTGGGCAGAGATCCAAAAATTAGATGAAGTCTTTAAGTCCACTTCTTTGCTTCCTTTGCCCAAAGTGACTGTGAGTTGCTATTATTTTTTAATAACAATACTGTGTTGGCACCAAAGCATTATTTTTTATGCCTACAGATGACTGGATATACTCCAACATCTCCCAAATATCAGAGTTTTGACCCACTAGGCCAATTAGAATGGGGGAGCCTCAGCTCACACACTCCACAGCACCATTGGGTCTAACCAGAGATCAAACTGGCAATATCCATTCGATCATAGAAAAAACAAGGGAATTCCAGAAAAACATCTACTTCTGCTTCATTGACTATGCTAAAGCCTTGACCGTGTGGATGGCAACAAACTGTGGACAATTCTTCAAGAGATGGGAGTACCAGGCCACCTTACCTGCCTCCTGAGAAATCTGTATGCAGATTAAGAAGCAACAGTTAGAACCGGACATGGAACAATGGACTTGTTTAAGTTGGGAAAGGAGTACATCAAGGCTGTAATTATTACTCTGCTTATTTAACGTATATGCAGAGTACATCATGTGAAATGCCAGGCTGGATGAATCACAGGCTGGAATCAAGATTGCCAGGAGAAATATCACCAGTCTCAAATATGCACATGACACCACCTTAATGACAGAAAGCAAAGAGGAACTAAAGAGCCTCTTGATGAAGGTGAAAGAGGAGAGTGAAAAAGCTGGCTTAATACTCAACATTAAGAAAACTAAGGTCATGGCATCCAGTCCCATCACTTCATGGCAAATAGATGGGGAAACAATGGCAACAGTGACAGACTTTATTTTTGTGGGCTCCAAAATCACCGTGGATGGTGACTGCAGTTATGAAATTAAAAGACGCTTGCTCCTTGGAAGAAAAGCCATGACAAACCCAGACAGATTACTAAAAAGCAGGGACATCACTTTGTCAACAAAGGTTCATCCAGTCAAATCTATGGTTTCTCAAGTAGTCATGTACAGATGTGAGAGGTGAACCATATAGAAGGCTGAGCACCAAAGAACTGATGCTTTTGAACTGTGGTGCCTGAGAAGACTCTTGAGAGTCCCTTGGACTGCAAGGAGATCAAACCAGTCAATGAAATCAACCCTGAATATTCACTGGAGGGACTGATACTGAAGCCAAAGCTCCAATCCTTTGGCCACCTGTTGCAAAGAGCTGACTCATTGGAAAAGACCCTGATGCTGGGAACAGCTAAGGGCAGGAGGAGAAGGGGATGACAGAGAATGACATGGCATCATCGACTCAATGGACATGAGTCTGAGCAAACTCTGGAGATAGTGAAGGACAGGGAAGCCTGGTGTGCTGCAATCCATGGGGTCACAGAGAGTCAGACACGACTTAGTGACTGAACAACAAATACCAGAAAAAGCATTTTCCACCCCAGATGTGGTATTCTGGTATGAAAGTGACTTCTCACTCTATCCTTCAATAGCATGAACTTCAGAAGAGCCCTCCTTTCTACTTGGTACCACTAAGACTCAAAAACCTGAGGAAATGCCCCTCTTTTTCTTAGCTGGCTAATTTATTAGCTCAGCAGCGAAGTTATGTCTTGATTGCTATGCATGTTTCTACAGTCATTGTACCCTGAGGCTATGCTGGTGGCAGGCTTGTAAACAGAGGGTCTTGGGGCTGGGGAGTAGAATGCAGCAGGGAGTTTTCCTAAAGCTCAAAATGTGAATCTAAGCATCTAATTCAGGATGGTGAAAAGAAGATGAGAGAGGGGAAGCTGATCACTAGGGCCGTGATAAGACGGCAGAGCTGACAGCTGGTAGTGCTTCCTTGGCTGTGAAGGGCAGTGACGACCCACATGATGGAAATCCAGAGCAAAGAGAGAATGGCCACGAATAGAGCCCAGGAAACAAAAAGCACATTTAAAGTAGCCAAACTCCAAAGGTATCCTTCCTCTGTCTACGCTAGGTATGCTAGGTGCCTGCTTCTTTCGTTTTTTTTTTTTTTTCACACAAGTTGAAAAAGACATCAAGATCTATCATGTTGGTGAAGTGAGGCAGGGCTGATCCTCTTCTATGGATGTGCATTAAGCCCTACTGCCCACATTTCATTCATGATTGCTACTGTTGTTATCTTAATCTATAATGAGGGCGTCCACAGAAATCTCCTCTGATGCTTTCTCCCTTACCTCTTCAGACTGCCCACTTTGTGAGCTCACAATATCACTGAACAAGGGCTCTTGGTAACAGGAGGTGGTGGGACCAGCAAGAAAAGCAGGCATGTTCATGCCTGTCATTTATACCACAGGGTTCACTCTTCCCTTTCCTGGTCCCTTACTGGTTTCACACATCCACTCACTATCAGCAAAGTAATTAGTTTATTTAAAAAATTTTTTTTGATTGAAAGTCAATGCTAATGCCTGAATCAGAATTTTCACCTGGTAGAGAGTTAGATAAATGATACCTAAATATCCCTCAGACTGTCTGTCTAGGCAGTCATGTCATTCCAAAGACTTTTTACCTTTTCCACTCATGCCAAGGTTTCAACTCCTGCCTATATATAATGAGTTAAGCTTAGAAAGCATTCGGAAAGATCTCACCTGTCATTACCAGATTGAAATGCTCTTCTCTGATGCAATACTACACTTGGGGTAACGCCATAGCCATGTGATTGACAATAGCATGTGATAAAAATGCCTTCCTGCTATTTTCAGTAACCAAATTCACTCCTCCCCATGAGAGATACCCATGTCATAATAAATTTCACACCAGTGTGTCATCAAGAGGCTCCAATGAGCTTGGGCTTATATATTAGAAAGAGAAAACTAAGGATACTTACAGGAGGCCCCAATACAATTGGCTCTGCTTGCAAATACTGCCCCATGGACAACGGTGGGTTGTGGTATAAAGCCCTTCTGGGAGATGGTGCTCTTATGGTGGTCATGTATCTTCTCTCTCTCCTGGGAGAGAGGTCCCTCCTGGCCATGATTTCTTTCCCAGGTGACACTGGCCTCCTTGGGGACAGATGCCTTCTTGGCGAAACATCTCTCTGTGACATCTCTCTTCTCAAGGCAGCTTCCTTTCTTGGTGAAAGATGTCGCATGGGTGACAGATCTCTCCTAGGTGACAAATGTCTTCTGGGTGACAAATCCCCTTTGGGTATCAGACACCTCTTTGGTGAATTATCTCGACAGGGTGAAGAATCATATCCTGGAGAGGAATGGCGGCTGGAGGGTGAGAAGTCCCGTGGGGAGGAGCCTGGCTCTGAAGACAGCATGCAGTCTTCATCCATACAACTGGGGATGTCTAACCTGTCTTTGTCTGGTTCTGAGTCTGTACTTTTGCTCTGGAATAACCTCTGGTATTCTGTCATCTGAGTATCTTCACATGAGTCACTTGGTGTCATCAGCTGAGTAACCTGAATACTTGGCAACGTAACCAAATAGCTGATCAATGAAGAATGCCCCAGGGAGCTATCGGAAGGAACCCCGTGGGGCACAGCGCCAACATTCACCGGCAAGGAGGAGAATCTAGGAGGCTGGGGACTGGTGCTTCTTGATCTTGTTTTTGGTGTCAAATCTCCTTGGTCATCAAAGTCTTCATCATCTTCGTCGTCATCGTCATTATCATCTCCATCTTCACCATCCGATTCTTCAGCATCTGAGAACTGATGATCAGTTGAAATGCTGGACATGCTGTGCTTCTCACTTGCCTTGTGCAAATCTTCCATTGTTTCTGAAGCGATTGAACAAAGAGAGTGAACATCAAGATTCAAACAAGAAGGTTAGAAGCTCATTCAGATGCCATCTCTTTGCAAAAGCTTTCCTCAATCCTCTAGCCCCTAGAGGTGGTCATCTCTGAACTCCTATAACATGAGCACTTACCTCTGTGACACTGGTTGGTTCTTATCTTTTTATGTAGCTATCTGGTTTCATTCCCACCTACAGTATGGCCTCCAGAGTAGGAACTTTTAGCTCAGGTATCACACCACTCATAGAAAACCCTCAATAAGTAGATACATAATGTTGTTAATGATGATATTAGAGGAAAAAGAAAAGCAAGAACCTGTCTCTACAAGTCAGGAAGTCCAGCTGATTCCCAGATTTTCTACTGAGGTTATTGATGGACATTTTTTTTCTACTAGATTTCCTCTTGATCAAAAAAATAAGACATTAAAATGCTTTGCAAATTTCCCAAAAAGTATCATCATAAGATTTAAATCACCATTACAACTTAAATGCAATTAGATTTCCTTTATGGTTCTGTTCTAATAATGATAAAATTATTTTCACAGTAAGGCATTTCTACTTCTTCAGCCAAAACTGAAATGCATTTCTTTTCATTAAGTCTCAAGCAATTCAATGCGTCAGACTTCTCTTCTCTGTTTAGTATTTAGTAAAATGAAACGTGATCAGTTTTTTTTTAATACCTATATTTATTTTACCACCTTGGCCGCAAAGCTCCAGCATGCACAGTAAAGAGGTCGGTCAACTCAAGTGTGAATACCTGCTTCCTCGGTTTCGGTGTCATCGACTGATGTCATTGAGACCCCCAACTCCAGGCATTTCTTCATGTGTGCTTTAGATTTCATATGCTTCGTTAGGTTTCCTAGAAAATACAGCCAAAAAAAAAAAAAAAAAAAAAAGAGCAATTAATTGGTTACCAAAATGTGATGACTGCTCCAAAATTCAGTGTGAAATGAACTAACTTGAGATAACACAAATTTGTTCCCACCCCCTGCTCCTTGCCTCAAACTTAAGAGGAACAATTTGGCTTCTGAAGATATGAACCCCCTGACAGCTTCAGCCTAGTCTCAGGCTGTCTTTGTTCTAGACCTGTGGAAGTCTAGGCTCATATTATTTCAAGTGTAGACTCAAGTATGACTGAGAATCCCAGGCTTTTCTGGCTGAGAGAGGACCTAATACCTTTGGCCCAATTGGGTCTGCCTTCTTGGGCTCCACATCAACAGGGTGACGCAAGCTGGGTCACACATCTCTGAGCAATTTCAGAATAAACTATTGTAATCAACATAGTCCCTGGACCCCAGACCTTCTGTCATCAATCAGATACAGATTAAACTGGCAGGATGCTCACGTGTCAGAAGAAAAAATTAATGCAAACTGATGTTGGGGCCAATCCTGTAAATAAATTCAAAGATCCAAACAAATATTTAGCTAACTACTTATTGGGAACATTAATCTTAGTATTTAGCTTCTATCTATCTGACATATATCAGCAGAGTTTATGACAGCAACTTCTAAAGTTCCAGAGCAGCAAAATTCCTTTCTTATTTACCTTGAAACTCCCATTGTTCTAAGAACAAAGAATGTATTATGATGGTGATATAGCTTCCCAGGTTGCTAGTGATAAACAACATGCCTGCCAATGCAGGAGCCATAACAGACTCGGGTTTGATCCCTGAGTGGGAAAGATCCCCTGGAGTAGGAAATGGCAACCCACACCAATATTTTTGCCTGGAAGATCCCATGAACAGAGGAGCCTGGTGGGCTACAGTCCATTGGGTTTGGCTACAGTCCAAACATGACTGAAGCGACACAGCACAAGCCCAAACTCTTGCATCTTCCATACACAGATACTTATATATGCTGCTGCTGCTAAGTCGCTTCAGTCATGTCCCACTCTGTGCGACCCCATGGATGGAAGCCCACCAGGCTACCCTGTCCCTGGGATTCTCCAGGCAAGAACACTGGAGTGGGTTGCCATTTCCTTCTCCAATGCACGAAAGTGAAAAGTGAAAGGGAAGTTGCTCAGTCATGTCCGAGTCTTAGCGACCCCATGGACTACAGCCTACCAGGCTCCTCCATCCATGGGATTTTCCAAGCAAGAGTACTGGAGTCGGGTGCCATTGCCTTCTCCGATAGTTATATATAACTGTCCCTTATGTATAGTATAAATGGTATAGTATAATGCCCTCTGTATCTGTAGGTTCAGAGTTCATAGATAAGGAGGGCTGATTGTATAATTATACATGTACCTAATTACGTATGTATGTGTGTTTCTATGTGTGCACGCTCAGTCGCTAAATTGTGTTCAACTCTTTGCGACCCCATGAATTGCAGCCCTTCAAGCTCCTCTGTCCACGGGATTTCCCAGGCAAAAATACTGGAGTGGGTTGCCATGTTCTCCTCCAGGGGATCTTCCCAAACCAGGGATTGAACCCAGGTCTTCCACATTGCAGGGGAATTCTTTACAATCTGAGCCACCAGGGAAGCCCCCAAAATACTGGAGTGTGTAGCCTATCCCCTCTCCAAGGGAAGTTCCTGACCCAGGAATCAAACTGGGGTCTCCTGCATTACAGGCAGATTCTTTACCAGCTGAGCTACACGGAAAGCCCATTCCACATCATATATATAACTAATCAAAAGAAATTCAGGAACTAATTCAGCTATAAGGGCCCTGGTATCTTTGTTCTTTGACACTGCTTTAGTCACAGAGCAGCAAATGCTTTAAGAGTAGGCTCACTGAATCCAGGCAGAAACTCCAGCCTGCTAAAATAGTTTGTTCTTCTTGCAGGAGTTTTTGGCTTACTATTAATGTAATATATGAGCCACAACTCTAAACTGGGGCATGGTTGTTTATTATTTTGTTTATATTACTTTATTTTTTAATTAGGGGAAGTGAAGTCACTTAGTTGTGTCTGACTCTTTGCGACCCTATGGACTGTAGCCCCCCAGGCTCCTCTGTCCATGGGTTTTTCCAGGCAAGAATACTGGAGTGGGTCGCCATTTCCTTCTCCAGGGAATTTTCCTGACCCCAGGGATTGAACTCGGGTCTCCTGCATTTTAGGCAAACTCTTTACCATCTGAGCCACCAAGGAATCCTTAACATGTGGCTTATTGCTTATATACCTACAAATTTAATGTGCTATTTTTGTAACTCCAAACATGGAAATATTTCTTGGCCCATATTGCTCTTACATACCAAAAAATTATACCTCTAATTTTTCTAAAGATCTCAAAAATTCTTATGGACAAATTATCATGAGTTTCCCTGGTAGTTCAGCTGGTTAAGAATCCACTTGCAATGGAGGAGAACCTGATTCAATTCCTGGGTAGGGAGGTTCTCCTGGAGAAGGGATAGGTTACCCACTCCAGTATTCTTGGGCTTCCCTGGTGGCTCAAATGGTAAAGACTCCGCCTGTAATGAGGAAGACCTGGGTTGGGAAGATCCCCCGGAGGAGGGCATGGCACCCCACTCCAGTATTCTTGCTTGGAGAATCCCCATGGACAAAAGAGTCTGCTGGGCTACAGTCCATGGGGTCACAAAGAGTTGGACATGACTAAGCACAGCACATGATTATCAAGAATTTAAAAATCTGTAAATTAATAGAAATCATCTGCTTCTGTAAGGGTGCAAATAATCTGTGTATGTGGATAGATGTGGAAGTTAGTTAAGTCCAGATAGTTTATTTAGATCTTCATATGTGTTTCTTCTCTTATATTTGTCTTTCTTCCTATTTCAAGTAAGCACTCAGGCTTTGGGCTCTCATCCTCAGGGTAGGTTTATAGTTAGAAATCTGGCTCAGAAATGACCCTGCCCTGACTTTAGCTTATTGAAGTCTTGAACGTCTGAAGAATTAGAGCAAAGAGAAAGCAGCAAAATGGCAGGAAAGGGTGTCTGGAGAAGTGACACAGGCAAAGAGGAGGTACCAGTCCTGCAAGAGCACTCTGATTCTGTACTCAGATGATATGACAAGAGGCAGTTGGCTGGAAGTGAACACCAGCAAGGGGTTTCCCAGGATGATTTGCTCTTTTCAAGATCCTAAGACATTTGTATTTTTCCAAAGGGTGACAAGGAAACTCCGATAATGATCAAGAATAAATTATTTTCTGCTAAAACTCCAAGACAATAGCTCAGAGCCAAATATAGCATGATAGAAATATCTAGCCATGTGACATTTCCTCAGGTACAGTTTCAGGAGGCTATACCCAGTCAACTCACACGGCCAGGAAATATCAGTTGTAATGACCGGTGGATCAGCTTTATTTCTTAAAACCAAAGTTTATATATTTTTATGTCCTAGGGAGTCTCTTACTGAAGTTCTACATAAAAGGCTTGATTGTGCAAAAGTGGATGGTGTTTAAAGGACCTCATATTTATCTCCTTTGAAATGCAAATGAACATTCCCTCCCCCTTTTTGTGGCTTCAAAGAGGCATAATTATAATATAAATATCTTTTTAATAAAGAAAAAACAGATATGCTCAGAGGCAACACATTTACATTTCTGACAAACCAATAAAGACAATTTAGGATTTGGGGTATAAAAGAAAGTAGGTACACATTTCCCTACCAAAGATAGTTTTACTTGATATTTATTTTTCTTGATGGGTAGTGGAGCAGATTAATTAGTATGCAAATTAAAGTTAAAACATCAGAAAATGTTTGTGTAAGGTTAGTGGCGGGGTGTCTATAGGGTTCCATTAGTACTTCTACGTGTGTGCAAGAGTGTGTGTATACTCAGTCATGTCTGGCTCTGCGACCCCATGGACTGTAGCCCACCAGGCTTCTCTGTCCATGGGATTTTCCTGGCAAGAATACTAAAGTGGGATACCATTTCCTCCTCCAGGGGATCTTCTCGATCTGGGGATTGAACCCATGTCTCCTGCATACTTTGACAGTAAGTAGTAAAATATACTTCTATAGAAGTCAAATCATCTCTATTCCACAACTATTTGTATTCTGAAAACACTGAGTTTATGAATATTTTAATAATTTTACAAAATGATAGAAATATGACTGAAGCAACATTTTTGTATAAAATATTTTCAGGTAAGACTATCTGTTAAAAACAGACTTATTTTTTAAAGACAGAATATCATTTCAAGGCAAGTCTTAGTTCTATGAGATTAATAGCTGTGGCCCGAGAGTAAGAAATTGTCTCTGAGCTCATAAATACACAGAACACAAGCGATCAAATTTCTATACATAATTAATGCAAGTGTGGATGGAGAGGCCCACCCGGGACTCTGTGGGTCTCTACATTATTAATAATCTTGAAACTGACCATGGGCACATGTTTTCTTCCCAGCTGCTGCCTTGCTTTTCTAATGCCCCGGAATGGGTTGTCTCCCTGCAGAATTTCAATACTGGTGCAAAGATTCTCTAGACCACATAACATTTCCAACAAGAAGTAATAGCTATGAAGGCAATTCTTAGCCACTTCCTTCGAGACTACTAGCCTGGACCTAAGTCTATAGCTCTTACTTCAGTCATAAAAGGAGCCTCATTGTCTCATACATCCTCAGACCACTTACAGAAAGAAAACACATTTCATGAGTGTCACAGTTTCACAAAGAAAACCACCTAATTGTCTATGACAGTTACAAAACGGTATTCAGAATCTGGAACCGCCAGTAAAAAAAAGTTTTCCCTCTTAAAAAAAAAAAAAAAATCAGACCTGTACCTTTTGTTTTGAAGGCGAAGTTACATAACTTGCATACATAAGGCCGGACATCAGTATGCGTGCGGATATGCTTTTTGAGCATGCTCGGTTTCTTACAGCGAATCCCACATTCTTCACAAATGTACTTTCCACGTCCACGTCCTCTGACATATACATAATCTTCATTTGATTTATATCTGTTAAAAGAGGGAAAATCCAGTGTGTTTCCAAATACTTTACATGATTCCAAATACTAACATGTTTCCAAATACATGTTATATATAAAATCAAAAGCTAATCACTTGCAAGACAAAATTTTAGATGGGTCTTTTACAATTATTCAACTTTATTTCTACAGAGCCAGTGAAATCTATGCAGTACTTGAAAGAACTTGGTAACAGATTAGGCATTGTAAACAAAAGGGAATTTTTTTCTATGTGGAGTTCAAAATGGAGTTGGCTCTTCCATGAAATGTGCCTATATGGACTCTGTATAGAAGTTCAAATGGGCTTATATAAGCCGCAAAGAGTTGCAGCACTGTGCGCCTTACTGCTTCCAGATTTGGATACCAAGAAACATCCAAAAAGTTATACTAGCATACTTAAACCATCACATATCACTTGTTAACATTACATCATCTAAGATGTGCATTCACAACACATATACTCCTCTAAATTGCTAGAATAAATATAACTGATTATAGAATTCTTCACTGCAAGTTTCTACTCTATTTTTACAATCCTGGCACGAGAGTCAGAAATTTCTAGCTTACACAGGCTGAGCTGAGCTCACCAACTGTTGCCTGCAGATTTGATCTGTTCTTCCCAAGGACCGTAATTCTGTACTGAAGTGAAGTCTAAATTTCAAGTGGCTTCTGGAAGGTACTGTTACATAATGAAAACTAGAGATTCTATTTTTCAATCAAATTTGCCTTTGTTTCTGGAAGGGTTTATAGAGAGGTTTGAAAGGATGTCTGAGGTCATCCAATTTAATTAAATCAGTAAGATGAACAAAGTCTTAGGTATTCACTGTAATAATCCTTGGAAGAAACCTACCCAGTGATCACCATTGGTCACATTTTTTTCAGAATTTAAGGAAAGATGACCCATCATAGCGTATAGCAGCATTCTACTGAATAACTCAGTGAACACAATTATCTCTTAAATCTCAGGCTAGAATTATGGGTCTACTGCCAAAGATATTTCTTTTGAGGATTCTTTTTATAACTTCCAAAGGTAGAGTGACCTACAAACACCCTAACTCAGTGTGGGCTGACTTAAAGGCCTTAGATTTAGTTTTTTGTTTGTTTGTTTTTAAATATTCTAAGAGCATTGCAAACTTCTCTATTTTGTTCCAGCTAATCCATTATCAGAAATAAAATTCACTTCTATTCGTCCAAACCACTGAAGGATTTTTAAGATAGAAAATCCATCCTATCAGCTCTGCTATGGATACTATTTGATCTTAACATTATCTATTTTTCAGTCAGTATCAATCCAGGTGAGAATTAAGTAGTCAAAAATATGAATAGTCAATTTTATGTACTTTTTAGTCCTTTAAATCTTTCCCCGTTTACAAAGAATTTCCAAAGTCAACTTTTTCTTCAAAACTAATTTGAAATTTATCTTTTATCTCATTGTCTTTTGTGATAAAGCAGAAAGGAACCTAAAGTTGCACAATATGTCACCTTTTAATACCAATATTCTCTGCCCCAAACTGGATGAAACTACCTAAGGACTACAGAATAAAACAAATAATTTCATAGACAGCAATTCTTCTTCAGGGAAGGGTACTTCAAGCTTTCTGTGGTGCATCATTGTACTTGATGGAAAATGCATTTTATTTTCAAATAATACTATTTTAAATTCCTTAGCTGATTAACTTGCTTCCAGAATGAAAATTAAGTTCTGTATAAAATATAAATGTATTAGAAAAATCTGTACAAATAAAATATTTACCCTTCAAAAGTTTTACAGACCCATAAATCTACTTGATACAAGAATTAATGGATTTTTGAAAAAATATGGCAACCTACTCTAGTATCCTTGCCTAAGAAATCCCATGGACAGAGGTGCCTGGTGGGCTACAGTCCATGGGGTCACAAAGAGCTGGACATGACTTAGCAACTAAACAACAACAGCAATGAAATTATTAGGTCTATGTATTAGACAATACAGGAAACATATACACTTACAAATTTGGTCAGTAATTTTTTTTTTGGAAGTTATCACTTTGCAATGGCAAAATAAGAGGTTTTAACACATTTCTTGGAATAAACAACTGGTCACCACCAGGCAGAAGTTGGATCACAGATTAAGGAATGAATGAGATATATAGCCCGTAAAGAGACAATGAAAGGAAGAGGAAATGAAATATTGGCACAGTCCTTTTGGATCATCAAAACACAGTAATAAAATGTTCACATATGCTTTTCATTTGCATCTTTTGTTAGTGGAGAGGAGCTCCCCAAAGCACGCAGACCTGTGAAGGTCTCGCTTATCTAGCACAAGTGCACTGCTCTGAAGAAGACTGCTAGACACAAGGGTTGACTCAGTCACAGGAACTTCTTGGTCTCTGAGGAAAGATATTGTCTCTGTTTCTCTTGTTTGTGTTAAAAGATGAGGAATGTCCCAACAATACTGAGACAAGCTTCATGACGATAAACAATTGTGGCTTCAGTGGTGACATTACTCAGGCATCCACCCAAAGGGGGCCAACCCTCTGAGGGAACCAGCTTCCATAATCTATCTCCAAATGGTAAATCTATGTGAGAAACTGATATCTTGTATTACCAAGGCCGGCTGCGACGGACCATGCAGAAGCATGGCCGAGAGGAGCTACCCCACACCCGAGGTCAGGGGCAGCGGCTGAGAGCGCCAGGCTGCAACCACGCAGGAGCGGCCAAGAGGGGCTACCCCATGCCCGAGGTCAGGGGTGGCGGCCAAGAGGAGCAACCCCAAGTCCAAGGAGCTGCGGCTGTGCAGGTGCAGGAGGGCTGAGAGGAGCTACTCCACGTTGAAGGTCAGGAGGGGCGGCTATGAGGAGATGCCCCTTGTCCAAGGTAAGGAGCAGCCGTGAACAGATACCCTACGTCCAAGGTAGGAGAAACCCAAATAAATGGTAGGGTTTATGAGAGGGCATCAGAGGGCAAACACACTGAAACCATAATCACAGAAAACTAGTCAATCTAATCACACTAGGACCACAGCCTTGTCTAACTCAATGAAACTAAGCCATGCCCATGGGGCAACCCAAGACAAGCAGGTCATGGTGGAGAGGTCTGACAGAATGTGGTCCACTGGAGAAGGGAATGGCAAACCACTTCAGTATTCTTGCCTTGAGAACCCCCTGAACAGTATGAAAAGGCAAAATGATAGGACACTGAAAGAGAAACTCCCCAGGTCAGTAGGTGCCCAATATGCTACTGGAGATCAGTGGAGAAATAACTCCAGAAAGAATGAAAGGATGGAGCCAAAGCAAAAAGAATACCCAGTTGTGGATGTGACTGGTGATAGAAGCAAGGTCCGATGCTGTAAAGAGCAATATTGCATAGGAACCTGGAATGTCAGGTCCATGAATCAAGGTAAATTGGAAGTGGTCAAACAGGAGATGGCAAGAGTGAACGTCGACATTCTAGGAATCAGCAAACTAAAATGGACTGAAATGGGTGAATTTAACTCAAATGACCATTATATCTACTACTGCGGGCAGGAATCCCTTAGAAGAAATGGAGCAGCCATCATGGTCAACAAAAAAGTCCAAAATGCAGTACTTGGATGCAATCTCAAAAACGACAGAATGATCTCTGTTCGTTTCCAAGGCAAACCATTCAATATCACAGTAATCCAAGTCTATGCCCCAACCAGTAACGCTGAAGAAGCTGAAGTTGAACGGTTCTATGAACCTACAAGACCTTTTAGAACTAACACCCAAAAAAGATGTCCTTTTCATTATAGGGGACTGGAATGCAAAAGTAGGAAGTCAAGAAACACCTGGGGTAACAGGCAAATTTGGCCTTGGAGTACAGAATGAAGCAGGGCAGAGGCTAATAGAGTTTTGCCAAGAGAACACAATGGTCATAGCAAACACCCTCTTCCAACAACACAAGAGAAGACTCTACACATGGACATCACCACATGGTCAACACCGAAATCAGACTGATCATATTCTTTGCAGCCAAAGATGGAGAAGCTCTATACAGTCAGCAAAAACAAGACAGGGAGCTGACTGTGGCTCAGATCATGAACTCCTTATTGCCAAATTCAGACTGAAATTGAAGAAAGTAGGGAAAACCACTAGACCATTCAGGTATGACCTAAATCAAATTCAGTGGAAGTGAGAAATAGATTTAAGGGCCTAGATCTGATAGATAGAGTGCCTGATGAGCTATGGAGAGAGGTTTGTGACATTGTACAGGAGACAGGGATCAAGACCATCCCCATGGAAAAGAAATGAAAAAAAGCAAAATGGCTGTCTGGGGAGGCCTTACAAATAGCTGTGAAAAGAAGAGAAGCGAAAAGCAAAGGAGAAAAGGAAAGGTATAAGCATCTGAATGCAGAGTTCCAAAGAATAGCAAGGAGAGATAAGAAAGCGTTCCTCAGTGATCAATGCAAAGAAATAGAGGAAAACAACAGAATAGGAAAGACTAGAGATCTCTTCAAGAAAATTAGAGATACCAAGGGAACATTTCATGCAAAGATGGGCTCGATAAAGGACAGAAATGGTAGGGACCTAACAGAAGCAAAAGATATTAAGAAGAGGTGGCAAGAATACACAGAAGAACTGTACAAAAAAGATCTTCATGACCAAGATAATCATGATGGTGTGATCACTGACCTAGAGCCAGACATCCTGGAATGTGAAGTCAAGTGGGCCTTCAAAGCTAGTGGAGGTGATGGAATTCCAGTTGAGCTATTTCAAATCCTGAAAGATGATGCTGTGAAAGTGCTGCACTCAATATGCCAGCAAATTTGGAAAACTCAGCAGTGGCCACAGGACTGGAAAAGGTCAGTTTTCATAACGATCCCAAAGAAAGGCAGTGCCAAAGAATGCTCAAACTACACACAATTGCACTCATCTCACACGCTAGTAAAGTAATTCTCAAAATTCTCCAAGCCAGGCTTCAGCAATACTTGAACTGTGAACTTCCAGATGTTCAAGCTGGTTTTAGAAAAGGCAGAGGAACCAGAGATCAAATTGCCAACATTTGCTGGATCATGGAAAAAGCAAGAGAGTTCCAGAAAAACATCTATTTCTGCTTTATTGACTATGCCAAAGCCTTTGATTGTGTGGATCACAAAAAATGTGGCAAATTCTGAAAAAAGATGGGAATACCAGACCACCTGACCGGCCTCTTGAGACCTATATGCAGGTCAGGAAGCAACAGTTAGAACTAGACATGGAACAACAGACTGGTTTCAAATAGGAAAAGGAGTTCGTCAAGGCTGTATATTGTCCTCCTGCTTATTTAACTTATATGCAGAGTACATCACGAGAAACACTGGGCTGGAAGAAGCACAAGCTGGAATCAAGATTTCCGGGAAAAATATCAATAGCCTCAGATATGCAGATGACACCACCCTTATGGCAGAAAGCGAAGAGGAACTCAAAAGCCTCTTGGTCAAAGTGAAAGAGGAGAGTGAAAAAGTTGGCTTAAAGCTCAACATTCAGAAAACAAAGATCATGGCATCTGGTCCCATCACTTCATGGGATATAGATGGGGAAACAGTGGAAACAGTGTCAGACTTTATTTTTTTGGGCTCCAAAATCACTACAGATGGTGACTGAGCCATGAAATTAAAAGACGCTTACTCCTTGGAAGGAAAGTTATGACCAACCTAGATAGCATATGCAAAAGCAGAGACATTACTTTGCCAACAAATGTTCGTCTAGTCAAGGCTATGGTTTTTCCAGTGGTCATGTATGGGTGTGAGAGTTGGGCTGTGAAGAAAGCTGAGTGCCAAAGAATCGATGCTTTTGAACTGTGGTGTTGGAGAAGACTCTTGAGAGTCCCTTGGACTGCAAGGAGATCCAACCAGTCCATTCTGAAGGAGAACAGCCCTGGGATTTCTTTGGAAGGAATGATGCTAAAGCTGAAACTCCAGTACTTTGGCCACCTCATGCGAAGAGTTGACTCATTGGAAAAGACTCTGATACTGGGAGGGATTGGGGGGCAGGAGCAGAAGGGGATGACAGAGGATGAGATGGCTGGATGGCATCACCGACTCGATGGACATGAGTTTGAGTGAACTCCGGGAGTTGGTGATGGCCCGGAGGCCTGGTGTGCTGTGATTAATGGGATCGCAGAGAGTCAGACATGACTGAGGGACTGAACTGAACTAACAATTTAGAGTCAAACAGATAACATTACTTTGTCCTTTAAATATAATTAGAATAAATTCATGCTCATGGAAAGTTGTAAATTAGATCTGTTGTAGAGATAAGGTAATTACATCACAATCCCCAAATGTGGTTGATGTCCTTTAAATTTTTAAAATTTTAAAGCAAATATCTGGGCTTTTTCTCCAATGTGACTGGATTGAAGATACTTTTCTATCAAAATCTAAAACTTCACATTACACACATGTGTAATTTTTCTTAACTAGCTAGATAACAAAGTCATTGAACCTTATCATTTGAGTTTCTGCAACTCAGAATTCTTAAAAAGAAATTCCTAAAGACAGAGAAACTATCACAGATCAGAGGAGGCTGGGGAAACATGACAACTAAATGCAAGACGGTGCTCTGGCTTGAGTCCTGGAAGAGAAAAGAGGGCAGTGCAGGAACTGGTGAAATCCCATACATCTGGAGTTCAGGTAATAATAAAAGCAATAAAACCAACTAGATTCCAAGTGCACACATGAGTGTGCAAGATTTCATTTTTGCAATGCAAAATAAAAATATGTCCATTAGTAACACAAGTGCTTGTAAAAATAATACTAAAGAATGAACAAACTTAGATGACATCAAAAGTCCAGCAATTTAAATTAGAGGTATGAAAATTTAAGGCAGAGGTTTAAACCATATACAATAAGACATTTTTATTAAAAGCAAGTCATGAAAGCATGGGCATAAACTCATTATCTGTTACCAAACAGACTTCAGAAATGTGTATAGAAAAAGAATTTGCTTTATGCTTCAGACCAGAGGAGATATGATATTTTCCACACAGACACTCAGGACCATTAACTCTGATGTCTAATAGAATAGTTGACATTTGCACTTATGTTTCCTTACCCTCCTTCAAAGATTTTAATTCGAATAGGCTCAGTTTGCTTGGATCCAATATCCTTATCTCCATGAATATCTCCTTTCCCTCTTTCCTTTAGGATACTTCCCACTAGCTTCCTTTCTAGTTTGCTGCCAAATAAAAAGGTCGCATCAGGTTTCATCTGCAGGAAAAAGAGAGAATCATTTTGTATGCATTCCCTAAAACAGAGAGGAAGCCCACATATTCCACTCTTTCATGGTCTCTGAAAATTAACCTAAATTCCATACTAAAAGGCCATAGGGTGGCTACATAAAAGAAGGGACAAGGGGGATAAAATCAAAAAAGAATGACAGTTTCTACAGAATAAATTCAACATTCTTTTAAAAACAAGACCCCATTAGCACATATACTGTGCAACACTAATAAAAATGTTAAAAACAAGTGCTGTATTTTGGAAGTAGCAAGTCAAGCAATCTCTATGCATTTCAAAAATATTCTCAAAAGTTATTAAAAAGAAATGGTAACTGAAATATACTGTATATTTTATAGATTTTATATTTATAAATCCTCCATTTACTTTTTTTATTAGCATAAATTCCAAAATTGCCCTTATTAATATTTTTATAATTTTACATGTAAGGCAATAATTGTTCATGCAGAAGCAAACCCACTAATCCTTGGAAAAATGAGTTGAGAGAAAAAAATATGTATTATAAATATAAAATAAATTATAGTAAAAAGTATAGTCAATGGGAACAACTCCTTCCCCAGAAGTTTGCAGAGTTCAGTTCTGACATCCTGCAGTCTCCTTTGTTGACTGAAAAAAGATGCATAACATGAGAGTTGTGAGTTGAGTTTAATTTGAGGCAAAATGAGAAAGAGTTGACTCGTTGGAAACGATTCTGATGCTGGGAGGGATTGAGGGCAGAAGGAGAAGGGGACGACAGAGAATGAGATGGCTGGATGGCATCACTGACTTGATGGACATGAGTCTGAGTGAACTCCGGGAGTTGGTGATGGACAGGGAGGCCTGGCGTGCTGCGATTCATGGGGTGACAAAGAGTCAGACACGACTGAGCAACTGAACTGACTGACTGACTGAGAACTGCAACCTGGGAGACAGCACTTTAGATAGCCCTGAGAAACTGCTCCAAAGAGTTAGTGTATGTGTGTGTTAGTTGCTCAGTTGTGTCCAACTCTTTGTGAACCCATGGACTGTAGCCCACCAGGCCTCTTTGTCCATGGCATTCTCCAGGCAAGAATATAGGAGTGGGTTGCCATTCCCTTCTCCAGGGGATCTTTGGCCCAGGGATCAAACCTGGGTCTCCTGCATTGCAGGTGATTCTTTACTGCCTGAGACACCAGGGAAGCCCCAGTGGTAGTGGGGGAAGGTCAATATATGAGATTTTGGTGAAGGGGGAGTTCAGTGCCATCAAACACTCTTCTTACAAAAGGTTTTCTGCCAGTCACGAGGAGCTGATGTCACTATGAAGGGATTTAGTACTTTTCTAGAAATGAGGAGATGCAAGGATTGGAAACTACTCATTGGCAAAGACCCTGATACCAGGAAAGATTGAAGGCCGGAGAAGGGAGCGACAGAGGATGAGACGGTTGGATAGCATCACTGAGTCAATGGACAAGTTTAAGCAAACTCCAGGAGATAGTGAAGGTCAGGGAAGCCTGGTGTGCTACAGTCCATGGAGTTGCAGAGAACTGGACACAACTGAGTGACTGAACAATAAGGACTGGAATCATGGAATCAGTTCCTGAAAAATATCTATGTAAAGACCTGTTCCACCAGTTTCCCTGGAGTATAGAGTGCTTCACTCTCTACCCTGAATACCCTTCAGGGCATGTCGAAGGTCAACAGCTACAGAAGCACAGGTTCAGATGCAATCTCCGCAGAGGCAGATGGTAAATGCCCTTGGCAAGCACCAATTTGTAACTGACACCTTCCCGATCTTTCCTCTCTAGTGCTCACTCCTTGTTCTATGTCCTCATTTCACAATTTCCTGAATTCCTCACATCACCAAAAAGTTGATTTCCTAGGTCACTAACCCAGGTCGTTTGGAAGGGGGAGGAACTCTAAGGAATTAGCCCCTGAGGTGGGATTTCACAGCACCTAGCCGGAGAGATGCTTTGTGCTTGGGACAGTCCTAAGACCCTCATAACTAAGTTCACGTCAGTGGTTAAGGCCTGTCTACGGAGGATTCTGCCCACCTTGGCCTTCACTTTACTTGTATCTTTTTGGTCATACATTCTTTACTAAGTTATTCTGCTCAGCAATCAAATCCACAACACAGAACACTTTCAGAAACAAAGTTTGTTACCTGAGCAAACTGCTTCCAAGCACTTGACGATGTCAGTTTGCCAGTTCCAGGCCGGTGCATCGCAGCCAGAGTATAAATTTCTGCAGTGATTTTTTGCTTGGACCTCAGAAGAGCCAGTGTGGTCTTGGTGTTCAATCCGGATGGGTTTGGGTTACAGGAACTAATGCACCATGAAGCATAAACCGAGGATTTGAAGGTGGCCTGCTGCACATAATTGGGTTTTGTATAATTCAAGAAGCACCAACTCACAGTTGTTGTTGTCCGCAGACTGGGGAACTGAAGAATCTGCTGGAAATCTACCATGTCCGTGAAAAGAAGAGTTGAATTCGCCACTTTCCCACTTGGGCCTGAGGCCCTGTGGACCAGCACACCAGCAGGCAGCTTCTGGCCCTTTCCTTGCTCTTCGAGCTGACTGTCCCCAGGTGGTAAGGAGGAGGTCTGAGGGCTCATGCTCATATCAGAGGCTGTCTCATCAATGTCCAACTCATCTGAGGACTCTTTGCTTTCTGACTGCCCACTGGATGACTTCTGCCCCAGGGGGGAAGCTCGGGAGCCTGGCATGACAGGCTCCCTTGAGGGCACACTGGAAGAGGGATGGTCTTGAGATGAGGAGGGGGACAGCGAGGAGAAGGAAGATGACCCTGACGCCAAGCCATCCTTTGGCTCAGAAGCACAGCCCTGTCGAACCAGCTGGGGTTTCTGGGGGCGGGAGAGATCCTTCTTGATGTCTGAGTTGGTCAGCTCCACGGCGCTGAGCTCCTCCACGATCTGTCCATACATCTTTTCTTCCTTGACTCGTTTCTGCTGCTTTGTTTCCATGAAGAGTTCTAAGCTGCTGGCTGGAGAAAGCATACGTTTGCTGCCTCCCAGGGTGGCCACGCTGTCAGAGGTGGAAGGTAAACATAAGGGGATTGAGGACTCCAAGCCAAGGGGTAAAGTCTGAGGTACTTTCCAGATGGGGTATTTTTCCAAGCCTGCATGCTGCCCCAACACCTGGGCGATGTTAAATCCTATCCCTTGCATGGCCGCGTTGGTTACCAGGGTTCTTTGGGTCACATTCTCATCGACTTTGCATATGACAATGGCAGGGCTGTTCTGCCCAAGCATCTGAGAAATGCTTGTGTACATGACACTCCCATAGGATGGGACGTGCGTCTGGATCCTAACAGGAACCACCGTTCCCGGCAAGGACTGCAAGGGCCCAGCGCTCGCTGAGGCGAAATCTTCCTGAAGAACCTGCTCAGAGGGAGTATCCGTTGACTTGGTGCTCTCCCCAGAGGGAAACTTTGGAAGGAGGTTCTTTGAGGGTAGCCCTGATGTTCCTGAATAACCACCTGGGTAGGTTTGATCTTTCGTGTGTGCGTAATCAGCGGATTTCTTTCCAGTGTGTTCGGCCAAGGGCTCCAAGGGGTAGCTGGGGTGAACTTCTGCCTGGAAAGAAGGCTTGCCATAGCTCTTCGGAGCGTGCTGAGCAAGGGGATGGGGAAAGTGCGCCTGCCACCAGGGGGGCTGCTGGGCTGGTAAGTGAACCATACAGACGGTAGGATACTGGAACTGAAACAAGGCGCTCTGGATTGGAGAAAACGGGAGAGCCTCCTGATTGGGAAACAAATGTGACTGTTCAGACAAGTGCTTGCTTGCAATATAGGATGTCGGTTGTATCAAGGGATTTCTCAGAGATTCCTGACTATCCAGGTGCAGGATGTGCTGCTGGGCCAGGTGGAGGGGGCCTGAGCTCAGCTGGGGGCAGGGACCCACGACTTGCTTCCCTGGGTCCTCCGCCGGGAGGGGAGGGAGCACGGAGCATGCGTTGTGGGGCCACGTGGACCTGAGGCTGGCGTGTAGATGCTCCAGCTGCTCCTGCTTGACACCCAGATCCACGCCGGCCTCCCCCTGGGAGATCTCGGGAGAGCCGCTGAAGGACGCCTGGCGCACCAGAAAGCACTTCTTCCTCTCCCGGGATGGGGACAGCGCAGAGGCGGCCGACGCCCCGGCTGCGGGCGCGTGGGACAGGTTCCCATAATCAAATGACTTGCTCCGAATTTCTGGGACCTCCGTGGGGTGAGGACAAGGCATCTGCTCAGATGAGCAGCGTCGCATCTCCTTTTGGTGATGGTGGTGGCCGGGGACTGACAGTGAGTAGGAACCGGCGGGGACGGTCAAGAACTCCGAATGCTTTCCGAACTCATCCGGCTTGGAAGCCACAAGCTTCATGGTCTCCTCTCGATCGAAAGACATGGAGAAGCTGGAGCTGTGGGACAGGTTACTCTCTTGACTGGGGCTGCGGGAGAGGCCGGTGCCCGTGGACTCGAAGCTGGATTCCCCGGAGGAGTGCTCCATGTCCGCGAGTCGCAGACGCTTCTTTTTGGGCGGCAGCTTCTCGGCCGGGAGCTGGGAGAGGGTCTCACTTCTCTGGGGCCACTGGAACTCCTCCACCGGCTTTTCTGGCTCTTTGCTCTGCGTTTCCTTCTCTTTCTCCGGCTTGTCCGGCTCCTCGGTCACACGGATCTCCGGCACCTGGATGTTGTGCTGGCGCACCAGCCGGGCGGTGCGTGGTAGGGCGGCGGCGGCGGCGGGACTTGCGGCGCGGGGGACGGTTTCCCTGCCCTCTGCGCCTTCCCCGGGCGGGGCCCACTCCGGGCTCACCGGGGCTTCGGAGATCTCGCTGTCGCACGTCTCGGAGGGTGATGAGGCTTTCTCCTGGGCGCTGGCCGCGAGTTCAGCGGACTCGGACCGCTCGAAGGAATTGGGGCGGCTCAGCGAGTTGGTGTGCTGAATCACAGAAATCACATTTCCAGGAGGCTTCCTGCCCGCTCCATCCGATTGCTTGTCCGGATCAGCCGACAAGGGTGACTCCTCCAACCCGAGAGAGGGACTCCCAGATTGCAGCGGGGGTCGACACAGGTCAAAGCGCTCAGAGTGCCCATGAGAAGGGTTTTCCTGTCCAGCCAGGCCAAACCCACTCCTCGCGCCTTCCTGCATCTGCAGCTTGGACTCGTAATCTGCAGTCGCGATGCCCAAGGGCGTGCTGCTGCAGATCATGGGGGTGTCCTCCTCGTCCCCCACGCTCTTTTCTTTCCGGCGTTTTCGAGTTTCGCAAGTGGTTCCAAACATGGTTGGCACGCCCTGGGATGGGGCCGAGGGATCCATGAAATACTCCCCGCCATGTTTTAAGGGGCTGATGCAGGAAGCATCCCTGTAGCTTTGCTTCATCGTCTCAGAGTCCTCCCACTTCTTATAGGGTTTGCGGCAGACGTCATAGTCATAGCCGACCCTGTCCCCAGGAATCAATTTCTTTTCCTTCAAAGATGGACCTGTGATGCTTTTGGACATCCTGCCATGGTGGTCTCCTTCCAGGTGCCCCTCCTGGACTGAAGGCAGCTCAAAAGCCGCTTGTCTCCTTAACATGCGCTGAGGTGGTATGCCTACTGTTCCTGGGTAGAACACATCATCCGAGCCAGTCATCCGCTCATCAAATGAGTGACTTCCTCTCAAAGAAGGAGGAAGACTTAAGTTAGTTGCTGAAGAAGTTGGCATTGAGTTGCTTCGAATAAGGGGTGAAGAGTCAACTGGAGCTTCGAGGAGAACTGGGTTGCTGCCTTGGAAATTGGCTGGATAAAGTTTTCCTTCATTCCTGATAGACGATGGAATCGTCTGGGATTGTCTTGACTCACTGTTGAATTTGGTGGATTTTAGCATGCCTGTCTGACTGGGGTCAATTTCCGCCTTGCTTGGGATCAGCTGTGAAACAGGATCTTCAAACATCTTGACATCTAACCTGGTGTTGACGTGAGGTAATGAGTCCATGGTGCCCTTCCTACCCATCGTGGCGCGCTCCTGACTTGTGGTTGTAACACTGAGTGTATTTCTCGGACTAAGCCGACAGTATTTTCCAAAGATGATTTCTTCATAAGACTTCGCGTTTGTGTTTGGAGGGCTGATCTGCTGCTCTGCACTTTCTGAGCGGGAAAAGTAACCAGAGTCAGTGCTTCCTTTACTGTGCGGGCTCAGAAGGTTCAGAGATGGCTCAGAATCTTGTCCTTTTTTCTCTGACAGTCTTAGTGCAAGTTTCTGTTTAACTGTGTGAGAGTCATCGGCCTTAGTACTTAAAGTCGGATTTGGTAACATATCAGAGCCAATATACTGAGAGCTTTCATTAGGTAAAGGAATTCCGCTTTTGGGGATAATCAAAATGGGCACCTTCATTGGACCTCCCAGCGATTCTTCCAATGACCCGTGATAGCCACCTCTGCTGGCCATTTCCAATGGAATGGGTGGGCCAGGACTCATTTTGTCAGAAGCCTCGACAAACAAAGAACTCTCCTCATCTGTGTCTGTACTCTGTTCACCGTCCGAATGTATTTCTGCTTCTACATCAATAAAACCGGCCTCTAGATCCAATTTTGATACAGCTGACTCTGTGAAAGGGACTAATCCTGCCTTAATTGCATGGGCATGTGACTTCCTGTGCTTGTACAAATTGCTCTTCGTCTTAAAAGAGAAACCACAAGGTATACATGGATATGGCCGCTCACCGGTATGGGACCTGATGTGTTTTTTCAGTACGCTGGGTTTGGCACATGCCCTGCTGCAGTAAGGGCAAATGTACTTGCCGGGCTTTTTGGGTTTGTGCTCTTTTTTGTGAGCATCTTCGGACTGTTCGATACTTTTCTGGGAGTATTGGCTATAAGCAGGGTTCAGACTTGAAATCTTTTTTCTAGGATAACCACCACTGTGGCTGTGTATAGGAAAGGAAAATAGGTCCTCAGAGGCAACAGATGGCAAAGGGCCAGGGAAAAGCCACGGAGGGCCTTCGAGGCTCTGGTGTGGCTTGTTGCTGTGCATGACCCCCTGTGGCAATGAGTGCTGAGGGAAAGAGAGTGAATGTTGGCATGAATAAGGACTTGGACGGTGTGGTGGGTATTGCTTCTCTGTCACTTGCTGGACCACTTCACTAGGTGAGGCCAGTTTCCCAGAACCAAAGAGTTGTGCTGATGCTGTGTTTCCGATATGCTCAGGATCAATTTGTGGTTGCCGCTGTCCTTCTTGACTGCCAAAAGTGCTCATCTTAATAACAGCCGATTGTTCCTGTCTCCATCTACCTGATGCTTTATCAGTTTCTCCAGACCTTGAGGTAGCTTTTTGTCCTAGAGCTGTGTCCCCAGTGTCCATTTTGTCACACAAGGTCTCAAGCGCTAGTTTGCTTGAAAGCCGTGCAGACTCATGGAGTGTCTTCAAACTGTCCCTTTCAAAGCTTGCTTGCTTCCATGTTCCAGGGTGTCTGCAAACTTGCTGAGTTCTCCTTCTCTTTAGAACCTTCCACACCCACCCCGTAGTCTGTGGGCATTTGATGGTAATGTCCTTGGACCGGGGCTATAACACAGTTCTCTCCATTGTAGAAATGTCCATCCAAAAGCTAAGTGCAAATCTATAAAGATTTCTTATGGCATTTGAATATTTTCAACTAGGATGAAATTGGGATGATGAATAGTCTAGGAGAAATTTTGCCCATCAACTAGAGCAAAGTTCAACCGTCAGTTTCACTAAGACAAAATGGTCTGAAAGAAAACAGAATAAAACACAAAGAGATTGTCAATAACAGATATCAAGTAAGAAACTAAAACCAACCCTAAATATACAGCCTGAAATTAGATACAGTGAAAATATGTTTATTCCAAGAAATCCTTTTTATATCTGTTACACTAATTCCACAATTAAAGGTTATTAATTACAAATTTAATATTGTCATAAGCATAAATCTCCTAACTTTTGGTCACCCTTTTAAACCCTCCATAATCTTGATAAAATAAGACCATTTAAAGGAAAACTTTTGATATGTACTTATAAAATCATAAAAATTTTAAAAGTCTTCATTAAAATAAATTTAGACCTGTTGCTAACCAAGTTTTATGACTTACATGCTAAGTGTACTACATATTTCTCTATTTAGATTTGTTAAATGTATAATATGATATAATTTACAAGTATATAATACAATGTTAACATAAAATGTTATATGTATTATATATAATGTTAACATAAAATATAAGTATATTTTATAGCTTAAAAACATTGATTAGACTAAGGCTGGCTGCAAGAATTAAAGATTGTCACAGAGCTTTGGAAAAGGCAGAAAAGTGCATCTAAATAAAATAGTTATAAAATCTTCATAATATGGATGACAAAATATATTTTGGGGAAAGTTAAAAAATATAATGTTTACCTGAATGGTTTAGAGTTCTCATGGGCATGATTGTCTTGTCGCTTCCTGGGTAGAAAATAAATACAGTTAGGAAATATTGTTCCATTAAGCTACAATATTGCCGATTACAAATGTCAATTTAAAATTCATTATATGTAGATCTCACAATGTTATGAGATGTAAGGAGATGGCAAGAGTGAACACCGACATTTTAGGAATCAGTGAACTAAAATGGATGGGAATCGGCAAATTTAATTCAGATCACCATTATATCTATTACTGTGGGCAAGAATTCCATGGAAGAAATGGAGTAGCCCTCATAGTCAACAAGAGTCCAAAATGCAGTTCAGTTCAGTTCAGTCACTCAGTCGTGTACAACTCTCCGTGACACTATGGACTGCAGCATGCCAGGCCTCCCTGTCTATCGCCAATTCCCAGAGTTTACTCAAACTCATGTCCATCAAATCGGTGATGACATCCAGCCATCCTTCCCGGCATCAGGGTCTTTTCAAATGAGTCAGTTCTTCGCATCAGGTGGCCAATGTATTGGAGTTACAGCTTCAGCATCAGTCTTTCCAATGAATATTCAGGACTGATTTCCTTTAGGATGGACTGGTTGTATCTCCTTGCAGTCCAAGGGACTCTCAAGAGTCTTCTCCAACACCACGGTTCAAAAGCATCAATTCTTCGGTGCTCAGCTTTCTTTAGAGTCCAACTCTCATATCCATACTGCTACTGGAAAAACCATAGCTTTGACTAGATGGACCTTTGTTGGCAAAGTAATGTCTCCGCAGTCTTAAAATGAAAGAATGATCTTGGTTCATTTCTAAGGTAAACCATTTGATATCATAGTAATTGAAGTCTATGCCCAACCTCTAACGCCAAAGAAGCTGAAGTTGAACAGTTCTATGAAGAGACCTCTTGAGAAATTTGTATGCAGGTCAGGAAGCAACAGTTAGAACTAGACATGGAACAACAGACTGGTTCCAAATAGGAAAAGGAGTTCGTCAAGGCTGTATATTGTCACCCTGTTTATTTAACTTCTATGCAGAGTACATCAGGAGAAACGCTGGACTGGAAGAAACACAAGCTGGAATCAAGATTGCCAGGAGAAATATCAATAACCTCAGATATGCAGATGACACCACCCTTATGGCAGAAAGTGAAGAGGAACTCAAAAGCCTCTTAATGAAAGTGGAAATAGAGAGTGAAAAAGTTGGCTTAAAACTCAACATTCAGAAAACGAACATCATGGCATCCAGTCCCATCACTTCATGGGAAATAGATGGGGAAACAGTGGAAACAGTGTCAGACTTTATTTTTTGGGGCTCCAAAATCACTGCAGATGGTGACTGCAGCCATGAAATTAAAAGACGCTTACTCCTTGGAAGGAAAGTTATGACCAACCTAGATAGCATATTCAAAAGCAGAGACATTACTTTGCCAACAAAGGTTCGTCTAGTCAAGGCTATGGTTTTTCCTGTGGTCATGTATGGATGTGAGAGCTGGACTGTGAAGAAGGCTGAGCGCTGAAGAATTGATGCTTTTGAACTGTGGTGTTGGAGAAGACTCTTGAGAGTCCCTTGGACTGCAAGGAGATCCAACCAGTCCATTCTGAAGGAGATCAGCCCTGGGATTTCTTTGGAAGGAATGATGCTAAAGCTGAAACTCCAGTACTTTGGCCACCTCATGTGAAGAGTTGACTCATTGGAAAAGACTCTGATGCTGGGAGGGATTGGGGGCAAGAGGAGAAGGGGACGACAGAGGATGAGATGACTGGATGGCATCACTGAGTCGATGGATGTGAGTGTGAGTGAACTCCGGGAGTTGGTATGGACAGGGAGGCCTGGCGTGCTGCGATTCATGGGGTCGCAAAGAGTCGGACATGACTGAGCAACTGATCTGATCTGATCTGATCTAGAAGGTTATAAGACCTTCTAGAACTAACACCAAAAAAAAAAAAAATGTCTTTTTCATCATAGTGGACTGGAATGCAAAAGTAGGAAGTCAGGAGATACCTGGAGTAAGGCAAGTTTGGCCTTGGAGTACAAAATGAAGCAGGGCAAAGGCTAACAGAGTTTTGCCAAAAGAACACATTGGTCATAGCAAACATCCTCTTGCAACAACACAATAGACAGCTTTACACATGAACATCATCAGATGTTCAATACCGATATCAGACTGATTATATTCTTTACAGTTGAAGATGAAGAAGCTCTATAAGTTAGCAAAAACAAGACTGGGAGTTTACTGTGGCTCAGATCATGAACTCCTTATTGCAAAATGCAGACTTAACTGAAGAAAGTAGAGAAAACCACGAAGTCATTCAAGTGTGACTTAAATCAAATCCCTTACAATTATACAGTGAAAGTGCCAAACAGATTCAAGGGATTAGATCTGATCAACAGAGTGCCTGAAGAACTATGGATGGAGGTTCAAAACATTGTACAGGAGGTGGTAATCAAAACCATCCCCAGGAAAAAGAAATGCTAAAAAGGCAAAATGGTTGTCTGAGGAGACCTTACAAATAGCTGAGAAAGGAAGAGAAGTGAAAGGCAAAGGAGAAAAGGAAAGATATACCTATCTGAATGCAGAGTTCCAAAGAATAGTAAGGAGAGATAAGAAAGCCTTCCTAAGTGATCAATGCAAAGAAATAGAAGAAAACAATAAAATGGGAAAGACTAGAGATCTCTCAAGAAAATCAGAGATACCAAGGGAGTATTTCATGTGAAGATGGACACAATAGCGGACAGAAACAGTATAGATCTAACAGAAGCAGAAGATATTAGGAAGAAGTGGTAAGAATACACAGAAGAACTATACAAAAAATATCTTAATGACCCAGATAACCACAATGGTTTGATTACTCACCTAGAGCCAGACATTCTGGACTGCAAAGTCAAGTGGGCCTTAGGAAGCATCACTATGAACAAAGCTAGTGATGGAATTCCAGCTGAGCTATTTCAAGTCCTAAATGATGATGCTGTGAAAATGCTGCACTCAATATGCCAGCAAATTTGGAAAACTCAGCAGTGGTCACAGAACTGGAAAAGCTGTTTTCATTCCAATCCCAAAGAAATGCAATGCCAAAAAATGTTCAAACTACCACACAATTGCACTCGTTTCACATGCTAGCAAGGTCATGCTAAAAATCCTCCAAGCTAGGCCTCAACAGTACATGAACTCAGAATTTCCAGATGTACAAGCTGGATTTAGAAAAGGCAGAGGAACCAGAGATCAAATTGCCGACATCTGTTGGATCATAAAAAAAAAGCAAGAGAGTTCCAGAAAAACATCTACTTCTGCTTCATTGACTATGCTTATTCCTTTGACTGGGTGGATCACAGAAAACTGTGGAAAATTTTTAAAGAGATGGGAATACCAGACCACCTTATCTGCCTCCTGAGAAACCTGTATGCAGCTCAAGAAGCAACATTAGGAACCTGACATGGAATAACAGACTGGTTCCAAATTGGGAACAGGGTATATAAAGACTGTATATTATCATCCTGTTTATTTAACTTATATGCAGAGTACATCATATGAAATGCCAGGCTGTCTGAAGCATAAGCTTGAATCAAGATTGCCGGGAGAAATATCAGTGACCTCAGATATGCAGATGATACCACCCTTATGGCAGAAAGTGAAGAGAAACTAAAGAGCTTTTTGATGAAAGTGAAAGAGGAGAGTAAAAAAGTTGGCTTAAAACTCAACATTCAAAAAACGAAGATCATGGCATCTGGTCTTATCACTTCATGGCAGATAGATGGGGAAACAATGGAAACACTGACGAACTTTATTTTCTTGGGCTCCAAAATCAATGTGTGACTGCAGCCATGAAATTAAAAGATGCTTGCTCCTTGAAAGAAAGGTTATGACAAACCTAGTCAGCATATTAAAAAGCAGAGACATTACTTTGCTGACAGAAGTCTGTATAGTCAAATCTATGGTTTTCCCAGTAGTCATGTACTGATGTGAGAGTTGGACCATAAAGAAAGCTGAGCATGGAAGAATTGATGCCTTTGAACTGTGGTGTTGGAGAAGACTCTTGAGAATCCCTTGGACAGGAAGGAGATCAAACCAGTCAATCCTAAAGGAAATCAACCCTGAATGAAAAATCACTGGAAGGACTGATGCTGAAGCTGAAGCTTCAATACTCTTGTCACCTGATGGGAAGGGCCTACTCATTGGAAAAGACCCTGCTGCTGGGAAAAACTGAAGGCAGGAGGAAAAGGGAATGACGGGATGAGATGGTTGAATAGCATCACCAACTCAACGGACACGAGTTTGAGCAAACTCTGGGCGATGCTGAAGGACAGGGAAACCTGGTGTGGTGCAGTCCATGGGGTCACAAAGAGTTGGACATGACTGAGCGACTGAACAGCAAACACCACCATATTATGTGCTCTAAAAAATACAGCAAGTAACTGCTTTAGAAAACACTAAAGTAGTAAACATAATATTGATTGTCACTATGCCTAAGGATAACTCAAGGAGAAAAAAATTTTTTAAACTTCAGTCATATTTTCTAAAATATAAGATTAACATATTAAAACATCTTAGACTTTTGACAGAAAGGCTTGGCTTTAATTCCTTAGATAATAAAAAGTTAAGAGTGGGTTTTTAAAATTTAACCTGTAGATTTAAAAATTTTTTAAATAAATATCCTTTTTAGGAAATTTGCATGACAGCAAGGTGAAAAAGTCTTCCAGATGACTATAAATGGCTCAGGAAAACTTGACGACTTAGAAACTATTAGATATTAAGTGAATACTCAGTTTCCATAAGGGAATGGCCAATGTAGTACACAAAGAATTTTGAGAACTTCAATGTTCAATTGTATCAATTATGATGATATCTGATGTGTTTCCTTAATAGGCAATATAGCAGTATTTATAGTAGAAAGAAAGCTCATATTCTTTGGTCCAGGAATTCCATTTCTTGAAATGTGTCCTTACAGATGTACACAAGAGCACAAAGATGTGTGTACAAGGATTACTTAGGTCAATTAAGGCTCAGTCATAAGACTCAGCCACTTAAAGAAAATTAAGTGTATCTATAAGTACTAATATAAAAGCTCATCCAGAAGGTAGTAACATTGGATGTAAAATAGTTTATTGGGCCCTAGAATGTATTTTATAATCCCATTTGTGTAAAAGAGAAACAGGCAATAAACAGAAAATTTCTGTAAGGATGCCAAACAGCTTTTATATTAGTTAAATCACAGAAGTGGAGCCAGGGAGTCAAAAGAAGGGACAAAGGAAGGGATTTCTACCTTTAACCTTATGACTTCTGGTAATCTTTATTTTTCTTTATTTCTTTTTTTTTTTTTTTTTTACCATGAGTATGTCCAATGCAGGAGACATAAGAGACTTGGGTTCGATTCCTGATTTGGGAAGATCCCCTGGAGGAGGGCTTAGCAACCCACTCCGGTGTTCTTTCCCAGAGAATGTCCATGGATAGAGAGGCCTGGCAGCTACAGTCCATGGGGGTCACAGAGTCAGACACGACTGAAGTGATTTAGCATGTACTCATGGATGTTCACATTTTAAATAAAATATTTGTTAAAAAAGATGCCACTGTGTAAATGTACTGTAATTTCCCAAACTAAAACTCAAACACTGATTTTATTTCCATGACCAATTTGGTCCCTAATATAGAACGCTACTGTGAGATAATAGGTATACTTGGAAAAGGGGGAAAAACATGGAATAAATAAATCTTTTGGATGAGAAATCAGAAGCCCCCAGGTATCTGAAGCAAGATATCTGTAATCAAGAAGTCCTTCTGGGGACTCCACCAGTGGCCCAATGGTTAAGACTGTCTTCCATACTTAGGATCAGAACCAGAATCAAATCCACGTTTGGCTGACTGCCAAGCATAAGGGGTTCTCACCTTCCCAACCAGCATCCCCTACTCCCAGCTCAACTGTTAAGTTTTATTACAATGTAAAATAAAACATGGGCTTCCCTGGTGGCTCAGTGGTAAAGAATCTGTCTGCCAATGCAGGAGATGTGGGTTTGACCCCTGGGAGAGGAAGATCCCCTTGAGAAGGAAATGGTAACCCACTGCAGGATTCTTGCCTGGGAAATCCCATGTACAGAGAAGCCACCAGACTCAGTCCATGGGGTCGAAAAAAGAGTCAGACACAACTTAGCAACTGAACATAACAGAAAAAAATACATCTGCAATAACGCTTTCTTCTAAGTATTTTCACTTGACTCTGATACTTCCAGTGCTTGAATTTTTCATAGTCCTGAGAGAATATATGAGTTCTGTATGGATTTCAAACAAATCCACAATTTAAACAATGTTAAAATCTGTATATTGAAGTATTAATGAAGACAGCCCCTTGTGAGACCATGATTAAGTCTCATGACATACAACTGTTTGACTTTGTTCCTTGAAAAGCATTACTTTTAAGAAAGTATTAATAAGAACCTCACAAGTGAAAATTAGGCATATGGTCACTTGCCACTTCTCAGTTTTCACAGAATATATAATTTTGCTTAAAACATGGACTTGAAGTTAAACACATACATAAAATTTTATGAAAAACAGGACTGGGATACTATATTTAATAATTAAATACAATATAGTATTTTTGTGTAGCAATGAAACAATAACTTTTAAAATCAGATTTAACTTTTGTGGTTTACAGTAAAGAATTACATTTATCATGGGAAATAGATGGGGAAACAGTGGAAACAGTGTCAGACTTTATTTTTAGGGGCTCCAAAATCACTGCAGATGTTGGCTGCAGCCATGAAATTAAAAGACGCTTACTCCTTGGCAGGAAAGTTATGACCAACCTAGATAGCATATTCAAAAGCAGAGACATTACTTTGCTAATAAAGGTCTGTCTAGTCAAGGCTATGGTTTTTCCTGTGGTCATGTATGGATGTGAGAGTTGGACTGTGAAGAAGGCTGAGCGCCGAAGAATTGATGCTTTTGAACTGTGGTGTTGGAGAAGACTCTTGAGAGTCCCTTGGACTGCAAGGAGATCCAACCAGTCCATTCTGAAGGAGATCAGCCCTGGGATTTCTTTGGAAGGAATGATGCTAAAGCTGAAACTCCAGTACTTTGGCCACCTCATGCAAAGAGCTGACTCATTGGAAAAGACCCTGATGCTGGAAAAGACCCTGATGCTGGGAAAGATTGAGGGCAGGAGGAGAAGAGGACGACAGAGGATGAGATGGTTGGATGGCATCACCGATTCAATGGACATGGGTTTGGGTGGACTCTGGGAGTTGGTGATGGACAGCGAGGCCTGGCGTGCTGCGATTCATGGGGTCGCAAAGAGTCGGACATGACTGAGCGACTGAACTGAACTGAATTGAAATCTTAAACTAGCTATATACAATTCTTATCCACTAAGGACATATAAAAATAAAAGCACCAAATAAAATTCAAGGAAACGTAATAATATTTTTCTATTAAAGAACAGACCAGAAGATGAAGAAAAGTGATTTACACAAAATTCAAAAGTAGATCAGAAATAATACATTAATGGTCAGAAAAATATTATCTGGAATAGTTATTTAATTATCGATGGGTTTAAATTTTAAAGGACAAATCAGAAAAAGTCACACCTACTTTTTATTTTTAAAAAACAATCTTGCTGATACTAATAGAAGAACATCCTATATTCCAATAGCATTTATTATTCAGAAAATGTTTTAAAAATCACAACTTTGATCCCAGTAAAAAACACATTGACTCAATTATGTAAATAGCTTCAGTCAGGAAAGTTAGTTGCTCAGTCATGTCTGACTCTTTGTGATCCATGGGCTATAGCCCACAAGGCTCCTCTGTCCACAGAATTCTCCAGGCATAAATACTGGAGTAGGTTGCCATGTCCTATTCCAGGGGATCTTCCCCCAGGGGTCGAACCTGGGTCTCCGGCACCGCAGGCAGATTCTTTACCACTGAGCCACCAGACTTCCCTGAATCAGTCAGGAAAACCTCCTCCTTTTAAATTTCTAAGGTAAACCCACCCAAGATGTCTTACCATTTTATCATAAATTAGATAAACCTAGTATCATTCTCCCTACTTCTGTCCAAGAAGAGGTTCTGTCCTTCTGCCTGAACTGAAGATCCCAGTAGGACTTGGGACATCTTCTGGTCTACATTCCTTTGAACTATAATGTCTAACTTTTCACTTCAGTTACAAGCTTATTAGGGACTATTACACAATTTTGTGTAATTAGACTATTATTAGGGAACTGGAAATCACTCCTATTTCACATGTACTGTTTACATGAGATTTTAAACATATATGAGGATATAACTCTCTAACCCATCCTTGGACAGCCTTCAACTAACTGCTATCCATAAAACCACTTTCCTTCTTGGAGTTTCTGAGGCACATTGAAAGGTAGATGGGAGAAAACAGGAGTGACGGATCCTTTGGGAATTTACTGATCCTATTCATGAATCATTTGGACTCTTTTCGTTAATCTCTTGTCTTCGATTGCTTTATCTTGGAGACTGAAAAAATTCTGCAGTGCAAATGGTTTGCACCATAGATCTATTCCTGGGCATACATGGCATGTCTTTCTGGACTTCAAAGTCTCTTTGCTGCTCTCCTGAACTTACACTTAGGAAAATAAATTCACTTGAAAATCCATAAGGCTTTCAAAGTTTAATAATGACATTTGTCTTTTTTTGGTGATACTTTTAAAGGATACTTTTACTTAGCCATCTACTTCTACCAACAATGGTAGAAATTCTTGAGCTTGTGTTGTATTAATTAAATGTATGAAAATTCTTATAAGATAGAGAAATATCTTCTTTGTATCTCAGAATATTATTATAAACCATCAAATGTATCATTGTATATATCTGTAATTTTAGTATAATTTTCTCAATAGAAATCTACTTGGAGCTTTGAAGATCAGTAGTAATATAGTTAATTATAGCTACATTACTTCTCAATGATTGTATAGATGGATTTCATTTTTCAAATTCTCTAATTATGTGTTAAAAGTATAGCTCCAATTTCCCCAATCAATTGATGTGTTAAAAATGCAATATTAGAGCAATCCTCACATGGAAAGAAAATAGCTGGTTATCATTTCGTTCTCTGAGGTTTCTTTTTATGGTAACCAAACCCACGCAAATTCACTTTTGGCACCCACCGCCAACAAAGGAACAGTATTCCAAACACAGCTTCACATTCACATTGAAATTTTTCCCTCATGCCTTTGAGTGCTCTGAAAGGAGTAGGATAATTTGCAGGAGGATATGACTTTGGGGTTTCCTGTGGATGGTGCTCTAGCCCATAGGAGTCCTTCGGTTAGTAAAGAAAGACAGGCATTGTCTTGCAGGCTCCGTGCATTTTTCTGAGTGGAGTAATATTGAAAAAGACACTACCTTCTGCATGCTGTCTCAGTGGTAACAGAACTAAAGTAATTGAGCAAAAGAAAGGAAAATGATATTACTTGGAAGAGTTGCCATTTTTCTAAAAGTGTGCCCACTCCTTTGGCCATGCTTCAGTCCCACTCAAATAAATTTGGCACCCAGTTAAATAATTTCCTCAGACAGGCCCTGCGAGGAAAGGCACAGAAACAGCCTCCCGTGTAGACCTCCACAGAGGTCTCTTCAGGATAACAGCTGGGTGGGATTGGCAGCCGGGCAGCCCAGCTCTGTAGACGAATAAAGGCCTACAGTACCCAGGGTTGTCAATCTGGGATCTTTTGCTTAGAAAAACAGTATCTTAGAAAAAAACTTTACCTCAGGAAATTAATCATTACTTGAGTGGTGGCAAAAGTCAAGTGAGCATTAAATAATAACATCCTAAATAATAATGGTATAAAATGACAGGTTATAAACACTACTTCTCTACTTCCAATATTTTAATAATAGAACATTTTTTAAAAACTAAAATGGTGACTTGGTCTTTTTTGAGGCATTGGTGGAATTACACTTGTAAATAAAACAGATGTCTTCTGATAATAATTACTGGACAAAAATTTAGAGGCCATTTCCATGTATTTGCTTTCAAAATGTCATAGATCAACTGCAAAATAGTTTAAGAAATACACGAGCATCTCAGAGCACTGCTGCTTTAACACAGACGGACCCACAAGTCATACCACCTATGAGTACGGATGAAGGAAAAAAGGATCTACCGAAAAACCAAGAGCAGTGCCAGAGTCCAGCTGAATACAGACTTATTTCCACAGGATGATTAAAAAAGGGCACCTTTCTGAGAGCCAAATTCATTATAAATGCTTCTTTTATTAGTCAAAATTCCCATCACAACCTTAGTTCTCCTTAAAAGGAGCAAGTAGCCAATATGAGGAAGGTACTGTATACTATATAAAACCTTGTCAAGCAATTAAGAGAACTTCTGGAGAAAAAGTAAAGAGATTGAGATGATCACCATCTAGTTTGACATACATTAAAATTTAACTGGACATTTCAAACCTAATGGAAAACTGAACAGTATTTTTTGCATGTTGGTTACAATGACTGCAGACAGTTGTACAGTTTGCATATCTGTCCAAAGTTTTTATGACTTAGGACTACAGCTTACTAATTTTAATATTTTGTCATAAGCTTTTTGCAAATTTTTTACAATTGTGATTTTGCTCTCCTGGTGGAATGTTTTCATATTCTATAACAAAAGTTATTAGGTTTTACTATGCAGAATTTTGTATGAAAATAAATTCTGCCAGAAAGAAATTCTCTTAAATGAAGCTGCTTCAATTAAGCAAATTATAATTAAAACTGGGCTATTATGAAAAACAAAACAAAACCTTCACTCACTAAATAGCATATACATTGTTTCTTCCCAGACTGGATGATAGTCAATTCACATATGGGTGGATGCACAGTAAGTTAAAAGTTCTCTTCAAGTTAAATGTAAAACTCATAGAATAAAATAATAAATGTCAGCTATTAACCTGTTATCCTCATATCAAAAAAGTGCATCACAGCCGTCTTTGCTTTCAACGATGCCAACTCCCTCCACAGGAACACATGCACAACTTCTGGGAATCTAAAAAATAAACAATAAGATCTTTTAAAAATGATGAACCTTGTAGTCAATTTAACCGACACACTACTCATAGAAATGCTCTCCTTGAGAAAATAAAATTTGGAACTGGATCCTTCAAGACTTTTTTTCTTTCAAGAAAAAATTTCCTGTCTTTTCACATCTTTTGAATAAGTTCTTGCATTAAAAGAGAATATTCTGTTACAGTAAACATGGAAGCAACGTGGAAAATAATGCTAGAGTTAAATCAATGTATTGGAACTAGAAATTATGCCACTGCAATCCATGATACAAATCTGACTTAAAGCTGATTCCCACTAAACTTCTTTGGTGCATCAGCAACTAAACTCCCCAGGATGAAGACTCAGATAACCTCATAGAAAATTCTTTTCTATAGTTTATTTCAGCAATGTTATGTTCCATGCTAAAATTAATTTCTGAAATAGGAAGCCAAAACCAACCAAAGTTAAATCCTGAGACATAACAAACTCTGGAAAGTAACGAAGAAAGGAACTTTCTCATACTTAGAATTAATTTATTCAAGCCTGATCCAAAAAAAATGCATAGAAGATCAGTCAAAGTACATAATCCAAATAGATTAATCAGTCACCATCTTTAGATGGTTTATCTCCCAGTATAAAAGACCCATATAAAATAGTACTACATATCTATAGATATCCACTGTATATTTGTTCATTTTTAAAAACATTGCTCTTTCTTCCAGACAAGTTATGTCTCATAGAAAGGACTAAAGCATCAAGACATGAGAGTTAAAATGTGCCTTAATCCAGTACCATTTCATGTGACTGTTCAAAATGCTTAAAGGAAGCAGTTAGCTTTAATTTTCTCCTCCTCTTTGCATATCACTTCAGGACACCCTGTGCACTTTGCAACATGAATCATTATAAGCACGTAGGCCCACTCGGTTCCTCAAAAGACACAAAAGGTGCAAAAATAGCTTCTGCAATTGAAGCAAGAACCACGTCAGCAGCCAGATGAATGTGGGTGGTCAGATAAGATTCTGTTGCTGCAAAGGGCAAATTATTAAGCGAATGCTAGATTTATTTTCTTTCTAAACTTTGTTCTTGCCTCAAATCAACCATTTTCTGGCACTTAAATGACTCTTGACAAGCTCCACCATTTTCAAAATTGAAAGCTTCATCAAAGCCAAAGAGCATGACTGATTAAACACTGAGGGAATAGTGATGGGGTCCTTCAAGATATATATGTATGTATGTATGTCTATGTATGCTGCTACTGCTAAGTCGCTTCAGTCGTGTCTGACTCTGTGCGACCCCATAGACGGCAGCCCACCAGGCTCCCCCATCCCTGGGATTCTCCAGGCAAGGACACTGGAGTCGGTTGCCATTTCCTTCTCCAAATGTATATGTATATATACATATAAAATAAGGCTACCCTACTGGCTTAGAAGGTAAAGAATCTGCTGGCAATATGGGAGATCCAGTTAATCCCTGGGTTGGGAAGATCCCTTGAAGAAGGGGATGGCTACCCAGTCCAGTATTCTTGCTTGGAGAATTCCACAGACAGAGGAGCCTGGTGGGCTAGAGTCCATGGGATCACAAGGAGTCAGACACTGTTGAGGGACTAATACTTTCACTTTCTTCATATTAAATTACAGTATATATATAAGGTATAATTTTATATGTATATATATCCTTATATATATATATATATATATATATATGCTTTTGAACTGTGGTGTTGAAGAAGGCTCTTGAGAGTCCCTTGGACAGCAAGGAGATCAAACCAGTCAATCCTAAAGGAAATCAACCCTGAATATTCATTGGAAGGACTGATGCTGAAGCTGAAGCTCCAGTACTTTGACCACCTGATGCGAAGAGCTGACTCATTGGAAAAGACCCTGAAGCTGGAAAAGATTGAAGACAGGAGGAGAAGGGGACAACAGAGAATGAGATGGTTGGCTGGCATCATCGACTCAATGGACAAGAGTTTGAGCAAACTCCGGGAGATAGTGAAGGACAGGGTAGCCTGGTGTGCTGCAGTTCACCAAGTCACAAAAATTTGGACATGACTTAGCAACTGAGCAACAACAACAACAATATTATAGCTTCTATAATTATACATATATATTTATATATTTAAACCATATCCATAGTAACAAACCAAAGAGCACCTCTTTTGAAAAGAAAATCAAGTTCAAGTGCTAAAAAAAAACAAAATTGTACACGGGCAATACGACCTAAACTAAAGCATGGCATCTCTCAGATAAAAAATAATAAATCACTGAGCTATTCACACTCTGAGATGAACTCATCCAAGATAGAAACAGGCCAAGATTCTACAGATACAGCTATTTACAGGGAACAACAACTTGAGGCATCCAGGGACTTCCTGTGATTGGCGACCCCATGGCCACTGAACTAAAAGTTAAAAGACAAAAGGAGAACTTCAGCCTCAGAACGCTGGCACTGACACCCACTCCTTCCAGCTATCTGGCAGCTGCACACAAGCACCCAACCATCCCCTAACCCAGAAAGCGTCATTCCCACCAAGAGCTTCCACAGGCGAAAGGGAGCATGTGAGTCCTCCAGACCAGATGTGTCAGGGGCAGTGTTCCCAGTTCTGACCCTGCTTTTCCAGTCTGGCTCTCCAGGACTATGGCCACGGGAAACAGGAAACAGTCGTCTCATGATATGCACATGTAACTGGAATGTTAGATGATAGAAGATTGCTTTTTTCACTCATTAAGAAGGTTTGAAAATTGTTTCTATCATATGAAACTGCTACGTGTGCCCTCGTCAATGATTGGTTTGCCCTTAAAGAACAAAAAACAGTGGTCATAATATTGTACTGCTATTTTACCTCACAGAAACTTCCAAGTAATTAGTGTGATTTTAAAACAAAGATCTAAATGATAATAACATGAAAGATAGGACACCAAGTTTGGAGATTTTGCGCAAATCGCTTTGTTGCAATTGGAATCAGTAATGGCCTCTACAAGGGAGGCAATTGTTGTTACTCTTAAAATAGAGACATAGAGATAACCATCTCAGAAATTTGTTTTTGCTTTAATTTTAATTGAGTTTTTGTGCCTCAGTATCTTCTTTGAAATAAAAGAAAAATATTTCCTCAAACAGTTCCTGAAAATGTAGTATTACAACTTATGCTTGTATTTCCTAGAAATCAGCAGTTCACACAGTATATTTTGTAAACAATGGAATAAAGTAAAGAGAGATTTTTCATTTTTTAAGCTTTACTTCTAGGTTATTGGATTCATAAGAAACCACTCTGCAATGAAACATTAATATTCAATAAAACTAACAAGTTTTCAGAAAATTGTGTTCACAGATCTTGTTAAATATCCCCAAGTTATTTAAAATTCCTTCCTAAATATAAGGCAAAATTATCTTTCACGTTACTAACAAAGTAAAGACTGATTTTTCGTCGTTTATAGGCCTACAGAAGAGTTCCTTAAAAATATTTTCCAAACCTCCGTCGCCTACTTGTAACAAACACTTGGAAAATTTGAACATTATTGTTTCTAATCCAGTGGTTTCTCAGACTATTTTTAGAAAAAAATCATCCTTGACATTAGATATTTATTCTTGGAAGCTTACAGGTTATTATTACTAAGCTAAGTGAGGGTCATGTTGAGCTATGATTAGATAGGTAGGCAGGTATTAGATAGATAGACAGACATGGAGACGTATGTAAAATGTCCATTCCTGGTAAGATTCTTTAGTATTTCATTTCTCTATTCTTCCAAATTATTTTAAGACAAGTTATGGATTAATAGTTTACTATGGTTAGCACTTCATTGGCAAACTTCTCATGCATATACAAATGTTATCAACCTTTTTTCTGAGGTTAAACACATACACACTAGATCATAATTTTAGTAGAAGAGCCAATAAAATATACCAGTTACACTTTAGATGAGCGCTGTCACAATTAAAAACAATTATTATGTGCTTCAACTCTATGGAAGAAGTGGCAAATAGGACCTGGAAACAAGATATGATCCTTATATTGCTTGGTTAAAAGAAATGTTTAAAAGAAGGAATACCACTCTTCATATATTCAGTCATAGAAAAGAGATACATACCTCTTTTATTTTATAGAAGGGAGTAGAAGAGATTCAAAAGTAGTAGGTAAAGACGGGAGGAGGGTACTGAAAGATAAATGTATGCTTAAATACTTTATCAGAGTGTACCAAAAGTGTACCAGAAGCAGCAGCTTCTCCTTGCTACAAAAAAGAACTTTGAATGGGGCCACTGTTCCACTCGGAGTGTCTAGAGGGGCAAAGTAAGAGGCACCTGGGGGGGTGGTAGAGAAGATAGTTAAAGGCTGGGAAGACTCACTCACACACACACACACACTCACACACACACACACACACACTCACACACAGAGATAAGTCTGATTACAAGCTCATATTTTTAGAAACAGTTATGATATGAAGCTAAAGGTTGGAACTGGGTTCAGAATGTAAAGACAAAAAAGGGATAAAGAGTAGGAACAGGAAAGAGTGCTAATTTGGGAGCAGGGGACAATTCATTGCTGGGACGACTACACAGAAGGCTTTGAAAAGTGTGTCTGAAAAAGGGGAGTTTTCACAAAAGGAGGATGGGACAAACAGTCAAAATTCGATTACTCTGCCATTGTGTTTAGGGGGCTGGTTCTGGAAACTGCTGGCAAAAATGATCTGAGAGTGCCACTTCTCGCAGGTTGTCAGTGCTGGAGCGTAGGAAAGATACAAAATAAAAGCATTGTGTGAATCAGAACTACTAAAAACACAAAAGAGTAAGTACCTGTGAATTCATGATTATAACTTAAGCCTCCTTAATTAGGGTTTCTGGACTATTTCTGTGACACTTTTAGACATTTATAGAATGTCTATACTCATCAGAAAATGAACTAAGTTTACAAAATACATAAATGAAAAAGCAAACTCTATAGAGCCTAGAAGGGAAACATTTGTGAAGAAATAAGTGCTGCAAAATGTTTTAGGCGCTTTGACAAAAATATAAGCACAGTACTGGGCACAGCACAAAAGAGGAAATGGCCAATCCTATCAAGACAAGCACAAAAGGCTTGAGAGACACAATGATACTAAGTCTTTAAAGAAAACTATACGTGCTAATGGGCTTTGCTGGTGGCTCAGACAGTAAACGGAGAAGGCAATGGCACCCCATTCCAGTACTCTTGCCTGGAAAATTCCATGGACGGAGGAGCCTGAAGGCTGCAGTCCATGGGGTCGCTGAGGGTCGGACACGACTGAGTGACTTCACTTTCACTTTTCACTTTCATGCATTGGAGAAGGAAAGGGCAACCCACTCCAGTGTTCTTGCCTGGAGAATCCCAGGGACGGGGGAGCCTGGTGAGCTGCCGTCTATGGGGTCGCACAGAGTTGGACACGACTGAAGTGACTTAGCAGCAGCAGCAGACAGTAAAGAATCTGCCTGTAATGCAGGAGACCCAGGTTCAATCCCTGGGCCAGGAAGATCCCCCAGAGAATAGAATGGCAACCCACTCCAGCATTCTTGCCTGGGAAATCCCATGGACAGAGAAGCCTGGCGGGCTACAATTCATGGGGTGGCAAAGAATCCGACATGACTGAGCAACTAAACACACACACACACACACACACACACACACAGTAATATGGGACTTCCCAGAGGCCTCAGGGGAAGAATCTGCCTGTCAATGCAGGAGACTCAACAGATGTGGATTCAGTCCCCTGGTCAGGAAGATCCCTTGGAGAAGGAAATGACAACCCAGTCCAGTATTTTTGCCTGGAGAATCCCATGGACAGAGGTGCGGGGTAGGCTACAGTCCCTGGGGTCACAAAGAGTTGGACACAACTGAGCATGTATGAATGCTAACATACAAAAACTTGCAGTTTCCAGTGTTAGATTTAGAGATAAATAATCAGATTAAATAAAAACATAAGGCTCTATCATTCCTGTTTCTCTCTAGTTTCATCTATTTGATTTTACTGTGGTCAAAGTCTGGTTCATGGGGAAGCTTAGGGAATAAGGTATATGTTCTAGTTAATACAATCTTATGGTTAGGTAAAGACCACAGAGAAATAATTTTTGTTTTAACATCTGCTAGTGGTTATTTTCCAAAGTACATTAGCCTTCTCCTTGAGTTAATTACAGTCTCCTGAACATAATTTAATCTTTCTTTGATGATTCAGGATAGTATAGTGTTCTCTGGTCCTTACTCTGCATCTGGGCTATGATTGTCTGGTGTTGGCAATGCAAACTTCTGCCCCACATGTATTCTTAAATACATGTCAAGCTTTCCAAGATCAGGGTTGTAACTGAGATTTTTCTTTTTTCTTGACCACATATTTGACACCAGACTAACTTATTTTAGGAGCAAATACATAACCATTCACTTCTATCACCGTTATTTGTTGAGCTTATTCTAAATCATATAGGGAGTATTTAGTAATGTGAAAGATTTTAGACATCATCGACTCTCTCAGCCAAATAACAGAGGGAAAAAAGGCTGAGAACCAGAGAAGTTAAAATACTTGCTTAAGGACTCGTAGGTCATTATGATGACCTGGACTATGTATAGTTTAGGTCTTCAACCATTCAAGTCGACTATTTTCCACTATCCATATTACTATCTTATTACAAGTTTATTAACCTGACCCCACTGCAGAAATTGATTAAATGAAAAAAGGAATAAAAATGAGGAATAAATAATATTGAACTTAAAATGAGCAATGACATTTACTACCCATACCTTAAAGTTAATAAGTCAAATGAACAGAAAATTACAGTAGCTAAAAACCAATGTTTCATTAAACTGTTTATCAATTTTTATCCAATAGCAAGAACAGCTCATTAATTGACAGTTAACGGAGGTAAGTCCTTTGGTTCATAAAACCGAAATTCCACTACCAGAGCCTATAGAAATACAGGACCCCACCTTCACAGGTACCACTTCGCTTGCAGAATGCTCTTTGCTGCTTTGTTTTAGCAAAAGGGCATGGCCAATTAGATGTTCTGTATTAATTAAATATTTTTTGTTTTCTCATATGTGATATTTTTATATTTATATTCTCACTTTAAGTTTTCTTTCTCTTCTTTTCAATTCCCTCTATTCTATCCCTTAATAATATTATGGCAGGTAAATAACTACGGCTTAACAAGTTATTGTAAATATTTGTTCTTTAACTAAATACTTGAAGGATAAAGCCAAAGGAGGACTATTTGACTAGTGTACTCTAATGAGAAGTATGACATAACAAAATCATACCTCCAAGTTATTGTTTTCTCCAGTCTCATCTTTTACAGAACTTACGTTTACTATTTGGTTACAATTTTGGTATATCTAAATAAGGTCATAACTCTTTCTCTAAATCTCCTTTTACTCCTGGATGTGCAAAGATTAGCATAAAAAAAAAGCCAATTTTAATTTTGGATTCTGTAAACAAAGAGAACAGAGAAATAGAGTGGTAAAATATGCATTATATTCATAAGTATGCATAAACAAGCTGACCTTGCCTGAAGGAAAATCTCTCTCTTAGGGAAGAGCCTCCCACATCAATGGAAATAATACCCAAAGTAATGAAAGCACAGCTGAAAACTTGAACGGCATTCCAAAATTTCATGCTACAACTGATTCTCAGATGTAATGAATAAAACTGTTTTCAGTCTCCATATTCTAGGTCCGCACACAATAAAGATCCTTCAAGAAGAAATCAAGGCAAAGCCTATGGCATATCTTACAATCTAATCAGATGAGCCCTATTCAGTTAGTAACTGAGCTGCTGAAATAATCAATTCTGTCTCTCTTGAAAATTTTTACAGTCAATGGGGAAATGGGGACTCATGTGCCAGTGTAAAGGTACACAACCTCAAACCTTGATTCCACACTGTCCAAGGACTGATTAGGCAAACAGAAAAAACAACAACAGGGTACAAGCCTCAAGAGTTTGGAATTAGACATAAAGTTAGGAAATGACAAATAATCTGAATATCAGCTATTATCAGAGCTTAACAAAGTATATGATCAAGAAGGGTTTGAACAACCAAGTATGGCAACAGTGGTAAGTGGTTCAAATGGAAGTCATGCTTTATCCAAGTGAAGTGTGCATAGTTGCTCAGTTGTGTCTGACTCTTTGCAATCCTATGGACTGTAGCCTGCCGGGCTTCTCTGTCCATGGAATTTTTCAGGCAAGAATACTGGAGTGGGGTTGCCGTTTCTTTCTCCAGGCGATTTTCTGGACCCAAGGATCGAACTCGGGCCTCCAGCATTGTGGGCAGACTCTTTACCGTCTGAGCCACCAGGGAATCCCTTATCCAAGTGAGGTAACAAGAAAAGCTTTATAATCACTTCTGCTATGTAGTTATTCAGGTACTACCCTGGCACTTTGATAATCTCTGGGTGGCATTCATATTTTCAGCCTCATCCTGGAATATGTCATCACCTGCAAAGTTTAAGGCTAGAAAAACGTTCAAGTTTCAAGCAGGTGCCTATAATATCCTAATAGACAAACTCTGTCAGATAATTCCAGAATTTCATCTATTGGTTCATTCACTCAATCATATGATACATTTTCCAAAGCATATATATCCTAATGTGATGACATAAAATAGTATTGAAAATCAAATTTCATATGAGGTTTGAATCTCGATATTATTGTCTCATTTATCTATTAACTTATATCAATTTCAATGACATCGAGTATGAATTCAAAATAATGTACACATGTGGAATTCAAAGACAGATAAGAATCCTTCTTTCAAAGAGCTTGCTGTCTAGTGTGTAAGAAAACCATATAAACAAGTTGTAAAAGCTACACAGGCATAAAATGGCCTTATGGGAGTACAGAAACAAGACACGGATTGGGCATGCAGCGATTAGGAAACACTCTCTTAGGTCTTAAAAGAATGCTAGGATTTGGCAAGTACAGATGCAGAGAAAAGGCATTTAATATGTACACATCATTATGCATTAGAGAAGACCAAGGGATGTTGAAGAAAGAGCTGGTCTGACTAGAACACTTGGCACATCGAGACAATGGACGTGAGGCTGAGAAGGAAAGGTCGTGAGGGATGGTAAGGGAACTCTGGTAGAAGTGACTGACATCAGAAGTTCCAAGCAGACTACCCCAAACCCAGAGACACTACAGAAAGTTCACACATATTTCACCTCTTTCCATATCTTCCTGGACAAACTACAAATGTATAACCTGAAAAAGAATCAATTTTGAGAAGTTTGTACAATAAAGAAGACTTGAAGCTAAAGGGAAAAAGAAGTGATAAGAGAATTAGGGAATAAACTCTTGGAAAAGTGGGAAAGAAAAGGGAACTCAAAGGCATCGATTAAAAGATCAGTTTTGGAAGAAAGAATGAAAACTTTTGTTTTATTTATTTATTCTATATTTATTTGATTGCACCAAGCAGCATGCAGGATCTTCCCCAATCAGAGATGGAACCCATGTACCCTGCATTGGGAATATGGAGCCTTAACCACCTCCACGGAAGTCCAACTTTTCTGAATTAGACTGGAGGAAAAGAAGAAATAATGAAGCAAATCAACATTTTAGATAAAAAAGAAACCGAGAATTTTCCTTAAGGTGTTCTTAACTCACTCAGAAAAGTAGAATGCTGGTCATCTGACGGGCATGAAGGAGCTAGAAATCGTTGAGGGGCTTAAAGAGTTTAAACAGCTATTTTCCCTGAGTAATTAATCACTTGACAGTCTTAAGAACACTGTTTCTTATTAGGCTATTTAAAAAGAGTACTTTGCACCAAAATGTACACAAAACTTATCTAAGTTGATCAGTTCAGTTTAGTCGCTCAGTCGTGTCAGACTCTTTGCAACCCTACGGACTGCAGCACGCCAGGCCTCCCTGTCATCACCAACTTCTGGAGCTTGGCCAAATTCAGGTCCATCGAGTTGGTGATGCCATCCAACCATCTCATCCTCTGTTGTCCCCTTTTTCTCCTGCCTTCGATCTTTCCCAGCATCAGGGTCTTTTCCAATGAGTCAGTTCTTCACATCAGGTGGCCAAAGTATTGGATAAATATATCTAAATACTATATCAAATAAAATATGAAAATTTCTTTTATTTTTCAGGAAAACTCTAAAGATGATGAACTATTTAAGACATTATCTATGAATGCTATGCTAAGTCACTTCAGTCGTGTCCGACTCTGTGCGACCCCACGGACAGCAGCCCATTAGGCTCCCCCGTCCCTGGGATTCTCCAGGCAAGAACACTGGAGTGGGTTGCCATTTCCTTCTCCAGTGCATGAAAGTGAAAAGTGAAAGTGAAGTCACTCAGTTGTGTCTGACTCTTAGCGACCCCATGGATTGCAGCCTAACAAGATCCTTCGTCCATGGGATTTTCCAGGCAAGAGTACTGGAGTGGGGTGCCATTGCCTTCTCCATTATCTATGAATAGTAGATCTAAAACAATCTTTAAAAATTTATATATTTCTTATCTTTTCTTTAAAAGAATAGCTGTGGAGATCTTTTACTATAAACATGAAAACTTATCTATTTTGATTTTAGAAATGCTGAGTTTAAAAGACTGAACTATTAGTTAATATCTATGATATAGATTCCTTACCTTATTGAATTAACTATATATATTCAACCACAATGAAATATATTGAGAGTTAAAAAGTCATTTGAATGTCCCACAGGACATGGGACAGTAGCTGGCAGAGTAGAAAGTCAATAGATATTTTTCAGTTGAGTGAATGGAGGAATAAATAAATGTGAATAAGCGAATGAAATAATGAATGACTGTGAATATACCACATGTGTGTGCCCAGCACCTGAGAAAACACTGTTCTTGCTTACTGAATAAAAAAGAGCTTCATAGACTCTCAGACATAGAACACAGATGGGATCTTGGTTAGTCTACCACCATATCCAATAATTGAGGACACAGAAACCCTTCAGGACTAAGTGACAGACCTAAGTGGACTTCGGGAAAGTTGAGCATCCCAAAACCCCAAAAAGGGTTAGTTTTTGAATTTCTGGCACTTTTTCATCTACTAACCACAAAGAGAAATTTTTTGCAAATGTTGCAAGGTGCAGAGAAGTTAGATGTTATTTAAAAGTTTAGGTAGAAAAAAAGTTAACAGAAATGTGTATTTTTTTTAACCAAATAATTTTAAACATCTAATCACCTTATCGTTTGTTAAGAATCTCATCTCAATACAGTAACTAAAGTAAGTAAGAGTTAGGCTTAAATCTCTTTAACTGAAATGTAAACAATAAAATATTAATTTAACATGGTTTCTCCAATTTATCACTCTTTCTTTCCTGCCTCCGTACTGATTGGAGTGGTCATTTTAATTGCTAAAGACCTGTGAAGTCTGATGCTGATTCTATCATACGTACATGCTCAGTCATGTCAGACTGCGAGTCAATGGCCTGTAGCCCGCTAGGCTCCTCAGTCCATGTAATTTTTCAGGCAAGAATACTGGGTTGCCATTTCCTTCTCCAGGGGATCCTCCTGACCCAGGGAACAAATCCTGCATTGGCAGGAGGATTCTTCACCACTGTGACACCTGGGAAGCTCTAATTCTATGTATACGTATGCCAAACATGTAGATGTGAAAAGCACTGAAAACCAGGGGAAAAGAAAGGTCATGCCTGGATTAGAACCTGAAGCATGTTAGGATGAGAGAGAAAATGTGCAAATGAAAAGAATACTGCATTTTAATTCAGGAAATTCACACCCCTGCCTTAGTTCTAGGGCTCCCCAGGTGGTGCAGTGGTAAAGAATCTGTCTGCCAAGCTGGAGAGGCAAGAGATGGAGGTCAGGGATCTAAATCTTGTAACTGCATAATATCGGACAATTTATTTAACCTTTGTGATACTTCTTTCTTCTGTGAGAAAATGAAAACAATAATTCCTCCCAATCAAGGTTGTTGTATCCAGGTGTCTGTCACAGTAGGTACTCAATAAATTGATTTTTGAAAGATAATAAGATTAAGGGGGAATCCTGTGAGGAAGAGAATATAATAGATAATGATATCAAATCTCGTAATTCTATATATCACTATCTAAAGCAGAATATTGCAATAGTCATGCTGTGCTTCAGCCCATTAACGTTAAGGATATATTTATTGATGGCCTGAATATTCATTTCTTATGGTATTGTTAGTGATTGAGATGATTTTTGTCAGTGTTTTAATCAATTTATCAAAAAAAAGTGATGATGATCCTATGCCATGTTTTGGTTTAGGTAACAAATTTAGGTACAAGTCAGTGGTAAGAAAAATATGTATTGCATGCTACTATGGACAAAGCAAGGTGTCTATTTCAGTTCATTTAGCAATTAAAAGGGAGCTGTGCAGTTTACAATATTTAATTGTCTTTTTAAAGTGAGGACATATCAGAGATATGTATGTGGTATCAATATCAAGGAGAATTTTGTTTTTCCTAAAAACTGGCTGTATAGATTACATTGTAAGCTATTTAGTGTCCCTTTTTAAGTTGACTGCTAGAAAGCTAACATCTACATTTGGGGCCTTTCTCTAGGAAGTCTCTAGGCTTTGTTTACATGTATTTTGATCATTAACATCATTTCTAGCTTCAAGGACTAGTCCTACCTTTGTTTCCTATTGGCTCATGCTCACACTCACTAATTTATACACATATACACCTCAATAATGAGGACTATTACAGAAGACATAATAAATGTAGCTGGGAACTGTTTCCAAAATTAAATCTATTTGTATATTTCAATAGTGTTTGGGCAGCACAACTCTGAAAGCTAACTGGTTCCAGGAACATAAAAAGTAATGTGGAAACTCCCCAAATATTTTTCTTTCCTACAGCCTCCAACTGTATTGATTCCAAGAAAAGAAAGGATTTCATAAATACAACTGAAAAGGTACATATAACACAACTCAAGAAAAACATTAATTGTTTTTCCTTCTCTAAGAAATTGCATATGAATAATATGGAAATAATATGGTCAAATTATATTATCTTTGAGACATGGTCAAATTTCCAGCTACTGTCAAGGCTCAGCAGCAGACGTGGTAAATGCATCTGACATATTCTTGGACACAGATAACTTACACTGGCAGATCCTACACGCAGATCCTGTGCAGAGTATTCAAAGGGTTGGATGAATGTTTTTTATTTGCTGAACATCCATAGGGTATAAAATCAGATTTGAACACATGTACTTTAACAAGTTTAGAATCCATTTGATCAGAAAGCATTTCAAGTCTCAAATCAACTTCTACTTTAAAGGTAAAAGCATCATCTATCATAAATGTTACTAAAATTCTAAACAATGAGTTAGAATCCCAAAGCCATTTTCAGTGAGGATTTGATTAGCCCATCATACGTGATTTAATTTTCTCTTTGTTTTCAAATAAATCCAAATGCTGGAGAATGTGTATTTGTAGCCATAATTTTGGGTTTCAGTCAACATTGACTAGTATCCAATATGGGCATATTAGCTTGATTTCTATATTGTTCACACCTATATAAATAATTTGAGGAACACAATTTAAACAATGCAGCCAGCAATAAGTCACCCTGAAAAAAATTAGAATAAGTTTTTAAAATATGCTTTGGTTTCAGCTTTAAAGCAGTTTGCCAAAATCTGCAGACCCATGAATGGTCTTCATCACACACTATTCATTGACTTCACATATACTAAAGTTATTTGGAATCTCACTTTCATTTTCTCTGATATTTCACTGAAGGGAAAATAATTTGTTTAGAAATCTTATTAAGGATTCTTCCTTAGCACAGATTCTCATAAAACAAACAAAAGTAGAGAAAAATAAGCAAAAACAATTAAGCAAAAAGATATACAAAGATTACAAAATTAAATATTTTATCATATTGTCTCATTTATCAGGCTTTCTCTGATTTCATTAAGGGCCTTTAGACTAGGTGCCAGAACTAATTTTATTGCAGCATCTGCTCTTTGGTTTTAACATGGGTATACAAGTAGATTATAATATTTTTTTAAATTGATAACTAGCAATATAGAGAAGAAAATGTTTTAATAATGCCTTGAGTATGTGTTATTATTTTCTTTTTCACAGCTTACCATTTCATCTTCATAAAATCCTTATAATGTGAGAAAAGCATGTGGAAATAGAGGCTCAGAAAGGTTAAGTAGTTGTCAAAGCAATCTCTCCAAGATTACACAATCAAATCAGTGAGGAGTGACCTGGCTTCCTCTCTCCTAGAATAAGGCTATTTCCGTGGACCAGAGAGGATGCTATAAGCCAGCTTTAAGAAAGGTTTTTAGAAAGCATGTATGGGATTCATGGGCAGGAGACACAGGTTGAAGATCCCCTCTGTCATGGACTGACATTGGGTGTGGTTCCTTTACCTTCTCTGAGCTTGAATTTCCTCACATATAAAATGGAAATATAAGTCAACTGGTACTGCAAGAAAATAACAAGATAAAACGGGAATTATTAAAGTGCTGGCCCTATTTATATACCACTCAGTTGGTGAGCCCAAAATTGAGATGACGAGACATGTCAATTGACATGTCAATTTTAAGTCACCAAATAGTGTGTGTGTGTGTGTTAGTTGCTCAGTCGTGTCCAACTCTCTACGACTCCATGGGAAATGCCCGCCATGGGATTTCCCAGACAAGAACACTGGAGTGGGCAGCCATTCCCTCCTCCAGGGGATCTTCCCAACCCAGGGATTGATCCCAGGTCTCCCACATTGGAGGCAGATTCCTTACCGTTTGAGACACCAGATACTCAAAGACCAAACCAAATTTATTGGTAAAGAAACAAAAAGAGAAGGAATTAAAAGGCTTGAGCCTTAACTAATACTTCCTATTTCCCTGAAGGCCCTGAGCAAGTTCTGTCAGCCCACAGTAATGCATCAGAAGGCTTTCTACACAATAATGTGACTACTCTGCGGTTAAGAAAGACCAGCCAAAGCCTTCTGTACACATCCACCGGCAAGAAATTTACACTCATTGTATGCATTGGTGGGAAATCTCTTTAGCATCCACCCAATGTGAGTTTCCATGACAAGGACCTGCAAAGGCCAGGAAGGCTTCAGACACGTGAGTCCTACCGGGCGGCAGTGGGAAGATGTGTCCATGGAGGGAGGGTGACTGTTTGTCTAGTGCAGGCCCTGCAACATCTTCACCCCAGAAACGAAAAACGGCATAATTTCATCTGTGCCTGGCACAGTCTACAGGAAGCATCAACCTTTAGTTTAGTAAATGGGAAGGGACACATGAAAAAAGCAAATATCAGCATCACTGGTGTTCTTAACCGTAGGGACCACTGATACCCTTAAAAGCCCTTCAGGAGGTACATCTGCTTAGTGATGCCTCGTCCATAAAAATGACAGGGTCCTGCACTTGAAGACACATGGCCTATTCACCCTTGATGCTTTTCTATATTTGGACAATGACCCTTTTGACTATCATGGTCCTTTCTCTTCATATTTGTTACAATAAAATCCATTTTTCAGAACCTAGAAATGAGTGAACAGGAGGGCAGAACCAGTATAATAAATAAGCCTGTGCAAAACCTTATTTTATTACCTGTTCCCATGACCTGTTTCATAAAATAGATCTTCCTTTCTTTTCTCCTCATGGAGAAAGGGGCACAGAGAATGGAACTCTTTACTCACAAGAAAAAAAGTAAGAGAAAAGAAACAATATAGGCATAGTACTCAGAACCAAAAAACACAAGTACATCATATGGAAAATATTTATAAATATTGCCTCCTCACCAAGGGTTTGCTATAAATGGAGGGTTTCCGTATTCTTGTCAGCTTATTTTCTCTGACAAAAACATCTCAAAGAAAAGTTCAAATGACTGTATTGCAACGTGGTCTAATTTCCATGAGATATAAGGTTAGGGTGTAAAATAGCTATACTTAATAGTTTTGGATGGGAAATATGTATTTTTATTTTTATTGGGCATTAGTTAAACTTGACCTACACAAGTGAACCCAAATCAAAATAAAATATTTAGTTCTACATTGTTTCACAGCCCTTTCCTTCATGGGACAAAGAAAATAGGTGTAACTCATCAAAAGCGATAAATGTGAAATACTTTCTTCAAGGAGACAGCAATTAGGAAATTTAAGCGAAAATTGGCACACATCATTTAGACAGTGAAGGGAGGCAATGTCATCCAAAATTGCAAACAAAGAGCTATTCTTCTAGAATAACAGTTTTCCTGCTGTGTACATATGTGGTTGGTATGCAAATGTCATGTACACACATCTCTAAAATCCTTCCCTTTGTTTCTAATGTGGTGATACTATGTCAAGAAAAGTATTATAAGTAATTATGAATTGAGCTTCTAGGTAATAGCAGGTAGTGCCTGTCAAACATAAAAGAAGATTTTCATCCTGAAAAGCCACACGAAATTATCTCCTCCTTTGATTTGTGCGGTGAGGAGAGGAAGTCAGGAATCTCTTCTGTCATTGACACTACCATGAAGGGAGTGAGCCCAGTGACAAATCTGATACACACAGGAGGCTCATTCAAAAAAATCCCAACAGAAGAAACCATATCCTGGAGGCTTCGCACATCTCTGGATCAAGCCTAGCCTGAAAGCACAAGACCCCTGAACGACTGGGGACTGTGAGTCAATAATGTGTCCATTTTTGCTGTAAAGAATTTGAGTGAGGTTCTCTGTCCCTTGCTATCAAAGGAATCACCACACAAATAGTATGATTAAAACACATGGGCTCCTGTTTCTTACTTCCTAGATCTACCTGCCTGCCCATGAAGAAGGCATGATGCCAAGGAAGGTTGTAGTCTTTCACCTGGGTTGCAATTTTCTGCCCAACTCATTCTCTCAAAATAAGAAGTACTGAGCTGACTGAGCTGCTTGTATGTTTTGGAAATTAATACTTTGTCAGTTGTTTCGCTATTATTTTCTCTCATTCTGAGGGTTGTCTTTTCACCGTGTTTATAGTTTCCTTTGCTGTGTAAAAGCTTTTAAGTTTAATTAGGTCTCACTTGTTTATTTTTGTTTTTATTTCCATTACTCTTGGAGCTGGGTCATAGAGGATTGTGCTGTGATTTATATCATAGAGTGTTCTGCCTATGTTTTCCTCTAAGAATTTTACAGTTTCTGATCTTACATTTGGGTCTTTAATCCATTTCGAGTTATCAAAATGGGTCAGAATGGACATCATCAAAAAAAAAATCTACAAACAATAAATGCTGGAGAGGATGTGGAGAAAAGGGAACCATCTTAAACCGTTAGTGGGAATGTAAATTGATACAGCCACTATGGAAGACGGTATGGAGATTCCTTAAAAAACTAGGACTAAAACTACCATACGATCCAACAATCCCAATACTGGGCATATACCCTGAGAGAACCGTAACTTAAAAAGACACATGTACCCCAAAGTACACAGCACAACTATTTAGAATAACTAGGACACGGAAGCAACCTAGATATCCATAAGCAGACAAACAGATAAAGAAGTTGTGGTATACATATATACACACAATGCAGTATTACTCAGCCATAAACAGGAATGCATCTGAGTTAGTGCTAATGAAGTGGATGAACTTAGAGCCTATTATACACAGTGAAGTTAAGTCAGAAAGAGAAAAACAAATATCGTATATTAACACACACATATGGAATCTAGAAAGATGGTATTGATGAAGCTATGTGGAGGGCAGCAATGGAGATGCAGACAGAGAGAACAGACTTCTGGATATGGGGAGGGGGGAAGGAGAGGGTGGGACGAATGGAGAGAGTAGCATGGAAACATAAATATTGCCGTATGTAAAATAGATAGCCAGTGGGAATCTGCTGTCTGACTCAGGAATTCAAACCGGGCCTCTGTGACAACCCAGAGGGGTGAGATGGAGTGGGAGGTGGGAGGGAGATTCAGGACAAAAAAAAAAGAAGTAATTCTGCTCCTGAGCTCAACGTCACAGGTGACTCCATGAAGACAGCACTGGCATGATGAAGTCCAAGGATTCTGGAGAACTGGGTCACAATTGTAACACACCCACCAGCTACAAGACCTTGATTCAATTACTAATGCTCCTAACATCTGTTTCTTCATGTAAAATGGGGTTAACAGTAGTCCTTACATGAGAAGATTGTTGTGAATATTAAATGAGATACCACATATAAAACTCCCAGACAATATCTGAAACTTATGAACATTCGTAAAGTACTGGCATTCTTATTGATACACTTGCCAATGTAGTGGACGTGGATTAGATCCCTGATCCGAGAAGATCCCACATGCCACGGAGCAACTAAGCCTGTGCACCAGAACTACTGAACCTGTGCTCCAGAACCTGGGAACTGCAACTACCGAGCCCCCATCACAACTGCTGGAGCCCGCACGCCCTAGGGCCCACGCTCTGGAACAAGAGCAACCATGGCAATGAGAAGCCCAAGCACACAACTTGAGAGCGGACCTCGCTTGCTGCAACTAGAGAAAAGCCCGCAGAGCAACAAAGACCCAGCATAGACAAAAATAAAATAAATCAATAAAATTAGTTTGAAAGAAAAAAGCAGGGAGACCTTTGTGAACTGAGATCCAGTTAGGGGAAGCAAATAGTCCCTGTGCGGGCTGGCCTCTGACAGTGACCCAGCACCACTGAGTAGTTTGGAATCTATCCGATTCAACTTATACCTCAAAATCCACATATCACTGAACACCAGTGAATAATGAATTCTCTTCAAATGCAGGTCACATGGCTAAAGTCTCTCCCACCCACCCCACCCCCATCCCTGTATGTTTCAAACCATATTGTTGCCCAAAAACCTCCATCAGAAATTAGATGCAGCAGCACATATTTCCCCTTAACTTCAGACTCAGTGCTTGGGTTGCAGCACAGCTGGGTGGCAGCAAAAACCCCTGAAAACGTCTGCATTTGACTGGTGAGAAAAAACCCTGTTAAAGCTCACAAACAGCTGAGGCATGAAGCCGAGGAGCGAGAGCATCACCGCGCTCAGCTGCTGAAGTGTGGCTCTATTACTGCATTTTGAGATACTTATCAACATTCAATTAACATCCATGATATGATATTAGTCACTGTTAACACTTATTAAGCACCTCTGTGCAAAGTGCAGAATTCAAGTTTAATAAAGTAGGACTCTGACTGCCAGATGGCATCTTCATTTGATTTATGCTTCTCGGCGAGAATCTGCTTCCATTCCAAGTGAATCGCCTCAAGTTTCAAAGTATTTGCCCTTCAGTTTTATATATGACCAATATGCTGAGGAACACGAAACGCACGGCTGATTAGCATGAGTAAATGTATATATGAAAATTTACAAAAGAACACATTTCCCACTTAGGATATCTAGTTGATGAGAAAGATTTCAATTTGTTGAAGGAGATTAACATTTGAAACCAGAAGATAAAACTCTTAGTAATGGCTTCCTTTTAGTATCTTGAGGGATGATGAGCAGAAGAAAGGTGGCGGGGGCGGGGGGGTGGGGATTGGGAAGATCTAGGAGGAAGACGTATGGAAAGTATTAACGTCGATGGAAATAAAGAACTGATTCTCTTTGCTGAAACTGGAAATATCCTTGTTTAGAATGGAGTGTTTCTCCCTGCGAACAACAGGCAATGTAAATGGTTCTAGACGGCAGCCCTGGAAGCATCTCCACTCTATTCTTTGCTGCTTCTTGGTGTTAATGGGTGAATGCTGGCTTTGCTTGACAAAGACTGGTTAGATAATGACGATCGTGTAGCAACCGCTGCATTTTGAACAGATCAAGGAAGGCAGGAGCCTCCTCCATGCACGGCACAGAGAACACCGTGCACTTAAGAGTCTGCATGGGGAAGGGGGGCCAGGATGGCTCATCCAGCTGCTCAGCCTGTTCCGCCACTCCGTTTCCATGCTTCACAGATAGCAGATCTGAATGGACAGCGTCTTCCCTGAGGCCTCCCAGCGTATGGATGAGGTCGAGTAGTGGCCAGTATCAAAAACAACAGGAACAAGGGGTACAGAGAGGCACAGGTGTAGTTTAGAGGTCTCACGATAACATGAAAAGAACCCTGGATTAAAGCAAGCAGCTGTACACTTTATAATATCCAAATTCATTGAATTTTCATGATAACACTGAAACACAACATTTTTACAGTTGAGAATGTTAGATAAGGCCAAAGATCACCCAGATGGTAAAGACCAGGCACAGGATTTTAAGCTAATTCTCTTTTTCTCTAGAACCCCAAACATTTCCACTCATTCATGGCACCTTTCAGCCCATGAATTCAGCTCTCCTGCTTATGTGTCCTCAGATAAATCACTTAAAATCAATGGGCCTTAATTTTCCCACCTATAAAATGGACACAATAATTCCCACCCTGCTGCCTTCCTTAGCATTTTAAAAACTATATGAATCTGTACATTTGAAAGCAATGATAAAAATCGTCGGAAGACATGAGAGTTAAATTCATGGCGCTTCTCAGTCATAGTTTAGTAGATAACCCCATCACAGGCCTTCTGTGTCGTGACTCAAGTTCAAACGGGATTTTGATATTTCATGGATCTAGGGACACATCTGGTTTATTCCTATTCATCTTTAAGTCTAAGATGTCCTGTGTTTCTGAAAGTATCCCAAACCCTCCTTTGTGAGTCCCACAGGACAGACATCTACTAATGGACCATCACACTGTGCATAGTTTTGACATGTGTATCTCTCAGACTACAGTAGGAGGCCCTTGGAGGCAGGAATCCTATCTGTATTTGTTAATGTACTAAAGGAAGCTGCAACAAACAAAATCCAAAACACAGCATGGCTCATTCACAGCAGCCATCTAAAATGAGTATCCTAACAGATGGTATGTGTGTGTCAGTCACTCAGTCGTGTCCTACTCTTTGCGACCTCATGGACTGTAGCCCGCCAGGCTCTTCTGTCCATGGAATTCTCCAGGCAAGAATATTGGTATGGGCTGCCATTCCCTTCTCCAGGGGATCCTCCCGACCAGGGATTGACCCACATCTCCTGCATTGCAGGCAGATTCTTAACTGTCTGGGCCACTAGGGAAGCCCCTCACAGGTGCTGCTTCCCTTCAACTCAAGAACCTAAGCTCCTTCAACCTTACGATTTGCCATCTGAAGCAAAGACTCTAGGGCCACCATGATTATCTGCCTTAAGCTGGCAAAGGAAGGAAAACAGAGGGTTAACCTATGGGAGGGTTTATGAGTCAGGCATGGATGTAGCACCCAGCACTTCCTCCCACATTCCATTCACCAGAACTCAGCCACGTGGCTCCTCTAACTACACAAGAGGCTGGGAAATCAAGCCTAACTGTGAGCCCTGGAAGAACAGGACCCAGGTTTGGAGAAGGGCCAGTCACTCTCTGCTACACTCATACTAGAATCTTCAGAGATGCTTCCTCATGTATGAATGACACACTCAAGCAAAGCCCAAAGTTCCCCAAATCAGAATTACCTCATGAGAAGGAGATATTACAAAGAGGAGAGAATCATAAACAGAGACAAAATTTACTAGCGATACATTAAGAAAAGATAGAACGTGACAGAGTCTACTTGCTGTGATAGAGTCTACTTACTGCAGAATTTTACATTTTTATAATACTTTGAGGTAAGGTCCTGTCATGTGTCTATAGTTAAGCTAGACTTTACATCATAAAACTCTGACATTACTGCTTTTAACTGGTCTTAAAATCAACTGAGTTTAGAAGTTGACCAAAAGCACAGATGAAAAAGATACTTAAATTTTTTTGGTTTTCATTTAAGTAAAGTTACTAAGAACAGCAAGAATGACTGCGTGGTCTTTTAAAGGCATCATAGAAAACTCTGTAGTACATAAAGTACTTTTTAAAAGTCTATTTGACCAAGTCAAAATCGCTAGTACATTTAACCTTCACTAAAAGAAATCTATCAAGTATAAGTTTAAGCTCCAATAGGAAACTAGGTGTATATTCCAGCACTGCATCACCCCCGGGGAACTTTCAGGTGATGAAAGGCTATGGGCGATGCCAATCCAGAGGATCCCTTTACTTTAGTGGAATTTGCCTCACCACACAAGCTCTCAAAATAGGTTTATTTCTGCTATTTTTATGACTGTATTTTAACAGAAAAATGACATAGGTTCTGTAGATGCTGGAGAAATAATTACAATTGCATAGACAAGGCATATAATTAGTTGAAGAGGGTAAAAAAAGACTTCACCTACACTACATGGGCACAAAGAGTGAGGACTAGCTGGGGAACACCTGCCGTCTGTATCTTGCACAGCTGTAACCAATCCTAAGGCAAAAACAACAACAACTACACACACACACGCATGGACACACACACACACACACACACACAGTAACAACTAACTCAGAACACGAAGAGAAGATAGCCTTCTGCACTGAAAGTAAACTCAGTGGTCACCTTTAACCCATGGGTGTGAAGCAAATTTCAGAACATGGAGCAAAAGGAGGAGGGAAAACTGTGAAGTAATTCTTCCTTTTCTATAATCAAGGCCAAGTACACTTGCCTAATTCACAGAGTAGAAACCTCTCTTCTGGGTGCCCTGGGTGTGGGAATATTGCCTATTCATGCACCCACAGTCCTCAGGGAAGACAGGCTAGAAGAACTGGGAAAGGAGCCAAATTCTCTCATTTCCATATAAACCTTTGTTGAACTCCAAAGCGTTTCAACTTCTAAGCCAAAGGAGCTCTTAAGCATGAACATCAAAAGCTATTTTTACCTGTTTTCACAATCTCCTTTAATTATTTTATGAAGCTTGCAAATAAGTACAATGATACACTACAGCAAACATTACAGAAGCATGATACCAGTTTACTTTTACCCAAATGTATAAATTCTAATGGGAAGAATTTGCTCACAGCTTCAGTAGCCACATCTTATTGGGAAAGAGCTCAAACAAATTGGGAATAATTACAAATGAATACTACACATGGCTAGCCTCATTCACTGTTAGAAAAAATTGCATCAGTATTGAACCAGATCTACTGTCCCACAAAGACTGGGGTTTGGGGGCACTTCTCTGGAGGTGTAGTGGTTAACAGTCCACACTTCCATTTCAGGGGGTTTGATCCCTGGTCTGGTTGTGGAACTAAGATCCCACATGCTAAATGTGTCTTGATCAGAAGAGTAAAAAAGAAAGAAAGAAAAAAAAAAGATTGGGGTTTTGGAGGGTATGTACAACAATATGTTCACACTCTCCTGTTCTAGCCTGACATCCCAGGATACATTTTAGAATATCAGGGTTCACAATTCTAGTCCCTTTGGGGCCAAGCAGATATTGAAAATGAGCAGGGTGTCCTGGTGAAGACAAGAGGAGGTGTAGTGTCCAATAATCAGCTGAAGAATGAAGATGAATTTCAGGTGAATTTCACTTGAGTGGACTGAACATGTGTTTCCCCTACACCCTTAGAATCCATATGTTCAAATCCTAACCCCCAGTGGGATAGCTTTAGGAGGTGGAGGCTTTGAAAGGTACGGTCATGAGGATGTAGTTCTCCTGCTGGGATTAATGCCCTTAGAAGATGAGACACATGGATGCTTGCATCCTCTCTCTCCCCATCATGTGAGGATACTGAGAAGATGGCCATTGTAAGCCAGGAAGATGGTCTTCACTGAGAACTTGACAATGCTGGCACCCTAATCCTGAACTTTCCATCACCTCCATAACTATGAGAAATAAAAGTCTGGTGTGTATACCAGCCTATAGTATTTCTGTTATAGCAGCCCAAGATGATTAAGACAGATGGCCAATGGAAAAAGAGCAAAGCTGACGTTCTTTTAAGAAAATAGGGCAATCTAATAAGCACATGTGTCTGTGTATAAGGCCATTTCACCTCAGCCTGGAGAAAGGTTGAAAGAATCAGTACAGGAAAAGTGTTAGATTAATATTTTAAACAGATTTTTAAGAAGATGAATGGGAGGATGTCAGTCCTTTACATTTGACTCCATAGGGTATGACCACTAAAATTTCAGCCCATGTCCAAAAAGCAAAAACACATACTCAGCAAATTGCTTAACACTGCACTAACAGAATCTTGTTTTGTGTAATGCTAAGTTGTGAAGTAACTTACCCTTTGAAAATGTGGACCAGGTAACTGTAAGAAGAAGGGTAATTACGTGAATTCCCTTGGGACAGCAGGCATCTTTAGAGAAACAAAGAACCAGAGGAGTGAGACGAACATGGCCCATGACCCTGGGCCACTTCTCCTGGCTGCCCCAGCATAGACGGCACAAGCCTGTGCTCCCCAGGAGGGAAAGAGAAGCAACTACTGCCAACATTCCTTTGAAAGGAGCCCTCCAACTCCTCCACATTCTCTGAGATTCCAACAAGCCTCAGAGAGAATAATGGGAAAAAGTCAGATCTCTCTCCACCTAATACAAGAACCTCGTGTACCACGGAACTCACTCTTCTGCATGTTGGGAGAGAGGAGCAGAGAGGCAGAGGGACCTTGCCTTCATCTGATTTTCATCTGCTCTCTTATCAAGTAGGCAGACTCTTACAAAAATAAACCTTCCACTTTTCTTCTAGAAAAGGAGCTTATTCAGAAAACAAACAAACTCTACATGGAAACAGTTTCCAGAGAAGGTCTGAGAAGGCGCACTGTCTCCTGACCTAAGTTTACCCTCTCATAAACTTTCTGAGCTCATATGTAGGCATACCAGAGTGCTTCAGCCTCTATATATACTGTATTCTGCCATCTGCAAAGGACCCAGAAGGAATCTGGTAGAGACTCAAGAAACTCTTAACATGTGGGGTGCCAAGATCCTCACCATTCACTCGTTTATTCAACAAATATTTATTGAGAACATAACCATGTTTTGGGTGCTGTGCCTGGTGCTAGGTCTAGAGTGGGGAAACAAATAGACATGACCTCAGCCCTGGAGAAATTCTGTCTAGTGAACAGCCCTCCTACTACAGATTAGAACGACTATTCTCCACTTATATATAACCTAATACGTCTACACCTTAGCTTACATCTTCATTTAAAAAGCAGCATTTCGATCACAGTCAATGCCTATATGACCACAGCATGAACTGGATCACAGTAGATTCGCTCTGGTTCCACTGCACTGTCAGAACTCCCAAAGCCCTAGTATATTTGGAGAAATAAGATATGAAACGGTATGCATCCTCAAGTAGCTTACAATCTCCTTTAAGAGACACAATTATCTACGTGAAAAACAACACAGTTGGAAAAGTACCATGGACAATTCAAACATGCAAATATTCCATAAATAGGGTGTCCATAAAATGTATAATCCAAACCATCACCACAAAAGAGGGTACTTTTAATACGTGAGACCAGGTTTTCTTTGGCAAACCAGAACCTAAGGTCACTTTTTCATAAATCCCTTCTTGGCCAGTGAATTCTGCAATTTAAAAATCACATTTATTTCCTTCTCAAAGAAATATTTATGGAATATTTGCTGTATTCAAAGCACTATGACATTCTCTTGTAAAGGCAGGCTTTGGAGAGGAATTCACAAAGATAAGTAAGACACAACATGACCTCAGAACTTACTCTGAGAGGAGAGATGCAAAAACTGCTAACACATTCTGAAAGACATACCACATGACAGATGCTAAGCTTTGCACATATATTATCACATTTAATCATCAAAACAATTCTCAGAGGTAGGTGGTGTTAATCCCATTTTATAGATGATGTTTATACTGTTTAAGTAACTCGTCCAGGGTCATACAGGTTGTAAATAAGGAGCTGGCACTGGAAATAGGTACATCCCAATGCAATGTCCCAGCTCTTAGACTATGTCAAGTGTATGTTAAGCACTTCAGTTGTGTCTAACTCTATGTGACCCCATGGACTGTAGCCCGCCAGGCTCCTCTCTCCCAGGGATTCTCTAGTCAAGAATACTGGAGTGGGTCCTCCAGGGTATCTTCCCGACCCAGGTATCAAAGCTGCCTCTCTTATGCCTCCCACATTGACAGCTGGGTTCTTTACCACCAGCGCCACCTGGGAAGCCCTATGAACAAGCAGTACATGAAAAATCCATGGGAAGTACAAATATACTTATGGCTGGAATAATTATGAATGGCTAAATGAAGGAGAGTGATATTAGACACGGACCTTGAAGAGTTAGAAGGATTTTAAAGGCAGAGATTAGAGGGGAGGGCAGCCCAGGGACACGAGACAATGAACTAACAGCCTGCTGCTGGTGGGCAAAGTACTTGGCTAGTACTTTGCAGTTGTGTATAGAGGAATTGAGAGTGGGAAGGCTAGAAAGGTCAACTGAGGCTGATATCGCCTTCATGTTTAATTTAAGCAAATATGAAACTCAGTTTGCATGCCCAGAGTACACTCCATATTTAATTTGCATTGAGGGCAACCTGTGTATCCAGATATAGATATCTTGTAGGCAGAGTGCCTCATGAGGCTGAACTGAGGGGACAGCTAGAAGGAAAACAAGCAGACACACGTTTCATCCAAAGACAAGTAGGGGGCTAACTCTGGGCTGAATGCAGTCCTGGGAAGTCCTTGTAAGTTGAAATAATATAAATCAAATCTCATTTTTTCCATAAAAACAATGTTATAACAAGAGTGACATTTCCCCTTAATGTTAAAATTAAAAGCATCCCAATTCTAATATATTCTCCCCTCACAAATTAAATTGTTTCCCCAGCAACAATTTGAAGTTTCAAAAATTATTAATTTAAAATCAACATTAATATGGCTCTACTTATTACATTATTATTTTTTTCTTCTGAACAGCTATCATTATCTTAAATTTAAGATTTGGTAAAAATTTAAGAATTCTTAAAACATATTATGCCTAGTAAATAAAACTTACTGATTCCAAAAAAGAAAAAGAAATCAGAAAAAGTATCCTAAATACTATTAGTAATACTACAGAAGACAGAGGTCTATAGTTGGAAATTAATTTACATTAGAGGTAATCAAGGTCATGGCCTTCTACTTCTCCTTCAGGACACCACTCTGGCACCATGTCTTCCTTGAAGCCTTTCTGAGAACACTCTCTCCACCACACTCCCCACCAGATTCTAGGTCCGCCTCTCCGTGCTCCCCAGGCACATGCGCACACACCATCAGAAGCAAGGCTGCACACCACCGTGTAACTGCTGCCCCCTGTGTCTCTCCACTCGGCAGAGGCAGAGGCTTTGCTCATCTCTATAACCCACTGTCCCGAGAACAGGATCTGACACACACTGGACACTCAATAAAAGTTTCTTAATAATATTCTATTTTAGAAATATTTAGTTAATGTTCTGATTTTTTATCTACCAAGTATACTCACTACTGTGAAAGAGCCTGGGATATGTTGCTTAATCTCTTAGAGTAGTAAAACTTAGCCCAACATCAGCTCTGCTTCTTACTAGGGATGTGGTCTTGCACAAATCACTTATACTTCTGAGTTGATGCCTGCATGTCTCCCAAGGGGATAACAGTACCCACCTGGTAGGCTCTAGTGAGGACTAGAGTTTTTGTACATAAGTCACCTAACAGAGTTCCCAGCAATTGGATAGTATTCAAGAATGACAGCAATTGTAAGTACCACATCAAAAGGACAGGTGAAAATAAATGTTATTTTTTCAGTGAATATATAAAAATTCCTTTCTATAAATCCCATGCAGACACAGTCCATATCTTTGGGGCTATGAATTATTTGCCATGTTTCTAATAAGAATCTTGATTCAACTGACAAAGAAAATATAATAGAATCTATAGAGGCCGCATTGAGTTGACAGAAAAACGTGAAAGACATGGCACAAGAAGTCAGGTTATAAGGCCTGTCTTTAATCTGATTTCTATGTCACAGTTTGCCAAGGAGAATTAAAACAAAAAAAAAAATCAGTGGGGAGGAAAGAGGATGTTTTCTCAACATTAAATATTTAAAGTAGATCGATAAGGGCACTTCATATCAGGAATTCTTCATCAGTCTTCCAAACATTAAATATGTAAGTGGTTCACATGTAGGCCATATTGAGAAAAAACAACGTGGAAATGTATTTCTGAAACAGTCTCCAAAGAAAAGAATCCAGTGTCTAGCTTCCTGTGTAAACAAATGTCATCACATTCAAAGAACAGTACATCAGGAAGTTCTCTGGAAGATGTCTCTATTTTCGTGTGTGTGAGCATGTGTGTGTATGAGAGAGAGAGAGAGAGATCTGACAGTCTGACAGCATTCCACCACAAAATGACCTCAGAAGCACTATAAGACGAATCATGAAAAATGCAACACATCTAAACTCTCTTCCACTGTAGATGAAGAGAGGTTACTGAAAGCAAAATGATCACTTAAGATCAATTTAAGAAACCTGGCTTCTTACAAACAGGAGTAAGTAGGTGAATTGGTCCAAACCATGCTATTTACATCTTCTAAACCCTATCATTTTGTGCAATGGCTAAAATTTCATTCCTGTCACAAGTCTTTCTCCTCCTCCCCTGCCACACAATGTGGCTACTTTTAAGGATGTCAGGTTGGCAATAAGGAGAAGAAAGAGACATTATTTTGAAATCTCACAAATTCACAACTGGACTTAAATCACACAATTTTTAGTTTATTTTAAAATGGATCAAAGGTTTCAAAAGGAATAGCCAATAGTACTTTTGCCTCGTGCTATGAAAACACCTCCTAACACATTCTCCAACACAGATTTCACAGTCTTAACTCCCTATGTTAGGTGCGTACGTTGGGTTAAATTACTTGAATTTAGCAATTATCTAACAGTACCTTGAATTCTTCAGGCTGATGAATATTATATAAATGAGTAAATAATAACTAAAATAGGCCTTGACTAAACCTCAGATCAACATGATGTAGTAGGAACTGGATTTATTCTCCTGCCAGTAAAGCACTGTAAAGATAAACAATAAATATATGATGATAGGGTTTTCCAGGTGGTGGTAGTGGTAAAGAACCCGCCTGCCAATGCAGGTAAATGTAAAGAGACATGGGTTCGACCCCTGGGTTGGGAAGATCCCCTAGAGGAGGGCATGGCAACCCACTCCAGTGTTCTTGCCTGGAGAATCCCATGGAGAGAGGAGCCTGGTGGGCTACAGTCCATAGGGTTGCAAAGAGTCAGACACGACTAAGCAACTTACCATGCTCGCACATATGATGATAGCCTCGAAGAAACTGAACAACTGGCTACAAAGGACAGTGATCCTTGAGACAAAGCAGACAAGTGAGAGGAGCCCTAAAATTGCCCCAGATGACACCTTGGAGAACATTTTCACCATGTCAGGAAGGGAAACTCAGAGACCAGTCGTCTCCCTGAAGTGCAAGGAACCTAAGTGTTCAGGGATGACAGAGCATGATGAAGACAGCACTGGACAGACAGAACTTGGAAGACCTGTAGATAAAGTGCTCAGGTGAATACTGACTAGCATAGGCATATGAGGAAACCACCCACAGTCAGGAGAAAAACCACTGAAAGTATCAGAGACAACAGTGCCCAGCACTCACAAAGGGCCAAGGAGAGTGCCCGTTTCCAACAGCCAGGGTGGGCAGCCTCATAATTTACAAGGCATCAGTTAGAGTATTAAGAAGGGTCTTGCTTTAGTAGGAGGAAAAAAATTAAACCTAAGCTACACACTGCCTTGGTTACCTAACAAAGCTTAAAAGCAAGATCTGAAAAAATAAAACTATTGTCAAGCATCTTAACTACATCTAATAATAATAATAATAAAAACCTCAAGGATATTTTTAGGAATACAAAAGTCTTTGGTACCCACAAGGTAAAATTTTAGCATCCAATCAAAAATTACCAAGTCTGCAAAGAAACAGATAAATCTGACCCATAAAAAGCCAAAAAAATTAATGAATCAAAACTGACCCAGAAATGACACAGATGGCAGAATTAGTAGAAAGGCCATTAGAAGTTATTTTAACTATATTCCCTATGTTCAAGAAACTAGAGTTAAGAATGAATATGTGAAGTGGAAGCAATATGGAAGATATATTTTAAAAGGCCCAATTTGAACCTCTAGACAGGACCATCTCAAACCTGAAAGGGAAAATACACTGGGTGGCAGATTAGACATTCCAGAAGAAAGGGATAGTGAACTTGAAGACACGGTAATAGAAACTATCCAAAATGAAAGAGAGAGACAAAATACTCAGCCCTACTCAAAGTCCACAATTCTAAAAGTGTGTCTGAGAGTTAAATGAGGGCAGTTGTCTTGAGGCTGAGACAAAATTCACTATATAGTTGAAGATCTATTTAACACTGTGAAAAGAAAGGTATTTTGCCTATTGATAAAAGTATTTGACATTATGACTTGTCTCACTTTATAACCTTTCTGTTGATGGTTATACCCACTTTTAATAAGACCTGCCACTGTTACCAAACCTTAAATGAGGACTATCAAAACTTATAAATAACTTTACAGTTTTAAATAACTTGACTTTACCAGCTACATATATATTAGCATACATGGTGATAATAAAAATTCATGGGCAGGCCACTATTTTTTCATAATTGCAGACAATTATATTAATCCAGTCAAAATTGTTGGGAGAGTTTATTTCACTTGAAAGATTAATGTTGTTTTTCTGGTCTAATTTCTAACTGATCATCTTTTGGTTCATCTACCTCTCCTAGTTTTTGTTGTTGAATCTTCTGGATTCTGAAAATATTCACATTCATGGTTTCATTATGCTCTACACATGGGTAATATACATATTTCATGAATTTTTCTTAAATTTGTCCCTCTAGTGTAATATAAATATTATATTGTTAAACCATTTAAATGCAATAAAATTTATAAACTACAAGACATTTAAATCTGGATGCCTCATCATCAGTTCAGGTATTTTATAACCGAAAACTTTTTCAGCTTCTCTTCACAACCTTTCCTTTATTACTTTACAGACTGCTTACCAGGCCATGGTGGTTACCAGAAATATAATGATAAATAAGACACAACCTTCATGGGAAATAGATGGGGAGACAGTGGAAACAGTGTCAGACTTTATTTTTGGGGGCTCCAAAATCACTGCAGATGGTGATTGCAGCCATGAAATTAAAAGATGCTTACTCCTTGGAAGGAAAGTTATGACCAACCTAGATAGCATATTCAAAAGCAGAGACATTACTTTGCCAACAAAGGTCTGTCTAGTCAAGGCTATGGTTTTTCCAGTGGTCATGTATGGATGTGTGAGTTGGACTGTGAAGAAAGCTGAGCTCTGAAGAATTGATGCTTTTGAACTGTGGTGTTGGAGAAGACTCTTGAGAGTCCCTTGGACTGCAAGGAGATCCAACCAGTCCATTCTAAGGGAGATCAGTCCTGGGTGTTCATTGGAAGGACTGATGCTGAAGCTGAAACTCCAATACTTTGGCCACCTGATGCAAAGAGTTGACTCATTGGAAAAGACCCTGATGCTGGGGGGGATTGGGAGCAGGAGGAGAAGGGCACGACAGAGGATGAGATGGCTGGATGGCATCACCGACTCGATGGACATGAGTTTGAGTGAACTCCGGGAGTTGGTGATGGACAGCGAGGCCTGGAGTGCTGCGATTCATGGGGTCGCAAAGAGTCGGACACGACTGAGCGACTGAACTGAACTGAACTGAGGATGCAACCTTTGGAGAGTTTATGGTCTAGGGTCAGACGGGTGAAAAATAATCTTATACCATATGTTTCAAGGATGGAGAAAGCACAATGGGAGCAGAAGTGAGAAGGTGAATAACTGTGCTGGGGGTGACAAAAGAGGGAAAGGGAAAGGGGGAGTGAGAAAAAACTCCACAACCCAGGCAACCTTTATATCTAGAAGTATCTATGGACATGGAGAGAAAATAGCAACTGTAAATGCATAGAAGCAAGAAGAAACAAGGTATATTCTGGGAATGAATAAATTTGGGTATTACTGAAGTATTATCAATTTCATGAGGTTTTATAGTGAGATGAGAGAAATGATATAGGAATTACAGAGTTGGTCGAGATAATCAAGCACCTTTATGATATGGTAAGATTTTGAACTTTATCTTAAAGCAGAAGGAAGATTTCTTTTTTACAAACATAGCATTGGAAGCAGCGTAGAGGGTGTAAGGGAAGTGGGTGGGGCTGAAGGCCTGGACCCTAGCCAAGAGGCTCTTGTAAGAGCTCAAAGACATACCCTGTGGAATTGAATGGGGGCAGAGGTAGGGGGCATTGATCAAAGAGATATTTAGGAAGAAGAATCAGCAGTATTTGTGCACTGTGTTATGTGTACAAAAGCTCAGTACCTTTTAAAATTCTTAAAAGTATATTGAATTCTTGCTATAGGCATGACTTCATATTAGACCACAGAAAAGATTTTTTTTTACACTGTCAAATTTTATACAAGTTTAGAAGCTCACTCAAGAGACAAGACATGCAGGTTAAAAGTTAAATTCGAGCTTTAAATGTCAATTAACTGCCACTGCATTTACAATGGGCTTCCCAGGTGGCTCCAGTGGTAAAGAATCCGACTGCCAATGCAGGAAACCAGGAGATGTGGGTTCAATCCCTGGGTTGGGAAGAGCACCTGGAGGAGAAAATGCAAACCTACTCCACTATTCTTGCCTGGAAAATTCCATGGACAGGGGGGCCTGGCAGGCTACAGCCCATGGGACTTACAATAGTTCTATATAAGCTTAGCAGAAGAGCGACTGCTATGAGCTAGTGTTGGGAAAGAAATATTTATGCAGCTGGTAGAAGTTAAGTAAGGGCTTGAAAATTCTGACAGGCAGAGACAAGGCTTTCCAGGAGGTGAAAATGCTTCAGTAAAGGAATGGTGTGCATCTCACAAGTGCCAAGAATTCATGGCCAATGATTTATTAGCAAAATCTTCAACTGTATTTGCTCCCAATTCAGTCCATAGCCAACAAACATTTTGTACTTCCCTATAGTCTAAATTCAACTCTTTATCTATATCTCATGGGCTTCCCTGGTGGCTCAGATGGTAAAGAATCTGCCTGCAATGTGGGGGACCTGGGTTTGATCCCTGAGTTGGGAAGATCCCCTGGAGGACGGTATAGCAACCCACTCTAGTATTCTTGCCTGGAGAATCCCCATGGACAGAGGAGCCTGCTGGGCTACAGTGCACGGGTTGTAAAGAGTCAAACATGACTGAGCGACTTAGCATAGCTTATCTATATCTCACAGGCACAAGCCTCTGCTCGTATTCTGTGTCAGCTACAACAACCTCTTCATTCCTCAACTCAGCACCACTGGCAGGCACCTCTATGGATCCTCAGTTCCATTTCTGAAGTTCCTTCCATTGGGCCTGATTTTCATCTATTTACCCTAGCCAGTGTTCTACCCACAGTTTACTAGTACTCTAAAGGTTAGGACTAGTCTGAGTGAACTCCGGGAGTTGGTGATGGACAGGGAGGCCTGGCGTGCTGCGATTTATGGGGTTGCAAAGAGTCAGACACGACTGAGCGACTGAACTGAACTGAAGGGTTCTTTCTTTGCATCAAAACCCTTCCCCAGACCACCAGACATCACCCTCTACTTCCAGCATCTTTCCTTCTCCCCTCTCAACTCTCTTCTCCTTCTCCATCCTAAGTCATTGCTGTCTTTCCACACTGGTGTGCTCCAAGACTTCCAGCAGCCAACTAGGCACTGCTCTCTTCCAAGCCTCCCAGGGCTCATGAAGTCATTCTTTATGCCCAAGGCTCTAAATCATAGTTTACTGCTTGGAAACCATTCATCACATATAGAAAGAACAAAGCTGACTGCTAATGAGTTGTTCAAGTATTAAGACAATGTGGTTTGATATAAATTTTTTTAGGTTGTCTTTAATATATTTGTAACAGTTGCAGGATATACGTGTGTGTGTGTGTGTGTTTACAGAGAGAGAGAGAGAAACGGGAGCGATGGGAGTTGACAAATGATCAGCTCCTCAAAGAGCAGGACATTTTTGTTCAATTTGAATTGAAAAGCATTAGGAAGGGCATGTGAGGACTTAATCCAAAGAAAGTCAAATCAGATGTCCTTCAAGCTATTGTTCAACCCCAATCCTAAATAATAAAGTTTGAATAAACAAATAAACTTCTAAAACTAAGGCTTTGGGAGCCCACATTTTCTTCTGAGAGTCAGATAATGTGTAAGAAATACATTTGAGTAATGTCATAACATCTCTTTTTTCCCAATCACCTGGTGATTGACTTGATTGAACACTCTGGCTCTGGTTTAGAATACACTCTGGAGGTAGCCAAAACTGGAAAAGACATACTTTCCATTCAAGGTTCTGTCCTCTCACTAAATTTCACTTCAGCTGTACATGGATCATTTGACCTCTCTTCTGTGATGACTAGCAGTCACATAAGCATGATATAATTATAAGCCCAAGTCCAAATTATTTTATTTCTAATTAGCATTATACTATTACTACTAATCAGAGGATGAGATGGCTAAATGGCATCGCTGACTCGATGGACGTGAGTCTCAGTGAACTCCAGAAGCTGGTGATGGACAGGGAGGCCTGGCCTGCTGCAATTCATGGGGTCGCAAAGAGTCGGACACGACTGAGCGACTGATCTGATCTGATCTGATCTGATTACTACTAATGTAATAAATAGGGAATGCTTTTGTGTCTTAAGCACTAGGCTGGACGCAGCATGCACAGACATAAAACAACGCTAATAAGACAGAAGAGTCTCAAAACACACATCTTTAGCTGTAACCAGTGAATGACGACACAATTTTAAGAGTAACGAGATTTACAAAGCACTAGAGAAACACTGAGGGGAAAAGTGAAAAAAAAATCTGCCTTCAGAAATTGCAAAGAGACGCATAACAAAGTGGCATTTAAGCTACCTCTCAGAGGAGGAAGGAAAGAAGAAGAGGGGAGGGATACATATTGAAAATGGACTATTTGTTATCCCTGTTGCCACCATTTTAGAGATGACGAAACAGAGGCAGGATACCTCAGGTCACTTGCTAATATGTCACCCATGTATGCTAAGTCGCTTCAGTCATGTCTGATTCTTCGCAACCCTATGGATCACCAGGCTCCTCTGTCCATGGGATTCTTCAGGCAATAATACTGGAGTGGGTTGCCATGCCCTCCTCCAGGGCATCTTCCTGACCCAGGGACTGAACCGGCATCTCTTATGTTTCCCTCATTGGCAGGCAGGCTCTTTACCACTAGCGCCACCTGGGAATATGTCACCCCTCAGGCTTCAAAGCCAGCTTTGTAGTTCTGTTCAATGTATGCACTCCTTTCCAAAGACAAGGAAACACTTTCCAGGTGGAAACAGAAAAGAATTATTACTGCTACAGTTAAAATTTCTTAAAAAGTGCCTCTTATAAATTCTTTACTTGAAATGAATAAACATTTTCACTATATTTTTCTATCTGTCCATAAAAAGCTTTATAAAACTAGAACTAAAAAAAAAAAAAAAATCCTGGCATCCAAGCTCACTTAAGATAGCTGTGAAACTTTAAAAATCGTATGTAAAATGTTGTGAATATATGCATTTATCTGGGAGAACGTGTCAGGAGGTTTTTTCAGAGTCCTAAAGAGATCTGTGAACCTCTCCCCGCAAAAGGTTAAGAACCTCAGGTTCATAGAGCATTTTGCAAGGCTTTTTAATGTTTTCCAAAGAGGAAAATATATAGGTAAAATCTAGTTTCATATATTAAGAAATGCATTTCACATATAGTAGAATATTAATACAGTTTATTAATAATGTAACAACTTGATAATGAGACATGAAGCCACCCTTGCCCATGTTTCTAATAGCTACTCAGGATGTTAACAGTGAAAGGATCATTGAGAAAGCTAATTTCCTTTTCATCATGTTTGTTAAGTGTTTACTCTAATTCACATCCTGTGTGACCCTATGGGAAATTTTTTAACTAATACTGGGGAAAATCCCATAGGGTTACACAGGATGTGAACTGGGCTCGTACTGAAGTACCTTTGGCTTGAAAAATAAAATTAGATAGGTGAGTTTCACTTTCTGTTTGTCATAAGTTCCACTTTCTGGTTCCCAAAGTTTAGATACAGAGTCTATCTGGGTTTTTGAAGTGGCAGCTCAAGAAAATCCCCAAATCCCGACTCTCTGTTTTCAGGAATGGCAGAACTAAAGCGTTTCTGCAGAAAATGCAAATGGGTTGGTCATGCCCACCAAGGAGCACCTGGTGGAGCAGCCATGGAGAGCTCCTCCATACCTGTGCTCACAGAGTTCAGCTGCCGTTTTCCATTTCCTGTGGAGAACACACATCATACCACTTCCCCTATAGAAAAAAGAAAGCAGCCCAGCTTAATTGCTGATGGAAACACTGTCATACTTTCCACTGGCCAAGCTTGAAACCATTACTGATCTAACCTTCATTAATTTTTCCACAACAATTTGCAGAAATGTCAGGAAGCAGCTGCATGAAAACTGATTAATTGTCCTTATCACCGCTATTTCGCCAGGCTATATATATATACCTTTTTTTTTCCCAGTTTAAAAATAAGATTTGGGATTTTTCTGTTTGGATTCGTACTGATGGTGGTATATCTTAGTCTGAAGAGCCCAGATCTATTTTTGACACTTCCAATGGCCCAACATTTTCAAATCTGGAGGAGACCCCATAAAATCTGAAAGCATCCAAGGAGGAAAACATTGCTTCCTGCTGATTACTCAGTTATATCTGTTTAAACAGAAGTTAATGAATTCGAATCTTAGAGCAACACTGCATTTATTAGTCAATCACAGAAACTAAAATTCACTTCCAAAATGCGAGTTAGAAAATCAAGTGCCCTTTTTCTATTTTTTTCATTTTCTCCCCTCCCTCATCATTTTAGCTTAAGCTATACCATCTGTCTCAACCTACCAAATAATGTGCTGTGCATGGCTGGCAAAAACAAGCGGAACAGTACACCTCATAACCCCAAGTATGCAACCAGTGAGCATCTATAAAAGTGGTACACAACGGAACCTGGCCATCTGGGGATAACTGGTTACAGCAAGCTCAGTTTCTCAGCCAACACTCAGATTTGCAGACGTTTAACTAGCTGGCAAAACATCAACTAGTGTTCAAGAAGAGAAACACTAACAAACAATTTTTTTTTTTTTCAAAATACAAGAATTCAGATACAAATTTTCAAAGGTGTATTTGCCAATGTTGCTGACGAGAGGGCTACAAAAGCAAAGATCAAAGCACTGACAACGTCCTTGAAAAGGAGACGAAGTCAATCCAAATTAAGCATTTTGTAGCACTGCTAAACCTTCTGAGTATGAATGTGTTTTTCCTTCTCCATATTGCCCGAATACGTACAAGCAAGGGATTAAAGCCGAATGGACTTGGAACCAAAAGACACAGTACCTTTCAGAGACAGCTCCGAGAAACTGGAAAGAGTCCCTCCTAGAACTGCATCAAAATAACCCCAAACCAAGGGAACAGAGATTGGGCAGTGGTGGTGTGGGGCACTGGGATAGCAACTGGACACGCGGCCCAGCAGCCCAGATCAGGGGCTCTGGACCCAGAAAACCTCTTTCGAATTCCGTCTCCAACTCTTAGTAGACAGATAGATAACTTCAGGCAAGTTACCTAACCTTCCCGTGCCTTCGTTTTCCCATTTGTCGAACAGGGATAATGATAATAACATTATAATAGGTAAGAGAATAATACAGTGCTAAGAAATGGCACTAGGAAGTGAAACATAAATATTAGTAGTTAAATCTCTATTTCTCTGTTGATATTTCAGCCTTATGCTAGTCTAAAAGAGGAAGAAGCTATGTGACAAGAGTTCCTCAATTAATTTAACAAAGCCCACTGGGTTGGACGAAAGATTTCCCTTGCTGGGGGGTGGATATCAACATTGCCTGAAATACCACCACTAAAATGGGGTCAATCAATCAGGATTAAATTTTCTATTCTTTCTGTTGACTTGCTCAGGTGTCTCGGGACAACATGCTTTGTCATGACGTGGGCCGCAGGGCCAAGAAGGGCCAAGCTCAGCTGGAGATGACCACCACCTGCAGGCCTGGAAGTCAGAGGTGAGGGGAAGGCCACCACAGAACAGGGAAGAACAGGGAAAGAAGGAAGCCGACTTGGCCTCCATCATAATAAAAGGGCTTGCTGAATAAGACTAAGGCATTCATTCCCCTGGCACCAAGATGGGGATGGAGCTGCCAGGGGGCCACACACAACAGGAAGGACACTACTTTTAATTCCTGTTCCAGGTAACCGTAAGTAACTCACTACCCTCTCCAAGGCAGTAAAACAGGAGATTCTATCTAGATCAGAACTTCTCAACCTTCTCATCACCATGAACCCCTTGGACAACCTGATGAAGCCTGGGGATCCCTCCTAACATGGTGTTTCCAACTACGTCAAATAAAATACACAGAGCTATAAAGGAAACCAATTGAAATGAAATTCAACTACCTCAAAAGATTTTAAACACATCTGTTGACAGTAATATATGTGACTATTAAAAATCAGAAACAGGATACAGTGCAGGATAATATTCACCATCATTTTGAGTAGTCACAATTATAAAGATACTGTGAGATATTATCTACAAAGTAAGGTGACATGAAAATATCTGTGACTTCTACTGGTGACAAAGTCACAGAAACTGCTAACATTACTGTCTGTTGCCTACATTAATAATGGAGGGAGTGCCAACATTCCACTGGATGTTTGTGAAAATAAAGTTTTAATTCTTTTCTCAACCAAATTTCTCAGATCCTCTCAATTCTATTTGTGGTTAAGGTTCCCAATCTAGGTAAATAATAAATCCCTTCATCATTCCAATGACCTAGGATCAATGATTTAATTGTTTCCCTAGCTCCCTTCGGCAGCTTGGGGGTCACAAAAAGTCTGACACAACTGAGCAGGCACAACAGGAGCTAGCTCCCTCCACAGTGCATATTCACAAAATGAAAATGGAACTATCCTATCCAAATGTGTGGAGAAAACGGATTTAAGGGATGGAAGTGTCTCTCCCCATCCCTATGGAAGTGAAGGGTGCACTTACTGACTTGGAAATGAGCTGCCCAAACACTTCCAGACCCTCGCAGCCTACAGGCATATACAGATGAAGGGGCACCAACACCAATTAACCACAGCTCCTTTTCCAGCTCCACTTGCTCATAAAGGACCTCCAGTCCCCTCGAAAAGTCCCAACCAAGTATTTCTAGGATGCCAGCAAGGAGGACTTACAAAAGCCCACGGGGAGTCTGACAGCAAGTCACAACAGCATCTGCTACGCCTTCCTCCACCTGCTCCCCCTAGTGTCCTCAGGAAGGAGGCGCTCTGCTGTCTAGTGCCCCTCAAGAGGATGCTAATGCCCAGATACAATAGCAGAGTCCACACCTTAAGGCAGGAGGAGTTCCTGCCTTGGGTTCCATGCCTCAGAAAGCCCCCATACCACAAATACACAAAAGAAATGTGCTAACAACTATATGGGTGCCTCTGTCACTGGCATCCAGTTGTCTTATAGCCTTAAACACCCCAGCTCCTGACTACAGCTGTTTTAGGCCCAGGAAATGCCTTTTCCTTATGTTGTGCCCAATCTCTGTGCTCCAATCTATAATCAAAGGAGTTCAAATGCCCTGAAGATTTGTGAGCTGTGACACTGCAAACTGTGGGGTTAGACAAAGTCAATCTGCTTAACTTTATAAAGCCTGAAACAATGAAAGTAAGCAAACTTTTATTAAGCATGACCCATATAAAATTCACTAACAGGGTATTACAAATTCATTATTTGATGAGGATTTAATTACTATTCAAAACAGCAAGGAGGAGCCAGAAAATTATTCTCACCAAATCCACAACTTAAACTGGTCAGATAAAATCCCTGCAAATTCACATTCTTGACAAATAAAGAATCACTGACTCATTTAAGAAGAAGCATGTGGGCATCCATTTGAACTCCTGCCCTGGAGGCCTCACAAGTATTGGTGGCAATAGCCGAATCCTAGGTTGTGTGTACTTATGTCCAAACCAAGCCTGGCTTCTAATCAACTCTCCCTCAAGATTGTCATGAAAGCAAGCCACCCATGAAGGGTTTTTGCCTTCCAACTCTTCTTTAGAATCTCACAGAATATTATTTTAAACAGAGGAAGACTTTTAGAGGTTTTGCAGATGTACATGAATATGCAATTATATTATATATATATAAATTAAGAGGGTGGGTAGTGGAATAAGGGAAGGTTGAATTACTTGCACAAGATACATAGTCTATGAGACCCCAAGAACCTCGACAGTTTCTTGACATTTCAACCAATGAATTTTCCAACCAATCACTGTTCCCTACCTACCACAGTTATATGTACGTGTGTGCTCAGTCACTCAGTCATGTCTGACTAGATGCGACCCCATGGACCATAGCTTGCCAAGTTCTTCTGTCCGTGGGACTTTCCTGGCAAGAGCACCGGAATGGATTGCCATGTGCTCCTCCAAGGGATCTTACCAACCCAGGGATTGAACCTGCATCTCTAGTGTCTCTGGCATTGGCAGGCGGATTCTTTACCACTAGTGCCACCTGGGAAGCCCCTACTACAGTTTAACTATCCACATACTGTTTATGTGTTACCATGTAACATTAGTATTATTAAATTCAGAAATCACTCATTAAGGTTTTGATAATGTTACAAAATAAGACTTAGATATCACAGAGTTACCAAGAGTCATCCTTCTCATAAGTTATGTATATTATTACTAAATGTACAAACTCAAAGATATCTATTTATAATAGACATTACAAAATTTATACAGAACATTTCCAAACATAATTCTCTAAGATTTCTAAAAGAGGGTTTAAGTGATAATGATATTATGGGTAAAAAGATTTTAAAATGTGTGCTTCAGAAAAATGTTAACTAATTACATCTGTTCTGAAGAATAATTCACAGTGCCAACCTTAAAATGGAATTAATTTATTTCAATTTAAATTTTTATCAGATATCCAAACTGCATCAAACATATGTATGTAAAATGGGGTACATTAAAAATGTGATTATAATCCTAGCAATGTTTAAAATAAAATAATATGTATATCTTCAATTAAAGATTAAGTTTTCTTTGTCCACTGGCTCATCTCTAAATTCTAAGTAAAATCACAAAAAAAGTGAACAAATATTATTTCTCACATACTGTATAAGACAATCTTATTTGTGTCAAAAAATACAAATATAAAATATCTGATATGGAAAATTTTTAATATCTGTAGCTAATTGTAAAATAAAATGTCTTATCATAAAATTCTTAAGGATAAATTTCCATTAGGTATATGTTTAAACAGCTTAAGAATAAAAGCTTAGATGAGGGCCCTGAAGAACTCTTCTATTGTAACTAGCATAAAATTTCTTTTTTTTCCATATAACAGATATTTATTGAGTATCAACTCTGCACCAGGTACATATTTATCTTTCTAATTCTTTTAATGTTCTTTTTTTTTTTTAATACAGCAGAAAATTTCTTGTAAGTATTTTAAGTCTTGTTCCTGCCACTGGCAAAAGTTCACAGCACATAAACTTAAAAGCACGCATACAATTCTAGATAATTTGAAAAGAAGACATCCCTTTTACCTGTAGATGATCAAAGAGAATTTTATAATTAATTAATCAATAATTTATTAAAATGATGCTATTATGTATTTCCTGACCATATGGCAGTTTTCCATCCACTTACAACAACCTAGAGTGTGACATGTAATTCTTCACTCTCTATTAATACTATATTTTCCAGTTAAAAACATTTATTTTACTTGCATTTATTGAAATGGAAAATATCAGTCACTGATCAACATCCTTCCATCCCTATCCTGGATGAATGAATAAATGAGTGAATGAATGAATGATCTAGGTACACACATCAGACCAGTTCCTGTCTTCTCCATGGCCACAGATTTAGAAAACAGTATAGGCAGTCATAAATGCATACTATTTAGAAAATAATACCAAAGTGAGATTGTTTTCTCTCTCTCTAGAATAAAAAAAGTCCACTTAAACATTTTATTTTTGTCAATAAATACTCCCAAATTTGGGTTAGTGCATTCTTTATGTATAATAAAACTTTCAAGTTAACATAGTTTAATTACAATATTTTAGTATCTCTGCAAAAATCTATGTTAATGTTAATCAACTGCAAAAACCCAAAATTTTGTTTTGACATAATAAAAAATTGCTGCCACTTATAATGAAAATTATTGCCATTTATGAAAATATGACACATATATATTTTTTATTTTACTTGAAAACAAAAGAACTAAGATTAAGAGTTCTGGGACAAAAGTGCCATAGGTTTCTTAGTTCACTTTAAATTTTTGACCATTTAATAGAGTTAAAACATGGCACCATGTTATATCTGACCTCAAAACATGAATATATGCTGAAAATGAAGGTCTTGTTTTCTTATGCATCACCAAGCTGATAATAAAACAAGTCCTGCCAGACACAAACCTATTAGCTACAGTTGCCAGTTGGAAAAAGAGCAGAAAATTATTAAAATGAGGCAAGGAGGGGTAATTAAAAAAAGTAAAAAGAGAAAGAATTAGCTGGCAAGGAACATATCACTAACATTCTCAGGTTTACTGTGCCCTAGGAGACCAGTCTAAGTCAGACTTAATGACTGCTGGTTGTAAAGATCTTGTCATGTTTCAGAAGGTAGATAGTGACCCTATGTTTGGAGGAATTTCCTGAGGACATTTCTATGGCGACACAAAAAAGCTTATTGACCCTATCTAGCCCAAGGCTTTTGATAAGACAGAGGAAAAGCAGCCTGATTAATCATCCTGCTGACTGAATTCTTAAGGAAAAGAAATTCCAATTTTCCTGTAGTAGGTAAAGTCTGATGAGAACACACGACAGTTTCTCTAGAAGTTCTGACAAGTCCCATAACCATTAATCGAATAGAGCTGGACTACTGTACTGTAGCAAGTTGAACCCATTTTAGGATTTACAATGGCAGAAAGTCAGCTTTGAGCGGTAAAATCAGGAGTATATAATACTCACCTCATAAATGTACTTCTATCAAGCTGTGGGATTCCCTAGTAGCACAGACAGTAAAGCATCCGCCTGCAATGCAGGAGACCCAGGTTTGATCCCTGGGTTGGGAAGATCCCCTGAAGAAGGAAATGGCAACCTGCTCCAGTATGCTTGCCTGGAGAATGCCATGGACAGAGGTGCCTGGCGGGCTATAGTCCATGGGGTCGGTCACAAAGAGTCGGACACGACTGAGTGACTAACACACACTAATATTAATAAAACAGGGAAACCTACTTCTATTGGCTAGTTTCCCATAAGAAGGATGTACTGTATTTAAAATGTTACATTTTTCCCCCCTCTACTCAGTTACATTTCCCAGCATTCAGCTCAAGACACGATAGGAAGTTGGTAAACGTTTATTGATAGAGTGATCAAGTGGGTAATGGATAAATGAATGAATGAATGATAATTAACACACAACGTTTGAGGGGTGAAGAAGCAATTGCTTCTTGCTCCAGTCTCCTACTCCTTTTAAATTCCCTCCTTTCGTTCCTCTCAAATTACAGGATGGCCTGATACAATTTAAAATTCCCCTCTGTAGTAATATGAGTGCCTCTGCGAAAATTCTTTTATTGTGTTCAATTTACTGTACTAATTGATTTTTTAAAACTCCACTAAACATAACCTTGACACGATGTCATCCCTTCACATTCTATAGTAATGTGTTACTCCTTTAATTTTTTCTCTATCACTGTTCCTAAATGCTGTCCCCATTACCTCCTGCTAGATGACTACATTCCTGCCCTGTTTTCTCAGGGTGAATGTGACACAACCTGCCTGTAAGTGACGGTATGTTTTGTCTGTTTACTGGCACATGAATATCTTGAAGGACAGGAAAAGAACTGGTGTGTGTGCGTATGTGTCTCTGTGAGCGTGCACTTCCCTGGATTGTTCTCTGTCGAAATCTCCTTCCACTTGGGAAAAGCGCCAAGGAGAGCCCGAGGACTTCCCTGACCTTGAGCCAAGGGTGTGGCAAATGCGTGCACCCTAACCAGCTGGGTGCTTAAAGGGAAGGGGTGGGAAGAAGGAAGTGAGCAAAGGAGGCTGGGAGTCAGTGTTGAAATCTCCGACCTGTGAGAAAATCATCTAGGAATCCAAGACGCTTGCAATATACAATTAGCAAAGACTTCTCAGGAGTAGGTGGCTCAGATGGTAAGCAATCTGCCTGCAGTGTGGGAGACCCAGGTTCCATCCCTGCGTCGGGAAGATCGCCTGGAGAAGGGGATGGCAACCCACTCCAGTATTCTTGCCTGGAGAATCCCATGGACAGAGGAGCCTGGCCAGCTGTAGTCCGTGGGGTCACAAAGGGTCAAAACCACTGAGCAACTAAACCGCTGAGGACTAACACATTCTCAAGGGGGTACCTCGAAGACCACCTGGTGCAATCAGATCTACTGTTTCTGTAAACTTGACCCGTCAAGGATAAATCACTGAGGAAAGTTCAGTCTAGAGTTTACTTCTGTCTTCAAGATTGCTGTTGATGTTCAGTTGCTCAGTCATGTCCAACTCTTTGAGACCCTATGGACAGCAGCATGCCAGGCTTCCCTGTCCTTTGCTTTCTCCTGGAATTTGCTCAAACTCATGTCCATTGAGTCAGTGATACTATCTAACCATCTCTTCCTCTGCTGTTCCCTTCTCCTCTTGCCCTCAATCTTTCCCAGCTTCAGAGTCTTTTCCAGAGTCAGCTCTTCCCATCAGGTGGCCAAAGTACTGGGGCTTCAAGACTAGGAATAACCTTCAGAATATTTCCTTCCCTACTCAACTGAGTTAGCCGCTCAGTCATGTCCGACTCTTTGTGAGACTATGGACTATATGTAGCGCATCAGACTCTTCTGTCCATGGAATTCTCCAGGCAAGAATACTGGAGTGGGTAGCCACTTCCTTCTCCAGGAGATCTTCCCAACCCACAGACTGAACCCAGGTATCCTGCATTGCAAGCGGATTCTGTACCATCTGAGCCACCAGGCTAATCTCTATCCAACTGAAACCTCTTCAAAAAACCACTCCTAATCCTAAAATTGCTGAATGCAGGGGCCCTTCCTTAGATAACATTGTTAACTCTCTGCAGTACTGTGAGCACTGTGGAACCACTCCTTAAACACAGAGCTCCCAGCTCAGAATCTGACATACCAGGGGCAATAAGAGCTCCTCTGTCTGTAAGGTTCTTCCCCCTCAGCTTCTTTGATACTTGTCTCACTTAGTTTTTCCCACTATGTTTCTGAGACCTAAAATAGTTTGGATTCCTCTATCTGATCTTCCAGGCCCAAGTGTCCTCTCCCCTAGATGTTTCTCCACTTTTCCAGCATCAAAATTAACACAAGCACCACTCTCTCATATCTCCTGTGATCATACTAATCATGATCTGCTTTGGATTTTAGTTGAGTACATTTATCTCCCCAATCAAATTTTCAGCCATTCAGAGACAGCAGCTTTCTCATTTTCCTTAGTACACAACTCTAGCACGGAGTACAACGTCTTGCATACGACTCTGGTTTTCCACAGATGTTGACTGGATTCAAAAACTGCCTAAAGTTGTTGAATGGAATTTTTAACTCTTTCCTCTTTTCTACCCATCATGTAGGCAATCATGTGCGAAACCTATAGACAAATAATTGTACCATCTCTCCCATCTGGGCCCTCCTTTGTATTCTTATTACCACCAACTTAGTTCAGAAATTTATTACCTCTCATGGAGACAATTCCAATGGCTCTTTAACTTGTTGACCTCCAAGTTTTCTAAGTCTTACCTATGAGGTGAGGTATATTTCAAAAATATAATCCAATCACATCATTCCTTAGCTCAAAAGTGGTTCCTTAATGTCTACCAAACTGATGTGCTAATTACTCATTGAAAGCCTTCTATACTCTCTAAATCTCTAGGTATCTCTCTTTCCTCTTCTTTCATGTCTCTTCACTTACCAATGTTGTGTTCCAAACACACCAAGTTACTTTTCATTCCAATGACATCCACATTATACATCCCAACTTTTTGCCTATGTCATTATAATTCTCTCCATCTGTCAAAACCTTGCCCATCTTAAAAGCCTTCCTCAGGGAACACTTCTTGATCTCCAAACTCTTCCCTCCCTGTTCCCATGAGAAAATGCATGTGATTTCTTTCTCCCCTGAATTTGCAACAAATTTTATTTATACATTTCTGAGGTTGCTACTTAAGCCTTCTTATATCCAAGTCATGTATTTACTAATCTTGTCCCTCTTTTAGGTGTATAAACAACTTAAAGACTAAAATGAAGACTTACTCATCATTGTAGTCCTCCAACCACCAGAACACTAAATTGCATATGGCAGAAATGCCATAAATATTCATTGAATTTAACCGAATTAAAGCTCTTATAAATAGCCAAAAAAGTTCAGGTTCCATGTAAGAAGGATGGAGGCTCAAGCCAACTTAGTGTTGGCGTCTGTTATGATTGGTGTTCTCAAAATTTCCACTTAAGGCTGATGACAGGCTCAAGCTCTGCTACAGTCAATGAATAATTTATTTGTGCAAAAAACATTCTGTTAATGGAAATCTTTTTATGGCTCAAGATCTAAAATATATTTACTGCCCTTTGGTTATTAAATGTTTGCTTTAATCATTAGTACACAAGGTAATGACAAATTATAATTACAGGATCATTATATGCTTTTAAACTGATTGAATCAAGAATATCTCTGCTGAAATTCAGAAACTCCTCAGTGGATGGGGATGGGAGTGTATTACACTGGGACCAGCTGGCTCTCTGCTACCACCAAATTTAAGAGCCTAAGGATGTTATTGTTAGAAATACCACCAATTGAGAGAACAACTTTTGATTCGAATGGCTAATACACACTGATTTGAATGGTTAATACACTTCTTCGAGTTTAGTGCTCAAGTAAAAATGCCCCTGTTTCCCTGAACTAGACTGTCTCAGTTGAATGCCTCAAGCAAAGGGAAGAGGAAGTGCCTGTGTTTTCGCATTCCCTTGCTTTTCCAGCCTGCACGAAAGTGCTTCTTTGCTGCGCAATTTCAGCAAGTCGTAAGGTGACAATGTTCATGCTTGTCAAAAGGAGAGGACAACTATATTTTTCCCAAAAGTTTTTCTTTTAGGAGGCTGAAAGGTACACTTCTGGCTGCTGTGAGTACTCGGACAAGTACACATGTTCCTGGAGAGATGAATTTGTGGGGGATTTTGGCAGGGGTAAGGTTGAGAAAACCTAAAACCATCCTCAGCTCTTGGGAAATATTTAAGGAGCTGGAAGAACAGCAAAAAGAGGAAGAAAACTCAAGTCTTCCAATGATTTCCTGTTTCCAGCTATAAATCCTCGTGGGAAAAAAAAAAGTCGAGTAGTAGAAAGTACATGTTTTTATCTACTTTTATCTCAAACTCAACTGGTACACAAATTCATCATCCTACAGCCCAAGCCAGCTTCTGGATTCACTTCCCTTTTTCTATTAAAAATCCTATTCAAACTCAAAGCCCAGTGTCATCACTGACAGCTTCTTCCTGCTCCCCGCCCCCGGAAGCACATGTGCATGCACACACACACACACACACCTCCTACATCCAATCAGGCAGCCCTATATGGGCCTGCTGCACATCCTCTCTCATCTTGTCTGTGTCCTGTCCACCCGCTGATTTACAATATTGCTGTCACTGCAATTCAGGCCCTCAACACCCATCTGACCCTCCACTGCACAAAGTCAGATCAAAGGTGCTTTGGTACAACTGTCACATTTTCATAGGTCAGGTCTAGGCACTGTGCCCTTGGGCATTGGGTGTATGGACTCCAGGGACAATTCTCAGAAGCAGTCACTTGTGGAGGCATCAGCAGAGTCTTAAAGGAAATACTTTGAGCTGAAAGTAGCCACAAAGGCATGAGGATGCAGAACCAAGAAGTGAGAAGCTAAAGAAAAGACTGGAGGAAGTTAAGTCAGAATTCCAGCACAGGGTAGTATAGCCATGATAGATGGGGTGTAATCTATAAAAATAAAAACACTGAATCACTATGCTGTACACCCAAAACGAAGGCAATATTGTAAATCAACTATACTTTGATACAATAAAAAAGAAAGAATTCCTTGAACTTGGGATTTAAGTGTTCACTAAGGTTTTCTTAACAGTGCTTTCATCTGTGATGTACGTGTGGGAGGCGAGGGAAAGGGCATAACAGGAGGTGACAGCTTCTTGTGTGAATTAATGTTAAGTGCCGCCTAAGAGGCTTTCAGGGACTCTTGCACCCACTCACCCCACCCTCACCTCTACCCCCACGCCATCCAACACAACCCAGCCTGATTCAGTTTCCTAAAGTGCAGCTCTGATGACATCACTCTGGCTAAAAAATTTTCAGGGACTTCCCAGCAACGCAGGCCAAGTTAAATGCACATCCTTAGTGCTAAGCCTGTGACAGCTATGCTCCACATTCACAGCACAGCTACACCTGTACCTTCTAGGAAGCCTCCAAACAGAGCCCACTGTTATTTTATCTCATTAAGTCTTTGCAGAGATCAATTATTTTTGTTCTCATGGTCAAGACAGGGACAATAAAATACCTTTGTAGGAGAATGTATGGAGTTTTGTTTTGTTTGTGGCTGGAGGGGGGGGTTGTTATTTTACTTCAAGACAAATTTTTTGCATTTGCAAAGATCACCTACAAAGCATATAAATCTGTTCATGGCTCTCTGCTCAGGGGCTTTCCTGGTGTCTCATATGGTAAAGAATGTGCCTGAAATGAGGGAGACCCCCCTGGCTGGGGAAGATCCCCTGGAGAAGGGGCATGGCAACCCACTCCAGTATTCTTGCCTGGAGAATTCTATGACAGAGGAGTCTGGCAAGCTATAGTCCATGGTGTCGCAAAGAGTCAAGACACGACTGAGCAACTCATACACACAAAGACTTGCTGATTCATCTCCCTACTATGATTAAAATTAAATCTGTGCCCAGGTACCAATTTGAAGCTCCCAAAATGAATCTTAGATGAAAGCTCATAATCAAATGTTTTCATTAAATTCAACACTTATTTATGGAATATCTACTACTTGTTTTTCAACCACTATTTTTTAAGGCTGAAGAGGACACCAATGAAATAAAGATGCAGTCTTTGCCTTCAAGCAGCTTACAGAGTGGCAGGTGTGATAAAAGTCCTACAGGTATCACTTTACTAAAAAGCACAAACACAAAAATATATACAAAAACATGACAGGAGAAAAATACAAAGTATTAATGGGACTCCAGGGTTTCTCAGCTGGTTCAGCGGTAAAGAATCTGCCTGAAATGCAGGAGAATTAGAACCCAATCCCTGGGTTGGGAAGATCCCTTAGAGAAGGAAATGGCAACCCACTCCAATATTCTTGCCTGGGAAACCCCATGAACAGAGGAGCCTGACTGGCTGCAGTCCATGGGGTAGCAAAAGAGTAGGACACCACTGAATGATTAAACAACAACAGCAAGGAGTTTCAGAGAGAAGAGATAAAGCATGACGACTTCCCTCGTGGGTGATGCTCTCCAATATCCAATCTAGTAATTCACAGTGAAAACTATAACTGCCAAAAGACCAGAATTCCAAAAGCCATTCTTGATCTACAAGGATGTTGCCTGGAGTCTATGAGATTCTCAGAGCAAGGGAGTGATTGGTGATTTTCACAGTATCATCAAGGAAGTAAAGGTGCATTGCCTTCAAGATTCCTTAAAACTGTGAGATGTGGTTCTTCCCCCAACCTCCATATGGCATCTACTCACATGTTTCATGCTAAAGAGAATATACAGATGATATCAACAAATCTCTGGTATTTGAACACTCCCAGCACACAGCACAGCACCGTCAACCAGACTGGTGACCTGGCATCGAATGACATGCCGTCTGAAGTTGGGAGAACCAGGGTTGAATCCTGCTTTTATGACTCACGAATGCTGTGACTTGGAGCAAACCATTCCACTGTAACCCCCAGAGCCTCTGTTTCCTCACACACAAAATTAAATGTAAGTAGTAGCCACACAATAGTTCTTGATTTAAGTGAGATCATCCAATGTGGAAGCCACTGGCAAACTGTAAGGCATTACACAAATAATTATTCAGGCCATCCTAGAAACAAGGCATATGACTACTCAGTTCCATTGTGCAGGTTCTGTGTGGCCAATACAAGAGAAGGGGTCCTGCCACACACAGCCATCCTACACTGCAAGTTAAAGGAAGGGGCAGAAAGGAGAGGCAGGAGGGAGTACCATGAAACAAGAGAAAATGAGAGAAAATCAGTCAAGTCTTTCAAATGGCTACAGAATGTTCGAGGAACAAAATGTGCTCTGCTCAGAATACTGGTTTAATTAATCTTACTGATGATGAATAAATGAAGGGTAAGGGACTGAATGTATGAATGAATCTAGGCATAGTCCAGTGACGTGCTTGAAAAACAAAGCAGGAAGACTGAAATTTTATACAAGAGGTTAAAAATAATTTTGAAAAAGTGAAATTCTGTAGCCCGAGAAGCTAACAGTAATGAGCTCCACTCACACAGACTGTAATGACCAAACAAACCACAGTCTGTGGAAGAGTTTATAAGGCCATAGGTTTCATATCGGTTTAGTAAAACTCTCTTCAGCTAACTTAAAACATAAAGGACCCAACAGAACTGTAAGCACCTGAAAAACCTATAAAAATGGCTCCATTTAAAGTAAATACTCTGAAGGCCACAACACATTGAAGTTCATCAGGTCTGCTCTGAATTATATATAATAGCAGGAAAAGCTGTATCAAACCATAGAGAACAGAGTGCAAACCTTATTTGAAACCTCATCAAATCTTTATGTATATGCATGCATGCTCAGCCATGTACGACTCTCTGCGACCCCATCGACTGTAGCCAACCAGGCTCCTCTGTCCATGGAATTTTCCAGGCAAGAATACTGGCGTGGGTTGCCATTTCCCACTCCAAAGGATCATTCCAATCCAGGGATCGAACCCAGGTCTCCTGCATTGCAGGCAGATTCTTTACCATCTGAGCCACCAGGAAAAATGTGTCTAAATAAAATGGATTAAAAATCTTCCGTTTTATTTTCCATATTGGTATAAGTAATGACAAAAATAACTATAAAAACATATAAAGGAGCAGATGGATGGATGAAAACTGAGTCTGGGGAAATCAGAAAATACAGCAATTTCTACAGGAAATAGAATTACATAGTTTGGATTTTCTAATTCAAAGTAAGATTTTGATAACTTCTGACTCTTAAAATTACTATCATAACTGTAGAATTCTTAACAAATTAATTACTTCTCTGAAATCCGATTTCCTCAAATGAATATAGAATCCTTTATTCTTACTTTTCAGAGATGAAGCAGCTATAGCAAAAAACCTGACTCTGCAGAACATACTTGGTGAATGCTAACAATTTTCACCCTCCGTCTTATCTTTCCTTAGCGTAAAGAAGACATACTACTTACATAATTCTGAAATAATTGCATTCAATGCAATGAGAGCATATAACTCTGTGCACCTGATTTAAAGGTCTATATAGTCCAGCTACTAGTACCTGAAAATGAATAAGGTCAAGATCGGTCAAAAGCACTGGCTTCTTGAAGGACAATGGCAGGACGTGAAAAGTCACATTATTATAAAGTAATCTATATTTATTATCTTTTTACAAAAAATATCATAAAAGGAAGACCATCCTAATGATGACAGTTTTCTTTTTTTATCATGTAAAATTTTCTCATGCAAACTTTCCCTTTTTATTTACCCTGTTTTCTATTTCTAGCAATTTTGAGTGGGGGAAAATGGACATATTTTAAAAATTTATTATTTGAAAAAAAAAAAAAAAATCCTTGCTTGAGTCAATGGACAAGACCAGGCTCACAGATAAAGTGATTGACAGCTTGCTGATAATGTCATATATGGCATGAAAAAAGCTGACTGGTTTCATATGCTGTGCTTCTTACCAAAACAAGCATTTGTTTTTATGGAGTATTTCAACAAGTATTTGATTTAATGGAGAAGAAGTACTCATCTCTGTGAGCTATGTCCACAATGACAGGCTAAAGAATCAGTCATGTGATTAATAAAATACAATTACTGTTACGTTTAAACCATGATTGTGACTTAACCACCGTGAATCACCATTGTTATTATTACTACTAGTTACTGAGTCTCTACCACCTGCCAAGAGTTTAATCCTCCTGTAACCTTACGAATTGTGTCCTTATGTAACTCAAAAGAAAAATTATTTTAAAATGCAGTGACTGACTTAACCAAAGATCTGACTTAACCAAAGGTGCTCAGAATTCACAGTGAGATAAGCAGGAAGGCCAACGTCCATTCTCACGAGGCACCTACAGAACAGTTTCCTAAACATAATTTAAATTAGGTCCCACCAACCAAATTTAACTGTTATACTCTGGGGTACTTTGGGAATAACTGTATAAGTCAATCCTTGTGAGCAGATGGAAAATGAAATGTGGCAGACAAAGACATTTAAGTGAGTAGTTCAGAGTATCAATTTTCATCTTCCATTATGGCTACTGAAGAAATTAAGGTTTTGCTTTTGAAACTTCTTTACCATTTCTCTTCCTGATGGGTTTTTCATCTGCTTAGCTGTTGTTGTTGTTGTTGTTCAGTGATTAAGTTGTGTCCGACTCTTGGTGACCCCATGGATGGCAGTACGCTAGGCTCCCCTGTCCTCCACAATCTCCCAGAGTTTGCTCAAATTCATGTCCACTGAGTTACCCTAAAAAATTTCCCAAAAGTACCATGTGCCCATAACAGTAAAAACTTGGTCACAGATGAATCTTGGGTCCATGAACCCATTCAAGCCACATGAAAAGGTTCCCTGGGTTTCCACACTTAACATCTCTGCACTCACTGGATGCTCAAAAGCTATTCAAACAAATCAAGTTCCAGGGAAGTTGCCAAAGGAAAATTATTCTAGACAAAGCTAAAGCAATTGTTAGCAATGCATAATCCGTATTCGACAGTATCCCTGAAACACCCCCTGACCCATCACGTCTGAAGATGCCCACAGGTAAAGCAGACACTGTTAGTTTGGTTTTGAAGTCTGTTTCCTGAATGGTTAGACACTTTCTTCTCATTTACCATCATTCATCAGATTTTTAAATACCTTCAGTTTATCCAGAGGAAAATTAAGTACCAGGCTGCACAATTTAGAATCATGAATAAAACATAGAATTTCAGAAAGTCAAATCTTGTGACCTGGACTAGGAATACAAAATTTTTTCCCTGTTTTCTGTTACTGTATAGAGAGTAAGCATTTGCCCAGTTAAAACAAAAATTACCAAACCCTAAAACTAGTATTGTTTAGATTTCTGACTTTAAAAATCTGTTTGACAGAGCAGGCTTTACTACACTGACATCTTAATAGTAACCAAAGTCCTGTTCCCGCTAAATTTTGGCTTGGCAGCCCCAAAATTTGCTAAAAGCCTAAACTTCCTGGTTAAGAATTCTGTACCTTAAGAGCATTCTGAAGTGACACAGTGCAATAAGGAAGCTGGATTAAGTAAGTCCTTCAGATTGCTATTCTTATCACAGAAACCAAGCCTTCTGCAAAACGAGAATAAGGAGAGTTACTAATTTTCTCAGGGGCTTCCCAGGTGGTGCTGTAGTAAAGAATCTGCCTGCCAATGCAGAAGACACAGGTTCAATCCCTGGGTCGGGAAAATGTTCCTTGTAGCAGGGGACCCCAACCACCGTCCCTGCACCCCTGGGCCACACAGCAGAGGTGTGTGGAGGGCAGGCAGGTGAGCGAAGCTTCGTCTGTATTTACAGCTGCTCCCCATCACCAGCATTACTCCCTGAGGCCTGCATCCTGTCAGATAAGCAACAGTATTGAATTCTCATAGAAGCTCAAACCCTACTGCTCTTGAGTCATCCTGAAACCACCATCCCCTGTCCTCAGTCTGTAGAAACACTGTCTTCCACCAAACCAGAACGCTGGTGCCAAAAGGGTTGGGGACTGCTGCCTGATACCTTAGATTTGAATCTGATACGATACAGTACCGAATATGTCACTAAAAGTAAAATCTGATATTCTCACATTACCTCAGATTGCAACAAGCAAATAATGATTAGAACAGTAAATGAAAGGATCTGGTTTCAAACTATAAATGACAACATTTTCTAATCTTCTCATCTTTCTCATCAGGTTGGTTCTGCTGATGTGGTGAAGTTCATTTAGATAGCATCCTAGACATCTTTCACAGGTTTTGAGGGCCTCAAATTATGAGTTTCAAAATTTCACATAAAGCTTAATACCTGGCTTGAGATCATTTCAATAATTTTGAAGTCAAACCACATAGAAAGTACTTGACTCAACTTACCCAGTGGCTAAACGTTAAAGAATTGGTCAAAGAGTGTTCCAAACAAATCAATTCACTTAATTTTTCAAGTAGATCCAATTACTGTTGTCTTTTAAAAAATCCAAAGACTCCACCTATTGAGGAAAGAGAAAAAAACACAACAAAGTATAGCATTTAAACCAGAGGAGCATTATATCATCTATATATTAGTAACATGGAAATCAAAGCAAGATTATTATTATATATTCTAAGTAACTGTGCTACTTAAAACTGTAGAACAACAAAAGCATCTGGCAACTAGATGAAATTTTCCAGTTTGAAAATAAAAAGAATGTTCAGGCACAGAAAAAGCAATAAAATAACAATGTGTGAGAGCAGAAGAGTTTATTTTCAGTACTGATTGGCACACGGAAGTGATGACTATATAATGTCAGTTAGGATAAGTAAAATTAGAGATGAGGAAAAGATGTAACTGACTACTTTGGAATTCTATTCATTGATTCTTATTAATTTACTGATGCAATGAAAATGTGGAGGTTGCAGTTCTTTACAGCAGGCAAGTCCTAGTTATAGGCAATCTCTCTTGAGGAATATAAATGAATATCCAGATAGATCATTTGGGAGAATTCACTAGCATAAATTTCCAAATCATTCTTAGACTGTTACACCCTGTCTCCCACAGAAAGTGTTTACTAGAGACCCATAAACAGCTTAATTATGGTTCATAAGTAATATCAGTTAATTCTATTCATCTTACCCATAGATGTGTATTTTCTGAAGCTCAAATATTAACTTGCTATCTTAGCTTCAAGAGAAAGTTTGACAGAAGGCAAAGCTATATCTCAATTGATGAGAACCTAAGATAAATGGGAATCTGGGAGGCTAGGCAGAAGAGTGAGAAAACTGGACAGCTTCTGGCTACTTCTGAATCAGGTCCTCCCAGGGTAGATTAAGTAACTTTAAAGTTCTAGGACATAAGACACAACTATATTCCAGTGAAAGTTAAAAACCTATTGCAAGGTCATAAATATATATTTTTATAATGCAATTTGGAATTAACCACATACTGTCACTCCCCGAGTCCCACTACACATATTGTTAACAGAAAAATTGAGTTACCTCAGTTGTAAAAAAAAAAAGGTTTAAATAGATTTGTTACCCACTATTTGAAGGTAGATGCTCCAACAAAACAAAACAAAATTGTTCCTGCTAATGGAGAAGACAAATAGTAATAATAATACTAAGTAGAAATCCCCAGTTCCCATGGGAAATGTGTTTTCACTTCCAAGACAACCAATGTCTAGATGCTAGTCTTGCTGCTATTCAAGAAATAGTTATCTAGGAAACTCACGTGGATATGGTCCTCATTAATGGTGATAAATAGCCTTAATTATTATTCTAGGGTTCTTGCCATAACTATGACGAGACAAATGTCAAATAGTTTGGTTATTTTAATTACACTGGACCATTACATTGCTTAGGTTTAGAGCACCTAAACAATGAAATGCAAAATGGTACAATGCACATAATTTTCACATTGAGTATCTAAGAGCTGTGCAATATTTTTTTGGCACTTTTCCAGGCCCTTTATGAAAGAGTTAGTTATACAAAGGTGCTTTCAAACAACGTTGAGTAGCTAGTGTCCTATCATCTCTGGGTTCTTACACGATGGTTTTGTGCTGTCATACTGTTTAGGCTAGTCGCTTTCTAGGAAAAATCTGGCGCACTGCCCATCATGATACAGAATGACTTGAAGACCCTAAGAATCCTTTCCTCATTAATGCTTCAATGTATAATGTGAAACTGACCTGTACAAGTGTCTAGATCTACCACCGCTCTGTTCATTATTTAGATGAAATATTGTTTTCTTAAATTATGTATTCATAGTTCTTGCTTCACTTCTTGCATCATTTCATGATTGGCCACCAAGCCAGAATCTTATTTAGGTTTTTCATTCACAATATAGCAAGTATGCGCTAGTTTCAAACTAACTAGGACTCTCTGAGTGGTCAGTGATTTCGAATTATTTAGGAATTTTTCAGCATGAGTGCTCCCTACCAAGCTTCAAAAGCAGTAAGTACAAAATATATTAATTATATGTATGGATGATTTAGTTAAATGATTGTCGTAATTTACACAGAAGGTACAGATATGTTGCCTGTGTAACAAGTGAGCCCCATGTTTGCAAACCACGATACAACATTCCTTAGAAATGACTAACAACTGAGAGATGATGGTTGATTCCCTATAATTCTTACACCATGCAGTAGTACCTATCTAAAATAACTTTGTAAGCTGATGAAAGCAGTTGAATCTACACCTCCTTCCATTCATTTTGTTTTTATTGCCTGCCTTAAAAGGAAAACAAGACCAAAAATAAAAAACAACCCCACCTCAGTCAGTGGTATTTGGGCTCCATCAGAAAATCTAAATACATTTGAACTTTGTATTTCTGTCAAGTATGTGGCCTAAACAATAGAGTAATTTATCATTAGCTAATATTTGATTGTGCTTGTCACCAATTGGCCTAGTTTAGTCATTTTTGTGTAATAAATCCATATATCTACAATGCTGGATTAGAGTGACTTTCTCTGGTTGAATGGTTCCCCATGTAATAGACAGGAACCATGCTCCCTGAATTGACAAGGCTACTCTAAGAACACTTCAGCTGTCCAAGCTGTTGCCACAGTGAACATAGTAAATCACTCTCTCAGGAGCATGGAAAACTACCCTTGAAGAGAATGAAGGGTACCTTGGAGTCAGTGTGTGAACTGTAATGTCTTCACAGCCCTGTGCTATGGATTAGTGGTCATGGAGATTCCTCCTTGCACTGAGGATGAGGCTGAGGCCCAGGAGGTTGCAGACACTTGTCCTGGGCCACCGCCGGGAGGGAGGTCTCCTGACTACTCCTCCACCATTTTCCCCTTTACATCACAGAGCTTCTTTGCTTTCTGTAAGCAAAAGTTCAATAATCTTGACCAGGAGCTTACTGAGGACCAACGACAGTAAAGACACTTCTCAGTTTAGGAAGAGAAGATAATGGGTGCAAAGTGAGTGCGAATAGGCCCACAATTACCACAGGTGTCACACTACCCTCTTGAGCATAGTTATAGTCAAACGACTTCTTTGAAAACTTAATAAAAAACTGGCCAAGAAGAATAAAGAGACTGAGAATACCTTGAGACTCTTACATACCCAAGATATTTGGGCATATTTTGGCAGAGCTCCAAAATAACATTTAGAAAGCAGTGTCCTAACAGCCAGAGTTATTAGCACAGCTGCCTTACTGGGTCATAAATATTATTTTTCCTTATAAATACATAACAACATTGAAGACATTTTCAACCAGAGAAGCACCCTTAATCCTACCATGCAAATGCAATCATATTCATTAAAAAAAAAATCTAATCCAGTATTTATTTTCCCCCATGGAACCTGCTTCAGTATTCTTGCCTGGGAAATCCCATGGACAGAGGAGCCTGGAGAGCTTACCATCCATCGGGTCCCAAAAGAATTGAACAGGACTTAGCAACTAAACGGTAACAACAAAGCATATTTTCACAAAGATGCTCTCCTAACACTCTCATGCATCTCACGCATAATTACGCATTCTTTTTTTTCATTTAACATTTCATAAGCACATTCTATATTTCCACATAAGTCACAAAGTTCACATTTTCATCAGCCATATAGTATTCCATCAGTTCAGTTCAGTTCAGTTGCGCAGTCGTGACCAACTGTGACCCCATGGACTGCAGCACACCAGGCTTCCCTGTTCATCACCGGATCTTGCTCAAACTCATGTCTATCGAGTAGGACATGACATCACGGTCCATAGGGTTTGCATACTTACTTAGCCATTTCCTTAATCATTCCTATGTGTGGGAGTATTTTAAATATTCTCATTTGCTTTTTTTTTAATTTTTATTTAATTTTTAACACCAAAAACATTTTGTATTGGGTTATAGTCCATTAATGATGCTGTGATAATTTCAGGTGACAGTGAAGGCACTCAGCCATACATACATCTCATTTACTTTTAGCACTAGCAACACAACGTTTCCCTTAAAACATTAACAAAAATACGATTATTAAAGCAAAGGGTATGAATGTTTTATGGCCTTCATACAAAAGCCTTATGGATGTGAAGAGATTGAAATGACCTACAAAGTCACCAGCAACATATGAGCATTCTACTTTCACCAAACTTCCTCACCGTGGCATGTGATTAATTGTTTTTGATTTATTTAATATAAAATGGCATTTCAGAGTTACTTTTCTATTTTAATGGAAATCATTATTAATCTCATATTTTAAGATAATTTTATTATTTCAACTTTAATATAAAATTTAATTCTATGCATATAATTTGACTATTTTTAAGTTCTACGTTTTATATGAATTTAAATGGTCTTCAATATAATAAACACATTAATTGTCTACAAATTGTCCTGTAAGTTTATTGTTGGATATTCACCAGTTAATATGTCTGGCGTGTATTTGGATTCTCAGTGTGAGGTATATATTCAAAGATTTTTGACAAATCCCGAGCTCCCATAATCCTGCTGACTAAGCTTGGTGTGTTATACTTTACGTATAGACTGTATTATTATGGGTTCATTTCTGGCTTCCTCAATCTGTTACCTTGATCTACATATTTAAAAGGGAATGTTTGTTCAGACCTAGCAAGTCTTATGTGATTGGCATTGAGCAATATAGTTTTCATGTGCATTATTCCATGAACTTGTGTGTGTGTGTGCATTAGGTAATTTTAATTATTGTTACTGTTCCATAGTATGTTTGAATATACAGTAGGCCTACATTCTATTCCCTAGTCTCTTTTTTTCAAATATTACTTGATATTTCCTTGTGTGAACACGTATACTTGAGAAATCCTCACCTATTTTCCCAGATCATATTCTTTGGTTAAGTGCATTTTCCACCCTCTATATTCAGCCATACCCAAACAATTCTCATTAGCAGTCTGAAAAGAATTGTGTTGAATCACAAATATAAACATCTGTTCAATATTTTGTTTTCTCATGTGAAAATAAAACATAGTATATTATATGCACCTCTCCATCTACTACCTTTCAACCCTTATATTCAGTAAGCATTCACATGTCTTTTCCTGTTGTGTCTTTCCTCATTTCCACTTCACTTGCTTGGAAATATTTCATTCTCAAGTCCAGCTACTAAGCTGCATTAATTCCTCACAAAGTCCCCTGAATAATACCCTGTACGTGTAGATGAACACTGATGAAATACAAGACAAGTATTTTAAGTCCTATCTTAAATAAAACATCTTAATTGTCTCAACAAAAATGAAAATAACCTGTCTGTAAATGAGACAAGCACCACAAAATAATAGCTCCAGCAGCCACTTTATTTTCTTAGGATATTTACAGGACAAAGTCCTGAGTTCATTTAAAATGAAGCTGAATGACTGAGGTTACCAAATATCCTCCTCTTCTCCCTCCATCTTAACCAATATCTCTGATTTCTGTTCTCTGTGAAATACGTTTGGATTAAAAGGGAGAGAAAAAAAAATAGGGAAATGTAAATGACTTAAATAAAATATTTTAAATGTAAACTTGACTGAGAATAGTCCACATGTTGTTATATTAATACATCATAATTAAATCCACACATTATCTTCCTTGGTTTAATGAACCTAAACTTTCTTAAAAAGTCTTATATTTTATGAAATCTAGAACTGTAGATACTATGGTGAAAAGGGGGGAGAAGGAATGGGAGGGGAGAAGGCAGAAACATCTGTCTTGTGAAGGTAGGCAAATAAGGACAGAAGCCATTTTCCAACCACACTTAGAAAGACACACTTCGTGTCAAATCGAGTGAAAGCATGAATGATGTGCTTCTCCACTTTCCTGAAGAAAAAACACGTAGAAAATGTGGCAAATATTTAATCTGAGCCTTGTTTCCTAAAAGACTGCAAGATGCCCACAAATTTTCTTTCCCAGAGTTCAAAATAGCAAGCTGAGTGGGTGTAAGCACTTCAAGTGCAAAGTAGAAAAAAAAAAAAAAAAAGGTAACTAAGGAAAAGGAAGTCATACTTCTTGCTCCTCAGTTTGAGAATTTTAAAAGAGGTCCTTTAAAGGAATTTTAAAGATTTGGATCTAGCATCTGCCTGGAATCAGAACACAAATACAGTCCTGAACACGTAAATGGAGCCCTTCGGCCACTTTTAAATGGTACAGTGTCCATGTAAAGATCATATTTACAACCTCATTGTTACAGTAAGAGCGTGCAGTTTCTATTCAGTTACAACCAGATCCCTAAATACAGCAGTGACAGAAAGGGAAAGTCAGTTGAAGGACCATGGGGGTCGCTGCCACACCCAGGAAGAAGGATCTTCTTCAAGAACAGGGCTACGAAAACTTTATGGTGCATACGAGTCACCAGGGGAGCTTGTTAAAATGCAGACCCTGATTCTACAGGTTTGGGTGGGGTCCAACTTTCTTAAAGTTCCCAGGAGATAGTGATACACTTGCCTGAGGTCTATACTTTAAGAAGCAAGGCTCTAGTCAATCACAATGGCTTACTAACTGCCAGACAACAGAAATAATAATCAACAACTACAAATGTTTGCAAGGCACCTAACAATGCGTTATGTGTTAGAGGTGATAACCAAGTGCATATGATTAGCCCTAAGCTAACCCATAAGAAAGAAACTGAAGTTGCTCAGTCATGTCTGACTCTTTGCCACCCCATGGACTCCTGGGGTTTTCCAGGCAAGAGTACTGGAGTGGGTTGCCATTTCCTTCTCCAGGGGATCTCCCCGACCCAGGAATCAAACCCAGTTCTCCCACATTGTAGGTAGACGCTTTACCATCTGAGCCACCAGGGAAGTTCTATAAGAAACCATAAGAAACGATTAAAAAAAAATTAAGTGATAAATGCTAAAGAGTGTGGTAATGATTCTAGAACAATAGGAACTGAAAACAGGAAGAGATCAGACAGGGCTGGAATAGTGGCAAGGGGTTTCAAAGAGCCAGGTAGACTTGGTCGAGCCTGCGGTTGGGAGGATGTGGATAGAGAAAGAGCCGGGGACCAGAAAAGGACATTCTAGAAGGGAGCTATGTGCCTGGAGTTCCAATAAGAGAAAACTACATCACTTGCTTTCTAGCTGTAAATATCATCATTAGAAATTTTAACCAGAATTCATTTTCAACCAAGTTTAGGGAACTTCTGACTTTGTTTAAAATGTGTACACTTGGGATTACAATGCTGTTTTGGGACAGTAAAGCAACAGGAAATCTTGTTTTAGTCTTGAATTTTCTTCATTGACAATACCATGTGTCATTAATGACATTTGATAGGTGTAAGCCTGGTAGCACAAAGGTCTCATTTTTGTATATATATTTGGCTTCCCTGGTAGCTCACATGGTAAAGATGCAATGCAGGAGACCTGGGTTTGATCACTGGGTTGGAAGGATCCCCAGGAAAAGGGAATGGCAACCCACTCCAGTATTCTTGCCTGGAGAATTCCATGGACAGAGGCGCCTGGTGGGCTACAGTCCATGGGGTCACAAAGAGTCAGACACGACTGAGTGGCTAAACACCTATTTATAATATATGCCTCTGATTAATCTATGTCTTTAATAATGAATGATTTTAACAGCATTAGGATAGAACTTTTCACTATAATAGAATTAATAATTTTCTGTTATTCAGAGTGTTTCCTGTTATTCAGAGTCTACTTTTATTATAAAAATAAACAATTTTTTCTCCTAGAAGATACTTTTGGATGGCACATACCCACACAACACCCCCACTTCCAGCAATATTCTTCCTTTTTCTCCCACACTGGCTGACAATGGGAAGAAAACATATCCAGAAACAGAATGAAATTATTAATGAATTATATCTGAGGGCTTTGGGTTTTTTTTTTTTCCAAAAAAGTCTCCTTAAAGAGATTTTCTCACCAACCCCCAGTAGGTCAGATATATTGATCCAACAGAAAAGGAACAGAGGATTACAAGGGTCGATATAAACATGGAAATTCGAACTCTAAACTTTTTTTACTGAAGAAAATTATAGGGAGATGAGGGTACCTGTAAGCTGCGGGAGGGAAGAAAGCATTTGAAAGAGAAACTGTCTTTTAGTCTCAAGGCAGGTCAACACTCTCATCAAGTTCCAGTTCTGTCTTTGGCACTATCAAACTTACCGTGTGTGCACGCTAAGTCACTTTAGTTGAGTCCATCTCTATGGACTGGATCCTGCCAGGCTCTTTTGTCCATGGGATTCTCCAGGCAAGAATACTTGAGTGAGTTGCCAAGCCCTCCTCCAAGGGATATTCCCAACCTAGGGATCGAACTTGCATCTCTTACATCTCCCGCATTGGCAGATAGGTTCTTTACCACTAGCAGGATGGGAAGCCCTTCAACCTTATCACCTTATCATAAAGAGCAAGAAAAGATATGTGGGCTACTTGCAAATACTACACTTCATGTGAACATTAAAAGCCGTGATTGTGGTTTAATTACAACTACTGAAAGAGGAGAGTGAAAAAGTTGGCTTAAAGCTCAACATTCAGAAAACGAAGATCATGGCATCTGGTCCCATCACTTCATGGCAAATAGATGAGGAAACAGTGGAAACAGTGGCTGACTTTATTTTTCTGGGCTCCAAAATCACTGTAGATGGTGATTGCAGCCATGAAATTAAAAGATGCTTACTCCTTGGAAGGAAAGTTATGAGCAACCTACACAGCATATTAAAAAGCAGAGATATTACTTTGTCAACAAAGGTCCATCTAGTCAAGGTTATGGTTTTTCCAGTGGTCATGTATGGATGTGAGAGTTGGACTTATACAGAAAGCTGAGCCTCAAAGAATTGATGCTTTTGAACTATGGTGTTGGAGAAGACTCTTGAGAGTCCCTTGGACTGCAAGGAGATCCAACCAGTCCATCCTAAAGATCAGTCCTGGGTGTTCTTTGGAAGGACTGATGTTGAAGCTGAAACTCCAGTACTTTGGCCACCTGATGTGAAGACTGACTCATTTAAAAAGACCCTGATGCTGGGAAAGATTGAGGGCAGGAGGAGAAGGGGACAACAGAGGATGAGATGGTTGGATGGCATCACCGACTTGATGGACATGGGTTTGGATGGACTCCGGGAGTTGGTGATGGACAGGGAGGCCTGGCGTGCTGCGGTTCATGGGGTGGCAAAGAGTCAGACACGACTGAGCGACTGAACTGAACTGACTGACTGTGCCTTCTGTTTCTGTCCTATAAAACTTCCCTGTGCTTGCTGGAAGATGAAATTTAGGTAATGGATTATGGCAAAAGTTTCCAAGTTCAAAATCTGTAAACTTGAACATGGTGAGATACATTCATAACTACTGCTGTGCTAAATAAGGCCCTGGGTGTGATTCCTGAATCAGGAAGATGCCATGGAGGAGGGCCTGGCAACTCAATCCAGTATTCTTGCTGGAGAATCCCATGGACCTGGTGGGCTACAGTCCACAGGGTCGCAGAGTCAGACAGGACTGAGCAACTGAGCAAGCATGCTCGCACACACACACACACACACACACATTCAGGATGCACCAGTGGTTACCTACTCCCCCAACCTAACCCACATAGGCATACACTCATAATGACAAAAAAAAAAAAGAGATTACTATGAGACTGTTAACCATGAATGGCTGCAAAACACTAAGAAGAAGGCAAACGGACATGCCCTAATAAGATCACGAGGTTTATCTTCTACAAATCTCTTCCTCTTTCTATTCTGAACCCTTTCAGGTGTCCTCCCCTAACTAGGTCAGGGATCGTGAAAGCAGCACTCCCCATCTACTGCAAAAAAAAAAAAAGAGCTAATAATCTTTTTCATACTTGGCTGCTGAAAATGTAATACATTCTCACTAGAAAAAGAATTTACTTTATGAAAACAAACAAAAGTACTTGGGACAGGATAAAACTTATTACAAACCAATAAATAATGGCTGGTGATGAGGTTTATTTGGGGAATGCATTTTACTAGAATAAAAGTAAGAAACCCTCCATCCCTTTGGGAGATGCTGTTATTAATACCTTGAAGACCGTGTGCAAGGTACCGTGTCCTCTAAACCACCACAAGACATGGTCTGCTCTCAGTTTTGTGAGACCATTGCTCTTTGAACCGAACTGGCCCTTCTGAAGACAGTTCCTCAGTGAGACATATCCTCGCCCTCTCCTTCTCTCTTCCCTATCCCCCGCCCTCTGGTTTGGATCTGGCCTTTTGCTTAGTCATAAGACATAGCCCCGCGTTTTCTTCTCTCACATCTCTCCCTATAATGCTCTGTGTTTATGCGTCCACCTACTTTTAGAAACACCCACCCGTATTTATCAGCAGTTTTAAGAGTTAACTTTACAGCAGCACAGACTTCTAACTGCAAGCCTGCGACCACTGTGGAAAAAGGTTTGGTGAAAGAGAGATTTCCCAAGCCAGAACTGATGTCCTCACTAACCGGGCTGCCAGGCCTAGATCAAATGAAGGTCGACGCACAGTCCCCAGAGGAGGCTGTTCAACTCGTTGGGTCGGTTACCCTGAGCCCTGCCAAGGAGGCCCTGCAGACTGACAGCCGACCTGGCAGAGCTGGTGTCTTCCCCTGGGCGGGCAGAGAGGCCCTCCCCCAAGGACGGGCACCAAGAACCGGCAGAGGCTGAGCCCAGCTGAGCGGCTGGGGGCAGCCACTTGGGGCGACACAAAGGCAGTTCCCTCTGCCTCGAGAGGCTTAGAAAGCCCTGATGATGACTTGGGCTGTCGAAATGTGTACTATGAGACAGGTCGTCCCTCCTGGCACTGTGGGTGCATGAAGCCCAGGCCAGGGCAGCAACAACAGCCTGGCCTGAGGACAGCCTGCTCCTTACATCAAAGCTGGAGGCCCTGGGAGGCTGGCGAGCAGCCAAAGACGCAAAGAGCAGCAGGAGAGTGTGTTGCCTTAGGATAATAGCAAACTGGGACAGGGTAGAGACTGAATTCTAAGCACCGGGGAGGTCTGCTCAGAGATTTTACCCTCTCCTGTCAGGGATGTGATTTAATTTCCTTTGAGGAAAAATTGAAAGGGAGAAAAAGAAAAGAATATACATTCCCAAACCTTCTGTCTGCAAAAGCAGACACCACAATGCAAGTTAATGCACTCTGGTCCTTTTCAGCTTGCAGCCACTGTCTAAAACAATAGGGCTAAGTGAGATGTGACATTCTCCCGTCCATCGTAACAGGGCATTAAGTCGAAGGGGTAATTAAGATCATTGAAATGCAAACATCACTGTTCCATTGCTAATATCCTCCCAGATATTTCCCATCAATTCTGTTTAATTAGAGGAGCACCGCATGTTAATTATAACCTGACAGTTTTATTTATTTGACAGGACACAGCATAGAGTCTCATTTTAAGTAACAAGAATAAGAATTTACATTGAGGCTTTGAACTCTGTCACAAAGATGACTCAGCTCTCGGTCCTAGAATGTTCTACCCAGAAAAGTTGACCCAACTTGCTCCCTGGTGGCTCAGTGGTAAAGAATCCGCCTGCTAATGCAGGAGACATAAGAGACATGGGTTCAGTCCCTGGGTCGGGAAGATTCCCCTGGTGGAGAGGGCCTGGCAACCCACTCCAGAATTATTGCCTGGAGAATCCCATGGACAGAGGAGCCTGGAGGTCACAAAGAGTCAGACATGACTGAAGTGACTTAGCATGCATGCACGCACACACAACAAAAATGGGAGTTCATTCAGGAATTAATTATCTTCTCTCTTCCTCACTTTACTGTATAGCTTTTTGCATAAAAACATACAGAAAATAAGGTAAGAAAGAAAACTCTGGAAGGGAGTAAAGAAAAATATATCCATTACTCTCCCTTCTGTAATCTTAAAATGTGATTCCTCAGGACCAGGATAGATGCTGTGAATGAACGGAAGCCCTTTCAAGGAAGCAAGCATCACAAGGGAACATGGCACCTATGGGCCAACCAGTGACTGGGTGTCTCCGTGAGAACCCGCACTGAGTAAATCCTCCTTAGAACAGAGAGGGCCTTGTGAGCGTTCCTCCAGAGGAAATGAATACAAGTTGAGGTCACTCAACCCTAATCCACCCTGTACATCAGGGTGATCCTTCCAGCCACACATGCTCCACTAAGGCGGTAGTTCGTCAGGGCCCAGCGAGTCACCCCTAGTGGCATGCTGGGGGTGGAATAACTTACAACTCCTTGCTCATCCGGTGTGGGGAAGGCCAAGGTACAGAGTTTTACTTGATTGCATAAAATGTAGAGCTATTTTCAGCTTCTGAATCATCGCTCTGGCTCTTTTACCAGTCCTAAAGCCATAGTACAACCCTATTCAATTTTAACTTATTTGAACAGAAGCAAACCCTTCAACTTAATCCTGAGGAACTTCAAAAAAAGATGAAACTGTGAAATGGAAGAGGGAAAAAAAAAAAAAAGCTAAAAGAGTTTTACAAATATTTGCAATTTAAAATGGTCACCATTGGGATGCAGTGGTTCCCTTCTACTATCTTGGAACTCAATATACAAACCCTGAACAATTAACACTTAGCAAGACTTGGGTGCCTGAAGACACAAAGCAATTTTGTTTTAGTTACACTTCTAAGACTTCGAAGAGAAACATTAAATAATGGAGATTTTTTTTAAACTGCTAACTGATATAGGAAGAACCTTAGCTATTTCTGTAATAATTCCACTGGGATTTGTGCTGGATATTATAAAAACAGGATGTTTTGTTTGTTGTTCCTCATAAAAGACTACCAAACCAGTTATAAAGCTACAAAAGACAACAAAAAGACAAATCTATGTGAAGTATTTATGAAGCCTGATGGAATTTTTATTCGTGTATTTAAAATTTTTGCTGAATGTGGGATGACCTCTGGAGACATATTTCTTGATTTTATGAATGCCAAAAGGGAAATAGTTACATAACATAATTCTGCAGTGGTCCAATATCAGAGTGCAGAGAACTTAATCTTAAATACAGGACAGTCAGAGATGAGTCTTCAATGCTAGGACCTTTTAGTTTTAAAATTAACATGGATTAACCCATTAATACCTGTCCCATTTAGATAGAAGCTGATCCCAATAATATAAGATTCCAATAGCAAACTTTTTTTTTAATACTCCTTTAAGGCAATGTGATAAAGCTACTGGTACTAAAGGATAATATTAGTGTATTTAGAGATGATTTTGGAGAATGCAATGGCACCCCACTCCAGTGCTCTTGCCTGGAAAATCCTGTGGATGGAGGAGCCTGGTAGGCTGTGGTCCATGGGGTCGCTAAGAGTCGGACACAACCGAGCAACTTCACTTTCACTTTTCACTTTCATGCATTGGAGAAGGAAATGGCAACGCACTCCAGTGTTCTTGCCTGGAGAATCCCAGGGATGGGGGAGCCTGGTGGGCTGCTGTCTCTGGGGTCGCACAGAGTTGGACACGACTGAAGCGACTTAGCAGCAGCAGCAGCAGAGATGATTTTAAGTGGGTAGGACAAGCACACCCAGATACACAATCTTATCTGTGTGTGTATGAGGGGAAAGAAGGAGGATGCAGCAGGGTTGCTATTGTTGTTGTTCAGTTGCTAAGTCGCGTCCAACTCTTTTGCAACCACATGGATATAGCCGCCAGGCTCCTCTATCCATGGGAGTCCCCAGGCAAGAATACTGGAGGGGGTTGCCATTTACTTCTCCAAGGGATCTTCCCTTGGAGGGAACCTGAGATGGAACCCGAGTTCCTGCATTGCAGGCAGATTCTTTACTGCTCAGCCACCAGGGAAACCAGAGCAGGGGTGATCACTCTGTAAATTAAATCATGATTTTTCACTACTTCTGCCTAAGTAAACAGAAGCCTACATATCATCCCCATATCCTGACCCACATAGCTCCACTTAGAAATGAAGAGTAAGTGGAGAGGAAGTGCATCTAGGAAACAATTACACCTAAATGTTCTCCAGGCAGACAGTTGAGTTCTGCACTGTTCATTCAGAAGCCTTTTGAAATAGCTGGAAAACCCACGCAAAAAACTATACCTGCTACCAGGACTCTGTGAATGAGTCTCCATTCAAGCCAAGTCCAAATACCTGGTTGACCGTGAGTCTAGGAAGGAAATAAAGGCTTCCCTTCTCTTCTTTTAGTTCTAGGAGCCATAGCTAATCAACAAGGTTTCATTTTCTATACAACTATAAGGAAATGTCTTTTTAATATCCAGCCACTTACAAACTATTCTGCCTGGTGAAATAAAAACTGTTTCCTATTTCAGTATCTATAATTTGCAGTTTCTGTCACCTGCTAACATACTCAGCAACCATTTTCTCAGGAGCTGTCACACACCAGGCACTGTGCTACATCTGAAGGTCCACACATGTGTTTTCTGACCTCAACAAACACCTGGTGTGCAGGTAGGAGGGAAAGTGCCATAGTCCGGGTTACAGCAGCACCCACAGGAGAGTGCGGCACAGAGGTCAAAGAAGGGCTGAGCATGAAGACACTGGAAATGGCCTGGAGTAATAGCAGAAGCTTGTCAGGCAGATGAACAGAAAACCAGGTTTGGGAGGAAGCAGTATATTTGGTTTTAGAACAAACTAGATTTGAGGTTTTGAGGTGCCTTAGGAATATTCAGATAGGGACTTTCTTGGTAGTCCAGTGGTTAAGATCCCACGCTTTCAATGCAAGGGGCACAGGTGTGATCTCTGGTCAGGGAACTAAGATCCCATATGCCACACAGAGTGGCCAGAGAGAAAAAAAAGAATTTTCAGACAGATATGTCCAAGCAGACAGCAGGATATATAGATATAAAACCCACAAGAACATGGGAGCTGAAACTCAGTTTGGAAGACCACTAGCATCATTGATATCTACGGTAATATGAAGCAATGGGCCTTGGGAGGTCATGGGCCAGGTCATGATTTGGGAAGCTATAGACACAAGAGGCCTAGGGGCTACACTCTGGGGAGAGCCACAAAGACTGGGGAGTAGAGAAGGGGTTGAGGACAGAGGTGGGCACCAGGTCACCAGCATCACAGACCCAAGTGGAGAAACAATTACATGACAAATAGTACCAAATACAAACCAAAAAATAGAACAAATAAGTCAAAGATTTCACCAAATTTCAAAATTAAGAGGTTACTGAGATTCCTTTCTAAAGTAGGTAGTCAAAACTGTGATGCAGTTGAGAGGTAACTTGGGAGGTAGAAAATCCATTAAGATCATTGATTTCAGCTTGCTTGTTTGTTTACTTCCAAAATGTAAAATATTTGAACATGCTTAATCTTTCAAGTTGGGAGATCTATTTAGAAGCCATAGCCCTGAAAAGAAAAAGTGTTCTAACAAGATTTTACTGAATTACACTTTGGCCACAGTGGAGAGACAGTTAAAACTTGACTGTGGGAAAGTAAAATTTCAAATTCTCAACAATTAATTAATGACTTACAATATTTTGGGGAACCAAAAGGAATCAGTAAGAAATTACACAAAACTGGGAATACCAGACCACCTGACCTGCCTCTTGAGAAACCTCTATGCAGGTCAGGAAGCAACAATTAGAACTGGACATGGAACAATGGACTGGTTCCAAATAGGAAAAGGAGTACGTCAAGGCTGTATATTGTCACCCTGCTTATTTAACTTATATGCAGAATACATCATGAGAAACACTGGGATGGAAGAAGCACAAGCTGGAATCAAGATTGCCAGGAGAAATATCAATCACCTCAGAGATGCAGATGATACCACCCTTATGGCAGAAAGTGAAGAGGAACTCAAAAAGCCTCTTGATGAAAGTGAAAGAGGAGAGTGAAAAAGTTGGCTTAAAGCTCAACATTCAGAAAACTAAGATCACGGCATCTTGTCCCAGTGCTTCATGGCAAATAGATGGGGAAACAGTGGAAACAGTGTCAGACTTTATTTTCTGGGGCTCCAAAATTACTGCAGATGGTGATTGCAGCCATGAAATTAAAAGACGCTTCGTCCTTGGAAGGAAAGTTATGACCAACCTAGATAGCATTTTGAAAAGTAGAGACATTACTTTGCCAACAAAGGTCCGTCTAGTCAAGGCTATGGTTTTTCCAGTGGTCATGTATGGATGTGAGAGTTGGACTGTGAAAAAAGCTGAGCACCGAAGAATTGGTTGGAGAAGACTCTTGAGAGTCCCTTGGACTGCAAGGAGATCCAGCCAATCCATTCTAAAGGAGATCAGTCCTGGGTGTTCTTTGGAAGGAATGATGCTAAAGCTGAAACTCCAATACTTTGGCCACCTCATGCAAAGAGCTGACTCATTGGAAAAGACTCTGATGCTGGGAGGGATTGGGGGCAGGAGGAGAAGGGGATGACAGAGGATGAGATGGCTGGAAGGTATCACCAACTCTATGGACATGAGTTTGAGTGAACTCCGGGAGTTGGTGATGGACAGAGAGGCCTGGTGTGCTGCGATTCATGGGGTCGCAAAGAGTCGGACACAACTGAGCAACTGAACTGAATTGAACTGGAGACATTTTAAAAGTAAAACCACTAAAAGGCAAGGGTAAACGTTGGTCATAGGATTTTTCAAGCTGAACAAAACTTTACAGATTGGATATCCACTTAAATCACTTATTTTAAAACAGATTTTAACTCCATGCAATAATACCAACTTCCACTGGGAAATATCAAAACCATATTTAAAGTATGCAAGATGAAAGAAATTGGTCATGACAAAAAGGAGGTAATTCCTAAACCTGGCAGTTTTAGGATTCAAAGTTCCCAGTGAGTGTATCAGAAGGATTTCTGAAAGGGTTCCCTCAAGGGTGCACTGACATCCCATACTCCTAGCACCTCATGACTAACTCATCCTGCTCAGAATGATGTCATGTCCCTCAGGGGTCAGTCGTCACTCTGAAAGTTACTACATGACCAAGAAATCCTGAAAAGAGTAAATAAGAATTTATACCAAGGTAAAAAACAGTAGTGTCCATGTGATGACTTGTGTTGTGGCACGACTATAACTGAAAACCCAATTTCATTCATGTGATGAAAAAGTCAGGAAAAAAAGTTTCTTTAGAACTTTGGGAATGACTTATAAAGTCAGTTTCTGGGAAACATAAAAAATAATAGAAGCGCTTTTGTACTTCTTTTATAAGTTTAATTTATAGCTTTCCAACTCCCTCAGTCTTTATGTTTTAAATAAGAGATGATAAAGAAAAAAAATCACCCAGAGGAAGCATCTTTATCAGGCCTGAAATAAATAAGGCCTGGTAATAGGATTTAGGCTCCCGGCAAAGACTGGGATCCACCTGCCCTCAGTCTGGCAAGATTTAGGACTGTGGTTCCTTCACATGGAAGCACACGCATACACTGAGCATTACCTTCTTTCTTTACAAGAAGCAGCAGACGGGTTTGGCAGCCTAGACTCTGTTTAGAGTCAGACTTTCATAAAAAGGAACTTACAAGTTTGGGCTCACGGCTGAAAACATTAAGAAAATAAAAGATCTAGAAATAGTAACGGAGTTTGAAACAATCATCACGTAGAATGATATAAACATTTTATATCAACATTTACTGAGTCCTTGCGTCCCATCAGCGTACTATGATTCATGTGTATTTTCTCATTAAATTTTTCATGAGGCAGGCACCATTATTGCCTCCCTCAGAGAGGGCTTAAGGATCCAAAAGTTTAAGAAATGTGTCCGTGGCCCCATAGTAAACGCTGAAAATGCCTTTTTAATCTAGGGAGTCTGACTCTAAACCAACGCTCTTGAAAAGATATATATAGTGGCAACATAAAAAGTTTCTCGAGCTGAAGAAACCCAAACACCTTGTAATTGTGTGTGTGTGTGTGTGTGTGTGTGTGTGTGGCACTCAGTTGCTCAGTTGCATCTGACTCTTTGCAACCCCATGGATTATATCCTATATGGCTCCTCTGTCCATGGGGATTCTCTAAGCAAGAATACTGGAGTGGGTTGCCATTCCCTTCTCCAGGGGAGCTTCCCTATCCAGGGATCGAACCCAGGTCTCCTACATTTCAGGTGGATTCTTAACCGTCTGAGCCGCCAGAGAAGCCCACCTTGTAGTTACCTGCACTCAATTTTCAGTTCCACTTATAATTTTGATCTGGCAAATGGATCATAAGTGCCAAACAAAAAAAGTTTAATATATTGAACCATTCCTAATTATTCACTATCTATGTTGGGACTACTGAATCACATGGTCACAGGAGTTTCAAGGGGGTCAACCAGATCTACATATGACAATGATGGAAATGCTTTCAGGTACAGAATGAAGGTCATTACTCTAAATTTGGCAACAAAATCCAAATCTTTCTTATACAGCTCAAGAGTATTCTTTTACCCAGATCATTGTCCTAATTTACTTTGGCACTAAAAAGTGTTTATTACTATAAAGGATGACTAAAATTGATGGGTCTAGAGGACTTTATATGCCCATGTTCCACTAGATTAATTTTGGAGGGCATGCCATGCTCTCCTTCTCTAGAAAATACAATATTTCTTTGTTCTTAAAGAAAAGCCAAGATTTCTAAAAAGGAAACAAAATGTCACAGCATGACATTCTTTTCAATTTTGTTTTAACTTCATTATTGGAAAATGTCTATATTTTACTTTTCTATCAGGAAAAGAACTATGCTTTTCTTATAAAATGTTCATGGTGAATTTTCCCCCCTCATTTATTCAATTTTTCATTCAACAAAAAACTGTGTCCTCCCAAAGCCATGATTCTTGTCCTCAAGGAACTCAGGGGCTAGTGATGGAAAGACACTGAAAACAGATTGTTGCTGGTAAATCCCTAACAAAAGGCATGCTGTGTAATCAAGACACTATGTAATAGTATTGGAATAAGGCAGTGAGTGAGTGAGAGTCGCTAAGTCACGTCCAACTCTTTGCAACCGCATGGACTATACCCTGCCAGGCTCCTCTGTCCATGGAATTCTACAGACAAGAATACTGGAGTGGGTTGCCATTTCCTTCTCCAGGAGTAAGGCAACTCTTTCCTAAATGTACAGTATTTAAAATTGGGGATCCAAGCATCCCTCCTGTCATGATCTGAAGGCTCAAATTTAGGGGCGATTAAAACTGACACATGTCAAATCCACCACAACTATATATATATATATATATATATATATATATATATATAAACTATATATTAAACCATATGTTCCCAGATACCCTGAATCCAACTTGAAAATCACCGGTATAGATGTTTAGAAACTTTCCCAGAGACGTCATCAGCCACCATTCTCATACTCTAGTTGCATAGATTTATCACTCAGACTCATTGGAAAAGACTCTGATGCTGGGAGGGATTGGGGGCAGGAGGAAAAGGGGACGACAGAGGATGAGATGGCTGGATGGCAGCACTGACTCGATGGACGTGAGTCTGAGTGAACTCCGGGAGTTGGTGATGGACAGGGAGGCCTGGCGTGCTGCAATTCATGGGGTCGCAAAGAGTCGGACACGACTGAGCGACTGAACTGAACTGATAACATATTAATATGTGCAACTTGACAAATTTAGAGGGAAAGTGAAAAAAGCCCATATGATTATCAGAATTGGAAGACCCTTTCAAGTCTTGGAGTCACCATATTTTACATTGGATGTTTCTTGTTCAAAATGAAAAGCATTCCCATCTTTAACAAATTTAGTGTAAACATTTATGATTTGATATAGATACAAAAAGTAAGGTCATTATTGTACTTATATTTTAATTATCCAAATTCTTCTTAGTGTAATTGCATTCCTGTAAAACATATATCTTTTTTAAATTAAACTGTTGATTTTGTATTGAGGTACAGTAGATTACGACACCACCCTTATGGCAGAAAATGAAGAGGAACTAAAAAGTGTCTTGATGAAAGTGAAGGAGGAGAGTGAAAAAGTTGGCTTAAAGCTCAACATTCAGAAAACTAAGATCATGGCATCTGGTCCCATCCCTTCATGGCAAATAGATGGGGAAACAGTGGAAACAGTGTCAGATTTTATTTTGGGGGGCTCCAAAATCACTGCAGATGGTGATTGCAGCCATGAAATTAAAAGATGCTTACTCCTTGAAAGGAAAGTTATGACCAACCTAGATAACATATTCAAAAGCAGAGACATTACTTTGCCAACACAGGTCCATCTAGTCAAGGTTATGGTTTCTCCTGTGGTCATGTATGGATATCAGAGTTGGACTGTGAAGAAAGCTGAGTGCCGAAGAATTGATGCTTTTGAACTGTGGTGTTGGAGAAGACTCTTGAGAGTCCCTTGGACTGCAAGGAGATCCAACCAGTCCATCCTAAAGGAGATCAGTCCTGGGTGTTCATTGGAAGGACTGATGTTGAAGCTGAAACTCCAGTACTTTGGCCACCTCATGTGAAGAGCTGACTCATTGGAAAAGACCCTGATGCTGGGAGGGATTGGGGGCAGGAGGTGAAGGGGACGACAGAGGATGAGATGGCTGGATGGCATCACCGACTTGACGGACATGGGTTTGGGTAGACTCTGGGAGTTGGTGATGGACAGGGAGGCCTGGCGTGCTGCGATTCATGGGGTCAGAGAGTCAGACACAACTGGGCGACTGCACTGAACTGAACTGACAGTGGATTAACAATATTGTGATAGTTTCAGGTGAACAGTAAAGGGACTCAGCCGCACATATACATGTATCCATTCTCCCCCAAACTGCCCTCCCATCCAGGCGGCCACATAACATTGAACAGAATTCCATGTGCTATACAGTAGGTCCTTGTTGGTTATCCATTTCAAACACAGCACTGTGTACATGTCCATCCCAAACTCCCTAACTGTCCTTTCGTCCCGTCCTCCCCTCCAGGAACCATAAGTTCGTTCTCTGAGTTTCTGTTTTGTAAGTAAGTTCATTTGTACTGTTTTTCTTTAGAGGCCACTCATAAGGGATGTTATCTAATATTTCTCCTTCTCTGTTTGACTTACATCACTTGGTCCAACATATATCTTTCTTTTCCATTTCTAGGCTTGCTAAGATTCTAGCTGGTTTCTTATTGATTTCCTTCAGTTAGCATCTCAACCTATAGATGAAGGTGTTCTTCTTTTCCTCTTTTGGCAAACTTTGGCAGCCTAAGTACACTTGGCAGAGGTTAGACACAACAGCACGTCCAAATGGAATCCAAGGAGATTGCCAGATGCCTATTTTTTCCACATCAGAGAAGCAAACCCTAGCTGGCTCAGTTTGTCTGCCCGCCAAGTCTGGGACTTAGGGTGGGAAGGTTCCGTCCCGCTGGAAGGGAGAGTCTGAGCCACCTCCCCAAGGGTCTCTTTGTGGTTTGGGGGGAAGAATGTATTCAAAACAGGTGCAAGTTGGATGACTGCATCTCATCTTCCGGCCTGTCAAAGCAGTTCCACTTAAAGTAAACTGTGTTCTGAACATTTGCTTTGAAACCTACTATTTGAAATTTGGAACGTGTCCCTTTGTAACCAGTGTCACAAACAGTGGTTGGCATTCCAGGCTAGCCTTCAAAAGTTTATATAACCTGATTGAGAAGTAGCCTAAGGCAATGTAGTAAGTGGACTCTAGGGCCTGCTCACCATGTATGGCATAGCTTCTATCAGAAAAAAATAGTCACACTGGGGACTGGCGTCCTTAGATACAAAACTGCTCCTCACTGTTCCCTACACAGGCTGTGAAAATCTAAGTAGAATGCAAAGAGGTAAATAATGAAGACCGAATAGCCAGACATGTTCCCCAGGATTAGAGGGATGGCTCAAGGTCATCGGAAGGTCTCAGTGGCTCTAAGCTTTTACAGAGGATCCAGGGGCGGACCAGTTGCTGATGGCAAAGGACGTGGCAGAAAAGTGGAAGAGAAAGGAGGACGCAGAAAATAAGTGAATCGGAAGCAAGGGCAGTCCTGAAAGGGAGCTCCCTACAATTGAGGGTGAGAGGAAGAGAAAGGGAATTCCTGCCACAGCCAGCAGGGGAAATCCCCGGGTTAGGTTGCTATTCACTGTGTCACTGACAAGGAATGTTCATTATTTTGCAATTTAACCCTCCCAGCCCTTACTTTCTTACACTGTCTTCTTAGAGTCAAGCTGTATGTTGTTCATGACAGTGTGCTTCAGTCTGGTAGATAAGCCATCCTCTTCAGACTGACTGTTAGCCTACAGAGGTTCTCAACCCTTGTACACAGAGGGGCCATGTCTTGGGTTCTTTCTGGTTATCGTGACCGGGGAGGAGTTGCTATTGTCGTCTAGTGGGTAGAAGCCAGGACGCTGGAAATAGCCTACAGTGCACAGGAGAGTCCGCTCACAGTAAGTATTATCCATACTCTGAGGTCAACAGCGCCAAAGTGGAAAAGCCCTCTAAACTTTGTGCTGCAGTAACTTTTGTTACCTGTGAACTGCACCCCTGATGTGTTTAAGCAAGTGATGCTTAACACAAATCCTGCCGACTACACTATCACTCAGACTGCAGTGTGAAGACTACGTTTCCACTAAGAGAAATTCTGCAAACACTCAACAGCGCTATTCAGCATTATGAAGCATGACATTTGTTTTTTCACTGAAGCAATTAGAGAGAAAAGAGTAAGAGAGCCAAACTTAGAGAGGATGGCAGAAAGAGTCTGGCACAAACTTGGGATAGATATCACCTGGGTCACACTGCCGTTTTCTAGAGCGGTGTTTGGTACACGCTCCTATGTCAATGTAAATCCTGCCACCAGTGCCACATCCGGCTTCTTAGGCATTTCCAGGAATAGCAGCCGTATTCCTCCCCAACATCCGATGACAACCCAGGAGCATCAGCTACTTCCTGAAACGCTCACAGCTCCCCAGTATTAAAGTAATCATCTCCCCCAGGAAAAGCCTCACTGGGCTGTCTATGTGAAACATAATGAAAGCAGAGCCAATAATCAGGGCACAAAGAGTTCCACGACCCGGGCAAGCAACATAACCTCTTTCTGGCTCTCTTTTCAACTAAGTGAGTTTGACTTAGTCATCTCCAACCTCCCTTTCGATTCTCACCACCATGATTGTTTTCTCTCCAGATGGTAATGAGGAGAGGAGGCTGCTTCAAAGAAAAGTAGGTAAAACCACGTTGTGAAACCCTCCACCGTGAGGGCTCCAAAAGGCGGGGTGCCTGTGAACAAGAAGCAGACGAACTACCCAAACAGTAAGCAGTCCCCACAAGAGAACTCTTTTGGGCCCAAGCTTGACAGAGAGAGTCTCTGTTTATTTCAGAGCTATATTAGGAATGGGCCTTCCCAGGTGGTGCTGGTGGTAAATAACCCACCTCCCAATGCAGGAAGAGACGTAGGATCGATCGCTGGGTCAGGAAGATTCCCCTGGAGGTGGGCATGGAAACCCACTCCAGTATTCTTGCCTGAAGAATCCTCTGGGCAGGGGAGCCTGGCATGCTATAGTCCACAGGGTGGTAAAGAGTTGGACACGACTGAAGCGACTTAGTGTGCACGCACGTTACAGATGATGTTGGTAAGACATCAAGGGACAACCTCCACGTGTACACAGTGAAAAAGGACTAATCGTTACACATTGACCTTGTCAGCCTCTGTCTCCTGCACAGATAAGTATCACCTCCGAGCACCACTTTCTCATTAGGAAGAAGAGTACAGTGTGTTTTTAACCGGGTCTTTGTCAGAACCATTGCCAATGAAAACAAAATGGGAGGGACACAGCAATAGGAATTTGAGGGCCCTTTAGTAGTTAGCAAACACATACTTTACTTCTTAATAACTTTACTTTACTTTACTTCTTTTGGTAGGCGCCCAAGTTAGTTCCAGGGAACCGCTCAGCATTGCTGCTTGATCTACTGAGCTTGTTTTCATTCACCGCTCTACTGCAAGAATGAATATGGTTTCCCCTAGTCTCTCCCCTGAGATTTCTAGTCTGTGTTTTTTTCTGTTCATATGCTTAGTGAGGCTATTTAAAGAAATAACGTCAAGGACAGATTGAGGCTCCACCAAGTATGAAAAGCAAAAGGTTATATTTCTAGTTCTCAAGATTTTTTTTAAAAAATCTGAATATGAATACATAATTAAAAGTGCACCATGCTAGAGAGATAGATGAGAAGAAGAAAGAAATAAAAAGCCATTTTTCTCCCATTTCAACATGATCACAACTTCCCAGGGCTATGTTTTCCCAACTTAAAACGAGTATTTTAATATATGTTTGAAATAGGAAGCTTTTCTGATAAAGCATGTTTGTTTGCTGGGCTCGTTTGTCATCTTGTTTTTCTCAGTAAGAGCTGGTACTTTACAGAAACATCTGTCGTGTGCATTTGCGAGTACTTGACAATGGTTGTCTCATTACTTTTGGCCACATGCTGGCAAGAGGGGAGATGGCAGCTACTCCCGCCCCATCACACTAGGAAACAGCTAGCAAGGGGTTAAAAATAGGGTGACTTTCACACCCCTCCTATTCTACCTACTGCTCCCAGGCACACCCCCCCTCCCCCACTGAGAATCCCCTGGAGTCCTGTTACTGCCACCACCACCACCACCGAGACTGAAGCCTCGGTAGACAGTACTTTTGTGGTGAAACAAAAAGGCAGATGCAAGAGGCTGACTTCCCTTTCGTTGCAAATAACTCTGATAGGACCAGCATGCTACAAAAATCAATAGCAGTAACGACTGCCTTTTCCGGAGCAGCCTGGGCAATCAGCTGGACAGGGGGCATTGCTAAGCCCAGGCACACTGCCTGGATCAAGCACGGCAAACAAGCTTCACCGGAGAGAAGCGTGAGTAATTTACTTATTAAAGAGATAACTGTAAAGTCTGATACAAACAGACAAGCGTAAATCCTTCAACGCACAGACCAAATGCTTGACTTGGCGACCATAAAATGCAATGAGCGATCGAATCTAGGTTCCATTACTCCACTTCCAGAAGTTTAACGCCCTCCCTTTCTCCTTAAAAAGATGACATCTCCACGTGCACAAAGAAACGGCCTGCAAGGGAGTGCTCTGGTTTAGAGGGGCTCCCCGATTACACTGAACCCACACAGGAAGTGAAGGGAAACCTCAGTGCCTAGTCTGTACTAACCTAGTCTTCCGTGTACAGTGCAGATAAAGGGAATTGCTCTCTTTCAGTCTGGTTCTAAAATAATAAGTATTTCACCTTATTCCAAAGAACACAAAGCTAATCAATAAGTGCTCAAACAATCCCTTCTGTAATCATTTTTCCTGTTTCACAAATGCAGCAGCAAGCATACATTTGTGACATTCTGAGAACAAGAGACATCTCTATGACCTCAATGATTTTACTTTTTAAATTATATCTAATTGCCACCAACTAGCAAATACAAGCAAAAAATAAAGAGGTCTAAAACATTGTTAGAAAATGGGAGCTTGAGTTAACGAGCAACTTAGAAAAAAATATTATGTCACTTGCCATCCAATGTCATCTGTCAAGTTTTTAAAAAATCTAAGTATAGAGAGAATTTAAACAGTCCTGCTACAATAAGCTATTGTATGGTTCACAGGTCTGGGTCATTCACAGCTCCCGGAAATAACTGCATGGTGGCCAAATGCTCTTATTTTCTATGTTCTCACAGGCTTTCAGGACCTGTGCAAATTGTTTTCCAAGCACCATCCGGCCATAATGACCAGGTTACTACTGATAATTATGCTTGCCTGTCTATAGGTTTGTCAGCTAAAGAAATCCACAGACGGCTGTCATAATGAGCAGAAATCAACTTCTGGCACAGCTGCGCTGACCACAATGCATTAGAAAAACAACCCTCTCTGCAATAACCAGTTCTGGGCATCACTGGTTAAAAAAGACTAGTTTCCTGTTTTTCTCAAAAACTTCAGAGTGTGGGTACTGCTATTTTTTAACCCCACCCACACCTTTTCTCTTTAATTGTTGAAGATTCCGTGCTGTAAACACCTAATCATGGCATTTATATATATATATATATATATATATATATAAAATAATAAAATAGTTCCAGGTTTAATTTTAGATCACATGCACGGTTTCCAAGCCAGGGCCTCCCCTGTACCAAGGCCCACGGGTGGGAGGAGGAGCTGAGACAAAGGGTCAGGACCTAGGGAGGAAGGGAGGCACCCCTCTGGAAAGGGGATCACAGCCTAGGCTTGGGCAACACCCCAAGTTTACAGCATTGCCCAGCACCTGGCACCTCCAGGGTGGCTGAAGACTACAGATGGAACCTGGTGGCCTGAACATGGCATAAAGCATCAAGTGTCCTGCCTGATACATTATCTCATTTATACTAAGCTGCCCTTCTTCCTCACTTTGAAACGTTCACTGCTCTCTTTCAAGGAGAGGTCTAAGTGTCTGGATGCAGCCCACACTATTACAAGAGCTGCTGTTCCTCTGCCTGATGTGCCAGGTTCCTGCTCAGTGTCACCTCCTCCCGTACCTTCTCGTCTCCCTACCTGAGTCAATCACTCTCTCTCTCACACACACACACACCCCATAAATGCTAGGAAGGTTGGTATATTACTCTATCTGTCCCCACACTAGGACAGAAGCTTCTCAAGAGAGGTCATATTGTTTGGTCTCCCTGTAGCCCGGACACCCTGAATAGTGCTTAGAAAACAGCAAGCAATTGATTAAGATTGGCTCAGAATGAATGCCCCTTTCCCTATTCATGACCTCCCCCTTCTGTGCTGGCCTCTGTGGAAACCCTCACTTATTACACTGTAGTTCCTTTCCATCCGCCTTTCTTCTAAACGCAGAGCTTCTGGAGGTGGAAACTCTGCTGAACACTAAGCACGTAGCAGGTGCTCAGAAAAACATCGGCTGAGAGTTGTTAAATGAATCACTTGTGATTGCCTACTTTGGTGCCAGCGACCACGTAGATATCGTAGAGATATTCAAAGGAGTAAAAGACAGATTTCTGTCTATAGTTTTTTCTTCTACTGATTCTGTAATTTTTGGTCATGACCAGAAAAGTCTGAGGCATCTTCACAGCCAACAGCATCCTCTCAAAGGCAAGGCAGTAAGACTTAATCCATACAAATTTGTCAAAACAAAGAGCAGAGAAAGAATTTTTTTTTTTAAGGAAGTTGAAAATAAAATGTTTATTGGTGTCCTGCTAGGCAAGAGGTTGAGGTAATATCCTTTGAAAGTCACTGAAAGGGAAGGATCCTAACCAAAATTAAAATCATTTGGGTTAAACTTCAGTATAGGGAAAGTGTAAACATACCCCTACCCCCACCCACCCTGCTCCTCCAAACTCTCCTTTTAAAACTCTCCTTTTATTCAACAAAGAGAATAAAGATCCTCTCAGACCTTCTAATTGTTCTGAACTGTAAAAGGGATAAGACAAATTCTGAGCCACAATTATGCTTAAATGTACCTCTTTTACATTTGGGATTCATTCACATGAATCCCACTAAGAAGAACCAAGAGGATAAAAACTTAAATGAGCTCCTTATGTGAGGGAAACACGTACAGCACTTATCATTCGTTTCAAGATTTTAAAAAATCACAAATATGTTCACTCCTATTATACAATGTTCCGCAAGCTATCCATTACTGTCAGTACTGGCCCTGGTAGAAGGCCTTATTCCTAACAAATTTTGCAACTTGTCTAAGTAATAAATAGACTTTTTAAAATGAAGTAAATCCTCTTTAATTCCTAGGAGCTTTGTTAAACTGTGGAAAAAATAAAAGAGAAATAGAAGTCAATTAACATTTCATAGAAAACTGGATCGATTTTCCAAGAAGTTAAAAATCTACTCAGAGGGTATCTGCATCAGATAACTGGAAAACACCCCAACAGAGTCAATAACAACAAGAGACAAACAAAGGCAGCATAAGCAGCATGTGCAAATGCCGAAATGCATTCATTACGGCAAATGTTGGCTAGAATAACAAAGCCTCTCTGCTTCTGCATGTTTGGAGATAAACACCATCACTGTTGTATTATATTATGAAGCAGCAAAATCCTTCCCTATTCACTGACAGATCATGTACAATGGCCTTCCCCAGTGGTAACACTCACATGATTGATCTATAAGAAGCTATTCGCTAATAACGGTGCGCTCTAACAAATGTACTTTAGGCTTGAGATGAGTAAACTGTAGTTTCTACATAGGAAAAAAAGGAAGGCCATGTCCCATGGAAACCAAATATGTAATGCAGTAACACTGATGAACTGTGAGCAACACAGTCAGCCCAACAAAATTACTGTTTCTTGGAAAAAGTAGAATAGCACCACACAAATAACAGGAATTTATAAAAAAGATACAATGACACACAAAACGTACACATTTTGCAGTCAGGCTGATGTCAAAATTTTAATATTACAAAAAACATAAGATCTGTTTTGGCTTTCTTTCCAAGTCCATAAATACCCTGGAAATTAGTCCTTTTCTTCTGAACAATTTCCTGTCTTCTTAGGTTCTAAGTTGTCAGGCCCACCCTTTCAAAGTATAAATAGGTAAAATTCAGTGTATGGAGCTTCTATTTAGAAAAGGATTCCATTTCAAAGTGGACTCCTAAAAAAGAAATGGTAAGCAAGCAGGACAGACAGTGTGACAAGCCTTACTGGAGACTAGAATTTAGTCCACCTGCAAGAGCAGATGGTTATTATGGATAGCTGCAGGAAGATGCGGAGAATAGTTTGAGAGCTATTGATTTCTGTAGTGATTAAAACCACCACCACTGACAATGAAACAGCTTTTAGATTTTTATAGTGTTACTTAAAATTTTTTTCAGAAAATTTTAGGTTTATAAAGTTAAGGAAGCACATCAGTCCAGCAATCACTTTAAGACTCTGTTATCAATATTTTATATCTGGACCTTTTTCTAGCCCTAGGTTCTTTTTTCCCACTATATAAATCTTCATAACAATGAAACACTAATAATGGAAATGTGTGTGTCTAACATAATTACAAGAAAAGCGTGAAACAAATTTATGGTACTAGATTTCACATGTGAAGGACAAATGTCACTTCTTCCTCAAACAATTTCTAATCCTTTCAACAGTTAACTAGATTGAACAAAGGATTTGCTACTGTAGTAAATGAAATATAGAAACAGGACAAAAACAGATTTGGTTATATTTTTCTTATAAATGCTCTGTCCACAGCTCCATATATAAAATAGTTCCACAAAATTTAACATGAAACTTCAGAGAGCAGAATTATAAAAGGATAAATAAACTCTGAATTCTACTAGTTTTTCTTTAATATAAATTGTTTACAGGCGAAATTGTTTTTTTCTCAGCCTTGTCACTGTTCCTGATATTAACACAGACATTATTTTTATTTTAAAACCTAAGGTCTTTTTGGAAATTATGAATTAACTTCTTTAGACTATTAATGTCTATTAATGGTTATCATGTATAAAATTCTTTCTAAAATATGGCTTTCTCTTGAAGAATGAAAAAGCATATAAAGGGCTTCCCTGGTGGCTCAGTGGTAAACACTTTGTTTGCCGGTGCAGGAAATACAGGTTCGATCCCTGGGCGGGGAAGATTCCACATGGTGCAGAGCAACTGGGCCTGTAAGTCACAACTGTGAGTCTGTGCTCTAGAGCCTGGAAACCACAGCAACTGAGCCCATGCCCCCTAAAGCCCATGCTCCACAAGAAGAGAAGCCATTACAACGAGAAGCCCGTGCAACATGACTTGAGAAAAGCCCACGCGGCAACGAAAGCCCAGCACAGCCAAAATAAATAAATAAATTAAAAGCATTTATAAGATACATTACAAAATACTTCTAAAGATAGTACATGGCAAATATCAAGTTATGAATCCTTCTGAAGATTTAATTGAGTTCTTAGAAGGAAAGAGGAAATAAGTTTAGAAAGTCTTTCCCCAAAGAGGTCAAGTTCAACAGTAAATGTCATGCCAGACTTAACGCACATGAAAAATATCAAATTAAAGTTTTCACAATAACTCACATTTACCTTCATCTAACCGTGCTTTTACATGTCACACATTTTGAGGGCCTGCAATTTATCAAACTCTGGGACAAGAGCTAGGATCTTATCAGATGCCTATCTTTCTATGGAAAAGTTCACATTCCACTGAGCATTGGTTCAAGGAATATTTATAGTCCACAGGTCCCTAAAACACATGTTTACACAAAATCTTTATTTAAATCTCATTCTTATTATTTTATGCAGTTTTTGTTCCAGTATGGAGAGATGTTTATACTGCTATAAACAAAGACTGTTTTAAAAGGATATGTATGTGTTAGCAATTTTCAAATTTAAAGTACATGATTCACCTTTGGCTCTTGCCCTGGAAAGACCACCCAGTAAGCAACCAAACCAGCAAAAGGACTGCAGGGGGGGTTCCTTTCCCCTCCACTACGTACACTGGGGATACCACTCTTGCCTTCCTCTCCCCCTAGTTACCTGCAGCCTGAAACCCAAACCGAACTCTACTGGTTCTCTCCCCCATTTTCCAGCCTACAAGAGTGTCAGCAAAGGAGCCTCCTCAATCTCTTCAACCAAGAACTCTAAGAGAGACACTGTTCCCACAAGAGTAGATCCCCAATACGTGATCCCCAATTCACTCAGATTTTTGCAGAGAAACCGATACCCAGTTTGTAACTTCTTGTTACTAATACTTCAAGTACATTACAGGTCAACTCAGCTTTTGTGACTCAGCAAAGGAATATAAATGTTATCCAAGAAAACTGTTTAGAAGTTGAGGATCTCTTATATGCACATAGAGGGGCAAAGAAACTGGAATCTTTACACATGAATCTTTACACGTGACTAATTTCTGTTTAGCCAAGAGTCGTTGGAAAACCTAGTAACTTCTAGACAGATACATTTGCTAACACATAGCTCAATTAAATGCCTTTATTGTGCTCTTGATCACCTTTTCTTAAGGATTGCCTCTTTTGGAATTATAGCCTTCAATTCAATCTCAGCCCCCCAAAATTTAAAATGAGAAGGGCAAAATTCACCACATTTACAATCTGTCACTCACATGAATGACACCTGATCATGTTTTTCAGTATTTTCCTTTTCCTGAACACCCAAATCCCAAAAGAACAGATTCAGCCAATTCCATTACAAACTGCAGTTAACTTCCCAAGGGGCTGAGATACCTGTCTGAGTTATCAATTCTCATCTCACAGAATAAATATATATACATATATATATTAAGCTAGAGCTTAGAGTTGAACAATAGACTCTTCAAAAATAGTTTCCTCCAACCAGAGTTTAATTATACCCTATTTGGTTTTGGTCTTTGTTGCTGTGGGGTTTTTTTATTATTATTATTCCTTAATAAGAAAATGAGCATCTTAATAGTCACTATTGCTCTGGTAAAACCAAATCTCCTCTAAATGATCCCAGGTATCTAAAATGCTACCATTTTTTATAATTTAAAACAGAACTTGGACCACTATATATAACCCATGAATTTAAGTTTTGTTTTCTATTATATTTCTAATTGCTTCTTCATTTAGGATGTGGGGTGGCATGTATGAATGCTACCCAGAGAATTATAAGAGAAAGCTAAGAGAAAGACATAAAATCCTAATTCATTAATAATTACCTCCCCAAAGGAATTAGGGTTATGCTACTAACTAGTGAGAATTTCAAATTATTGAACTGAGAAGAGCAGAAATAGGAAAACTTTTAAAGACTGGTATCATTCGTTTTCTCTTTCACTTGGTTCTAAATCCTTGAATAATTAATACAGCAATACTTAATAAATGCATATGAGGCTACCACCTCTCTTCTCTTACAGTTTAATTAGATGATTGACTTCAGGCATACTATAAATTATAATGACAATTTAATGACTTCTGTAATGTGCACACTTAAAAGATTTATAAACAGGAATAGAACAGCCCAGCACACTGAAAAGAGGCACACCAAACAAAACGAAGCACAACCCAGGCAGATGACAGAGGTGGTCCATTCTGGAAGAGCTGAGCCAGAGGGGTGTGTCTTGCTTCAGTGCCCGTCTGCTCTATGGCCATACGACGAGTTATGAACAACCGACACAGGCTTCTCTATAACCTCAACCGTCTTTACCCAGAAGGAGTAAGGCCTCCCATACTTGTGTGTGTATGTGTCAGCTAGGCCACTGAGCCTTCCCAAGAAGGCCTCCTCTTGGAGTGAAAAGGCACAGACCTTTGAGAGCGCCAGTTCTTGCTCTTGTTCAGTCGCTAAGTTGTGTCCGACTCTTTGCGACCCCATGGACTACAGAAAACCTTCACTACCTGCTGGAGTTTGCCCAAACTCATGTCCACTGAATCGGCGATGCCATCCAACCATCTCATCCTCTGTCGCCCTCTTCTCCTCCTGCCCTCAAAGTTTCCCAGAAATCCTTCTTTTGTCATTAGCCACCAGTGACTTTGACAAAGGTAACCTCTCTGGGCTTCAATTTCTTCAATGTGGAAAGTAAGGAAAAATCTCTCATTTGCAGGGCAATGGTGGAAATTAAACTACATAGACAGTTGGGTGCATTGGTTAAGAGGCATGTTCTGCCTCTTATTGCTGCTAGAACCTTAAGCACATTATCTAGTCTCCTTGTACCTCAGTTTCCTCATCTAGAAAGTGGAGATAAGATTAACTTTCAAAATCTTGTTGGAGAACTAAATAAGTTGGTCCAGTTAGCCATCCATATCTGTAGGTTCTACACCCAGGCAGTCAACCAATGAAGGATTAATAATCAGAAAAAAAAAAAAAAACTCCAGAAAGTTTCCAAAAGTAAAACATAAATTTGATGTGCAATGCCAACAATGTACATGGCATTTACATTGTATTTACGATTTACCTAGCATTTACAATGTACTAGGTATTGTAGGAGGAGAAGGCAATGGCACTCCACTCCAGTACTCTTGCCTGGAAAATCCCATGGACGGAGGAACCTGGTAGGCTGCGGTCCATGGGGTTGCTAAGAGTCGGACACGACTGAGCAACTTCACTTTCACTTTTCACTTTCATGCACTGGAGAAGGAAATGGCAACCCACTCCAGTGTTCTTGCCTGGAGAATCCCAAGGACGGGGGAGCCTGGTGGGCTGCTGTCTATGGGGTCGCACAGAGTCGGACACAACTGAAGCGACTTAGCAGCAGCAGCAGCAGGTATTATACGTAATCTAGAGCTAATTGAAAGTAGAAGACTCTGTGTAGGTTACATGCAAATTCTACATCACTTTATATAAGGGACGTGAGCATCCACAAATGTTGCTATCTGCAGGGGTCCTGGAACCAAATCCCCAGGGATACCCAAAGGGTGAGTGAACGCATAAAGACACCCTCCTGGCACAGAGTGAGTACTCAGTAACTGTTAGCTATTAATAATTACCGAGCATAACCATCGGCACGTACTTCCTTTTCCCCAACCCCCAGCCACACAGAGACTTCCAGCAATAAAGAGTTCCTGAAATTCCATCTCCACTGTGAAGCTTTCTTTCAGAATTAGGTAACAGCTAAGTCCTTTATTATCTTTGTCCAATGTACAAGTATCCATATCTTGAATATGTATGTGATTACATAAACATGTGTATTCAAATCTTTGATATGAAGTATTAATATTATATGATATAGGTATTATATAATATCTAGGAGGCTGTCTTCATAAGGCACCTGTAGCCTTAGGAATCTGTCTATGCTATCAAGTACTTACAAAACATGTGGACAATCTCAAAAGCAATGTGTGTCTTGATGTTAATGAGAGCGAGGAGAACTATTGGGAGGTCTCACGTTAAGCTGTACAAAAGGCTTTCTTTGCATCTTTAAGATAAGTCTGTCCCTTAATTGATTTGACCATATAAGGATTTTATTTTAGCCCAACAGGGTTAAAGAACAAGGAGAGATAGCCTCATATGGCTAACTGTCCCTTCCTAATGGCTAAAACATTGTTTCTCTTTCCCTTGAACTGTCTTTATAAAAAAGTAGAAAAAAAGATAAAAATCTGACTACAGTGTTTTGATGAGGATTTTCAGTTTTCTTCTCTGACCTCATGCTAAACTGGAAAATGGGAATGATGGAAGATTCAAGTGAGATCCAGTGGGTTAAGAGTAATCTTGGACAGGGCTATACTAAGTCCAGTATCCTAACCAGCTCTAGTAAAGTGTGGTATCAACATACTTCTAATTAGCAATTGGTGTAAATATTTACTTGAATCAAAATACATTTAATTAGAAAGCACATTGCCCATGTATAGCAAAAAACAAACATTTTACTTATTTGCTATTATAGATTTTCATTTGTCCTCTTTTTAAATTTTGCATGCTATTAAATATCAAGCTTTATGTTAATAACCTTACAGAAAGGCTGTAGCCAAAATTAATGAATACCTCACATTCATGAGTATTTCCTACTGTACAAGTGAGAAAATCGTATATACTCAGTTTTTTTTTCCTTAAGCTATCAGTGGTATTTATCGCTAAGGCATCCAAGTTACTATACATTTGGTCAAAGATAAAACAAATATCTGGCTTTATCTGCCTTCTACAAGCCAGTTGTTATCATCACAGATTGACTGCAACAGATATGCTTTTGAAACACAGAACGTGAACACCGCATCTCTGATTCTTTCTCCACCCACTTCTGTGACAGCTTTGGTCAGCAACAGCTGCAGCTGATATATTACTCGACTTGTTTAAGAATGTGGCATAAATATAGAGATGAGATGACATAAAGCTGTGAATACTAGATATAGCTCTTTAAAAGTTTTCCTGAGCTAGTAAGAAAAAAAAAAAAGGTACGCAATGAAAGGATTTTTATGTGCCATTAGTTACTTTATGCTTTCAGTAACTAACACATAAATAGTGGAGAAGCAGCATCCAAGAACTGCAAGACACCCTAAGGGATTTAAGGATCCCATGTGAAATTCTTGAAATTTTGTGCTAGGTCCTTTCTGTCTGTTTATGTTCTTTAGTTTTTTGGTTTTTCTTTTTTTTTTTTTAAAGAAACTCAATAGTCTCAGGGTCATCCATGTGAATAACCCTACTTCAAGTCTCATATATTATCATCTTATACCTCTAACTGGCACAATTAGCAAGAGAAAGGAAACATGTGTCTATAATCTTAAAACTAGAAAGACATCTCGTTGCAAGACTGCTGTGTCAGTAATTTCCGTTTTCAAGAGTTACACAATGCTTAAACAATAGTTATCCTCCTGAGCCACAGTTCACTAACCTCACAGTGCGGCTGATGACTGATGAAGGGTCAAGAGGGTAGCAGACTTTGGGTGCACAACACTTCAATCCTTTATCAACGATGGCGAGAGGCCATGGAGTACAGTAACGGAACAAATATTTCCTTTACCCTGTAGTCCATTCCTTCCTCTGATTGGCTACAGCTTCAGTCCACAGTTCACAAGAACAAAACTATGCTCTATCCTTAACAAAACACATTTTAAAAAGCAGTCATGTAATTCATATGCCAAGCAAAATGTCTCTATCCCTACGGTAGTTAATATAGTAGTTATAGGTGTATCTGCCTCCTTATGCTAAAATAGCTACTAAAAAGTCCATAAAGGGATTCCTGAAACTTAACTTCAGCACCATTTGCACAACTGCTTCACTAAGACACATGCCCATCTCTAAAGGCAATTAAGCCTTTCAGTATGTCCATGAGGAACAAACTGAATGTTCTTATCAGAGGAAGCATTTAATATACAGCAAACTACAGTATTATTTCCTGTTATGTGAAGTTAAATCATCAAGTCACTTTTATAAATTAATTCAGAATCAAAGAGATACATCTATTTTGAAAGAAAACAAAAAGAGAATATTAATCTAAATGTCTGGAATTCTGGTAAACTGGATGTGTCATGGTAACTGAGAGTTAATAAAAAACATTTCAATGCATATTGAAGAAAAATCTTATTATAGAAGTCTGTTGCTTCTATAAATATATTATTTTCTCCTTTTTTGGTGTGATTCTGAACATCTACTCAAATGACAGAATAATGTAGATTTAGGTAAGGTAGAAGATTTCAGCATATACTGAAAACCCCAGATCAGTGGTCCTCAACTGGGGTAAGGCTGCTCTCTTAGGAACGTTTGGTAATGTCTGGAGACATTTTTGATTGTCAAGACTGGGAACAGGAGACAGGATACAATCAGTGAGTGCTGGGGCTGCTGTTACACCTCCTGTAACACACAGAACAGCCTGCCCACAGCAAAGCACAGTCCAGACTCAAGTGTCAACAGCACCAAGGTTGAGAAAACCTTGGTTTAGTTGTTTAGAAAAACCAAGTTTAGTGGTTTAGAAAAGCCAAGGTCTAGTTGTTGCTTTGGAAAAAAAAATGCACTGTTACCTACTTCTTCTCTAAAAAGTAAAGTGCATATAGACAAAAGACAATTGTATTATGGCTAATTAAAATTTTAGTGCATTAAAAAATTATTTCTTTGACAAACACATTGTACTAACTATATGAAAATTTCTTATTCAGAGTAGAAAATGATTTCATAGAAATAATGCATTCAAACATAATCCTAAAATCAATTCAATCTCTACTCATTCCATGCATAAAATAATTCTTCCAATTTTAATTTGTTCTCAATGTTTTTAAAATTTCAAATTACTATACTGAATTTTCTCTGATCATTTGATTTTTAATACGACAAATAGGACAACCAGGATAAGGAGAAAATCAAACTGTTAAAGCTGTGTTTAATCTCAGAATATCCGACCCCCCAAAGTAAAATACATATTATGTTAACAACCAACATTTTAAAATGTACAGTTGAATCAACTCACAATGGGAAGACTTACATAAATCAAACTAAGGTTTAGATTATATATATTAGTCATTTTACTTACTAATTTCAAGTTTATCAACACAGTGACCCCAAAAAGGCCTGGCTTAAATGGTATTCATACCACTAATCTCGCATCGCATGTGTCTGACCACTGAGTAGGTGTACTGTAGGTGTACTTCCTTCCCAACAAAAAAGACAGACTGACAAATTCTCCCACAGAACACTGATCCAAAATGGCCCTTCAGAGAAATGAGACACAGTCTTCACTCAAGGCCAGGAAGAGCCTGGGGTCGCTTACCACCCTCCAGCAGCAGCAGCCAGGCCAGTCCTGAACAGCAGCAGGTTAGTGCTCTCAGGGTCATGGGAGGTGCACCCCCACCGCCCCGCTGGATCTCCACCAACACCCTTCCCTTCCAATCAGCATGTGACGCACAGCTCGTCTGGGATTCAGCACCAAGGTTATCATAAACATAAACGCTTGCATACAGCAGAGAAGGACCATGTCCTGGAAGGAAGGACATCACCACCCAAGTCCAGGAGTTCTGCTGTGCCCCTCTCTGGCTTCTTGTCTGGGAGCCAGTCAAGGAGTATCTCCGAGGCACGGTTTCCATTTCTGTAAAACAGGGGTTGTCGTGAGGATTGAAGGAAAGAAAGGTGTTAGGAGAACTCTGCAAGGTGCCAAGCACCGTGGAGCATGTGGGCTTGTGTCCAGGAAGGGCCACCTCAGCCCCACACCTTCCTTCCTGTCCCTCCACATGCATGCTCTGTTCTAACCACCCTTCCCTGGCCCTTTCTCTTCCTCTCAAGAGACAGAGCATCAGACTCAACCACAAATTCCATCAAATAGAGCCTGAAAGAGTATAAGAGACAGTACATGTCATCACTTCAACATAGAATGTTTATTTCTTTAATCTGTGATTGACTGCAAACTTTAACCCAGGCCTTTTTGGGGTCGCTGTGTCGATAAACTAGCAGTTAGTAAGTAAAATTACTAACATATATAATCTAACTCAGATGCATTATTCCAGTTAAGCTTCCCAACAGCCCTACCACGTAATGAAATTAGCCCTATTTTACAGTTTAGAAAACTCAGGCACAAAGAGATTTAAAAGCTTTCCCAGTTTTCACCCAGCTGGAAATGAAGGAACCAGGACAAGAAGCATGACAATTTAACTCGAGTCCGCACTCTTGACCACTACCAAGAACAGTCTCTCATTTTAAGAATAAAGTGATTTATAAAATCAATGAGAGTTTTTGTATAGTAAACCTCACAGAGTGCAGATAGCCAAATAATGCACAACCGACATAAACAGACTGAATCTTTTCTCTTTATCAACCTCCCCACCACCTCTTTTCCCTGACAATCTCACACTCTCAGTCAGGACACCAACAGAACAAAGGTCCCACCAGTGAACCAAATTTTCTTAAATTCAAGCAGAAAGTAGCTTCTCCATTGAGACAGACACAATCATCTCTGACACAGCAGAAGTAAACTGCTGGTGTGTTTGGGGGACAATGCAAAGCAGTGACTACATGAAAACAGTAACAATGATAACAACAACAACAATAATAACACATGCTTACTCACAATAGCCCCCAGCTTACAGAATGCTTCCATATATATTATCTCAACAGATCTAGATCGTCCAGACATGAGGGTAGAACATTTGCAAGAATAGGAAAGAAAAAGGCAATTCAAAGGTCAACATAACTAATAAGAGAGAACTACTATCTTATTTTTCCAAGGCCCTTGGTTATTTCAAGGTCAAAAGTACAATTCTGGAGCTTCTGAAAGGCTGGAAAAGAATACATATCTTTTGATTTCAAGATAATTTTGAAAATTCTTATTTTTCATTTAAGGAAGACAAAACAAGGGTTTTATAAAAGTAATTTCTATGAAACTTTATATTGCAAAATTAAATTCTAAAAATACAAAATTTACCTTATGGAACACAATATGTGATAGATTCACAAACTAAAATCACAGAAACATGTATTTATAAAAGTAAAATTGAATATGCTTACATTCACATCCTTTGTGGCCCCTCCATTTTGATCTATCTCCCCAATTACTGCAAGGGCTTCCCAGGTGGCACAGTGGTAACGAATCCACCTGCCAATGCAGGAGATGCAAGAAGCATGGGTTTGATCCCTGGGACAGGAAGATACCCTGAAGAAGGAAGTGGCAACCCACTCCAATATTCTTGCCTGAGAAATTCCATGGACAGAGGAGCCTGGCGGGCTACAGTCCATGGAGTTGCAAAGAGTTGGACACAATTGAGCTCATACATATAGCCCCCTCCCCACCGCCAATTATCACATCCTCTTGAATGCGTACAAATGACTACCTTGCCAGAAATGACTTACATTTGCCTGTCTCCCCCAAGCCTCCAATAGGACTTGCTACATAGTGGAAACTCAACCAAGGCACAAACTGGTTAACTGATAGAAATTAGGCATTAACTCACTGCTATAAAATAAATAGTCTTTAAAAATATATGTATGTATGGAGGCAGTAACATGGAAACTTACATTGCCATATGTAAAATAGACAGCCAATGAGAATTTGCTGTGTGACTCAGGGAACCCAAACAGAGGCTCTGTAACAACCAAGAGGGGTGGGATGGGGAGGGAGACAGGACGGAGGTTCATGAGGGAAGAGGACATAGGTATATCTATGGCTGATTCATGTTGTTGTTTGGCAGAAACCAACAAAATTCTATGAAGCAATAATCCTTCAATTTAAAAAATAAATAAATTTTTAAAAAGAAAAATATCTTGTTGAAAGCACACAGAGAAGTAACCCTAAACTCAGCTGAAATGCAACTTTGAGCAAAAGCAAGAAAGTGTTGGTCATTCAGTCATGTCCAACTCTTTGCAACCCCATGGACTGTACCCCTCCCTGCCAGGTTCCTTCGTCCATGGAATTCTCCAGGCAAAGGGCAGATTTAATGCAGGTGCAACAAAAATGCTCTTTTTGGATTTGACAGCTCCTAGTCATTCAGCCCAGCATTACACACAGGGAGCAGTCCTCTAAAACTACTGTGGTATCTTCTGAATCACTGCCATTACCCGAGAAAACCCCAGGAAGTGGTTTGATTGAGTAGCTGGACCAGTGTGAGGGATCAGCTGATGGGTCTCACACATACACACAAGCCAGTAACAATGGGGACATTGTGAAACCAGGAATAGCCTTCTCTTATCTTTAGTAGTTTGGGAAATCATTTCTAACCCAGTGAGTATATAACCTGGGAACAAGTCAGATGGTTAATTATTCACTGAGAGTTTAGTAATTAATCTGCTTTAGACCAAGCATGGTGGAACCTGAAAACCATAAAGATGTCCGAGATCTGGAACCATGAGTCTTTGAAATCATGTCCAAAAAGCAGCAAACTTCCCTCAACAGTTATGACCCAACCAAGAACAAAGCCCCAGTTGCAGGCAGCTGCTGGTAAAAATTAATCAAAATGAACTATGATTTCATAAAGTCTTTCAAACTGTATTTTACAATACAAAACGACGCCGTCTTATTTTGTGCAAGCAAACGGGTGGTGAAAATCACACTACTACTTGGTGAAACACCAGCTGCTGATGAATTGGGATGACAAGCCAGTGACCTCGCCAGGGTCACCACAGAGCATCACAGGATATCAATTAAAGAGAATTGACATCTTTACCTGAAAACACAAGGGAAAAGTCCAAGTCATCCTACCAAAACATAACTAAAAAGGTATTAACAAATAAAGTGAAAGTCGCTCAGTTGTGTCCAACTCTTTGTGACCCAGAATACTGTTCTCCAGTATTCTCTGGAAGAACAACATTCTCCAGGCCAGAATACTGGAGTGGGTAGCCTTTCCCTTCTCCAGGGGATCTGCCCAACTCAGGGAACAAACCCAGGTCTCCCGCATCGCAGGCAGATTCTTTACCAGCTGAGCCGCCGGGGAAGCCCAAGAATACTGGAGTGGGTAGCCTATCTAGTCTCCAGAGGATCTTCCTGACCCAGGAACTGAACTGGGGTCTCCTGCATTGCAAGTGGATTGTTTACCAACTGAGCTATCAGGGAAGACCTACCTAAACACACAGGTCTGAATGAAATAGTTCCTCTTTCCCTGAAATGGAAGTCAGCCCCTTTATGGTCAATTTTGAAGGGTTGCAGTAATATTTCATACAGCATTGTGTTTCTTTGTGCATGCTCAGTCGCTTAGTCGTGTCTGACTCTTTGTGACCTCATGGACTGTGGCCCATCAGGCTCCTCTGTCCATGTGATTTTCATGGTGATGCATAAATGTCCCATGCTACATTTTCAGTATATTACCCTGATGGTTCCTACCCTTTTTGATTGAGGTACCCTGAATCTACTGTTTCTCTATATTCTCAGTCTCCCCAGTCTCAGCTTCTGTAGGTATTAATTCCTGAGGGATCTAACTGGGTCACACCAGCAGCCACAGGACACAACCTTGCCAACATTCACATCAGCAATGCTCCCCTAAAAGGAAGAATTTGCAATGCCAATCCTAAAGCATTACATAGCAAACTTTTTTCCAGATACCACACAGCTGGGACCCAGCGTGAGGCTGCTGTGTAAGAACAACAGAATAAGATTCACCTGCCTTGAATGCTCAGCAGTACATCCAACAAGTGTTCTCTCAGTTCTCCCATGCAAAGCTGCTGCTGCTGCTGCTAAGTCACTTCAGTCGTGTCCGACTCTGTGCGACCCCACAGACAGCAGCCCACCAGGCTCCCCATCCCTGGGATTCTCCAGGCAAGAACACTGGAGTGGGTTGCCATTTCCTTCTCCAATGCATGAAAGTGAAAAGTGAAAGTGAAGTCGCTCAGTCGTGTCCGACTCTTAGCGACCTCATGGACAGCAGCCCACCAGGCTCCTCCGTCCATGGGATTTTCCAGGCAAGACTACTGGAGTGGGGTGCCATTGTCTTCTCTGCATGCAAAGCTACAGCAACCTTTTGGAAAATCCTTTGCGTTATTCACTAGAAAAAAAAAAGCTATTTGCCCCAAACAAGATATTTATAGAAGCAGACTTTTTTTCTCATCTCAACTTTTCCAAAAGAAATGGATGCCTTGAAAACAAGCCGTTTATGCAAAACAGTAAATTCTGGGATAGACTGAGAATTAATCCAATCGCAGGCATTATCTAGAATAATGCTCTTCACCAATAGTTGATGTACACACTGATTACCATGGGCTACTAAGTGCTATTTATGTCATTAAAAATAAATTTAAAATACTGTCGGTGTATTTGACTGAATTGTTTGAAAACAGTTAATCCCTGAATGGAATAGATGATTACTCTTAAATTTGAGCACACATTTTCCAGCCACTCTGGATTGAGGAATTTACCATTTGTGTATGCACACCACTGTATAGTATTAGGTTCACACATGAAATGAAGAAACACGCCTGTGATTCTCCCCAGCACTAGCTCTTCCTGTCCAAGCCTATGAAATTTGAAGAACAGCCTCTAAAAAAAAATAATAAATCAACATGTTTATAAAAAGAATAGATGAGGTGCTTCCTAGTTCAGAATTTAAAAAAAATTTTTGACCAGTAATTCTTCTTCTTGCATAACAATGGATAATATCCTTCTAAAATACTGAGTTTTCAAGGATCTGGACAACAGCAAAAAGCAAACACATTTGCACCAAATCCCTGAGCAGTTAGCATGACTTCTGCATGGGATGGGAGGACACACTGTACTTAAATTTACTCACTACAACTGGTTCCCCTCCACTCAGCCATTTGCTATTAAAAGAACCAAGCTGTTCCGAAGATAAGCAGGAAGTGGATATTCAAAACGTGTAGGCGGGGTATTTTCATAGAGCTCCTCTAAATTCCTAATACCTGAACAAACCAAACCAAATTAAAAACCCAGCTCAAGATTTAACCTCAGTTAATAATTAAAAAAAAAAAACCAAAAACCCATTTATTCCTCTTTTCAAATATATATGATTATACATTTTTTCAAAACTTTTTTTATAGTAAGATTGCTTACAAATGTTTGCAAAATTCCACCTCATCATAAGCCTGAATTTCCATTTTCAGATTTTCTTCTCCAGTTCAGACTTAAGAAAGATACACCTATTTGGTTGCTTTTTCAAAATCTCTTTTGTTTCACGTAAATTAGTAAAACAGTTCAAACATTCTTATTGTTATGAAATCAACGTTTTGGGACATGATGCCCTCATTACTGAGTTATAAGGCATGTACTGAGTATGCACCATGAGCTAGCACTGTAACGGCTGCCATGGGATCCAAAAGTTAAAGTTATAATCCCATGCTTAACAGCTAACCATGTAGTAGCAAAAGGCAAGATATGCAGACACAAAACGATTACATTCCTCTCTAAAGCGTACAGACAAAAGGAGAAGAAGGGAAATCCTTAAGGAATTTGGCAGGCACAGAAGGGGGAAGGACACTGAGGAGAGAAGAGAGGGAGCAATGGCCTGAAGCCTTGAAAAAACACAGCCCATTCACAGAATGTTAAGGAGGTAAGCGGACTCCATCAGAGAACTAGAGACACGATGAGAATTAAAACTGTCTGGGGAGGACAGGTTTGGCGGTCACCTGTCCTGACACCTTCATTTAATAAATAAGAAACCGGACTTAAGGTGGTGAATGAGCCCACAAAAACTCTGAAGCAGCCACTAGGAGCTATTGGCCGGGCTCTGAGATGCAGAGGGGCTTTGGTGAAATGTCACTGACCTCATAGAGTCCAGAGTAGGGAGAGTCAGACACAAAAAAACAAACACAAAAACAATTAAATTGATCATTTCAGGTTCTGATAAGTTCTATCACAATGGTGTGCTATAAGATGCCTTGAAGAAGGAGAGAAGAAACTGCTCAAACTTGGGTCACAGATGGCCTGTCCGAAGAAGGAATGCTGGAATTGAGATTTGAACAAGGAAAAGGAGCCATAATTCAGAGGACGTGGGTTAACAGCATTCCAAGCAGGAAAAAAATAGCTAAGTGCAAGAGGAGAACAGCTTAGCAAGTTCAAGGAACAGAATGAAAGCTGAAATGTTGAGCCTGATAGGCAATGGGCAGTGTAGAGAGAGATGTGCTCAGGACGGCAGTCTTGAGGAACACAATGACAAGCTTGCATTTTAATTTTAGTCTAAGCGTAACGAAAATATACTGGAGAATCTGTGGCAAGGGAATGTGTTATATGATTTATACATAAGAGGCTACTCTAGGGAGTGTGGGGTCAGGGAAGTGAGCTAAGAGCTTTTGCAGCAGACTAGGCCAGATGCTGGGGTCTTGAACTGAGACTATGGCAGAGGAAACAGCAAGAAGACTTCTCCTTCAGCATTCATTTTGGAGAGACAGAACCAAGGGACTTGCTGCATGGAATGGGAGGCCAGATGGAAGGAGATTGAATTCTGGAATTTGGGTCTGAGCATGGCAGTTCTACTTAATGAAATCGCCCGAGTACAGTGGGGGAGCAGAGCTTTGCAGACGGACATCAACGGCTGCTTTTTGACTTTCCTAACTTGGATGTGTTCATCAGACAGCCTAGGGCACATACTATGGAAATATTTAAGTTGGGAACTTAGGAGAAGACCCATTCACAGATATAAAACTTTGAAAATTACCAATGTACAGATGATATCTGAAACCATGCAACTATTGAGATCTGCTAGAGACCATAGATAAAGAAGATAAATGGATTTAAGGTAGAGCTACAGGGAATTGCAAAAAATAGGTGAGGGCTAGCAAAATTAACCAGATCATGTACACGATCAGTCTGAGGTGGAAGATGCCCTGGTCTCCAGCTGCTGTGTGATGAAAGCCTGCACTGCGGGGCAAGAACAGGGGTGAATGGACCACAGCTCTAAAGAATGAACAGCACCAGGGCAAGTGAGAATGACTTTCAACTGAGCGCCACTAATCAAGAGTCATTTTACTAGGTAGGAGGGAAATACTGTGTGAAATACAGAAAGGCTAAGTAGGCACTTTTGAAAAATGCTACTATAGGATATGTCACATGACAGCTCTACTTGAAAAGATGGGCATAAAGATATCTACAAAATATCCATTTTCCATATTGTGTTCTTCTTATTAAATATTATAATCAGCCTTTCAGTTTTGCGAATACTTAGAAGTCTTCCTAACCATCTTTTACCTTATTGTACATTCCTCTTGATGAAAGTGAAAGTGGAGAGTGAAAAAGTTGGCTTAAAGCTCAACATTCAGAAAACTAAGATCATGGCATCCGGTCCCATCACTTCATGGGAAATAGATGGGGAAACAGTGGAAACAGTGTCAGACTTTATTTTTCTGGGCTCCCAAATCACTGCAGATGGTGACTGCAGCCATGAAATTAAAAGACGCTTACTCCTTGGAAGGAAAGTTATGACCAACCTAGACAGCATATTCAAAAGCAGAGACATTACTTTGCCAACAAAGGTACGTCTAGTCAAGGCTATGGTTTTTCCTGTGGTCATGTATGGATATGAGAGTTGGACTGTGAAGAAGGCTGAGCGCCGAAGAATTGATGCTTTTGAACTGTGGTGTTGGAGAAGACTCTTGAGAGTCCCTTGGACTGCAAGGAGATCCAGCCAGTCCATTCTGAAGGAGATCAGTCCTGGGATTTCTTTGGAAGGAATGATGCTAAAGCTGAAACTCCAGTACTTTGGCCACCTCATGCAAAGAGTTGACTCATTGGAAAAGAATCTGATGCTGGGAGGGATTGGGGGCAGGAGGAAAAGGGAACGACAGAGGATGAGATGGCTGGATGGCATCACTGACTCGATAGACGTGAGTCTGAGTGAACTCCAGGAGTTAGTGATGGACAGGGAGGCCTGGCGTACTGCAATTAATGGGGTCGAAAAGAGTCAGACACGATTGAGCGAACTGAACTGAACTGAACATTCCAATAGGTATACTAACAATCTCTAACAGTACATACATATCTAATTACTTTTAACCAAGAATGTCCTCTTTAATTATTCAGTTTTTATTACCTGGCCAGTTAACTATAATAAAGAACCAATGAAGATTATAAGGTCACAATATAAATCAATATTTCCAATGAATACCTTAATAAATAAAACTTTAAAAAATTACCCAGATGGTAGTAACACAACATTGAGTTCAGAATTCAAATTCCATTTCAGAAATATTTCCATTCAACACCACTTAGAATTTACATACCTTGTTGGCCTCCCTAAAACGTTTTACTACCCAAGTCCAAATTGTACTTCAATCCAATATTTGCATATCATAATACCTTTGGTAAAATTAAAGAAAGTAAAGGAAAAAAATACAGAGTTTGGCAGTTGAATCCTTCGTATTCCTACCCTGTACCTTTGAAAAGTGTTAGTCACTCAGTTGCGTCCGACTCTTTGCGACCTCATACACTGTATCCCACCAGGGTCCTCTGTCCATGGAATTCTCCAGGCAAGAATATTGGGGTGGGTAGCCATTCTCTTCTCCATGGGGATCTCCTTGACCCAAGGATTGAAACCGGGTCTCCTGCATGGCAGGCAGATTCTTTACCATCCGAGTCACCTGGGAAACCACCCCATACACTTACTGGCCCCTTAACGCCAACATATGGAAAGCACTAGAAAAAGTTAAATATATATCTCAGCCTCCTGAGAAATATTCTATCATCTCAGGAAGCATGTACTATTATAAGGGGGTCAAAAATAATGAGGATTATAAAAATACTTTATTTTACAAAGTAAAGTAAAATAATAAATGTTGCTTAGTCGTGTCCGACTCTTTGCAACACCATGGACTGTAGCCTACCAGGTTCCCCCATCCATGGGATTTTCCAGGCAAGAATACTGGAGTGAGTTGCCATTTCCTTCTCCAGGAGATCTTCCCAACCCAGGGATTGAACCCAGGTCTCCCACGTTGTAGGCAGACACTTTACCATCTGAGCCACCGGGGAAGTCTCTTTTATTTTACAAAAGAGTATTGCAACTATTCTTCCAAAGATTTTGTCATTGGAAAGATGCGCCCTTCATTACAGAAACCCAAGTTAAAGGATTCAGGGTCACAATTTTCAAACAGATGCCAGATTTGTGTGTGTGTGGCTTAAAGTGAAGCCCCAAGGCAATGCAACACTCTTGCAATACATTATTTAACTAATCCTTGTGCATCTATTTCCTACATCAATTTTTATAGGAGTGGAGGCAATTCTTGATATTCTAGACAATTGTCAGACATATTTTTTATGTCATTTAAACTTCTGCTACAGTAAACTGCCTCCCCAAACTGTCAAAAACCAAATCACACTGGCTTCAGTACAATGAGAAAATGATGGAAACAAAGTGTACTCTAAAATCACAGTAACACAGACTCATTAATCATTGCATTGCTCACAAACGATCTTGATTTTAACAAATAGTTCAAAGCACAGCTTTACCTCCTTCTGTATACAGCATTTCCCGGGAACTATTTATGTCTAAATGGTAACAAATCTATACATATTCATTAATATAACAAATAAGGAGACATTTTTAAACAAGTTTTTAGACCATTAGTTCCTCTGGGTGAAAAAGGAAAGTGTGTTTCGGCCACACCTTCTTGGAGAGAGTGTTGGTCCTGCCAGTGGTCAAAAGCCCTCCAGAAACCACTGCAAAACAAGTTTCTCCAAATCCCAAGAGACGAGTAGGCATTGAGGGTGACATCAGGGGAGTACAGAGTGTTTTCTGTGCCTCCTCAGATGTCCTGGCAGGAGACAGACTTGTCCCAATCTAGGGGAAAATCAGCCAGGAAATGTGTCTCCGTCGACAGCTCTAGATCACAACTTCTCAGCAGTTCTCAGCAGATAGAAGAGTGACTGCAAGAAGGCCGAGGGGCCTTGGTAAAAGCACACCAACCACATCATCACCCTAAGTACAGAAATCACGGCGTTTGGAGGGAGATGGGGCTCCATGGCCAGGTGAGGCCATGGTATACTACAGAACACCTTGGACTTGAACTCAGAAGCCCCTGGTTTCTATTCCTGGCTCGGCCATTCATGAACTGTGTGACTCTGGGCATGTCTTTAACCTGTCTGATCCTCTGTTATGTCAGTTATAAATTTAGAAAGAGAGCAATATCTGTCCTGTCCACCATATGGGTTTTGTAAAAACTCAGTAAGGCTATGTATATGAAGCTCTTGGTCAATTATTAAGTCTTGTGAAAATGGACATTTCTCATTTTATGGAGGGGTGCATCCTTAAACTGCAGGCAATGGGTAGCTAGTGAAGGTTCTAGATCTTCACAGTAACCTATTAAAAATGGTATTTTAAGAAAATGAGCCTTGCAGTGGACCATGGAATGAATCACAGATAGAATCATTTGAGTTGGAGTTCCACCTAAAACTGAAGAAGGAAATGGCAACCCACCCCAGTATTCTTGCCTGGAACATCCCATGGACAGAAGAGTCTGGAAGACTCCACGGGGTCACAAAGAGTTGGACACAACTGAGCACAAACTCATGACCACCTAAACCGCTACATAGTAGACTAGGTGTGATGTGGCAAGGCCATTCTAGAGTAGTGGTGGCTGAAATATACAGTAGGAGATTTTTTTTTTTTGGAAGAACACAAAGGTTGAGCATCAGGAGTAATATAGATGGGTAGTCCGTGAGTTGCCATTAAAATCAACTCGGCCACTCAACCTTTTCAGCCCTCCACTAACATCTCAGATTTAACACTTTCAAATCTTCTTCTTTCTCCTCTATCTCAAACTCAGATCTGCACTTGCTCATGCCAGACTTGTTTCTCTAAATGTCTTTCACTTCCTTCCAAATGCTGAGGAGCCTCTTTGCCCTCATGTTGACTTCTGGCCTCTTAATCTCACCCTTGCCAGGCCATTGGACTCCAGCTATTTGGGCAATCATGGGCCACAGAGTCAGACATTTCAGTAACACTCTCTTCTCCTCACATCCCTCCATCTTCCCTCTCCTTCCTACACCTCTCCCGACCTGACTCACCCCAGAGGCTACTTTCTCTGTCTCCCCCTGGGTTATACTGAAAGATCAGCAAAAATCATTTAACAGTGCCCCTCAGGCAGAGGTCTCTGGCTTCTGATGACTTCTTTGAGGACAAGGACAATATCTGGTTCACTTCTATATCCACAGGGCCTGGTACATAGAACACCCTCCAGTATTCTTGCCTGAAGAATCCCATGGACAGAGGAGTCCCTGGGGTTGCAAAGAGTAAGACACAACTGAAGCGACTTAGCCCATAGCTCAGCCACAATACACAGTGAACAAGTTTTGACAGTATTTGGAAACACTATAATCCATCTCTCCTATTACTTTTTTTCTTGGCTTCTACCTACCCCCTTCACTGCTCCTCTTTACTAGATTCTGTTTGTCTTCCTGTCCTCCATTTAAGGCTATTTCCCTGGGAACTAAAGTCAGATCTCTTATAGTCCCATTTTGTTCTCTATCCAACGGAGATCCATTTCCACCAACGTAGGAGAACATCAAGATATTTCAGACTATTATCCTCATTAGAACCCAAATTCAACACTCTTGCCAAGATTCCCATAACTTCAACAGCTCCAAGAGGTAAAGCCTTACCAAAAAAAAAGAAAAAAATAACAAGTGAGAAGGAACAAAGGTCAGAGAGGAATCGAACCCTCCCAGTGGGGACAGCTGAGCCTCAAGTGGGACTGACAGGCAAGCCTCTGCCACCAGACAGTCACCAATGTGTCCTACATTAATGACAAAGAAGCCTCTCTTCTCAGAGATCATTATTGCCTTTCCAAGTCCAGGCTCTCTGAGGCCCGAGGATTCTACACCTTCAGAGGCACTTGCTGCCCTTCCTTGAAGACAGTCTTCCACATAAAAGAGAAAGGTTTGCTTCGGTACTTCATTACGAATTGGGAACATGGACCCACTCCGCTTCCCTGTTTGGCCAAACCTGTAAGGACAACATAGCTTTGACTCTGACTACATCCCCAGGCAAAGTTCAGCCTGCAACTGGGTTCCATCCTGATTTCTCTTTCCCATCAATGCCAGGGCACAACTCAAAGTCACAGTCAAAACGGCAGGTTCCTCACCCATTTATTGGACAGAGCAGTTCTATAAAGTCATATATGTCTTCACCCCAATGTGTCTGCCTTCTGTTGTGAAGACCCCTCCTCTTCGTCCACCCAACTCAAACCTCAGTCACCTTTGATGAGTCCAGCACTCTGTTTGGATCAAGCATGGGACATATCCCACTTTCTTCCCATATTAGACTCAAGCTTCTGAAGACAGAGGTTTTTATCTTATAAGTTACAGTTAGGCCTTTCTCATGGTTCGTACCATATACTCCTGGTCTTTCTTAAACTTATTCCCTCAGGAGGAAAATAAGTTATTTATTAGATTATGCTATGTGACCTTACGAATACCTCTCTACTCACATAAAACTAACTTAAATAACAGAAAGAAACTATTTTCAATATGACCTTACCTAGTTCACACAGGAGTTAGGCTGCAATTTTATAGAAAATGAGGCACTTGTGGGCAATTAGTTATTTAAATACCTGTAAGTCTCCATGTCAAGAATTTTTAAACCTCCAATAAAAAGTCTAAATATCTGGAAAGGGAGATATTTTTAGACAAAATTCTGCACAAGTGAATGCTGAGAAGGTGAATGTAGATAATGATAGCAACCTGTTTAATAGGCAGCAAGAATTCCCCTACATGGGCTCTTAGAAGACATTCCTAGCCATCCCTTAATTTGGAGGCAATCAGACAGTGTCACCTAACTTTAGTGAGTTAGAAGAATGCCTTTGATGAAAATCCTTAGACCTGAGTTCCATCATTTGTATCTAAAAATATAGCATCTGGGTTCTTCCTTTTATAGCAAATAGATCTTCTTCCACACCAACTGAAAAGAGTAGAATAAAATATTTCCACAAGAAAATACATTTATCTCCATCCACCATTGTCCACAGTGATCTGCATTTACCACTGAGCTCCTTGTTCCTGCTCTACGAGCTGCCATTCAACAGGAACCTCCATCCTGCTGACTTGGGTGATGGTGCCTTGCTGTAGGCGCCTGAGGATCTCAGACAGGATCCACTCAGCAGTCACTGACGTACGCTGGCAACTTCTGTTCCAGGGAAATCAAGACAAGACATTCAAAGCTGCAAACATTGCCCTACCTAATTAACACAGTTCTGTTACCCTTGTCAGGGCTGCAGGAGGACTGGGCCGAGTGTCACCAAGCTCTCTCCTGACACCACACCTAGGAGATCTGAGCCTTCCAGCTCCTAAGCCCCAGTAGGAAAGCTTCCAATGAAGAGAGCCTGTCGCTTAGCTGCTGTCAATACAATGTGTAACTTGGGGTATAAAGCTCATCAGTTTACTAGACCTCAGGGTCCTCATCTGTAAAAATGATGACAGTAAAATACAAAGCCTTTTAAAACTTGGTAAATCATTAAGAAGAATTCATAAAACTAAGGAGTTCCTTCAATGTGATTAACATACTAAATTATATAGGTAACAAGTCAAAGAATCATTTACCGAATGAATTCTTTCTACATCCTCCCAGAATGAGCTATGTATGTAGGTCATTCAATTGTTCTCACACTTCCATTTAGGTATTATCCTAATTTTACACACTTTTGAGGGTTTCACAACATCTTTTCCTTGTGTAATATTGGAGGAACACACCTATAAGAAGGTAAAATTAAGTATCATATCACCTCAATGTTTTAGGTGGGGTTTTCGTTATTTGCATCATCCCCTTGCAACATAACAGGAAACTTAGTGAAAGGATCACATATTAACCAGAAAACCCCATCAACCGCATGGACCCAAGCCAACACACCAATCACTCCTACTGTATTCAAGTTGTTCTGATCATCCATAAGTAATAAAAGTGTTTCCATAGAAACCAAGTATACAGCAGAATCCGCTCACAGTGAAGGATCTGCTTATCAAAAAGACTTCGAGGCAAGATATTGCTCTAACTTAGGTTTACACACCATCATACACTGGCATAATTAGATAGTACCCCTTTGGAATTTCACAGTCTTGTACAAAAAGCTCTACACATGGAGAGGAGAGGAGAAAATCTGGAAGAAAAGATGAACATACATAGTTATAAAAATACCAAAGTAGATTCCATGCTAAGCTCTGCCAAAAAGAGAATAATTACTGTGGACCATTAGCATGCAGCCTTGGAATTATATTCTCGTCTTCAAGCAGAAGCCATCATCAGATTATCAAAATGAGGTTAACCTTTCTAAACTCAAATAGTTCTCACACGGAATAAGCACAATGCAATCAACAGACAAGCTGCTATTTCCCTCCCACACAAACTATAATCTTTTGTGAAATATATTTTTAATGAAGAATGCATAACCCTCCTACATGTTGGTTCTTCTTTTACACTCCTCCACATAAAAGCATACATGCATTTTAAAGAGATGGAGAAGAATTTTACAGCTTCTAATAACATCCCCTGCGATGTATGGCCAAAAAAATAAAAAAATCTCAGCATCTGAATGAACAACTATCTTTTTCATATAATGCTACTTTTATAAAAGTAAAGCTAGTCACTAATAGCTCCTGGGGACAGTACAATGATATAAACAATGAATCTCATTAATATTTTAATGCTTTCTTTCTAATGAGATACATTATGGAGCCTTAACTCATTCAACTACCAATGACTCAAAATTCCTAGAGTTCTGAATTTTAATCTTTCACAAATTTCAAATTATAAAATTGCTTGTCATGAGTCACACTGCTTATCAAGAAGCAGTTTTTTGAAAGAAAAGTGGGGTTTTTTTTGTAGATGAGGTTTACAGTGGTTTTCTTTTGTCTTTCTCCTTCAGTCATCTGAATTTTCAATGTTTAAAACTGAAACAATATAACCTGACAGTTGAATACTTTTTTACCAGTAGGACAGCTATTTGGAAATGAGACTATCAAAGTAATTATGCATATCCATATTCACTCGGTAGCATTGGATGAGATACGAAAGACAAGAATAAACATCTCTTTTTTTCCATTAGGATTTTTTTTTTTACCCCACACAGCACCTGTTTCGGGCTACTAGTGTCTAGGATCTAGCTCAGAATGTGATTCCTAGGAGGCCAGCTGTCAAGAAAGTAGTGACATGAATGCTCACCTTGGTAATCTGTTACATTAAGGAGATGTGGCTTCAGTTTGGGGGAAGAAAAGGGGGAATAAAAGTCAGAAAGTCAAATCAATAAATGTTATATTTCCACAATGAATATAGTCTTAAAAGATCAGAAAACCAATTTTGCATAAATGCTTAAATGACGTAATTGCATTACACTAAAAAAGTGTAATTTTGTTTAAGTGTCACTTAAAAAAAAAAAGCACTGAAAGGACAGCCTGCAAACACGGGCAGACCAGCATGGGTTTGAATCCACATGTGCACCTCACTCATCTGTGCAGAACCTGGTTTTAACTCAGCAAAAGGTCTGGAACTGCTTTTACAAACAAAATAACATCATGGAGAGAAAGAGAGGGAGAGAAAAAAACAGGATGAGGAAGAGGAGGAGATGGCAAGGCAGAGAGGAGGAAAAAAGTTTAGGAGATGGACACGGTTATCCGAAAGCAAATGGAGCTGCAAAAATGCTGGTAACTTTCATTCTAGGTTCAGAAACCTTATTCACCATGTGTAAAAGAGGTAGGGAAAAGGAATGAAATCAGAAAACATTTTTGTGAATTCAGTTATAATCCATTTCCACACACATACAATAATGCACGCCTCTATTCCCCCAAAACTTGTTGATGCGAGGTGCAGGTTAACTTTTCCAAATCACCTCCAAACATTGCTGGGTGAAAGACAGCACTGGATTCCTCTGCATCACCACAAACACTGGCACACCTTTGATTCAAAGCCCCTACTTCTATCCAGGACCAGAGCAGCCCAGTGGCTCATGGATCAATCCAATCGATTGGAAAAACAAAATCTTAACTCATGAAAGAGGACTCAGTGCCTTCCCCAGCCAACCCCAAGGAGTCACTGGGTGCCTCCATCAAGGGTCTGACTGTCCGCTTCCTCCAGTTCAGGAAATGCACCTTTCCCCACAGGGCACAGCCTCTGAAGGCGAGGATGAAGCAGCCGGCTGAGCCAGAATTGCCTCCTTTCACAAAAGGAATTCCCCCTCCCTTCCCCTCCTTCTCCCTCCCCGTGTTTCTCCTGTCCCTCCTCCCATCCTCCGCTGGTGAATAATATCACTGCTACCTGCCTGGATCAACACCGTGAGCCCCTGTCTTCAAGCATTCAGAGAATGTAACAGCCTGGAAATTCCTGTTGTCCGTTCGCTGAGGTCACAGATAAGCTGAACAACAGCGTGGTTCCCATCAATCATAAGCCACTCACTGATAGAATGTATGGTAGGAGACCTGATGTAAGCAAGTCACCAGAGAAAATACCCACTGATGACGCATATCCAGGCATAAAAATAGTTACAGGGCCCTCAAAGGGATTATTCAACAGCCTACATTTAGACTTTCTTACAAGAGACCTGAAGTCACTGTGCTGCAGTTAAATGGCTGGAGAGAATTTAAGTTTAAGCTTTCTCACCAGACATAACCACAAAGAGCTGGTTTAAATAAGCTCCTGCAATAACAGGCTATTTAGTCCATTTTAACACAACTTTATAAGCATTAAACAGCACCACCAACTATCTTATAAAATGCCACATAACCTCTCCTCTTAGTCACGTTCTCCTACCTATAACCATTTTTCTTTTTCTCAAAGTGTGCTCCCCAAACATTAACATTTAATTGATCCAGAGAAAAAGAACATTAGCTGCTTTCCAAATAAATGTTAGGAAAATGACACAGACTGCATTTCTGCAGTTATCTTCTTTTAAAACGTGCTTTTAAGTAGAATTAAGCTTAACTATCAGTTTCACCCAAGAAATGGACATTCTGCATACCATACTTGCAATTATATCTCTCCTGAATTGTTTGATCATTTACAGAAGTAAATCTCCCATGTATGAGATATACCTACTGCAGTATCTTACACATAGTAGGCATATTACTGTTTGCCAAAAAAGTGAATCAATCAATTGATCAATAGATGAAATGCAATATGCAAACACTTTTATTAAGTGACAAGTAAGATGTTAACTCAGACTGAAATCCTGGTGTTTTTATGAGGAGGAAAATAACTTTCTACATGTATAACAATTTTAATAGTTTTCAAATCATCTGTTCTTTTTCCTCCCACTCAAACATATGCACAGTTACCCTGCAAAGGAAGGTCTTTTCACATAGCTTTTTCCTATCAAAAAATGCTGGATTTTTGCACATTTTAATATCTGGATATCTAAAAATGTTCCGTCTCCAGTTTCATTTAAGCAACTGTGCTGACACAAGGAACCATAATGGCAACTAGATTTAACAGAACCCAAAATTCTGCCTCAGAACCTGAACACTTCCTACTTGCATGCCCTATTTGGAAGTCTTAATTACCAATCTTTCCTAATAGTGGACAGGTTTTTATTGTTACCCAGTTGATTATTAGCCACAGAACACTTCTCTGTGATAGACGGTATCTCAGTACTTAATGGCATTAACTATCCAGCCCATGCAATTGGCAAAGACCTGTGAGCAGCGTTGCTGTAACTCTGGACAAACTTAAGGGCTTAATTCTAGAGGGCAGCTCTCCAGGAATGGTAACAAGATGACATTTTTCTTCCTATACTGGTAGGTTCCACATCACTTTCGTCAAGTATGATAATACTGCTATAAATACAGGTGGAAATTATTTTTAGTACTGAGATTTCGCAAAGCATTCACGTTTCTCTCCTGTGCATATGTGTCAACAGTATGTGGCCTAGTTTACAGAACTCAGATGGAAATGTTCGCTGGTGCCCTCTAGTTGATCACCGTTAAGCAGCTTTGAAGAAACACACACATCACTCTCTTCGTAGAAGGATGGCAAAGTTCCTAATTCGTAACAGTTGAGTAGTTAACTCCTAACATAAGATGTGGGATAATGAAACATTAAATCTAGAGTCTGTTTTATTTCACAAGGTTTTATTATTCATTTTGAAAATGAATAGAGGGAAAAAACATTAAGAAAATGGGGGGAAAAAATCTAAAACACAAGATAATGAGACACGTCTGCATTTGTCCGAGAAGAAAGAAATACTTAAAGTTAACTGACTGGAAACCAAAGATGTTTCACGAATTTTACAGAAGCTCCTGCTTTTAAGTAGCTTGAAACAAAACCAGGCACCCAGAAGTCATCAGGTTTCAGCCGGCATCGTACCTTTGACAGCCTTCTGTCATGGTGGTCTATGCTGGTCAGGTCTGAATCGAGGATCCTCAGATAATTATAAAACAATGCTGATCTCCAAAGCAGACACTGTTTCAAATTGCACAGATATGACTATCAATCCAGAGACTACAGGTTGAGTTTCAGAAGAAATTATTTCCATCAGCATTCCTGGTTTTGGTAATTCCACACCTATTAAATGTACTATCAGCAGAACAATTGATTTTTTTTAAGAAAATGGAACTTCCTTACTCTAGATTGGAACCTATGCTATCATTATAATTATTTAAACCTATGAGGTTATTTTCTGCTACAACACAATTAAACACACCACTGCTCAAAATTAAGGACTGCTAACAACCATGTTAGAGAACACTTGCTAATCTTTATCTTTTAGAAATGTCAAATAACATAATTACCTGGTCACTAAATTAAAAACAGATTATTTAATTATATAAAAAGAAGGGGGGCATAACCAAAGAAAATGTGGCAAAAACCTGCCTTTTCAACCGGAGGCTCCCTAGAAGCCATACTTAAATCCATTGTCTATGTTACTACTGGAATCTCATGATGATAAGTACTTTTACATGTTGTGACTATTTAGAAAAATGGGAAAATACATCCCTAGTTCACTATTCTGTGCCCAGCCTAGGACAGATGTATCATATTTAGACCGTGAGGTTAAGTTTTCCCTTTTCAGGTCAGTTCAGTTCAGTAGCTCAGTCGTGTCCGACTCTTTGCGACCCCATGAATCACAGCACGCCAGGCCTCCCTGTCCATCGCCAACTCCCAGAGTTCACCCAAACTCATGTCCATCGACTCGGTGATGCCATCCAGCCACCTCATCCTCTGTAGTCCTCTTCTCCTCCTGCCCCCAATACTTCCCAGCATCAGGGTCTTAGTCTCAGTATTATGGCAGGATTCTGTTTGATTTTTCATTTTTTAAATTACATTCCTAAAATATGTCATTGTTTTACAGCAGCCTGAAGAAGGGAATGGCAACCCATTCCAGTATTCCATTCCAGTATTCTTGCCTAGAGAACTCCATGCACAGAGGAGCCTGGTGAGCTATAGTCCATGGGGTCACAAAGAGTAGGACCCAACTGAGTGACCAACACTTTTCCACTTGGCAAATAATACTGTTTCTGGATATTTTATGGGCTTGTGGTCTATTAAGTCATTATCTTCACCCCTTCCCACCCTGCAGTTCATCTACTTAAGGATGCATGCTCACAGACACAAACACAAAACACACACCACATACACAATAAACACAACACACAACACACACTCATGTACAACTTTTTCCACATAGCAAATCTCCTTTACTTTAAAGAGGCCAAACATTCACCAAGCGCCCAAATATGAGAATCATCTTTAATTGCTCCTTACCCTCAGCTTTAATCACTGAAACCTGACAATTTTACAAGTTGCTTCTCTCTCATCAACCTTCTAACGCCACCGCTATGATCTTAGTTCTAGCCATCGACATTCCTTCACTTAGGTAAATCTTACAAGATTACAAATAAATTATACAAGAAGTATCATAGGTTCTCCCTTTCCTCTCAAAACAAGGCTCTACATGATTACAGTGGAGTTTACGAAATATAAACCTGACTATGGCACTCATTGGATAGAACCCTTCAGTGGCTCCTGGATGCATCACGTGGTCTTGGGCCACAGATCATCCTCCACTGTCATAATTATTCTTTATGATCTGAACTCTCTGTTTGACTGGAACTCCCTATGGTCAGAGACAGGGCTGCACTGATTGCTGTACCTCCTGCTCCCAACAGAGTGACTGCCTGGCACGCTTGCTGAACTGAAGTGGACTGAATGATAAGACAGTGCATTGAGAATGTTAACTCCTGATGTAATCCAACTAGGCTACGTAGAAAGATAGCATACTAGAGCAAAACAGCGTTCTCTTTGAAATAAAAAAAAAAAACTGGTGTCAATCCATAGCCCTATCACATCTCAGGCAATTACATAACCTCTCGAACCTTAGACTCCCAGTATAAAACATGGTGTGAGGATAAAATAAAGCAACATAGATTATGTGCCTACTGCTTATTGAGAAGGTGCTCAGTACATGGTAGCTATTATTATGTCTCAGGTAGAAATGTATACCAGAACAATTTCATTTCCAGTGTGAATTTATAGACACACATATCAGACACCAAAATTATCTGTATCAGTGACAAACACATATCTATATATCTATAATGTCCAATAGAATGTCCACCAGTCTTAGGTGGCTATTGGCACTTGGAATTTGGTTAGTGTGACTGAAGAACTGATTTTTAAATTTTAATTAATTAATTTTAATTGAAAGTAAATAGCCCTGTGAGACTAGTGGTGGTGGTTTAGTTGCTAAGTCGTGTTCGACTTTTGCGACCACACGGACTGTAGCCCGCCAGGCTCCTCTGTCCATGGAATTCTCCAGGCAAGAATACTGGAATGGGTTGCCATTTCCTTCTCCAGGGGATCTTACCAACTTAGATATCGAACCACGGTCTCCTGCATTGCAGGAGGATGCTTTACCAACTGAGCCACCAAGGAAGCCCCTATGACACTAGAGGCCTACTTTACTGGACAGCAAAGATTTATTTTAACTCTGACATCAGTATTTCCCCATTTAAGGGACTGTATCCTCCCTTCCCTACTCAAATCAGTATTTACGCAAGGTTCAAGCATCTATGTCACTACTTCTTCTTCAGTTAAAGGAATCAGACATATAACAAACAGTTTTCTCCAAAGAAATTTAGTCCTGGAGTAGGAGATGATATGACAGAGTTCCACATAGAATATTCATGCTGAATGAATGACTGTATCAATGAAAGAAACCAAAGAAGAATACAGTCTACAAAATAGAACCCCCAACACAACACAAGGAGACAAGTTACAAGTACACAGAATTTGGGACCAGAAGACAGTGCTTCAAATCCCAGATCTTCCATTCACATTCCATGAGCTCTTGGGAAAATCTTTTGGCCTCTCATTCATCAGATAATGATAATAGTAATTACAACCCACAAATATTCTCTAATAATCAAATGAGATAAATCAGACATAAATATTAGAGCAAACAGTGTAACTGAGAAAGTTGTATAAACATTTAAATCTCCACCTTCTATATTATTGCAGTAGCTAATATCCTATAAATATGAGACACCAGATGTCTTGACAAACTGGGCAAATATCTATGGAAAAGAGTAATAATTAATGGGTGACCACACTTTCATTTGGAAGCTATAATAAATACTTATTAATTCACTGCAATCATTATCTATCAAGTTTTTATCTGACACCAAGGTCAGATAATGTTGAAATCTGCTTTTGAATATATGACTTATCTCCTTAATCATACCTCATGTGCTCCCTGGACAGGCTTTGTGGGCCTCAGCAATATTTGGCAATAATCAATCGTTTCTGTGCTTTACAGTTCAAGAAGTACTTTCGCATGTATTCATAAAGTAGTCTTTAAGACAACTTAAGATAGCCAGAAAGCAAAGAAGAACTAAAGAGCCTCTTGATGAAAGTGAAAGAGGAGAGTGAAAAAGTTGACTTAAAGCTCAACATTCAGAAAATGAAGATCATGGCATCTCGTCTCAGCACTTCATGGGAAATAGATGGGGAAACAGTGGAAACAGTGTCAGACTTTATTTTCTTGGTCTCCAAAATCACTGCAGATGGTGACTGTAGCCATGAAATTAAAAGACGCTTACTCCTTGGAAGAAAATTTATGACCAACCTAGACAGCATATTCCAAAGCAGAGACATTACTTTGCCAACAAAGGTCCATCTAGTCAAAGCTATGGTTTTTCCAGTAGTCACGTATGGATGTGAGAGTTGAACTATAAAGAAAGCAGAGCGCCGAAGAATTGATGCTTTTGAACTGTGGTGTTGGAGAAGACTCTTGAGAGTCCCTTGGACTGCAAGGAGAACCAACCAGTCCATCCTGAAGGAAATCAGTCCTGAATATTCATTGGAAGGACTGATGCAGAAGCTGAAGCTCCAATCCTTCGGCCACCTGATTCGAAGAGTTGACTCATTTGAAAAGACTCTGATCCTGGGAAAGATTGAAGGCGGGAAGAGAAGGGGACGACAGAGGAAGCGATGGTTAGATGCCATCACTGACTCAATGGACATGAGTCTGAGTAAACTCCAGGAGTTGGTGATGGACAGGGAGGCCTGGCGTGCTGCAGTCCATGGGGTTACAAATAGTCGGAAAAGACTGAGTCACTGAACTGAACTGAAGATAGCCAGATAACTTTATTATTCCCATTTCTCAGAAAGGTAAAGTAATGGTAATGCTAGTAGGTAAAACTGTCAGGTTAATAACTTGAAGTATAGAACTTTTACTATATGTCTGGAAACTCATGGTGCTTCAAATTTCCAAAGAAGAATCCAGATTTTTGTTAAGATCTCCCACATGACGAATTTTAGCAAAATATTAGGTATCACATTATACATATGTCTCATCATCATATATGTGTGTGCATATAAATATATAATTTACTATTTTAAAAATATTTTTTGATGTGGACCATTTTTAAAGTCTTTATCAAATTTGTTAACAATATTGCTTCTGTTATTTTGTCACGTTCTGACTTTTTGACCACGAGTCATGTGGGATCTTAGCTCCCAACCAGAAATAGAATCTGTGCCCCCTGCATTGGAAGGTGAAGTTTTAACCATTGGACCACCAGAGAAGTCCCTATAATTTACTTTTAATTGATATCAATATAAACATATCACTGAATAGTTTTTAACCGTGTTTCCATCCACAATCATTTAGCAGAGCCTTACAATACCCTACTAAGAAGACATCCCAGGTAGGAGAATTCCTATTTCCAGGTAAGGAAATGGGGATGTGGAGAGAACTTGACTCTTTACAATGTCTATGTAGCATGATGAAGAGCAATGATATATGTACTTGGGCTGCGGGTTGAGATCTACTACCAAGCAGCTGAGTGACTTTAGGTAAGTCACCCAAATGCTCTGAGCTGCACTTTCCTTCTAGGAAAAGTAAAGACTGTGAGTCACTCACAGATACCACTTAATCTGTGACAAAATTCTATTATTCTGCAACTCAGAGAATTCAGTAGCATGGCTGAGACAAGGCCCCAGATGGTCTAAGTCCTGGCTGGTTCTTTGCCTCATCCCATACTGTACCACCTCTGAGGAGCTCTCCCTGCTTTTCACAATTAAGGAGTTTATTCCATTTGTTTGTACGTTTATCTTTACAGAGTCTTAGACCCTGTACAATCTTTGTTTCCTGGCTTATGGACAGCCAGTAAAAACATTCCTTTCAAGAAAGGTTGGTGAGACAGACACATGCACGCACAGGGCTTCTGGAGAAAAGGGTGTGTCCTCCCACGACCTCCCTTCACTGCAGGGCCACGCTTTGGATCTGGGGATGGGAGATGCATTCCCATCTGATGGCTTTTGATGTCATTTTCATTTTTCAAAGAAACAATATAAAATTCACAGTTGATAGGAAAGACAGGCTCCTACGGACAGGTCCAGGGACAGGGTCACTTAATTGAATGCCATTTAAATGGCCCAATCAAAACCTTTCTACTATGAAGACTGGGTCACATCCAGAAGTTGGAGGTGAGGATTCCAGTGCCCAGATCCACCCAGAACTTCTCTGCTGGAATATATCAACTTCTTCCTACATCCCTGCTGAGGCAGGTGCCAGAGAAAAAAGCAACCTGACCCCCTGAAGAGTCTCTGGAGCCCAGCAGTAACCTGAGCTGCTCTAGGTTATTTTTTGCTGAGGGCTAGTGGTTCTTAAAGGGACTGCGCTCTGCATGCACATATCCAGACATAGGATGCAAATCAATGAAAAGACCAATACAACGTGCCTGTCTTCACCTAAGGTATTTGATCAGAAGTACGTTCAACTAGAAGGTATGTGAGCAAATATTTTATTGCCCTTTCAAGGGGATCAGTAGTAATGTCTTGTGATATAACATCATTGGATTACAACGTGGGAGTGCTGAATAACAGAGAACTCCATCGGTTTAATGTAGAAAAAGAAAGCAGGCATTCCCCAAGGCTCTGTCCTCAGTGCCAAACTGCTACTTAAGAAGGGAGGGGGGGGCCCTGAGATTAGAGCTGGAGATGGCTGCCAGGACTGGGCTCTCCAGTTATCATCCCCCTAAATGTTCACTACAATCCTGACAAGTATAAAAAAGTACAAAGAAAGAAAGCGGCGCTCTACGAGACTTCGGAACACACACACAAGTTATGTGATTTACGTGTTAGGTGAGTGCTTGTCTCTTCCAATAGTGTCTACCTGAATGAAGACTGTGAAAGCAAATACTCACCCAACTCATAAAACAATTCTCGTGAAACAACTAGTCCTTTCATTCTCTGTCCCACATCCCTAAACTGGCCAGGGAGGAACAGGAATAATCCAGTAACGAGTAAAGTGGGATCCAGATTGACAAGTGCACAGATTTGGAAACCTGTGACCTTGGGTATGTTAGCTACACGTATGGAGCCTCAGTGGCAATAACAGTAATACTCACATCATCAGGCTAGTTTGGAGATTAAGATACTCATAGGCGTAGTGTACTTGGACTTGCGCCTGGCACATGGAACCCTTCAGTTAAACAGTTGCTATTATTAGTTGCATTAGTATTCCTATTCAGCAAGGGTGTAATTCAAGTTGCCTTGAAATCTGGCCACGTATAATCATGAGAAAAATAACGTATCAGCTAGCTGTCGGGCAGGTAGCTTGCAGACGTAATCTCTGTTGCCCACAACTCTGCCAGGCAAGTGATGCTAACCCCTGTGCCGATGACGGACGTGAGGCTCAGAGGTTTCGTAACCAGCCTGAGTCATAACTAGTAAGTGACACAGCAGGGATTTTAACTCAGGTCTGACTTCAAAGCCTGTACTCCTTCCATCCAACTGAGAAATAGTTGGGGAGCGGTGTGGAAAGAGGAGGGGAGGATCCTCCTGGTCAGTTTTTATTCCACAGCTTGTGAACTATTCCCTTAGGTCAGCCACATAACCTCTCTGTCCCATTTCATCTTCCAGCTGTGATTTTGGGGGGGGGGGCAGGATCTGATTTTTGCAGCAAGTCACCCATCTATTATTGATCTACAGGTAATTCTACAGAGAATAATAAAGTTCTCTGTAATCCTATTAAAACTACATTATCCTAAGTGGTCGTTTCTGAGCCATTGATCTTTAGAAATCCACAAGCTCTATATAATATAAATCATGCAAAAATACAAATGCCCAACATCTCATAGTTCACAAGCATTGGCTCAATTAATCAAGATATTCAGCAAGGTGGCTACGTGCCGGTTTCTTAGGTGAAGAAAGAGAGACACAGGTTAAGTCAACTGCTCAGAGTCACACAGTCAGGAAATAGCATACTTAGCACTTGAATATCGAGTTTTTCTGATGACCTATCTCTGTTCTGTCCATTTTACTATATCTGTCTCTGAAAGAATACCAGGATGATCTGCTATGCTGAGAAATACACTAAGGTATGATCTATTATTAGTATTCCCTTCTGTCCTTCATGCACTACCTTTTACTTATGCTATAAAACATAGTTTCAATTAACATCTATGCTGCTCTCCAACATAGCAAAGAGAAAACCAGTCAACAGGATAACTTCCCAAGGCTGGAGTGGCTGGGGTATAGGGTCATGTTTTACTTGTCACAATAGAATTTGAAGTGTCTTAGGGATAGGTGTTCAATAATTTCATCAACTAAAGCTCAAGATAAATATTACTTTATAAAATCCTATGTATATCCCTATTTTGAATAATCGTTTTAAAAAAATGTAGGTGCTCTGAACAAGAGAATGACAACAGATGTTGTGTTTCAGAATAACATTTGTTCAATGTCTACCACGTGGCTTGCACTGTCCTAAGTGCTGTACATTTACTAACTAATGTATTCCTGGCAACATTTCTAGAGGTAGGCACTATCAGTATCCTATGTTACAGTCAAAGAAACTAAGCCACATTAACTTGCCCAAAGGCATAAAGCTAGGTAGTTGCAGAGCAATAACTTGAACCCAGCAATTCTGGCAACCAGAGTTCAGATCTCATGTAATCTTCACAACAACCCCAGGCTCATCATCTTGGAGACTGAAGGTTGTCCCTGATGATTCACTGATAATCAGGAGAAAAATTGGCTTCCCTTGTGGCTCAGCTGGTAAAGAATCCGCCTGCAGTGTGGGAGACCTGGGTTTGATCCCTGGATTGGGAGAGTCACCTGGTGAAAGGAAAGGCTACCCACTCCAGTACTCTGCCCTGGAGAATTCCATGGACTGTATAGTCTATGGGGTTGCAAAGAGCAACACGACTGAGCGACTTTCACTTCACAGAAGAAAAATAAAAGAATCCAATTTAATTGTTTATAATAGCAATCCTGTTCTATGACCAAAATTTACCCCAAGTAATACACCCACCATATTACAATTTAAAAAGTTGTTGGAAAACTAAAATTTATTGCTACATTTTCATTTTAATACTTGAAGTTTGAATTTCTAACCAGTTTGGCTCTCCATGAACAATATCTTTTGACATTTTTTTTCCCACATAATCTTGCATACTTCACATTGCTTTCCACTTATAATCTTAAAATCATTGTGATTCTATTACCCTTTGAAACCTATCTTTTGAAACACAGAAATTTGTAGAGGGATTTCTTCAGGACTTAAATTCTTATCTCTCTTCTTGCCCTCATCAAGCTTATCATCTCCTTATCTTTTTCTGTTCTACTTTCCCTTTCTTGTTGTTTATTTTCCTTGTCACATGACTTAGGGTGTTGTCCAGTACTGTAGCCATCTTCCAAAACTAAAAACTCTTCCATAGGATTCTCAAAGTTGAGTGTGCAGACAACCGACATCATTATCTTCTTAGGTGGGTCCCCAAGTCTACATTTTCAGCAAGCTGCCCTGGTAAGTCATACACATACTGGAATACATTATAGGATTTGCACTCTGCCAATTCCTAGATATAGTCCTTCTAGTGAAGCCTTTTTCATTTAGCAAAATCTCTCTGCTAGTTTTAGGAAAATGTAAACATCACTGAAACTTCAGCTAAGAGCATCATACAATATGCAGGTCAAGAAGCAACAGTTAAAACGACATGGAACAACAAACTGGTTTCAAATCAGGAAAGGTGTACGTCAAGGCTGTATATTGTCACCCTGCTTATTTAATTTATATGCAGAGTACATTATGAGAAATGCTGGACTGGATGAAGCACAAGCTGGAATCAACATTGCCGGGAGAAATATCAATAACCTGATATGCAGATGACACCACACTTATGGCAGAAAGTGAAGAAGAACTAAAGAGCCTCTTGATGAAAGTGAAAGTGGAGAGTGAAAAAGTTGGCTTAAAACTCAACATTCAGAAAACGAAGATCATGGCATCTGGTCCCATCACTTCCTGGCAGATAGAAGGGGAAACAATGGAAACAGTGACAGACACCATTTTGGGGGGCTCCAAAATCACTGCAGATGGTGACTGCAGCCATGAAATTAAAAGACGCTTGCTCCTTGAAAGAAAAGCTATGACCAACCTAGACAGCATATTAAAAAGCAGAGACATTACTTTGCCAACAAAGGTCCATCTATTCAAAGCTATGGTTTTTCCAATAGTCATATATGGATGAGAGAGCTGGACGATAAAGAAAGTGGAGCACTGAAGAACTGATGCTTTTGAACTGTGGTGTTGGAGAAGACTCTTAAGAGTCCCTTGGACTGCAAGGAGATCCAAACCAGTCCATCCTAAAGGAAATCGGTCCTGAATATTCATTGGAAGGACTGATGCTGAAGCTGAAGCTCCAATCCTTTGGCCACCTGATGCGAAGAGTTGACTCACTTGAAAAGACCCTGATGCTAGGAAAGACTGAAGGTGGGAGGAGAAGGGGACAACAGAGGATGAGATGGTTGGATGGCATCACCAACTCAATGAACATGAGCTTGAGTAAACTCCAGGAGTTGATGATGGAGAGGGAAGCCTGGCGCCCCATGCTGCACTCCATGGGGTCACAAAGAGTCAGACACAACTGAGCGACTGAACTGAACTAAATGTAAATCAAATATTTTAGCACACTCTATTATTTACTTCAATGTGTAGCTATGAGGCAACAATACAAATGAGTGCTGAATCAAATGAGGACTCCAAATGATCCCAATGTAAGTGCTTAAGATGACATGCCCACCCTGTATTGGTGGAGATTACTGATGCAATGTCTTTATTTTCAGCATTTTACTTAAGTGTAAAACCTGACACTTGAGTCCCTATATTTACCCTATCTAAAATCATTTTTATTGAACCAATTAAGAACCAATGACTGGTATGGGGGGAAAACACTCAAACGAAATTTAATGAAGTTACTTAATGAAAAATATTTATTGACTAATGGTCCCAGTGGTAAACAATCTGCCTGCCAATAATGCAGGAGATGCAAGAGGGTTCAATCCCTGGGCTGGGAAGTTCCCTTGAAGAAAGAAATGGCAACCCACTCCAGTATTCTTGCCTGAGAAATCCCACAGACTAAGGAGCCTGGCGGGCTATATAGGGAATGGAGTGCAAAGAGTCAGACACAACTGAGCACACACATGTGCGCATGTGACTAGGAGCACCCACCCCCACCTTAAAGGGGGAGTCCTTGCTCAATGAGCATCTCATACACAATAATGCACTTTGCTTAATTAAGCGTTTGATCATTTTCCACAACACCTTACAAGGAGGTCAACAGGACAAGTATTCTAGTCAATCTCACCACATCACCTAAGCTGTCACATTCCCACACTACTGTTTTCCAGCCTCACAGAGACCCTCAGTTCCTCAGCCCCTCCCTTCCAGGAGTTCAGGACATCTTCTTCCCCATCCTCTCTCCTCCCAGCTCCTCCCTCTCCTCCTCCAGGCTCCTTTCACCATCCTGGCTGGATCCCACTGGGAACCCCTTTGCCCTTGCCCTTGCCAGCATCCTCTGTCACCTCGCCCCTCAGCGTGCTCAACCCCAAACCCTCCTTTAGATCATGGTCCCTTTGGGTCCTGTAGCTCCTCCTTGGAGTGGCTGAGAAACGTCAATTGCTGAGACACAGCTACTTCTGCTGAGCTTTCTGCAGGTCAGGTGAACATAATCACCTCTGAACGCAGGTCAGCTCACGCTTCCTCTAGAGGCAGCTCTAAATGTTCCCAGTTTTCTTCACTATCATCCAGTTTTTACGGACAAATGACTTTGCCTTCTCCTTCACAAAAACCCCAGAGAAAATGGAAGGTACGAACTATTCGGTATAAGTTAGGCCACAAGGGTGGACTGTACCACATGGGGAATATAGCAAATATTTGGTAATAACTGTAAGTGGAGTACAACCTTTAAAATTGTATAGAAATAAAAATAAATAATACATTTTAAGTAAAATAATGAGTTTTTCAAGGAGAAATTTCATCCACGTATAGTTTTTCCCATAAACTTAGTAGTAGACATTCCTATCCCCCCTCCTTTTGCCCCAATCAATCCTTTCTAGAGCTGGGAGCACTCTGGCTGCTCGGGATTCTACTCAATCATTGGTCATCTTTCCTTTACATCATCCACCTTCCTCTCTCCAGTGGCTCTTTCTTGACACAAGTTCACATCTATATAAAAATGCTCTCTGGGTCTCCACCTCTATCAATCTCACTTCTCCCGTGTACAGCCTACAGAACAAAGCAGAGATAATAATTTGCCCTTTATTTAAGAATGGGCTTGAGTCAGGAGCTTTGCATAGATTCTCTCTTTTGTCCCTCACCAAAGGGCTTCAAGTCAATAACTACTGTCTCCATTTAAGAGACCAGGAAACTAAGGATCCCAGAGGTTATGTAAGTGAAGAAGTGAAGTAAAAGTCACTCAGTCGTGTCCGACTCTTTGCGACCCAATGGACTATACAGTCCATGGAATTCTCCAGGCCAGAATACTGGAGTGGGTAGCCTTTCCCTTCTCCAGGGGATCTTTCCAACCCAGGGATCGAACCCAGGTCTCCCGCATTGCAGGCAGATGCTTTAACTTACCTATAACTACACAGGTGATAAATCAGAGAAATACAATTGAAATTCAGGTTCTTTCTGATCCCCAAACCATTTATCCTTCCACAGACCACACATGACCATAGTCACTGCTTTTCTCAAAGGCCTGTTCATCTTCCTGTCTTTCTCTTCCTGGGCAATGCCATCACTATTTACCTTATAGTCCAGCTAGAGTCCTGAAGACTGCCTTCCCTTTCCCTCATCCTTCATGCTGGCTCAGTGACTAGCACTGTTTTCCAAGCTTGAGGGTCCATCATGTGCTCACTGTTCTGAACATCCCAGCATGAGTTCAAACCTTCAGTTTCTTTCTTTTGAAGATTACTGTGTGTGCATGCGTGCTCAGTCGCTTTAGTTGTGTCCGACTCTTTGTGACCCTATGGACTGTAGCCCACCAGGCTCCTCAATCCATAGGATTCTCCAGGCAAGAATACTGGAGTGGGTAGCCTATCCCTCCTCCAGGGAGTCTTCTCGACCCAGGGATCAATCAAACCGGGGTCTCCTGCATTGCAGGTGGATTCTTTACCATCTGAGCTACCAGGGAAGCCTGAAGATTATTGTAACTGTCTGCAAACTATGTCTTCCAACACAAGCTTGGGTCCTTCTAATTCATTCTCATGATGCTGTCTGATGGTTCCTGGTAAAACGCAAATCTGAATGTGTCTCTCCTCCTTGCCTACAGGATAAAGCTCCAACATGGCAACATGGCATACTGTCCTTGACCTGGTCCCTGCCAAAATTTCCAGATCTTTCCCTCGCGACATCCACTTCTCCTCTTCCTAACCCTGTAGTCCAGCCATAAGAAGGTTTACTTGTTGGTTTTATGTCTTTGGGTCTCCGCATGCCAGGGCTCTGTCTTCCTGGAATGCCTTTCCTTATGCTGTCTTCCAGGCAAACTGCCATTCAGCTTACAAGATGCAGCCCTGGCATTTACTCCCCTCTCAAGCCCCCTGCAGAGCTGACTGATTCCTTTTTATGTCACAGCTGGGTTTTGTGCCTTTTCTCTTATAGCCCATTTCACCACCTATTGGAATATTTTACAGTCTGCACTTTCCTTCTAGAACACTAGTTCCTCAGGAGCAGATACATGCCTGTTCTGTTTTGCATGCTTAAGCCAGCACACAAAAGTAAGTCAAAAGCAGTTGCATATGTTAGTTAATAAATTAAACTGATGTTATGTGGGTATATGTCTTTGGAGCTGCAGATCGTTTATTTTTAAGAGTAAAGCCAAAAAGAATGTTCTAGGCAGAAACAATGGGGGAGATCGAGTATTTCTTTGTATGAAGAAGTGATAAGTGTGGCCCCAAGTCTAAGCTGAAAACATTTTGCTGCCAAGTCCTCAGGCACATAAAATCCTGGGGCCTCATTCCTCCACCACAGGAGGAGAAGGTGATGACAGAGGATGAGATGGTTGGATGGCATCACCGACTCAATGGACATGAGTTTGAGCAAACTCCAGGAGTCAGTGAAGCACAGGGAAGCCTGGCATGCTGCAGTCCATGGGGTCGCAAAGAGTCAGACACAACTGAGTGACTGAAAAGCAACAAGCACCCCCACGGAGCCATCCATGATGCTGGGCTCATGATGATGTTCAGGAATGAAAGGAAAAGAGTAACGATCTGTATTGAAGAGGGTGTTACCTGGATTCCCTAATCTCTGAACCTAGTGTGGATAACCATCCAAATTCGACCTCAAATTTTAAGTGGCACAAAAATCATCTAAGGCTTATTAGAGAATATTCTCAGAGCTAACCAACAGAGAACAGAGCATTTGACTTATCCCACAGATCAGCTAAATTGAATCAAAGCAAAAATAAACATTTTCCAGACTGTTCTATCATTTCCGAAACACAGGGCAGGGACATGGACATATGATAAATAGTTCAGTTGTGAAGTTACCTCTTCAAGTGACAAAACTAACCAAGAGACTGGGGCGGTTGTGAGGGGTGGGGGAACTGATGCAGATGAGTGTGTCTGTGAGGTATGAGTGAGAGAAGGGACTTGAAGTTTCAGAGTTGAGACAGACGCCAGTAACTGTGGGCCGGGAGACTTCATGCACCGATCACTCCATGCTGCCCCTGGGTCCTCAGAAGACAGGACACCACACACCAGAAAGCACCCCTCCCCACAAAGGGGGAAGCTGATTACAGCTTTCACGAGCCCCCATGTGAAGACTGTGATTCAAAGGCTTTGCCTAGAAGAGGACGGTGGACAGAAGCAGCCAAGGATCCCTAGAGACACACAGAAAAGCAATAACTCTGTCGACATTCCAAAAAGAGAAAAGGAGAGGGGCATTTCCCTTCCAGCAGCATTCTTTCATTGCCTTTTCTTGCTTCTTTTCTGAGGAGAGAAGGGAGGTGGGTGATGGCAGTGAGACCATGTAAAAGACCAGGGGGCAGCAGACACGAACTTCTATCTGGCTTCCCTGCACAAAGGCCTTATTATAAAACACACATAAAAATGTGTGGGCAAGACTTGGAGGGTTGGGCCCCGCATCCCTCCTCCCCCAAACTCACTCTCAAGCACATGCTTTGAATGCATTTGTGTACACACACCCTCCGACAGAACAGGTTCTTCATGTTGCCATGGAGCTGAGAAATCACACTGCTTTTACACTTCCAGCAGCAGAGGTAAGAATCACTACATGATGTTAACTCTGTTTGTATTCCTGCTTTTCAGTTGTTTCTCTTCCTGTTCTCATGAACTTGATTTTTTTTTTTTTTTTTTTTTTACTCTTTGTAAGATTGCTGCAATGGAAGCTGCTGGCAAACTGATGCTTCCTTTTATCAGCTCAGCATGCAGAAAGTAGAGTGCATTTGTGACTGGGAGCTTCCTCCTCCCTTCCAGCAGAGTTTATGACCTTACTGCATCTTAGGGGAGTTGATCAGAAATGCAAACTAGAAATCAACACTTATTTAGTAAATATTCTGTGAAAGAAATAAAACCTCCTGTAACCAGTAGCTGTCTTTTCTGACAAGATAAATCTGATTATTTCTACTCCAATGGGTACTTCTCAATAGGCCTCAACCATCAAAATCATATGAAAAAAAATTTTGTAAATACAGATAGCCTTCTGCAAGGTCCCCTTGGGTTTCATTTCAAAGCTCAGCTATTACCTTACTGTGTAAAAGTCAAATAAAAGAATCTAAAAGAACACAACATGATTTGCTAATGCAACCTCAATATTCATGCCACCCCTCCTTTTGGAGTTTTGCATCTCACAAGAAATGGTGATTTGACTTCTACAAAATCAAGTGCCAAGGAGTTCAAGAAAATCATTTTGATTTCCTACCTGGAAATCTGCTTTCGGTCCTAGTCACACATCCTCACGATCTTGAGTCTCAGTTTCTCAGGTAAGTTCGCCAATCTGCTGACAAGAAGTTTCGTGTTATGACTTCTCCTTCCACAGTGCACACATTAAGACGTAACTATGAAAGTGACCTTAAGTACTAACCAGAGCAGCAAAACCAAATCTATTGGTTTGAAGAAAGAATGTAAACACGTGGAGGTGAGAGAGGCCAAAATGTCAGGCGATGAATGTGGCACCAAGCTACGTACATGGGATATCAGATGGCTAAGCAAAATACAATTTTAAAAGTTTAAAATCAGCTTGCCAGCAACAAAATAAAGATTGGATGATAACCCCCAAAATAAAATAAATATCCATGCCTCCATACCAAAAATAAATAAATCATGTAGGTACTCCCTCCCTCCAAGCTTAATTATTCTCCCTTTAATGCGGGCTGACTTCCAATGAACAGAATATGGAAAGAGAAAAGTCATAACTTTACAGTGGAAACCCTAGCAGACTATCCCTTAACTAAGCGATCAAGGTTAGCATCACTGGTGACCAGTTATGTTGATAGGACACAACTGATAATACAATGCAACGAGGAGGGCACCTCTGCAGTCTTCCTCTCCAAACCCATCATTCCAGCCTACAAAATTTCTGGTCCAATACTCTTCGAAAATATCCATCCCTTCAGAAACAAGTGGAGTATGCCATGGTATGCTACTCTGTTATTACATATCGTATTGCATTTGTATTCTGTAGATTATATTAAATCTTTTAAAAATGAGCACCCAATTAATACCAAATGAAGTTTTCAGGAAACCCAGACAAGTCTTTAAAACCACTAACCAAGCACTCAAACGGACTAGCCTGTTTAGGTAGTCATTTTGTTTAAATAGTCATTTTCCCTTTTCTTTAATTCTAATGTTTCCACAGCACGTCAGAATGACAGCTCCAACTGCTGGAGACCTCAGGTTTTTCCTCGCCACAAATAGTATGTATATTTTCACTATGACTAGTAACAACGTGCCTGTTATTGGTGATCCTGGTAATTATTTAAATAGGCTGACTCTACATTGATCTCAATGGCACAATACTGTCGACAGTCAATGTTAGCCAGTCACAGGGCCTCGTAAGCGCCCTAGCCAGACGCCCCAGGCTGCTTGTGGATAGGCATTCCCCAGCCTCTTGGCTCGGTGACAGCAACCGCAACAGCCCACAAGGCGGGTGGAGAACCGATGAATAAAATGATAAATATTTGTGATGAAACAGGAAGTTGGGGAGGGGGAGAGGGATGGAATATCTCAACTACTGAACTACTGAAGCTACTTTGGAAATTTAACAGTATTCCCTTGTTGTAAAACTGGGAGCAGTACACAGATAGATCTTTTCTCTCGTGTTTTCCTCTTTATTGTAAATAATTTACAAAATTACTACTGTACAATACAACATCCACCCAGGCACAGGATTTAAGACTTTGAGCCACTGAACTATAAGTGCTATACACTGAATGAATGCTTCAAATTGTCCTTTGAAAATGATTCAAACAATGATGTGAAAATATAATTTTTTTCAGGCCAGAAAACACTTTTAATAGATTGTCCCTTACTATTGATTGAATATATAATTTAAATGATTATTTAATAAGTTCAATCTCTCATTTATGCCACTTAGTACCAACAATAGTAATAATTTACAGGCTCAGGGGCATTCTTGTCAAGAGTAAATACAAGAAATTTTGAAATAAAATAGTGCTTCATTTTATAGAGGGCTAAGACTGAGATGGGGGAGCCTGGTGGGCTGCTGTCTGTGGGGTCGCACAGAGTCGGACCCGACTGAAGCAACTTAGCAGCAGCAGCAGAAAGACTGAGATACTTCACTTGTACAGAGTCTCCATACTCAAGCAGATGATTCAAGTCATTCCCATTTTCTCACATACTGATTCTGATATCCAACACCAATTTAAACAACAAAACAAAAGAGAGCTCAAATATGGGGGGCACACTTTGGGGCTCGCTTTTTAAAGATAGTGTTATCAACCAACAATACCTTCTTAGAGTTCACAGTATTCTCTCTTTCATCTATTCTAAGAGAGGAGTGAAAACTCCTCTGTTGCTTTCTTGCTGATTATTCCACCAAAAAAGTTAAAAAAAATTACCAAAACTAAAGCACATCTCTGTGACAATTTGCTACTTCAAATGGTTCTCTGAGCCTCTCTTTCACTGATTGGTCATTTTGTTACACAGTAAGGAAACAGGATGATGGCCGGCTGCTGGGGAATGAGGAGAGAAGCAAGAATGGAGCAAGACATACAAGCTTTGAAGACTAGATATAAATATAAGCACTTATATCAATACAAAATGCGAGCTTCTCGCAGTTTTTAGACTTAGAATATCAATTCATCTGCTAGAATTTCAACTGATGTATTCGACAAGTACCCTCAAAATGCTGAATTAGGAAATTAGAGAGATGAGTTCGAAGACACATGTTCTACTTTTGTTTTCCATCTGTTATACTGATCATTCCCAAGTATGATTTATCAATCCTTTTTATGCCAGAATATCCCTTTGATTCTCCTTAAAAATAATGTCATGGAAAACTTAGTAAATAACATTTGAAAATAATACTGGAGTCGAAGGTCACAGAGTCACATATACTTTCCTTCAATAATAGATATATATTTCTGTAAATCTATTGTTCAGCATGGGCAATGGGACAGCAAACTTAAATGAAAAAATAAAACCTATGAGAAAATACAGTAGGTGCAGGATCAGAGATGAACGTCGCATTTCATTCCAAACACTATCAGAACTGACAAAGTTCCCTTTAGTGTACTTAGATCTAAATAGTAAGTCACTATTGATATTAGTCCTATCCTGTTTGTGAATGAAAATAAGACAACCCAAAGAAACTGATCATGTGATTAAAGAGGATAAATTGCCCTTTCTTACCCCACAAAAGAAAAAGGAAGTTCCACAGTAAGAACATCTTTACCAATACTGAAAATATTAAAAATGTAAAACCAAACCTACAATATTCTGTAAGCATAATTTATTATTTATTTGTTCTCATCTGTCAATCCTAACTTGCCTCAAACTTTATTCTCAGTCTTTCTAATTGAATTGGTTCGATTTCACATCCCACCCCATTATTTATCAGTTAAGTAACCATGGGTAAACTGTGGTTTTCATATCTACTGACCCAGGATAAGAGTAGGCTGATATGTCATAAAGACACAACCGGCATGACTCTTTCTCCTCCATGACACATTAAAACTGACTTAATTACTGTTTTGATGATTTTGTTTGCCCATTATTATATAATACTTTTTTTGCTGTTGTTCCTATTGCCATTTTCTTAATTGTTTGGGGTTTGATTTTGTAGATCTTTTTCTTCTCTTGTATTTCTTGACTGTATAAGTCCCTTTACCATTTGTTGTAAAGCTGATTTGGTGGTACTGAATTCTCTTAACTTTTGCTTGTCTGAAAAGCTGTTGATTTCTCCATCAATTTTGAATGAGATCCTTGCTGGGTAGAGTAATCTTGGCTGTAGATTTTTCCCTTTCAGTATATATATATCCTGCCATTCCCTTCTGGCCTGCAGAGTTCCTGCAGAAAGATCAGCTGTTAAACGTGTGGGGTTTCCCTTGTATGTTACTTGTTGCTTCTCCCTTGCTACTGTTAATATTCTCTGTGTTTAATCTTTGTTAGTTTGATTAGTATGTGTCTTGGCATGTTTCTCGCTGGGTTTATCCTGTATGGAACTCTTTGCGCCTCTTGGACTTGATTGACTATTTCCTTTTCCATGTTGGGGAAATTTTCAACGATAATCTCTTCAAAAATTTTCTCATACTCTTTCTTTTTCTCTTCTTCTTCTGGGACCCCTATAATTCGAATGTTGGTGTGTTTGATATTGTCCCAGAGGTCTCTGAGACTATCCTCAGTTCTTTTCATTCTTTTTACTTTATTCTGCTCTTCAGAAGTTATTTCCACCATTTTATCTTCCAGTTCACTGATTCGTTCTTCTGCTTCAGATATTATGTTATTGATTCCTTCTAGAGATTTTTAATTTCAGTAATTGTGTTGTTCATCTCTGTATGTTTGTAATTTAATTCTTCCAGGTCTTTGTTAATTGATTCCTGCATTTTCTCCATTCTGTTTTCAAGATTTTTAATCATCTTTACTGTCACTATTCTGAATTCTTTTTGAGGTAGTTTGCCTATTTCCTCTTCATTTATTTGAACTTCTGTGTTTTTAGTTTGTTCCTTCATTTGTGCAGTATTTCTCTGCTTTTTCATTATTTTTTTTTTTACACTTATTGTATTTGAGGTCTCCTTTTCCCAGGCTTCAAGGTTGAATTCTTTCTTCCTTTTGGTTTCTGCCCCCCTAAGGTTGGTGCAGTGGTTTGTGTAAGCTTCGTATAGGGTGAGATTTCTGCTAAGTTTTTTTTTGTTTGTTTTTATTATATACTACTTTTGATACAAAAATTTGTCTTCTAAAATTAATTAAAGGAAACAACCTTTCATTAGCTTTTTAAAATCTTCCTCCTTGTATGAAATAATGGGAGATTATTGAACCTCTATTTCTAAATCAGTTGAGAAATGTACTGCTCAACTACTATCCATAAACTAAATATGTACCAGATGACTGAGATTATTTTTAAATGAATACAAGATCAATTAAACCAATGAAAAGAAAATGATGAAATGCTTTATAAATCCTAAAGTATACCCCAGATACACAATAGGATCTGAACCTCAAAAGAAGAATACTAACAACAAGGCACAATATAGATAATTAATAAGAGGCCACTAGAGGAGCCCCTGGTGGTCCAGTAGTTAGCTTTCACTGCTGAGGGTCCAGGTTCAATCACTGATTAGGGAAACTAACATCCTGCAAGTAGAGCAGTGCAGGCAAAAATTACCAAAAATTAATTAATTAATTAAAAAGTAAAAATGGAGAAAAAGTTTTTAGAGACTGATAAAGTGATTCTCACAAAGGACCAATGATCTGAAGAAACATTTCCGAAATTATATTTAAATTTTAATATTCAGACATTGGAAGAACACATCATAAATGTTCAAAAACATATGGAAAAACTGATTTCTAAACAGAGTATTTTTAAAGTGTTTTATAAATATGATACAATTTTTTGCTATTAAAATCTGAAGTTAAATGTATTTCTTTATTTACCAGTCCTTCACTATATTCAGGCCTTAAATGTAATTTTCATCTACCTCCTAAACACTCATCTGTAAATCTACATTTATCTATAGATATAAGAAATATGATTTGTTAGATCCTCTAAATATTAAAAATAAAAACTGATAAATGCCCTCTTGCTGATCATTGTATGATTCTAAAATATACATGTCTATAAGAATCCAATTGGCTTAACAGGAGACCAAGAAGCAAGATGAATAAGCAGAGAACTGCACTATTTAAAAATTATCTTTATGAGTATAATTTTTAAATAATTTTTGAAACATTCATCAAATACTAATCAGAAGTAGATAAACCAGATAAAACTAAGCTAAAATTATTAAACTTACAAAATAAAAAAAAACAAAATTAAATTTTAAAAATATTAGAACCAAGTATAAAGTGACAAGTATTAGTATTTGTAATGTATAAAGAGTTCATAGAAATTTATTTTTAAAAAACCTAGGAAATAAATTAGAAAATAGGACAAACCAATTCAGAAAAAGAAATATAACTAATAAAGAAGCTTCACTAATTATTAAAGAAATACAAACCAAAACAACAATGCAGGCAAGACTTTCACTTTCGCACAGCTATGATGAAAATGGGAAGTGACCTGAAAATAGGGATCATGTATAATAAAAATATTCAAGTACTTCAACAAATAAAATTGTGAATATTCAGAAATAGGAGAATTTTAAGGAAACAGTGACCATTAAAATAAATCAAAATTATATGGCCATTAAAAGAGTACAGAAATGAGCAAAATGGAAAGTTTATGTTTTGAAAATAAGGGCTACATCAATATCATGATTATAACCATTTCAAATGTGTGAATTTGAGCAAAGATCAGGAACATACAAGAAAAAATTAAAAATCAGATCAACAGATTATAAAAGGTGATCAGATAGTTATGTCTTTTATTTATTTGTGTCATAATAGTGCATGTGGGATAAAATTTAAAGCTTGACAAGAACAAAAGAACACATTAATCTAATGAGTCCCTAAATAAAATCTCCCAAATGCATCAGTCAGTACCTACCACGAGACAACGACTATTCCCCCAGACAAGTTCACCAACGGCTGGATCTCTGTACCCAAAGCAAGTCTCAAAATTTTATACAAAATGAGACCATGAAGGATCCACAGCACATGCCCTCTGAGCCATTAATCCACACCCAGACCTTTAAATATTTACTATATAGCTTGTGATGTTAGGAATGGTTCACTGTTATCCTTTTAACTGTATCACATCCATTATTTCTACAGGAGTTCATGACATGCTACCAAATCACGTTGTTTGAATACAGGCAGTTCTCAACTTACAAACACCTGACTGAGGAAAACCAAAAATAAAACCAGCTGCTGCTGTCCCCGGGCTGTCGCCTTCTAACACTACCAGAGGTCTTGCTGATACTCCCAGAGAGACTCAGCTGTTGTGAAAAAAAATCTTAAGCTTCTTAGAGCATTGGAAGGGAGGAAGGGTGGAAGGAATGAGAGCAGGACTAACCAGGGAAGCCACACAAAGCTTGTGCTTACCCTCCACATGACTCGATAAACATCGGATGAATGAATGAATGAATTTCCACACCCTGCAGTTTGAGCCTGATGACTCGGCCCCTATCCTATTCCAATAGCCTGATGATAACAGCCCTCTTTCTTGGGCTCCTGATTCACAGAGCTGGAGCTAAAGAAGGGAATCGAAACCCAGTAACAAACAGCTGTGATCAACAGGTTGCCCACTAAGGCAGTTCACTGGACAGAGTCCAAGCCCAGGACCAACCCAGGAAAGTCTGCATCCAAAAGCACAGGCAAAGAGTACGGGATTCACAGAGAGACAAGACAAGACATAAATGGTGAGAGGAAAACAGAAATTAAAAGTCCAGCAAAGGTTATTAATAATGATGCCAAATGAGCTCAAAGAAATGAAGGCTAGATGTGATAGGGAAGAAGTAAAGATGGTGTCAAAGTGAGGGTGGGCTGGTTTGGGAATAATGTTGTGGCTCCACAGAGCCCCAGTTTAATGTATGATTCACTTCACTCAGATGACCTTACAGAAGTAGGACTACTTTATACACATCTCAAGTCTAGTAACTTATCAATTCATTTCACCCTTTGCATATAGTCATCTTCTGAAATTTTAAGCCACTCCATTGCTCAAAAGTCTTCCTCAGCTCCTCTTACCAACTGAATTAGAGAAATCACAGTATCGCAGAGTTTGGGATACTGTGAACTTTAACGCCTAAGATACTGTGAGTTTTAAGGCCTTTAAACTCACAGTGAAAGAGGTAAAACAACTTCACTCTTTAATGGAAGATCTATCACAAGATAGCCTAAGGAATCATATTCCTTATGATTCTCTGATCTTATCCTTGCACATTTCTTGACTCCTTGGCTTTCACTCCCAGGCACCATACTGAATGTATCCAACTCTTTGTGACCCCATGGACCATAGCTTGCCAGGCTCCTCTGTCTGTGGAATTCACCAGCCAAGAATACTGGAGCGGATTGTCATTCCCTTCTCCAGGGGATCTTCCCAACCCAGGGACTGAACCCGTGTCTACCACATGGCAGGCATATCCTTTACCATCTGAGCCACTAGGGAGGCCTGAACAACTATAGAGGGCACCATTTATATCACCGTCTATGTGAACAGTGCCCTCAAAAGTTTAAAAGTATTCAACACGTAGGCAGCCATTTGGGGTGCTCCTCCTTTCATCTGGAACACTCTCTCTGCATGGAATGCCATCTCCCAATCCCAACTTTGCTTCTAAAGATGCTAGTAGTTTTTCAAAGTCCGTGTCTTCCATGAAACCTTTCCTGGTTCCCACAATTGGTTGTAATCTTTTTCTTTGCAATTTCAGTTGGTTTATGTCACTTATTTATGTATATCCTGTCTTCTAGTATAATGAGTTAATTATGTATGTCTTATAACCAATCCTAGATTGTATGCATAATGTCCAAAAACGTAAATAGCACAGAATTCCCCTTTCTTTCTATACAGTCCCAAGCCTATTGCCCAAATCACAACAGGTACTTAACTACTGGCTGGGACATTTGTACGGGGTGGAGACAGATGATTCAGGAACTAGAAATGTTAGAGGAGGTAGTTTAGACTGGAAAGGAACATAGCCACAGAAAATGTAGGACTAAATTCTGATAACCTGATGCCTTCAGGCTCACTGGTCTTGAGAGGGTACTAAGTGGCAGGATGTCACTATCAAAGTCACACTTTTCCTTATTTCAAAATTTTGCCTAAGACCAAACAGGTATTGCACTTACAAAAAAACAACCTCCTCCTCACCTCTAAGACAAAACTTTCCAAGAAAATGAATTCCCAATTATACACAACCAATCAAAAACACAGTTTTGAAACAAAATACGAAGTAACCCAGCACAATTTAAGCACAATTTAACCTATTTCACATAGTATCAAAAAATAATTTTCCTTCTTCATTTAACAAAAACCTACTAAAGAGCAAGTTTAAATGCAAATTTGAAACACCTGGAGAGCAGGTGTACCATTTCAGAGGGATCTAAATACAATTTTTTATACTATATGGCGGAAAAGGCAATGGCACCCCACTCCAGTACTCTTGCCTGGAAAATCCCATGGATGGAGGAGCCTGCTAGGCTGCAGTCCATGGGGTCGCTAAGAGTCAGACACGACTGAGCGATTTCACTTTCTCTTTTCACCTTCATGCATTGGAGAAGGAAATGGCAACCCACTCCAATGTTCTTGCCTGGAGAATCCCAGGGACAGGGGAGCCTGGTGGGCAGCCATCTATGGGGTCGCACAGAGTCGGACATGACTGAAGCGACTTAGCAGCAGCAGCAGCAGCTAGTATATGGAGCCCATGTTTCTGCCTAGCACATAATATGCATTTTCTTAAATAGTATGCAAGCTACCATATCTATTTTAATAGATGTGTCATGCTCCAAGGAAACCATTATGATATATCAAAGGCTGATTAGCCATATAAAATATGATGTGGCATTAACTATATAAAGAAACATCTTCAAAATGGTATATTCAGATTTCTATCTATATACAGAAATCTATCTGAATATTTCTGAAGACTTTAAAATATGTTGTGCTCATGTGGCATTGGTATAGTGTACACTGGTTGATGATTCAAAATATTTTAGTATCTATCTACATATACGAACATTTATAATCTGAGAAACCCATATGCTCAAGACAATTTAAACATGAACAGGGCAGAGGAAAGAGCCAACAATATGAAGACTGAGCTAGGGAATGAATTACTTACCAAGCATGTAGAATAAGACTTCACATACCAAACGTTTTTGAGTTTGGGGGTTTTTTTAGTATATATCTAAAAGGTTAAAAGTACTTTCAGCCAAAAAACTTTCATTGATCATTGTCATGAACACGGATCACCCAGAAAAACTATGCATTTATTTATATAGATTTACTAGAGTTATTATCATAAGTATAGATTACTATAGCAAATGTCTCTTTATACTTATAGCTACACACACACACACACACACACACACACACGGAGCCTCTCCTGTAAGACCACGAATACATTATCTGGAAATGTTGTACCAGATGGAACAAGCATGGTCTCAACCCTGGTAGAACTCAGATTCTAAGAAGAAAGATCAACAAATAGTTACTATAAACTGGGGTAACTCAGTAACGCCTTTTAAGCTACCGAGATGCATGCATTCGCTTACTCCTTCACTCTGGCTTCCCCACTGGCCTACATTCTGTTTGCCTTTTTAGATCTTCTGTCTGATTTCTATAGTTTGTCTATTTCCTTCTTCACTTTCAGGCTGTCAGCTATCACTTCTGTAATCAACGTGCCATCCTCTACTGGTGACACTCTTCTCCTTCCATCTAATGTACAGCTCCTAATCATTTCTAGAGGACTGGATCATCGAGCCGGTAAAAACTGAGACTAAAATAAGGACAAACAAGCCCCGAGTGATGGCTTAATAAGTGTTTCATATCATTGTGGCTTGATGAAATTATGGTGTTTTTTCAGATGTGATATTTCTATTATCTCACTAACCCAGGCAGACATTTGAGAAGACAGTTAAAACAAATGTTCTACCCACAAAATTTCCCACCTTTTCTCCCATGCCCTTCTAAAAAAACCACAAAAACATTAAAAGCCCTCAAGAGAGAGGGGACATATGTATACCTGTGGTTGATTCATGTTGATGTATGACAGAAACCAATATAGTATTGTAAAGCAATTATCCTCCAATTAAAAATAAATTTTTTAAAAACATTAAAAATCCCACATTTTTGCTTAAAAGAAATACACCTGCTGTCAGAAAAAGGTTTCTTTAAGTAGAGTACTTGGAAACGGTATTATAACACACAGACTATGTTTCCCAAAGAGTGGTCCTCAGATCACCTGCATCAAAGTTACCTGATTTGCTTCTTAAAATGCAGATTTCCTATACTCCTCCTCAGATGTACTGAATCATATTTTTAGAGCCTAAGACCTTGAACTTTTTAAAAGCACCTTAGGAGCCTGTTGAGCATGATAAAACTTGAAAGCACCAATCTAAATAATCAAAGAGTGTTTACTGAAGATGTCAGGCTGAGCCCCAAAGACTCAAGTCTTATTTCACTATCAGCTTATAACACTTACTGAGTGCCACCCTCTGCCAAACACTGGATAAAATTAAGTTCAAAAAGTTTGAAAAATAAAGTTTAAAGGCTGTCCCTGCCCCGGAAGCTTCCATTGTAACCAGGAAGACAAAACAGACAAATGAAAACGCTTTAAAATAGGCACATGAAGCATTCAGAGGGGGGAGAATGGGGGCGATGCTGCAGTCCCCTGTACGGTGGGCAAAAAGACAGTGAAAGGAGCCGAGTTCAGGACTGAGCAAAGTATCGCTGAACTCGTAACGGAAGACTCCCAAGACAAGCCAGAATCAAAAAGGAGAGCTTTTCAAACGCAAATCTCTGAAGAGGTGTGGAGGTTGCCAGAGGGCATTTAAGATCAAGAAGAAAATACCTATTATCATATCTCCTGCTGCCATAGACAGAAAGAGAAATGCCTGTATGCAGGGTTATTAAAAAACCTCAGACATTGTTTGGCAAAACCTTAAAGAGGTGCTGTTATGCCCAGTTTACAGATGAGAAAACTAAGAATCAGCCAAGGCTCTTTCCAGAGCTGGTCCTTTCCTTCCATCAGCAATTCTCTGCCCCGCCTGACACTGTCCCAAGTAAAAAAGTCATTAATTCATTATGTCCTTCAAAACAGCAAGCCAGTCAACACATTGTATCTCTCCCTCCCTCCATTTCAAAAAGCCAGCCAAAAAAATGTGTGTGCACCTGTGTGCGTATGGCCATATATGAGCATACATGTATGCACAAGTGTGTGTGTGACTAATTTAACTAACCACTCATTTTTCTTAATAGTCATTATATTTTGGCATCCTCAAAGATACTCCAGCAGCGCTAGCATTTATGACAAATTATACTGAAAATAAAGTCTCTTTGATTTGTGATCAAAATAACCACCCCAAATCACCATACTGGGTCAGTGATACACATCTTTCCACTGGCTATATTCTCCAATATGACAACCACAGGTGACTGTTAAACATTAATATTAACAGTAAATAAAATTAAACACTCAGTCCCTCAGGTACTCCAAAGCCACACAGAGTTAGTAGCTACCCTATGGTCGGTGCGGATACAGGGCTTTTCCATCATTGCAGAGTTCAATTGGATACAACTGTCCTAGGGAACCAAGCCTCCCAAAAATACAACTACACATCTCAATATAAACAACAACTATCATTTACCTCTATTTCTAAACCTATGATGACACCAGTGATCAAATGTGTTCCCTTCCACTAAGCCTGTCTAAGTCCCTTGAGTAGAAACACACGGCTTCCTCCTCAGACATCTCAACTCCTTTTGCTCATCACACTTCTCTTTTCATGGCTGTTTTCATCACAACCTGATAGTTATATGCACACCATCCTCCCTACAGCAAGCCCCTCCAGACCAATGGTTGTCATGTGAGCACTCTCACTACCTAATTCAGTAACAGTTCCATAAATACAAGGTATATTCTTAATTAAAAGATTACTAGGTAGAATATCGGCTCCCCAGGTAGTTCAGTGGTAAATAACCCGCCTGCCAATGCAAGAGCCCTGAGTTCCATCCCTGGGTCGAGAAGAGCCCCCTGGAGAAGGAAATGGCAACCCGCTCCAGTGTTCCTGCCTGGGAAATCCAGGAAGAACAGAGGAACCTGGCAGGCTATAGTCTATGGAGTCACAAAGAGCCAGACACAACTCAGCAAATAAACGAGGTAGAACATGATACTGATGGAAACATCAAGAGAATAACGATATAGATATGAAAGGAAGAAAGAAAGAAGTCCAAAGCACAGTAAAGTTTTGTAATCACTACCAAGAGGTAACTGCTTAGATGGAAACGCTGCTTGTGCCACATATTTAGAAGAAGAATGAGATTCTTTTAGGAGTAGGTCCAAAAATGTCCTTCGCTGACATACATCAGAGGAGGACTGGGCTATCTGACACCTACCCTATGACAGTGTCATCAGTCAGCATACAGAGACTGGCCCCAAGCCCTGTGCTGGGGCACAAAGCCAGTGCTCCTGGTGATCAGTGGGAATCAGACGGTTAGCTCAGGAGAAGCTTCTTCAGGAAAGTTTGTATCACTCTGATTCTCATTCATGCAATTACAATGTCCTCAAACACTCAAGCCTTGGGATTCACATGAGGACCCCTTCTTTCACTCTGAGAACTTTCTCTGGACCAGTGAAGGCAAATTTCCTTCATGGTATCATTTGGATAGTTTCAAAGTATACAGCGTATGAACAATATTAGCAGACGAGATGGTTGGATGGCATGACAATGGACCTGAGTTTGAGCAAGGTCCAGGAGATGGTGAAGGACAGGGAAGAACGGCGTGCTGCAGTCCAGGGGTCGCAGAGTCAGACACGACTAAGCAACCGAAAACAACAACAGATGAAAAACAGCATCTGATATTTTTGAAAACTCTGTTGGCAAAGGGGAAACCCATGTATCAGGGCACACTGGATATGTCTATGAAGACAGAAAAATTACAAAGGAAGAGAAAAGTCACTCCATTTGTACTGCAGCACTCAGGGCTTTATTTGGCCAACTTGAACGCAGCTTCCCTTTCTTCAGTAAGCTCAGGGACACTTTCCCACAAGCCATGGAAGCTAGAGGTACCCTCGAGGCCACCTTAGGCCCGAGGAAAGGTAACTTCACAGGAAATGAAAGTAGGCAGAAGGGGGAGAGCATGAGTGATGACAGTCGAAGAGATTTGAGATAAGCGCTGGAAGGGGGCGCTGAGGTGGCCTGTAGAGGAAACGAAACTTCAAACCCGCGGAGACGCATCATTTTCCACAAGAAAGTCACCCACTCTTGCCCCAACCTCACCTTCAACCTTGGCCCCACTGCTCACCATGATGGCCTTTCTTCATTGTTCACGTTTTAGGTGGATGAAAAGGGCCAACCAAAAAAAAAAAACTCCGCGTCTAATGCTTGACTAATCAAATCACCAGCGGCAAGTTGCTCCTCTGCAAACACCTTTCCTGTCACAGCATCCCCCAAACTTGGTCAAACTGGGGCCCTGAAACACGACCAGGCTCTCAGCTTAGAAACTAAGACACTGGGGAGGTGCTTACACTCTGTGATCACAGCACAGGCAACGGAGCAAGATGGCACAGCCCCCTGCATTAGAATCCGGGGTCACTGCGTATCCGTGTATAACCCTGGGCAAGCTATTTACCTTCTCGGTGCCTCCATTTCCTCAGCTGTCAACTAACAATGATCACCACATGCCAACCAATTTGATATCCACCAAATTCTCGGTCATTTCAACATATTTGAAACATTTCACGATTTCAACATTTCTGAAACCTGACTGTAGTCTTACTTATCATTAAGAGCATATTTCAATTAACTGGAGGCTCTGTTGTTCTTTCTTCAGTTCAGTTCAGTTCAGTCGCTCAGTCGTGTCCGACTCTTTGCGACCCCATGAATCGCAGCACACCAGGCCTCCCTGTCCATTACCAACTCCCGGAGTTAACTCAGACTCACGTCCATCGAGTCAGTGATGCCATCCAGCCATCTCATTCTCTGACGTCCCCTTCTCCTCCTGCCCCCAATACCTCCCAGCATCAGAGTCTTTTCCAATGAGTCAACTCTTCCAATCAGGTGGCCAAAGTACTGGAGTTTCAGCTTTAGCCTCATTCCTTCCAAAGAAATCCCAGGGCTGATCTCCTTCAGAAGGGACTGGTTGGATCTCCTTGCAGTCCAAGGGACTCTCAAGAGTCTTCTCCAACACCACAGTTCAAAAGCATCAATTCTTCGGCACTCAGCCTTCTTCACAGTCCAACTCTCACATCCATACATGACCACAGGAAAAACCATAGCCTTGACTAGACGGACCTTTGTTGGCAAAGTAATGTCTCTGCTTTTCAATATGCTATCTAGGTTGGTCATAACTTTCCTTCCAAGGAGTAAGTGTCTTTTAATTTCATGGCTGCAGTCACCATCTGCAGTGATTTGGGAGCCCCCCAAAATAAAGTCTGACACTGTTTCCACTGTTTCCCCATCTATTTCCCATGAAGTGATGAGACCAGATGCCATGATCTTCATTTTCTGAATGTTGAGCTTTAAGCCAACTTTTTCACTCTCCACTTTCACTTTCATCAAGAGGCTTTTGAGTTCCTCTTCACTTTCTACCCATGTTCTTTCTTACAGGTACATTAAATGCCATCTTACAAGTAATGGCACCTTAATGTCTATGAAGTACTGTAGAACCTAATTCATAGAGTTTTGGTAAAGTTTCAATCCTTAAATGTGGTTCGAGTATTGAGAATAGTGCTTGGTCTTGAGTAAGGTGTACAATTATTATTAGTTATGATTATTAAATTCATGACTCTAGAAATGGATGCAGTCATAAGATAAAATCCTATTATTAACCAAAACTATGTGTTAGAATGATGGTTAATGCAGAGGTGTTGGAAGGGATGGTGAAATACCTCATTAAAATCTGATTTATCCCCAGCCCTTGGCTTCCCAGGTGGCTCAGTGGTAAAGAATTCGCCTGCCAATGCAGGAGATGCAGGAGGTGCAAGTTCAATGCCTAGGTCAGGCAAATCCCCTGGAGGAAGAAATGGCAACCCACTCTAGTATTCTTGCCAGGAAAATCCCATGGACAGAGGAACCTGGTGGGCTAGAGTCCACGGGGTTGCAAAGACTCGGACACAACTGAGCAACTGAACAGGCAGGCACTTGGCACTGTGCCTGGCACATAGTAAGTTCTCTCGGTAAGTATTAATAACTGTTGACTAAAGCAACTGAAAGTACAACCCAGCCTTATTCATGCCACAAGACTCCCTGAAACACACAAAACATCCAATACACTTTATAGGAAGGGAAACAGCTAGGTGCATGGCTCTTCAATGCTATGTTATTATAACAGATCCCTACTTCTTAAAGGCTGGGGACATTTTTCCAAATCAAGATTTTGTGCAGATTTTGTCCCCAATAATTCTCTCCCAGATTTTCTCAACTGTCCACAAATATAAATCCTAAACCCCATCTGTCAAGGCGCACCTTAAATTTCATTTTTCTAAGACGCTTTCCCCATCTTATCCCCCGTTCTTTCTATTCCCACCCTCACATCACCTCAGCTACCGTATTCACTTTACTTGGACCTCACTGGACAGAATAATACGACCTGTACCAAAATATTATGTAAGAAAGGGCACTCTGTCTTGATGGTCACTGGCTTACCTGTAGGGTCTTACATGGGGTCCCTACGTTCGTATCTGAATTGCTACCCCTCCCCCCCAAAAAAGATGTTGAAGCTCGAACCCCAGGATCTCAGAATGCAACCATACTTGGAAACAGAGTTGTTACAGATATAATTAGTTAAGATGAGTTGATAATGGAGTAGAGTGGGACCCTAATCCAGTATGACTAGTAGTCTTATGAGAAGATGCCATTTGAAGACACAGAGGCACTGAGAGAACATCATGTGAGTGATGCATCTAACCAGCCAAGGACCCACAAGAACAGGAGGCCTGGACCAGAAGCTAGGAGAGAGGCATGGACCAGATTCTTCCTCTTGGACCTCAGAAGGAACCAATCCTGTTCACACTTTGACTTCAGACTTCTAACATGCAGAGCTGTGAGAAAATAAATCCCTGCTATTTTCAGGCACCTAGTTTGTGCCACTTCACTAACATTCAGGAAACTAACATCTCTCCTCATTTAAGAGGCTGTGACACTGCTGTCTTTCTACTTTGACCAGCCCTTTCTAATCTTCTCTGTGGGTTTGTCCTCTGGTCTCAGGTCTTTAAAAGTTGGCGTTTCTCAGGGGGTGGTCCCAGGACTTGTTTTCTTACTAAATGTCCTCCTTTATATCCTCTCATCTACCCCAATTCAATTACAGTCTACCTGCTGATGGCTCCCAAATTTCTGTCTCCTATCCTCTCCTTTATATCTACATATTCAACTGGCTACTTACAAGTCCACTTAGATAACTCAAAGCCATTTTAAACTCAACAAATCCCAAAACTAAAGTCATGGCTCCCTCAAACCAGGCTCTTCTCATGCCAATGGATGGCAACTCTGCTCCTTCAGGCGCAAGGGCCTCACACAGGATTCATTCTTGTCTATTTCCCCTCCTTCATTCTCCATATCCAAACTACCATCAGATCTATTTCTCCCCAGGGAAATTTCTCAAATCTCCCCACTTGTCCCCATTCTCCATCTTCATCATTCCACTGTAGTACATTAATCCAGTGTAACAACACACTCCCTAGATTACTGCAATAGCCTGTTAACTAGTTCCAGGTCCATTCATGGTGTCCTCCAGTTTGTTCTGCAGCAGACTGAGTAATATTCATAAAGCAAATCTGACCCTTTCATCTTCGTGCTCAAACACCCTCTAAGGCTTTCCATTCCATTCATCTTAGGATAAAGACCAATATCTTAAACTAAGGCTCTGCATACAATGGCCCCACCAACTCTCCCAGCTTCACCTGCCCTGCTCTTGAAGGTGCTCCAGCCATGGCAGTGCTTCACTGATTCTGAGGGGACCCTTGGTCCCAGCCATCACAGGGCCAACGTGCAAGCAGCTCCCTCTACCTGCTGGTGATGGTTCAGTCGCTAAGTCATGTCCGACTCTTCCGACCCCATGGACTGTAGCCCACCGAGGCTCCTCTCTCCATAGGACTTTCTAGGCAAGAATACTGGAGAGGGTTGCCATTTCCTTCTCCAGGGTCTTCCAGACCCAGGAATCGAACCTGAGTCTCTTGCATTGCAGGCGGACTCCTGCACTGCAGGCGGATTCTTCACCGAATGAGCTATAACCCGTGAACTTCCTTCACTTAGTAAATGTCTCCTCATCAGTCGCTCTGGGCTCAACACACCCCACCTTCAGAAGATCATTCCTTGACTTTGCCCAAAAGACAAAGCTGCCCCATTCTCCTCTCTCCTCACACCTTACTCATCTACAGCGTAGCACTTAAGCATAGTATATAATTATAGATCCATATGAATACTGGATTAATATGGATGGGTGTCCCCCACAAAGGTTGAAACCATGCCTTTCTTATTCCTGCTGTACTTCCAGCTCTTAGAACACTGTCTGGCATATAACAGACACTCAAAAATATTGGCTAAATAACAAACAGTAAACAAACATGATATATGTGTTGAAAGAAGCTACTGTATTTTAATTGTCTAACATATATTAATGCAAATTCTTTCTTCATATACAGTGTTTTTTAATTTTCTAAAACTTCTAACATAGTGGACATACAAAAATATGGGCAATAGTTTAGGTAAACCAGATTTCAAACATATTTCTTCTAATATCAGAGAAGGCAATGGCACCCCACTTCAGTACTCTTGGCTTGGAAAATCCCATGGACGGAGGAGCCTGGTGGGCTGCAGTCCATGGGGTCGCTAAGAGTCGGACACGACTGAGTGACTTCACTTTCACTTTTCACTTTCATGCACTGGAGAAGGAAATGGCAACCCACTCCAGTGTTCTAATATGCTATTGTTAACACTTAGGCTGCCATAAACAATGATTAATATATGTCACTAAAAATTTCACCTCTAATTAGCTGATAACTTCTTTCGTATGCTTATTCTAATTGTCCACATATGAGTAAGTGAAAGTAACGGTTCTGTCTGTGAAATACTCTAAGTTTTGCCACCAATTTCTTTCTTCTCCAGGATTATTGATCTATTTTATATGAAAAATAAAATATGCTTAATAATAGAAAAATAAAGTGCTGATGTTACATTGCCAAAATGAGTGACTTATCACTCCAGCCCTATGAAAACATTTTCCTCAAAATTTCCTGAGTGCATGCCTTGATGTGGTGCTGAGAAGGGACAGCAAATGCCAGCTGAAATGGCTTCCATGTAACAGTCACCCACAGCAGATGGCAACAAGTATGAATGCGTGTGAACTCCAAACTGACAAATTTCACTCTTGTTAACAGTGATGATAAAAGAGAATGTAACATATCTTTTCTAAACGATGGGGAAATGTTAGTAATTCAGATTTTACTTCATTTAGTGGGAGTCTTAGATACAATTTCTAGTGATATGTGTACTCAACAGCAGCCTCAAACCTTGCCCACGACTGTACAAAGGACAATGCTAAGCAATATCCCCCAAATAATCATATCTGCACATCAAATAAATTCTGTTTCTCAAACAGCTTCATGCACATTCTGAAAACCATACTATTCTTCTATAATTTTAGCAAGAACACTGATAGTACTGAAATGAAACTACCACAATAGTCTCTCTCCTCCCCTTTTCAATACCTTCTTCTTTCAACCCCCTCTGCCCTCCTCTTCACCTTCCTATTTATTTCTTCTCTTAAGCAAACTCAGAATTAAAACTGCAACAGTACTGAGAGTTTTCACAGATGCAAATCCTACTTCCCACTAGCTACATCCTCCTGGGTCTTACCCTACCTGATCCTCTTATCTTTGGATTCAGTTTTGAATTTAGATGCTACTTAAAAAACAAACTACTAAAGCATTAACAGAGTCAATGCCTCCCGACTATAGCATTTGGGCATTCTGCACTGCCTTTCAACTCTGCAGGCCTATAGCTGTTTCAGAATCGTCTCCTCAAGATTCATGCCCATGAGGTCATGCCCAGCTGACCTCTTTGGAACATGATACCATGAAGCACAGCTGTAAAAATAGAACACTCTATAAGAAGTCCTTATTCACCAATAAACACAATGTTCCTTCAATTTTAGAGAACTAACACCTTCTTATATTGTAAGTATGGGGGAAATAAATGAATGAAAGAGCCTTAACCTACAAAAATGTTTTTTCCCACGACCAAGCGATGTAAAAACAAACTGACACATACAGGTTGCAGTAATTTTGAAAACGATGATGGCATAAGAGCAGTTTAACTGAGACAGCCTGAAGTCTCAGATTAAGTCATTCCTACCATGATTTAAAAATATATATATAAATATCTGTAGTTAACACATTCATGTGTTTCTTCAGGGTATATAATTCCTTACATACTATTTTACTTTTAAGTCATACAATTTAGATTGCTTTATTTTTAAAACATGTTCTTCTGCTTTGATTGAAATGTCTTTGTTAACTCCAAGTCACTGATCTATCCCAAATTCTACCTAGTTTAATGACATTTTCATTCACTCACACTGGATTTCTTAATTCTAGTGTATTTGCAATATTTAAAAAAAATTTAAGTCTATAAAAACACAAGCAAAAAGAACTCTCAAAAATTATAAAGTAAATCAGCTCAACTCTTTTTTTTTCATGACGAAAGATCTAAATAAAGTAAATAAAAGGAAAAGTAGAAAAATAATAGTATTAAATGCACTTTGTGTGAAATATATAAACATCCTCTATCCTCTTCCTGATGACAGTGCTTTGATTCACCCATATCAGAGCTTTATGTTTTAAGAGTTGATTCATAATTGTGCTTTAAAAAATCAAAAAGTGAATCTTTCTAGAGTCTCATCGGTGAGGTCAGGGATGTACTTTATTAGTGGCAGCTCAAATCAGGAACTGTCTACAAATATCTCCTAAGTAAATCTAGGTCCACAGTAATCTCACAATCTCACATACAGGTCTTTTTTTTTAAGTCACACTGCTCTTAATAAAACACATGTTATAATGCAGTTTATAGGATGGATAAGTTTATTACTCTTCTATTCAAAGACCCAAATTTATAAATTTCCTCTTATTTGCCTTCTATGAATAACTCCATGTTCAAACCTATTAAGTTTTAGAAAATAAAACACAATATCCATCATCTGTGTGAGGACAGTAAAGGTACATTTTTAAATATTGATAATCAGATTTAGTGTAAAAAACAATACCTTGCCATACTCCTCACTCTGTTCCTTTCATATTTTAGAATGACTATTCTTAAGATTAATAACTTATCGATAAATGTATGCCAGGTCCACACTGGTCAGTAATGTTAAAGAGGAAAGAATCTTGGTCCTCAGTGGAGGCAGAAATGTCTGAAGGAATTATCTATTCACAGATGAAATCACAGGAGTTAAAAAAACCCGTGCATGCTAAGTCGCTTCAGTCGTGTCCAACTCTTTGCGACCCCATTGACTGTAGCCCGCCAAGGCGCCTCTGTCCGTGGGATTCACCAGGCAAGAATACTGGAGTGGGCTGCCATGCCCTCCTGCAGACAAAAAAAAAAACCCTCTACGTGTTCTTTATTCTAGATAAAAATCAGAGACCTTTCAAACACATTTTTATATCTTTAAACATAAACTTTTAAAAAGTATTCCTATAGTAGGAGATTAAGTTTCATCCTGTGAAACTATTCTGTTCACTGTAAAGACACAGTAGGCAAATTTTCTGTTGGGTCCTGCAAATGCTTTCCTTTCACACTCATTTCATCTCCAAAAGTAAGAATGATAGACCATTTTGCATAACTGCTACATAAGGTCAGAGAACTACAGCTAAAAAGAAAGTCACAAACATAAGAATAATGTCCCTTCTGTCACATTCTGCTACTTATTTGTCACATCGTTATCTTGGTATCTCCAGAGTCCTGACTTCCAAAGCTCAGGGCACTCGGAGCTGGCCTGAGGCCAGGAGCTCACAGCACCACCACTTCCCGGGGAGTTCCAGTCTTGCACGACCCAGATAGCATGATCATGTTTTGGATTACCACCACTAACAAACTGAGACACACCGCCCCCCCCTGCCGCCCCAAGACCCAACACCAGAAGGAGAACTCATTTGGCTATTCCCCAACTACCAAGAAACAAATTCCCAAGTACATCTTAAACTTCCAAGACTTTACCAGACAGATTATTGTTTGAAATAATGAAAGAATAAACTTCCCTTAGAAAAAGAAAAGAAACTTACCACTAACAGGAAGAAAGACTTTTTAGTCAGATTGACTAACCTAAATAAAAGTAATTATCAATCTATCCTTTTCAGTAATTCATTCATTCATTCACCCATGTATCCAGCAAACTGTGCAACGAGCCACAGTAAGGAAGCAGGAGGGGTAGTCATGATAAAGGGGTGTGTCTGAGGTTTGAATTCAGACTGTCTGCTAAACAGAAGCTCCAAAGCACACCACTTTGTGACCTTGGACAAGATATTTAATCTCTCTGTCCTTCAGTTTTATCGCCTATAAAATGATGAGACTAAAAGCCCTGCCTAACTAAAAGAGATAAAGATATATAGAAATAGATTAAATTAATTAATACATAGAAAAGTGCCTAGAAAAGTGCCTGGCATTCAATATTTTTATTTTTTAGTTACCAATATGAACTAAAAACATGATTAGATTCTAAAGTTAGAATGATAAACAGGCTCTATTGCCCTCTCCCAGCTGAAGATGACAATGGAGTGGGGCCATGAATTAACTATGAGCTTGTGGTTTATCCTAATTTGAAAACATTAGAGAAAAAAAGATTGTAAAACTTCTTTTGGTAATTCAAGGATTTAATCCTCTTTAAGTCAGAAACTTCTGTGTCTAATTTAAATGTCTCCCCTACACTCACCAATACTAGGGGCTTAAATAGTCATTCACGCTATAGAGCAAATGACAGACAAAAATAAACACCAGCCATCTCATAGTTATTAAATCACTTTTGAGTTTTTATCTTCCTTTGAGTGTCCACAGCCTTTGGTACTGACACTCTCTCTCTCTTTGGGGAAAGCCTGGCTCCTACAATGAGATTTTTCTGGTTGCTCTCCTGTATCTCTGGTCCATATTTTCATGGCCTGGCTCAGCTTACCATGTTTTACATGGTCTCCCAATTGTCCTTTAAACTCCAGCCACACTAAACTATTTGGGATTCCCCACACTCCCCCATGCATTCTCAAACCCTCCCCATACTGTTCTAGTGACCTACTGACCCCCGGAAGAGCAGCTGAGAGAATAGTCCCTGCACCCCTGCCCCAAGGACAGCTTAGGGCTCCTTCTAGACTTTATCACCCTCTACTTCCTTCTATTTTTACATTCATTCCACAATATCCTCATCCTTAGATTATAAGTCAGTTCCCTCAGAGATCAGGATGTCTTTGAGGGTATCAATGTAAGCTTTCAGTTATTATTTGATAATATTGTAAATAACATTAAATAAACAAGGAAATAAGTAGACTTTTTAAAATTTCCTCCTGTAGACCAAGTACTTTACATATATTAATTCACTTAATCTTAGAACAACATTTGAAATCCATTTTAGGAATTATCCTTGTTGTACAGGTGAGGAAAACTGAGGCTAAGAAACGTGAGGCAACTTGCCCAAAGTCATACAAACAGAAAGTCACTGAGGCAACATTCAAACCCAGACAGCCCAGTTCTGAAACCCCCACTCCTGGTCATGCTCTATACTGCCTCTTTTCCAGCCATAAATCTGATTAAGCAACAGAACCGGCTCTCAACAAAAATGATGCAATTTACATCCCTGGAGAGCTTTAAATATAGATTGTTTTTGTTAAGACCAACTTGCTTCTGGAGGCAAAGGAAGGACGAGATGACCACAGCCTGTTCCCCCCACTATGATGTACCTTCTTCCAGTATCTTATATACTCATTCATACTCTGCCAGAGAACAAAGAAGCACCTTGTAATATAAACTCTGCCCAATATCTAACATACTGAGTATTATCAATAAATCAATACTCATGAATAATTGCATCATTGATAATAGGGACAAATAATTAAAAGTTAATAGTTGGGACATCTCTGGCAGTACAGTGATAGAGACTCTGCACTTCCAATGCAGCAGGCACAGGTTCGATGCCTGGTCAGGGAACTAAGATCTTACATGTCATGTGGTGTGGCCAAAAAATAATAATAACAATAATAAATAAAACTACACAAAGAGCTACTTTCAAAACAATAAAAAACAACAGAAAGCTGAGTTAAAAAAAAAACACAAATCAAAAAATAGCTGAGACTATAAAGAAAAGAATAAAATACAGAGATGATACTACCTATTATATTTCCCATTATGTGAGCTTCAATTTCCACATTCTATCAGAAATTTTACTTAGCTCAACCCCACCAGGAGGTTATATTGAACACCTTGGAGAAGACATTTTTTTTAATATTCTAGTTGAGATACTTTATTGGATGGAATCCAGTCTGTTTTTCATTCTCTGCACCTCAGACAGACAGGGAAACTAAAATTCACCATCAAGCCAATGCTTTCAGGATTAAAATATCTAAATTTCCAAATCCTGTAGTCAAGTCACTCATTTTGTCATAAATATTTATTAAGCACCAAGATCAGCTACATAATTTGCAAAGCCCAATGCAAAACAAAACTACAAGGTTCCTTGTTCAAAAAGTAAGAATTTTAAGACAACAGAGTGTTAAACTAAGCCGGGGGCCTGGGGACTGCACAGATCACATGCCTACGTACAAAGCTGGTCCTCTGGAGCCCATAGAGTCTATGCTGGGCACCATCCTAGGCACTGAAAGTAAAGCCATGGGCTTCTAATCCACAATTCCCATTTCCAGAAAGGTTCAAACCCAATATCAAAGATCCTATTATGCAATGAATGGTCAAACAGAAATTATATTTAAGAGCTCAGAGAATCTTTGGATCTCAAACTGGTATGTAGCGCCTTAGCGTTAAGTGCTAATAGTGAGTGATAGTCACTCAGTTGTGTCCAACTCTTTGCGGACCCCCACGGACTGCTCTGTCCATGGAATTCTCCAGGCAAGAATACTGGAGTGGGTTGCTATTTCCTTTTCCATAAGGGCTAATAAAAATGGTCCAAATTCAAGTGGACTGATCTTTTGCTTCACTAAATGTCTTCTTTTGTAAATCAATAGTCAATAAGCATTTAAAAAAAATGATTCCCCTTAGATGGAAAAGGAAAGCTGCAAATGATTAGAACAGTAAACAAAGCACGCAGGAAGACAGTATTGCTTAAACATCATGCTTCTTTCAACGTTTTTCAACTTCCTAAATGCCTATTGTGCATCTACTCTATGTTTTTAATTCATTGAAAGAAAATCAAATACTGTCTCATATTTGCTGAATTCAAACCACTGAATAAAAAGAGGACTCTGAAATTATGACCCAGGGACAGGAGACAGTGTCTAAAACATGAGAGGTAGCGATAGCATCTTAGTATCTTCACTGGGCACCCATGCCTTGGGCATCTGCCCTGACTGGGGCACTGCTCTAGGCCTTGAGGAAATCAGCGGGGACAAGACAAACTCTGCCCTGGCTGGTGAAATTCACTGGGCAAAGCATACAGTACAAAACCAATTATTTTAAAAATACTTTTCAAGCTATTTCAAATCATGATTCTGAGATATAATGGATCGCATTATATCTAGGATATTCCTCCAAGAAGCACAACCTTCTCAGCTGAGAAACAATTTATTCTTCTACCCACCCTACTCAGAATTATAGTTTTCGTTACTATACAGACACAAAATTCTTCTGCCACAAAAAAAGTAGAATGTATCCCCCAAAGTATATCTATTTATAACTCCTATATGAATCAAGTTTTACATCTGTATCAGAATCACAGATGACGTGTTGATTTGATGTGTTGATATAAAAATTCAGATTCTATGTACAGTCCATATGAATTCTTCACACAGTGGTTTTTAGAAAACAGCAGGCTAACCTCTGTGTTGTTACAGGATTTAATTAATGTGTCTAAGGTTCCGACTTAGCACCTCCAATGAGATGCTGAATAAAAACTGAGGATTATTTTTAATACAGATCTGGAGTAATTGATCCTTATATTAATAGTGCTAAATAAATACATTCATAATACCAGTGCTGTAAATGGCCAAGCTGGGTTTTAAAGCTGTTAAATCTTATTATAAAGTAAATAAGCATGGTGAAGGGGACCCAACTATATTGTGGCCACAAAAGTTTGAGACTAATTTCCCGTTTAACAGTTGTCTTTGTTATATCAAAATTTTCTTCTGTGTAATTTTATTATTGGGGAGAGAAGGGAAAAAGAATCATATAAAAAAACCAATCTTGCATTAATGTATTGCTTTTCAGTTTTACAAGACACTTTCTCTCACACCATCTCGTTTGCCCCTTGAATCCATTTAGTTATTGAGAGTAAATTTTAATGGAGTCCACTCTCTTTGGCATAATACTGAACAGTCACAAGTTCTCTGTTCTTAACTTCTAACTTTATTTCCTTTACAGAGTCATTGAAAATATCTGTACAAATATTTTTGCACATCTCACCACCAAATAAGAGTGCTATGAAAACAACTTGAATGAGGTTCACATGGTAAAAAGACAGGGTATTTATGTTATATTCCGTCAAAGCAACAAGCTATCTAAAAAAGATATAATGTTGCAATCTACCACTCTTCTTCCAAGGGTACTCAAATACTCTGCAGTTTCCTTATTGCATAAATCAGCTGAAAGCATCTCAAGGGAAATGACATTGTACTATATACACATCTAATGACCCCATGGGGACTTCTTTTACAGGAAAATATTCAGGCAATAATTATAAAAGCATAGGTCAGTCATTAGCCTTGTGAGTCAGTTTAACTTAAACATGTTAACAGTGTATGTCCCCATTTAGAGTGATTTTCTACGTTTACTGTGAACTACTAAATCATATTTTCATCTGTTAAATCCTTTCTCTGTCAAGTCTTTGATATAAGAAACCTAAGCAGACCTCCCAGTGAACTCTGGCATTTTGGCTGTGGAGCCAAAAGAACAATCTTCCATTACAAAGCCTATTCATGAGTCAAGCAGAGAAGTAATCTCAATGATGACTACCCGGCTGATATTACCCTTCTTTATCATGCTCATTAGTATATAAAACACATTTACATTCATGTTACTAAATAACAGACTATTAATACTAAACATAGATTCTAAAGTGTAACTTGAAAGATCATTAATGCAAAGTAAAACACGTGCTATTTAAAAAGTTGGATTTGCTTGGATTCAACTTTTTAAACTGAAGAAAAACAGTGGGGGGGGGAGGGGAACAAGCATCTATAATTTGAGCATTGTAAACCCAGGGACACAGTACTGTTTCCAAATTCACAAGATGATAAGCATTTTTTCAAACAAGATTTCACTACCTACAAAACAACGATTAAAATCTTGAATACTGAGTTGTCTTGTAAGGACAGGATGCTCGTGCTTTGCACTGAAGAGTCACATCTTTGCTTCCACAACAAAGTAAACAGGTGACAGTTAGAAGGAGGGTGAAAGGAGAGGTTTCCTGTAGGGCTTTGTGAAAAGAGAGTTGGTACAGTCTGTCAAGCGATGAACAAGTCGGCTCAGGCCCTCTGCAGCCAGCATTATTCAGCACTCTGCGCCGCAAGGCTTCGGGTAGGTGGGTCCACAGGGCTTCTCTGTGATGCAAGCGCCGTGATCTCCCCAAGGCCAGTGATGCCCGACCTCCCCGCCCTTCTAGCACAACGGAGTCCCCCGGCAGGCTCCTCAGAGGGAGCCTTGGCAAAAGTCAGTGTCTTCTCAGGGCGCCCCAGAAACTAGGTCTGGGCCGGCGCGGCGGGAGCACGAGCCCCACTTTTCTCTGGGCAGGAAGGGGGGAGGCTGAGAGCATTTCCTGTTGTGCAGCTGAAGCCGGCGGAGACGTCACGGCATTCACCCTCCCTCGGCTGTCAGCGACCCGGGGCCCAGGGTTCAGCCCCTTCCCGGGCGAGTGGCCCGGGGCTCCCCGGCGCTGGAAGGACCCCCGATTCCGGGGGTCGCCGCGAGGATCCGCTCTTCCGCTTGCCCGGGTCAGCCTGGCCGGCCCGGCCGCCGCTCCTACTTCGGCTTCTTCCCCGGGGTGAGGGGAAAGGCCTGGATTTCCAGGTGTCAGAGGAAGCACTTTCCTAGGGCAAGTTTCTTTGCTTAATTTTTAACGTAATTTCCCCCAAGATGACTCTTTTTCTCCCCTAGGATTATTTTTAAACAATCAAAAGTGAAAAAGCATTTCAGTCTTGTTGAGATTATGCTTTCTCCTTTGCCATCTCCTGTCGGTGGACTCCTTAGCTGTCAGATATAAGAGGAAAAAGGACATTTCTCTCCAGCATAGCTCCAGTAAGGACAAAGGGGGCAAGAAGACACTCCTTAGACGTTTCTAAAAGCCTATTCTATACATTTTCATTATTAAAACACCCACTGCACAACATTAAAGTCATTTTACTTATTTGGTCCTAATTTAACATATCTCAAATGTTTAATATTTTAAAAACTCAGAGTCTCTTAGGAATCAGTCTTGTACATATCCAGTTTAATGGCACTGGATTTTGGCCAGAATGTTTTAAAATTGAAATTACCCATTCATATAAAAATAACGGTGATTTTTTAAAGTTTCCTTTATTTTAAATTTCCAGCCTTCCATTTAGTTAAGAAACCATAAACCAGACTATAACCATGTGTAATTCTAGAGAAGCAGTGGCTTAAGGTTAATAAGGGTTAAAAATGAGACCATAACGTACTGTATAATCATTTTTTAAATAAAAACTAAATGAGCTTAAGAAATTATAGATTCTGTTCTTCTCCTGGTGAATCAAAGTTCCAGATGTTACATTGTGCCGCTGTCTCTAACACTGAACTAAGCAGTGGCTCACAAAAAGACATGAAATTTACATATTTAGGGCTTTACATGGGCTTTGGGTGACAGTGACATGTCAACATAGGTTCATTGATTGTAACAAATGTACCACTCTATGCAAGATTTTAACAGTGGAAGAGGCTTACTAGGGCTGGGGATATGTGGACATCTCTCTTCCAGTCAATTTTGATGTGAACATAAAAGTGCTCTTAAAAAATAAAGTCTGCTTTTAACTCTAGGTTGCTAAAAGAATCATGATATTTAAAATATGCAGTGCATTGTAACCTATGGATTCACAAGTAAATGCACCTGAAGAATTATAAAGAAATCATCATCTTGAAGCTTTGAAGAAGTTCATCATTCAAGTCTACCTCTCTTTGATAAAGAAGTTACTTTGGGGTGTGGTAGGGGGGTAGCACTGTGTAGCTGGCTCCAGGATCTTAGTTCTCAGATCACAAACTGAACATAAGCCCAAGGCACTGAGAGCCCGGAGTCTAACCACTGCATGCCAGGGGAACTCCCAGAAGTTACATTTTTTTTTTTAATTTACTAATTTTTAAACTTTTTTCTTTTTTTTTACATTTTAAACATATATAAAAGACTTCACAATCGGGTAAATACTTCTTGTCCTCTCCCAGCATTTACTACCTAAGGGCAGTATTTAAGGTAACCTTGGCTTCCACTCCAAGTGATCCAAAGCCCCTGAGAACCTCTGTTGTTTTTTTCCTAAACTTCTGAATAACACAATGGGATATTTTATCATGTAATAACATGAAACTAGCATAGTTTGTTAAGGTTAACATTTGTGCTCAGTCCTATCTAACTAGCCTGCCAGGCTCCTCTGTCCATGGGATTTTCCAGGCAAGAATACTGGAGTGGCTACTACTTCTTCCTCCAGGAGAAATTCCTGACCCGGGCATCAAACCCACATCTCTCAAGTCTCCTGAGTCGACAGGTGGATTCTTTATCACTGAACCACCTGGGAAGGCAGGCGTTATTAACATTTACTTCACATATATCCCTGTCCCCATCTTATCAAGACATCAGCTCAGAAAACACAGGACTAACATACATGTGTGAACCTCAAATGGACTCCTTCCAATCTGTTTGAAAAAAAACAGCACCCTTCCCATCCCATACTCCTAACTCCAGACTAAAACAACCCCTTCTGTACTACATACGATGCTCTGGGCTAGCTTAGTAGCCACACCTCTGCAGTACAAGTGTTGGGAAGGGCCTGGGAAATAATCCCATCCTACCACTTTATTCACTTAGTCTGAACACAGCAACTTTTAGACAACTTCCCTTGGCTTCCCAAGTTCTGTCAAAGGATTCTTGATTGTAAAAGTGATTCCGAATGTGTTCAATTCTAGGAAATGCTGCTGTGATTGTCTGTCTCCTGGGTGATTCTTGTGTTTTTGATTAGAACATACTTTTACTTATTCCTTCAAATCATCTGTCGGTGGTATATAATTAACACTCCACAAGCTGCAAATGACTGCCCAAATACTGTCTAAGCTTACTGAAGATTTTATTCAAAGTTCATGCTCTCTGGTTTATATTTAATTGCTGATGATGGCACTTGGAGAGAACAAAAGAAGGATGACTAAAAACTATTCTGTTTTATAATCCTAATTACAGAATAGAGGAAATCAGTATTACTGTAAATTAGTATATATGCAGAGTACATCATGAGAAACGCTGGGCTGGAAGAAGCACAAGCTGGAATCAAGATTGCTGGGAGAAATATCAATAACCTCAGATATGCAGATGACACTACCCTTATGGCAGAAAATGAAGAGGAACTAAAGATCCTCTTGATGAAAGTGAAAGAGGAGAGTGAAAAAGTAGGCTTAAAGCTCAACATTCAGAAAACTAAGATCATGGCATCTGGTCCTGTCACTTCATGGCAAATAGATGGGGAAACAGTGGAAACAGTGTCAGACTTTACTTTTTTGGGCTCCAAAATCACTGCAGATGGTGATTGCAGCCATGAAATTAAAAGACGCTTACTCCTTGGAAGAAAAGTTATGACCAACCTAGACAGCATATTCAAAAGCAGAGATATTACTTTGCCAACAAAGGTCCGTCTAGTCAAGGCTATGGTTTTTCCAGTGGTCATGTATGGATGTGAGAGTCGGACTGTGAAGAAAGCTGAGCACCGAAGAATTGATGCTTTTGAATTGTGATGTTGGAGAAGACTCTTGAGAGCCCCTTGGATTGCAAGGAGATCCAACCAGCCCATCCTAAAGGAGATCAGTCCTAGATGTTCATTGGAAGGACTGATGCTGAAGCTGAAAGTCCAATACTTTGGCCACCTCATGCGAAGAGTTGACTCATTGGAAAAGACTCTAATGCTGGGAGGGATGGGGGCAGGAGGAGAAGGGGAAGACAGAGGATGAGATGGCATCACTGACTTGATGGACATGAGTTTGAGTGAACTCTGGGAGTTGGTGATGGACAGGGAGGTCTGGCATGCTGTGATTCATGGGGTTGCAAAGAGTCCGACGCTACTGAGTGACTGAACTGAACTGAACTGATAATATGAAGACCAGTATGAGAGCAGAAATATAAGTCAACTTGTGAATAAACATAATTGAAAATATAAATCATCATAATAAACTATGAATTCTTCAGGTTCCTGGTGCTATATTCAAATGCATCTCTTTTATATTATGAAAGAGAACAAGTAAACTGTGAGGATGAAAGGATGTTTTGCAGGATAGCCTATTTTAGACTTTCTCTTTAACAAGTGCTGGAAAAAAATTTAAATGCTCCAATTTTGTGCTTTGAAGTATGTTATGAGAGTGCATGATTCCAACTTAATAAAACGTATTATCACTTCATTCAACAGAAAGAATAGAGACTTGAATTTCCCCAAGTTATTCTTTTAAAGACTCATTATTTTATTCAGGATTGGTTTCCCTTAGACGCTCAGTGACAATATGAGAGTCGTAGTGAGTTACGGTAGTAATTATCTGGGTCTCCATGTTTCTGAGATCCCAATTCACTACCACAAGAGGCTCCGCATTCTCTTAAGACTCTGACTAGTCTTTGATGTAACTTGACTGTGAGAGACTGGTGTGCCTCACAAGCTGGCATCTCCAAAAATACTCAAGCCTCCTAAGTTTGTATTCTTCTCTCATAATATCCAATATTGAGTCTTTCTTCTGAAATGAGCATCTGCCAGTCATTTGCTGTGTTTCCAGAAAACCGGCTCCTAAGAAATGCCGTGACCAGATCATCAGGACACTCTTCCTTCTCTGGTCGTGTCCTATTTCATGACACACTGTTGGGCTGCATGGTTCCTCCAAAGCCAGAACTTTCCCAGGTCACAGTCCAGCTCAGAATGAAGTACCTAAGTATAGTTCAATAGGGATGACAGACAGCTCACCGAGTGAATGGGAAACTACAGGAATAAATGGAGAACTGCATTTACACACACACACATACACACGTGCAAATATGAATAAACTTTTCATGAAAAAACCTACCTACTTCCATGCTTCACAGTCTGGTTCCAGTCAAACCGTTTTTCTATTTCCACTTTTCCAAGTCCCATGATTTATTTTTCTTACAAACCACTTCCCAAATTATAAACTTCTTTTTATCAAATGGTCCTCAGCACAAATGATGAGTGTCTTGATCTCTTGGAGGCTGGATCACCATACAAAGGGCAACTGCACCTGTCACTGAGGCAGGCCCTGACCTCCAGGTGCTTCATTCTCTCTAGACCAGCGGTCCCTAAAACTTTGGCCCCAGGGCTGGATGGTTTTAGGATGACTCAAGTGCATTACATTTATTGTGCACTTTATTTCTATTATTATTCCCTGGGGCCTCCCTGGTGACTCAGACAGTAAAAAACCTGCCTGCAATGCAGGAGACAGGGGTTTGATCCCTGGGTCAGGAATATCCCCTGGAGAAGGAAATGGCAACCCACTCCAGTGTTCTTGCTTAGAGAGCTCCATGGACCGAGGAGCCTTGCAGGCTACAGTCCATGGGGTCGAAAAGAGTCGGACGCTACTTAGCAACTAACACACACATTTCTATTATTATTACATCAGCTCCACCTCTGATCATCAGGCATTAGATCCCAGACCTTAGAGCATTAGGGACCCCTGTTCTAGACGACCACAAGAGGAAGCACTGTCACCTCATACCCTTTAGGCTCTGGGTAAAAGTCAGTGTCTTCTTCCAATGGAAACATATTTATGTATAGCACTCAAGTGCTTAAGAACACCCCCTCCTTTTCCACCCTCTGTCTATATTTAATATTTCAGAATTGGCCCTCAATAAAGTCTAAATAATAGCAAGTGCCCCCATGGCCTACCATCAAGCGTTTTATTGAGACATCAGCGTTCCCACATGCACTAAAGTGAGATTAAAAATTAATGAACTGCACAAATTATTTTATTACGATACGGTATTTTTTATTCTCTCCTAGTTCTTCACAACGTCCTGTGTACTTCTCCAGAGACTAAAAGTGCGCTTAGAGTTAAATCTAAAATAGGCTACTTTCCACAGTGGTTATAACCAGGGTTGCAAGGTCAAACTGCCCACTGAGGAAATGATAGCCTTTGTTTTGGTAACTTATTAACTTTCAGTTATTGTCTCATACATCGCTTCTGCATAAAGGGCCTCTTGTGCTATGAAATATGCCCACCATCTAGGTACCTATCTTCTCTCCTATTTATTAGGTGGATTAATAAGCAATCATGCAGGCAAATTAAAAGAAGAGAGTTTTCTCACGGACACTAAAGACCATCCAGACCTAAAGTAAGAATATTTTTCCAAATTGTGATTAAGATGCAACAGAACTCATTCAGTTGCTATCTAAATAACATTCTTACAAGTAAGACACCTGCATGGAAGTATCTCCCAACATTTTATATCCCCACTTTTAACTAACAATACATAAGTTGAAGGAAAAAAATTTTTTTATGTTAAAGTGGTCTCCATTTGCGCTAAACTTAGTGTATGGCATGTCATTCCTATGGCCAAAAAGTGGGAAGTAGAAAAGTTTTGAATAACTGGCACAGGTGTGAATAACAGTGCGTCCACTAGCAATATATTTGCTTTACTTTTATGATTAAAGTCATTATCCTCGAGATTTCTGGGTTCCTGGGACAAAGACAGCAATAATAATATGCTAATTCAAAGTCAATACACCTCCTATGCAAAATACACACACTTCACACTAATTATAAAGGCAACAGGATTTTCTGCATAGAAGTTTTCACAGACACGCCTTTCAACTGTTCCATCTAACTGTGTTTGCATGGAAATGCCCAGACCAGGGACCAAAGTCTCCACGTGTTACAGACGTGTACCATCCTCTCTCTACTGTTTTCAGTTCACAATCTTTACGCTGAAATACAAATCCTCACAAGGTGTATCCCAACCTTTCGAACTTTTTCACTAACATTCAATTCATATGCATTTTGTGCTCTCCTCAAATCAGACGCTTCTCTGAAAGCACCCTTGACACTTTTCAGGCTGTGTGCTAAGTCGCTTCAGTCATGTCCCACTCTGCTAACCTATGGACTGTAGCCTGCCACTCTCCTCTGTCCATGGGATTCTCCAGGCAAGAATACTGGAGTGGGTTGCCATGCCCTCCTTCAGGGTATCTTCATGACCCAGGGACTGAACCCATGTCTCTTATGTCTCCTACATCGGCAGGCGGGTTCTTTACCACTAGCACCACCTGGGAAGCCCCCTCTTCAGGTTGGCACCTATCAAAATCAAGGCCCACCTAAAGCACCTCATTCTCATAGGAAACTCTCTCGATATCCCCACCCAAGGGTGATGTTGCACCTTAATATTTCATATATTCCTGACGTGATCTCAACCTGCTTTTTTCAAATTTTTCGTGATAAATATTTTATTTTTAACATTATTTTATTTTTTATTGGACTATAGTTGCTCCACAATGTTGTGTTAGCTTCTGCTATACCGAAAAGTGAATCAGCTATACATAAACACCCTGTTTTTTGGATTTTCCTCCCACTTAGGTCACCAGAGAGCACTGAGTCGAGTTCCCTGTGCTTACAGCAGGTTCTTATTAGTTATCTCTTTTATACACAGTAGTGTATATATGTCAATCCCAATCTTCCAATCCATTCCACCTCCCCTTCCCCTCTTGGTATCCATATGTTTGTCCTCTTGTCTGTGTCTCTATTTCTGCTTTGCAAATAAGTTCATCTATACCGTTTTCCTCGGAGAAGGCAATGGCACCCCACTCCAGTACTCTTGCCTGGAAAATCCCATGGATGGAGGAGCCTGGTAGGCTGAAGTCCACGGGGTCGCTAAGGGTCAGACACGACTGAGCAACTTCACTTTCACTTTTCACTTTCATGCTTTGGAGAAGGAACTGGCAACCCACTCCAGTGTTCTTGCCTGGAGAATCCCAGGGACGAGGGAGCCTGGTGGGCTGCCGTCTATGAGGTCGCACAGAGTCGGACACGACTGAAGTGACTTAGCAGCAGCAGCAACAGCATACCATTTTTCTAAATTCCATATATATGCACAACCTGTTTCTTTTAATTATAGCTTCCTTTGCATAGTTCTTTTCCTTAATATAGAAAACTACAAAAGTTTTGATGATGCCTCACAAGGGCAGAAGAAAACTTTTGGCAGTAAGGACTATGTTCACTATTTTGATTGTCGTGACAGTCCCACAGTGTAAACAGTTTCAAATCATGCCCCATAGGGTTAACAGAACTGGTGACTAACAGAAGAAAGTCTTGAGCTTGTCTTAAAGAACAGCAGGTAAAGGATCCGCTTGTTAAAAACCCCTCTACTTCTAACCTACCTTCACTGACCGAGCTTACCTTAATCATTATTTTTTAATTTATTTCACTTAAAAAAAGTTTTGATGATGAGAATAGTCCGTCTTCTTTATATTTTATATACTATTTATACTTTATTTCATATTCCCATACATTTTACACATACGAGTATCTCCATAATCATCTATGTTAAAATAGATTTGTATTATATTATTGGACATTCCAGCTCTCTTCCAGTTGTAAGCCTCAAAAAGCATGTCTAGACCTTGTCTGTAAAATGTTTCTAAACCAGCTGGCAAGAGGATATATTCTGAAGAGTAACTGGAGGTAAGTAATTTTTCTGAGGATTCATAAAAAAATAATAGCCTGAAGTAGATTTCAGACACGAACAGCCTGATCCCTAAAGAAATTAATAAAATAAAAAATGAAAACTACATAATAAGAGGTCTAATTGAAGGAACCAGGAATATTTAGCCTGGAGAAAAGAATACTTAGGGTGAACATGATTGCTATCTTTAAATTATGATATGATTGTCATGCAAGTCGATGAGCAAACTTGCTCTGGACAGCGGCAGAAGGCTCAATTGATGAACTGAAGTGTCCAAGAGTGGACAGGCCTCCCTGAGAAAGGAAGAGTTGTGTGTGTAGAGTGAATGCAAGCAGTCCTTGGTGATTTGTCCTGAGTGATTGCTCCTCACTCAGTTGGAGATTAAATGATGCCTCCAATGGTTTTCTCTAAGCCTGAAATTCAGTGAAAAACTTCACACTACAAAGTGTTCTGTCATCCCTGGACAAATCAATACATCAGACCCTACCCTTAAGGATAATCAGCATAATTCAAATTAAGACACTTTAAAGGATGCCCTAAAAAAGTCATCACTGCAGTGTTACACATTGTACCAGAGTGACAGGAAGAGGCAAAATTACCCACAAAATGCTAAACTAGTACTGGAGGTGCAGCTTGTTCACACCCAAGAGCTGACCTGTCTGGAAACTAGCACTAGGAGAGGTTCCTTTGAACAAGGAAGCAGGCCATCTGCAAATTCCAAAAGAGTCTCAGAAATCCATTTCCCCACGCCTAACCCGCTCACTGCCTCACTTTTCAGAAACACTTACATGCCAGACATAAGAACAGTAGTTTGATTTACACAACAGTGTGGCATATTGTAAAAATCTTTTATGAAACATAAACCAAAACCAGTTGGCTTAAAGGAGATGTCAACCATTAAATATATTGTTAGACACTGTTTGCTTTTGTAAGAAGGGTTAAAATAATCACAGCAAGCTTCAAAGCCAGGAAAACTTGTTATTAATTTCAAAATGTCTTCTCTTTGCTTCTCATTGCTCCCATTCTACATAAGGAAAAGGAAGAATATAGGAAAAGAAAGACAAATTATCAGGATAATGTCCTCACAATCTAAGCTCCTGGGATTACTAGCTAGAATGTACAATTCTTCCAAATCTGTTACTAATATTTAGCATAACTATTCTCAGACGACATTAGGTTTGACATTAGTAAATTCTCACCAAACATGGACAAAAATCAACTGATGACGGAACGAATTTGAGTTTATGGATTAAAAATCTAACCTCCACATAGTATCCAGTTTTTTGCTATATTCTATACTGCCGGGTGATTTATTTTTAAAGGTCATTTTGAGTACTCTCAGCCACCTGGCCCATTTTAAAAGCTACACTTGATTAAATTTGGGCAACAAGTTCATTGCAGTATCACTGAGGTCATCTGAACACGTAAACAGACTATAAATTCAAAAACAAATGAATTTGGATTCCTTTTCTTTTGCTTGACATGGGTATAACTATCTCAAAATTTTGGTACACATGTTCATCTGTGACCCGTCCAAAATTTAGATGCATTAGGGATATGACACTAAGCTGTGGAGCTGCTGACCATTATCTTTCTGAAAACAATTACATATGCCTGTAATAAATTGCATCAATAGCAGTCAATTATCTCAAGAACACTCTACTCACCCTTGTCACAAATGTATTGCTGTGCACCAGATTTTTTTCCCCCAACAATTGAATTATTCTCGAAACTTAGTATTGCTTCACATCCTAAAAATAGCCACTCCAGTTCTCTTGTGTTACCCTGCTCTGTTCCCAGGAGGTAGGGCAGTGCTATAAGCAACGCTTCATTTTTTACAGATGAAGAAACAATGAAATGTAACGGAGGTACAGCCACTTGGCCTGAATCATTTTGAAAATCAATAATGAGGCAAGCAATGAACTAGTGGGGTCAGGATTTACCGTCAGCCCTCCTGGTGTCCTCTGCAACCCTGGTGTGAGCTCTAATGAGCACATCCTCACAACATGGGCACAAAAGAAATGTGAAATCCTCATTTTACCCCCCAGATTTCTATCTCTCCCAACACAACCTTGACACATGGCAAATACATTGAATGACAAGAAAATTAATTGAATGTTTCCAACCCTGGATTCTTTTTTCCCTCGCTTAGAGAAATGGGGATTGTTGGAAATGGAAGCATCAGGAGAAAAAATAATAATAATAAAGCCTGATAACTGTTCCATGGATAAAAGAGAAGCTGAACTTCCCATGACCTGTCCATCAAGTGCCGGGGCCAGCCATTAGGACTGTCCCATGGGGCACCGCTGAGTTGCAAAGACAGATTTCCTCACTCGCTTCAAGTGAAAAGAAAAGACTCACCCCCAGCTTCTTCATTTTTCTCTGCCTGCATAGGGCAAGGGTCTTCAGTGGAGAAAAGGCGCATCCTCCCTCTTTTCTGCCTAATTCATCCAAGCAGGCCCACCAAGACACAAGTCTTTCTCAAGCCCCACCGCCCTGAGCCATGACCACCTCCATACAACTTTCCTCCTCAGAGCACGCTAACAAAATATGGCCGAAGAAAACTGTTCTGCAGAGAGGAATCCGGGTTCGATGCTAAACTTCTCTATCCAACCGCAGGAAAAAAACTACCTCAAGATGACTCCATCTGTTCCCTTGCTATAAAAATAAGCGGGAAGTGCAGAACCCGAGAAGAGGCTGACTATGGCTGCAAGAAGTGTCTGTGACTGCTGCATGGAGAAGTGAGGGAGCTGTTTCCTGGAGGACTTAAAAAAAAAAAACTGAAGAAACAGTTAAGGGTGAGCAGATTGATGTGCCTGTGGGAGCAAGATTTCATCCCTCATGTGGTTCTGATGACGCCTTTGCTTACAGTGGGTCAAAGGTCTGTTCTCACCAGGCAAACAGTAAGCGTCTTTGAGAATTAGGACTTCAAGCATTCACCAAGTATCCACTGTGCACCTGCTGCACACCACGCCTTGTGTCTACCACGCTTTCGTGAAAGCGGAAACCATCCTCACCCATTAGAAATTTCATAAGAAAAATCACGTTAAAAATGAAAAATTTATTTAAGCAAGACTTAAAATACATTTAAAAAATTCATTTAAACAAAATAAAAACAAAATTAAAAATCCAAATATTATTTGTGGTAATCACTTTAACAAACTGATCAATGTGTTTTACAATAGTTATGTGTCATTTGTAAACCATTTTTTCCTCCATCCCATTAAAAAAAAAAAAAATAGCCAGGACGTGATTCTATAAGTATGAAGGGTTGTAATGCTAAAGAGGAATTTTTTAAAGAGCTAGTGTTATAATATTTAGTTATTTACAAACAGTACTTCTTTAAAAACTACCTTACTGTGAAAAACATTTCTAGCAGCTACCTTACTAGAAATACAAATATGTGTATGTGTGTGTGTGTGTGTGTGAGAGAGAGAAAAGTGAAAGTGAAAGTCCCTCAGTCGTGTCCGAATCTTTGTGACCCCATGGACTATATATAGTCCATGGAATTCTCCAGCCCAGAATACTGGACTGGGTAGCCTTTCCCTTCTCTGGGGGATCATCCCAACTCAGGGATTGAACCCAGGTCTCCCACATTGCAGGTGGATTCTTTACCAGCTGAACCACAAAGAAAGCCCAAGAATATCAGAGTGGGTAGTCTAGCCCTTCTCCAGCAGATCTTCCCGACCCAGGAACTGAACCAGGGTCTCCTGCATTGCAGGCAGATTCTTTACCAACTGAGCTATCAGGGAAGCCGTGTATATATATATATATAAAATGGGATGTTTTCATTACTGATTTAGTAAGATTTTACAATGTTTCTTTAACTGTTATTTGGATGGAGTGACTCAATATAAAAGCAGAGATTCCTAAAAACATTAGAAAGTAGTACAATGGCCGAATACCATAAAAAGTTTCTAAATTAGTCCACTAGAATATAAACACCATGAGGACAGGAATTTTTTTTTTTACTATTTTGTTCACTGATGAATCCCCAGTGTACAGTACAGCACTTTTTCCAGAGTAGGTGCCTAATAAATTTTTGTTGAATTAATAAATGTTTGTTTAAAAGTCAGCAGTCTCATAAACACTTTAGCTGGTCTCCTAAGAAAGCTCAAGGCCCCAGGAGTAAACACTGGTTCTCTGGCTCTTGCAATTTACGGAGAAGTTCAAGTTGGGTAATTCTGGCCCCAAAGGCTATTTTTAGATCAAAAACTCAAGAAGGATGATACACAGAGAACCACATAATTTAGTCCACTTCACTAGTGTAGCACTGGCTGAGTTAAAGGAGAAATATCCCAAATTTTAATTGCTATTTCCATTTGTTAATTATGAAGAAACAAGTGTCTTCTGACATCACTTCTTAAACCATTTCAATCAAAGTCTAAGAATTTTATTGTCTTTTCTTTTGATCTAACCCCTTCTTTGAAGAAGGAAATGGCAACCCACTCCGGTATTCTTGCCTGCAAAATCCCATGGATGGAGGAGTCCGGGAGGCTACAGTTCATGGGGTCGCAGAGTCAGATGAGCAACTAACACATACCCCTTCTTAACAATAATCTTGCCTGCGTGTGTGCATGCTCAGTCACTAATTTGTGTCTGACTCTTTGAGACCCCGTGGACTGCAGCCCCCCTAGGTTTCCTCTGTTCATGGGATTATTCAGGTAAGAATACTGGAATGGATTGCCATTTCCTCCTCTAGGGGATCTTCCCAAATCAGGGATCAAACCTGTGTCTCCTGTATTAGCAGGAGGATTCTTTACCACTGAGCCACCTGGAAAGCCCCAATCATAGCTACGAGGTATCAAGTGTTTACTGTGTATTGTGGAGAAGGGAATGGCAATCGGCTCCAATATTCTTGCCTGGGGAATTCCATAGACAGAGGAGCCTGGTGGGCTATAGTCCATGGGGTCACAAAGAGTTGGACAGGACTGAGCGACTAACACTTTCACTTTCATTGATACCAGCGTCCACATTCTCATAAAAATTTCACAATGACCCTTAAACAGAGATTACCATTCTCATTTTGTAATTGCAAAGAGACTAGCTGGCCTTCCTAAATTCCCCGAGCTGGTCGTGGAACTGGAATTCACCCAGGTCTGAAGTGAAGTGAAGTGAAAGTCGCTCGATCATGTCCGACTCTTTGAGACCCCATGGACTATAAAGTCCATGGAATTCTCCAGAATACTGTAGAGCGGAGCTTTTCCCTTCTCCAGGGGATGGTCCCAGCCCAGGGATTGAACTCAGGTCTCCCACATTGCAAGTGGATTCTTTACCAGCTGAGCCACAAGGATAGCTGCCCTCAAACCAGGTTCTTAACCCCTAGGCTACCTGGGTATCCCACTGGCAGATGTGTATAAACTACTGGGGAGAACAATGCAATAAAGAGACAAAATGGTTGATGATTTCTTTAAATTTTTGAAATAATGTTGATGTGCAAACACTAGCTTATGTGGTGTGGAATGGTGAAAAGACCACAGGTTGTTGGAGCCAAACGGCCCTGAGTTCAGATCCAGCTTCACCACCAACTATCAGAGCATCCTTGCAAAACCACTTACCCTTTCTGAGTCTCGGTTTCGTTAAGTGTAACCATGAGGAGTGTGCCTGCATTGAAGCCTGCACAGAGTAAGTATTCTTAAAAACCTAAATTCCCTTCCTTCTAACGGATTTGCTAAATTGGCACTGGGCTGATTTTTTTAAGTGTTTGGTTCATCCCTGTAATACCATAATTACAGAATATAATGACACTGCATTCTCTATAACTACAAAGAATTTATAAACTGATAAAATATGAGTTGGAAGAGCCTTTAGAAGCCATCTGTTCCCATCTTTTCCATTTCCAAATCAAGTCCAGAGTATAAAATGACCCATTTCCAAGTTTTTACAAAAAGTTAATTGCAAAGACACAACTAGACTTTAAGTCCTCTGCCCAGGCTCCCACTAACCCCCCAGTTTTTGCCTCACATTACACAGGCATGGCAATGCATGTAATTTTCAGACAATTAAGCAGTATAAAATAACCTCAGTTTAATTGCATCCAATTAACAAACCAAATTAGTGTTTCATATGTACACTATTAAACTAGTTGTCTGGCTTCCAAAAGAAATAAAACACTGTTTCAAATGAATCTAGCATTTTAGTGAACAAAGCTACTTACAATTTAAATTACCTTTCCTATAATCTTCTTTATATGGAATTAGACCTAATCTCCATTTTAAAAGAAATACTCTCTGCAACTATCAGGATGAGAATTACTACACTGCATTCTAAGTATCAAATTTTCCTTCTCACTGTACACATATGATTTTCTAAGATTAGGGTGTTTGTGCACTTGCATGCCCATACACATATGCATGCCTACAGATCCCCAAGCAAATACAAATGAGGGTGTGTCTACATTTACTTATTGCCTAGTTTCAAAAGTCCCATCTTTCTGTTGAGCTTCTGAAATGTAGTGAATCTGCCATAGTGCAAATAATAAGTTTCAGAGACCTCCTGCTTTCTTTTTCAGAGAAAATAAAACCACCAAATAAATCTGTCAAGAAAAAAAAAAAAAAAAAAACACTGCTTTTCAAACACACTGCACTAGGCTACCTGTTCAGTATTGCTGTGAATTAGGTATAAAAGTTATCAATGAAAAAGCAGTATTTTAGGGTTTCCCTGGTGGCTCAGTGGCAAGGAGTCCTCCTGCCAATGCGGGAGACATGGGTTTGATCCCTGGTCCAGGAAGATCCCACATGCTGCAGAGCACCTAAGCCCATGTGCCATGTGCTACAATTACTGAGCTTGTGTTCTAGAGCCCAGGAGCCGCAACTACTGAGCCCTTGCACCCAAGAGCAAAAAGAGAAGCCATCTCAATGAGAAGCCCACACACCATAACTAGAAAGTAGCCCCTACTCACAACTAGTGAAAAATCTACGCAGCAAAGAATACAGCCAAAAAATAAATAAATAAAATTTAAAAGCAGTATTCTAACGAACCATGAAATGAATCATCTATTTATTTCTTAAATACTTATACCTAAAAACATAAATAGTTTGTAATTCTCAGTTATAACCATTTTCATAAGTTGGTGAACTTTAACTATTAGTATTTATGAGTATTTTCTGGAGCAAAAAGTTTTACAGGAGGTTAAAATAATAATGCAGTGCTGTATTTAAAATGTAGTTCAAACTGACAATCTGTCATACCTATTGGGTCATTTTTATCAAAATATTTTAATCACTCTTGTTACTATTTTACAAGGTGCTTTTCAGATGTCCATTAACAGGATGACACAATCATATTGTTAGGCAGTAGTGTCAATCTTTGTTACTTCTCTTTGGACCATTACAACAATTTTACTGCCTCTCAGCTACCAAGATATCCATCCCATATACCCTTATCATCTTTCTAAAACATATACATCATAGTATCACTCCTCTGCTCAAAAACCTAAGTGAAATCCAGCTCAGAAGGGCTGTAGAGCCCCACAGATCTGGAACCAATGTGTCTTTCCAGGCTCACCTTATTCTTTTTCTCCCAGTACTTTAACTCTGCCCCGGAACTCCAGATCAAATTATGCTGGGCCTTTCCCTTCCCCTTTTGTTTACTGAAATCCTACCCAATTTTCCAAGGCCCCAATTAAAAATCATATCCTCCCAAAAATATTTTCTAATCTTTCCTGCTGGGGGAAAATAAAAAAAGTGCTTCCATTCATACATTGCTTTCACTTGTAAGCTTAATAAAGTTTACTTAGAAACCATCTGTCTTCTCTAGACTGTACAATTCTTGCAGTCAGGGATCTTTGTCTTTCTATTTCTCAGTTATTCATTCTGATCTCCAGTATGACTCCATAGACCAAGCTTGGAATATCTCCAAATACTGAATCTTTCTACCACCTAAATAAAATTTTTACATTATATAAATTTTAAAACAGGAAGCAAATAATTAAATGATACAGCTGACAAAAGGGAACATGAGTCCAAGACTACATAAAAGAATGTTGTATTTTAAGAACCTCTTTGCCTTCATATTCTCTTGTAAGTATTACACTGACCACTCATCACACAGAAAGAAAAAAAAAAAAAAAATCAGATCCAAATTTCTCCAAAATTTCTAAAGTTTGCAAACATGTAGAAAAATTACCTGGGAAAATGAATGTTTTAGTAGCTATTTAAAATCATAGTAGATCCAGCTCATGCAGAGCTCTAAAGATTAATCGGTTACTTCACACAGTGACCTTGTAAAGACTTTTGAATTTGCAGTTATTCATTAACTGAATCAATGATGCCAGCCAATTAGTTAACTGGAGCCCCAAACAAGTATATTTTAAAACAAACTACTTATTCCTTAAAAAAAAAAAATCTGTTAGTTTTCATACAACTAACCCCCTCAAACTGAAGTCAGCATATAAAATTATAACAAATTTCCAGGAGAGTCATTTATATGGAGGTACTATGAAAAGACACAGGTTACACACAAGCCTTCTCCAGGTTCTAGGCCCTGCCTCCCAAATTCCCTCTCCAATGAAAGTCTCTAACATGGCCAATGGTAGGTTCATCATATGCCTGGATTTGCCAAGGACAGTCTCTATTTATGCCAAGAAGGACAATCATTCATGTAGTCAACCTGCCCACATATTCTGAACTCATCTTGCATTACCTCTCCTGTTACCCGCCCTCCAGCCCCACTGGCCTGCTTCTAACTCATCAAAACACTGTATATCCCCCAACCTCGGTTCATTTGCATTGTTCCTTCATTGAAGGATATTTCCCTCTCCCCATCTATCTTTTTCTCCTCTTATTTGTTCTGCAGTCTCAGCTCAAATATCACCTCCTCAGAGAGATCGCCTCCTCACTCCCAGACAGGGATGACAGACCTCTTGTTACACATTCCTTTATGTTTCTTCCATAGCACTTATAACAGACCTAATGATTAGGACCGGTCAGCCCCAACAGATCAAGCTCCTTTTGTGATCTGGTTCATCATTATACCTTTGGTATCCAGCACAAGGTCTGACTCCTAGTATATACTTGTTGAATGAATGGATGAATAAGTTGCAACTGATCAAGACAACCAGGGCACCTGTCATAATACTGTCATAATACTCTAAAGAAAGGGCCAGGATTTTAAGTGAATGACAAGGCAAAACACTGGAGGGCCCTGAATACTTCCTGACTTTACATCCAACCATCTTGTTACCAAAGGAGCAGGTCAAACCCCACCTGCTTTCTGCCCAGAACTGTCTTCAGGCACACAAACATCACTTTCATTGCTTCTTTCCAAAGCTACAAATTTGGAGCCTAATCCTTCATTCATTGCTTCTCTCCAAAGCAAGCAGTTTCCTCAAATACATCAAATGGTTAGATTCCAAATTTGTAGCTGTTAGGAAATCTAAAGTTATGGACACTTGTAAGATCACATGACAGTTAATACATGTCACATGTCAAGTGATGGGCAATGAAAGTATATGTTAAGATTAGTGGCTCATTATTTGACCCAGAACAATAAATGACACAAATTATCAAGCAGTTCTGATTCTATTCTAAATGTAGTGGTTAAAACAGTATAGTCCTAGGTCTATATTAATGCTAGTATCCATGATCTACCTCAGAAACCAAAGATTTCACAGATCAAGTAAGCTGTGTCCTCCCCCTGTACACAAAGACCTGGTGTTGCTTCACAGCAATAGATGAAATGCTGAAATATTTTTCCAAATTACTTAGAGCTATCTCATAGCTACAAATACTGATCTATAACCTCCCTTTTTATTAACTTTGTCATAAACAGCATATAGAAAGCAATGCTTTTGATTGTGATCAAATACCAGGAACAAGCAGAAAATTACATGACTTACACAATTTCCTTCAAATAAGCACAATATTATTTCCATAAAGTTTCCCATTTTCCCTCCATCCTCTATGTTCATCCACAGCTTCGAACATTAAGAAGACTGACTCACTGACTTAAGATTCACTGCAGTTTTACTCAAGATTAATGAAGACTCTGCCTCTGTGGTTACAGCAAAGCCATACACATGGTCTGTTCCTTATGAAATCTGAAGTCCGCTGAGTTGACTTAACAAACTACCTCTGCTCCTTTTTCTAATATCAGTTGAAAAGGCACAATACTTACATACCAAGTTTTAGCCAAACTATGGATTCACAATGAATTAATATATAAATACATTAACCAGAAGCATATCACTGGAAGCTTCAGGTGGAAATTTAAATTGTGAACCATTTCTCCACCTACAGGACCTACAGAGAGTACTGCTGAGGCTGGCTATTAACCCAAATGTGAAAATCATGTTTAACAGACATAGGTAATTAGTTGGATGCACAACCATCCATCCAGTTGATCTTAGCCACTTTCCCCTTATTATAATATTTACCACATCAGGTTATCAATATTCCCCATCCTAATGGATTACACTTTCCTCGCTAAATTACATTTTCTATAGGTCTTTAAAACTATTTTTCCTATGTTGAAGCTTTCTGATTAATTTCAGCTAAGTACTAATAATTCAAAAATCTAAAACCAACACAGAAAGAGTACATGTAATTTGTAGCTGCTACTGCTGAAATAAACCCTGCTTAAAAAAAAAATTGGCAAATTCTTAAAGATTCTTCATTTTGATTGAATCAGCATAAAAGATTCAGCCTGATTTTCTGAATAGTGACAAAGCGCCAAAACCTCAAGCAGACACATGTACCATTATTCCACAAGGAACACCTGCAAACATGTTGCTTCTGTTTTGTTTTCATAGTAACAAGAACATTTATCAACACATCTCACGTAAAAGGAGCCTGATCAATCAAAAGATTTTGCTGGCTAATCTTTCAAGGTAGTCAAATAACATGATCTCATTACGTGATAATATACACAGTAAATTCACTTTTATGTTCCATGTTTAAGAGACATATAAACACGTTTTATCTACTCTAATGGTATCTTTCCAAAGACTGCTACAAGGATCTAACCAGTTGAAAATCAGTTACATCTTAATTTGTAGCATCATTAATATATTATCATGCCCCAAATTACACCCAAATTAATTTCACATTGGTTTAATCATAAATGCCCTTATATAAATAAAAGCAGTCTCTAATAAAGTCAACTACATAAAATACAATCACCATCACAGAAATATAGGTGCCAACAAGCAGATTTTGTTTTATACCTGACCGATGTTCATAGCAAGAAACTCAGACAATTTTCTAACAGCTTCACCACTGTAATACAACATTTTCCTATATTTAAGAAATATACTGCATTTCAAACCTAGTGGTCAAAAGGGATTATGACACTTGAAGCACACTGTCATTAAGGAGATACAGGTAAATCCCTTTCACCTTAAAATAAAAATGCAGTTTTCATCTGGTACCATGACTTCTTAGTGTTCCACAGGAATTTTGTCTGAATAATGAAAATGATATTCTTTCTACTCAGGTGGAGGGCATTTCTGTCTTGATAAATTATTTGGCCTATATCCTAAAAATCAAAACCAGTCTATTTATTATACAATCTTCTTGGGTAAATTTTTGCTTTGGCACTGTTATATGGAGAATAAGCACAAGACATTCACAAATTCTAATATATATGTGCTATATATATGATATATGTAATATATATTTAAGTACATATAACACATAGGTGCAAATATTTTAAATAACTTGATTTCCTCAAAGACAAATAGCACCAAACATTACTACATCACTAGAGAAAACGTTTCTAATAAAGTTAAACTGTTTTTTTCTAGGAGGACAGATCATAGCAAACTTAATTAAAATGGATCTTATTAATATTTCAAGTAATTTCTGGGCTTGATTAGGCACTACAAAAGAAACAACTGTACTGAAGAGAAAAATCAATAGCCCTTGACCAGGGCTCTGGGTATGCTAGAAAAACACAGTTCTCTCCTGCCTGACCCAGGTCTAGCCTTTGGGGGTGGGGGAAGAGTACCAATAACAATTTGGAAGTCAACTGAATTATTTTTAACACGGCAAAAAAAGGAAGGAGGAAAATCAGTTCAAATTTTCCATTATAATGAAAGTACCGGAAACAAGCCTTTTTATGTTCATTTTAGGCCCAAGTAACTGTGCAGAGAATAGGGCTTTTGCAATGTCAGTTGCACACTCTGCTTCCTGTGCGAATTCTCAACCATTACAGGTGTCCTAAACCCTCCAGTGAAACCGATCTACTATCAAGGGAGTCCTGCGGTCCCCTCGAAGCCATCCCTACTGCCCCCTACCCCGCACGTATGACTGCCCATTTCCTGCGAGCGTCTCTATTAAGGACCCTCTCTCTTCTCTGCACTCCTGCGGTTAAAGTACCCACTTTTCCTTGGCGTGGCATGTAAAAGCTTTCCCATTAGAGAGGACTAGTTCCTGCAGTCCTTTCTACTTAGATGCTTTCAAGTCAGAGAGGAGCCACTTGAAGAAAACCCTCCTCCCCCTCTCCTTTCCCCCCACCGGAGCCACGTCCCTGAAGGACAACACCAAGGGACACTTCCTGACCTTCTACCCCTTCGCCCGATTTCGGCTGGGAGGGCTGGGGTCGCATTTTCTCGTGTCCTCTGCTGCACTGGATGTGTTATGTAAGACGGACAGGACGCGGGAGGCACATGCGTATAAAGCGCACGGATCTGTGATAACAGCTGGGGTGGCAGAGCAGATCTGGAGTCTCCCCCACCAAATACGACAGACACCACACACACACACACACACATCACCTCCCCCCCGCCACGCCGCTCCCCCCCACCCCCAGCAGTGTTTTCCTGTCTCGCCCCTACCAGAACCAGACGCACAGAAAGGAAAGGCGGGGGGAGGGGTGAAGGGAGGTGAGAGAGGAGGAGGAGCGGCCGCACGTCTGCTTTGATAGCAGCCGGCAGAGCCGCCGCGGCAGAGAGCCCCTCGTTAACCCCCTTCCTGTGGCTGTACCACGTCATGGAACATTCCCGGAACGGGCCAACGTTCCACCCACTTCAGGGAACAGACATAAAGGCGCAGACCCAGCTCCCCACAGTGCACAGCCCAAACACACATGTCCCTTTCCCGGTCCCCCGGCAGACGCACAGACGAACACGCATGCAAGACGCCCCCACCGGTCTTCGCGCGCCCCCGGCCAGCCCGCCGCGCCGGGAGCCACTCTGCGGTCGGTGCACCCGCAAGGCGAGGGCGCCTCCGCCTGAACCTTCCATCGAGACAGTCCCCTCCTTCCTCGCTTCCTTCCTTCTCTCCTTCCTTCCTTCCTTCCTTCCCCGCTGGGGAGGAGAAAGGAGTCGCCGAAATGCCAACAGCCGGCTCCTCCGCTGCGCTCGCTCGGCCGCAGGCCGGCGGCCCGGCCCTCGCGCCGCCCGCCCCCGGCCCCGGCCCGCGCCGCGCGGCCCCCTCCCCCGTTACCTGACGACGGGCGGCCGGCGGCCGCGGCAGCCGCAGCGGTGGCCCGGCGGTGCGCGCCGGTGCACGTCCCTCATTAGTAACCAGGCACATTCCTGCCTCCAGCGCTCCCGCGCCGCCCCCTCCCCCCAGGACATTACGCAAAGCAGCCTCCCCTCATCTGCATAGATCCTCGGCCAGGGTATTCCCCGCATTTCCCAACGCGCCGGACCCCCCTCCCGAGGTCTCCCCCATCCCCGCCCCCTCCGACCCTCACCCTCCGGACGCCGGTCCCGAGCCGGGGGCGCGCGCCGGGAGGGGCCAGAGGGGTCCGGCCGAGGCGATTACGGTGTAAAGTGAAACAAGCTCCCAATGCTAAAGAAGGCAGGAAAAAACACCGCGCCGAGGCCACTTACCGAGCCGAGGGACCTAGATTCCCGCCGCTCTGCTCGCCCGAACGGTCGGTCCGCCCTCCACGCACCCCGAGGCTGCACCCAGCACCCCCAAAAGTCGAGACGTGTAGGAATATGGTTAAGGAGCCAGGAGACCCTCCAAGTTGCTCCGGGCTCCCGGGAACCTCAACGTCCAAGACACAACTTGGCCAAGACTTGTGCCACAGTCACCGGAGATGTTTCTGCGGAGACCCTCCTCGGGCGGGCAGAGACAGCGCTCAGCGGCGCCCCGCTCGCCTCCTCTCCACCCCCTCACCTCCAGCCCGCCTCCGGCCGGCCGCCCGCCCCCGGGCCGCTAGCCCCTCGGGCGGCTGTCAGCTCCCGGCCGCCGCCGGGTGACAGGGGCGGGTGGAGGGCGCGACGCGGCGGCCCGAGCCCGAGCGGGCGAGGGGGATCCTCGCAGCAGCAGCAGCGGCGGCCGCTCACCTGGAAAGTCACCGCTGAGAAGGAGGAGGAGGAGGAGGACGGAGAGAAGGAGGAGGAAGAGGAGGGAGAGGAGGAGGGGGAGGAAACCCCCCTGGTGCCCTTGTTCTCGCTGCCGCGGCGGCCGCTCCTCGCCAAGGCTGAGCGTGTCTGGTGGGGGGTGTCTGGTAGCATTTCCTTAAGGACAGAGGGAGGGCGGGTGCGGAGGGAGGGAAGCGATCCCGACCGCCTGCCCAGGCTCCTCTTTCCTTTTATTTATTTTTCTGACACTGTACGGAGATGGGCCCGGGGCAGGGGCCACCGGGCTCGGGAGGGAGCCGCGAGGCCCGGGCCGCAGCCGTCTGCGTGCGGGAGCCGCAGCGGCCGCCTCCCCTCCCGGTCTGTGGACGCACCGGGTTATTCCTGGCAGCGCCTCCCCGAACAGAAGTTACTAGGAGGAGTGCGCGGCGAGGGCGGGCGGGGGGGGAGGCGGAGAGAGGGAGGGAGGAAGAGGGAGAGACTCAGCCAGCGACGTCATCGGATCCCCCAGCGCGTCCCAGGGAGGGAGGCTGAACCAGAAAAACCAGTCTGGAGCCGGCGAGCGGAGTGGGTTGAGCGGCTCGCGGGGCGACGGGGCAGGGAGGCGACCGCTAGGGCAGGGCCGGGCCCCCGCGCGGCCGCTCCGGGCGGGAAGACCGCGGCCGCGCTCTTGCTCGCTTGGATCGGGGATCTCCCCCGGAGGGCTGGTCTCTACTTGTCATGCAGAAAAAAAACTTGGGCGTCTCTGGGAGCCTGAGAATTTCCTTTAGGGATGTGGAAACCTCCTCTCCCCACCCCCATCTTCCCTATTTCCCAGATGCTGGTTCCCGGTCTTGAACACGCACGGGATTTACAGAATAATGAGTATTGTCTTGGACGATTCTGGCCGGTTCCATCCTCTGATCCCTTTCCCTCACCCCGCCTCTGCTACTCACATTTCTGTTATCGGTCAAGAAAAACAAAATCAGACTGTAGCTGCTGGCTGCGTTTCTGGAGCTTAGCAAAATGTATTAGTAGCACTTTCCTTGCCCGCCCGCCCCCACCCCCCGCGGAAGCACGAACTTTTCAGGCGCCCGAAATGCCCCAACTGCCTTCCCTGAGGTCACTCACCAGGGCGCCCTGGGCGCACCCAGTTCGGGGAACGCGGCCCGCCCCGCCGGGGTATTCAAATCGGCTGGGGCAGCGGCGCAGGGAGCAGCTGGCGGCTTCCTGGTGGGCCGAGCTGGGACCTGGGGCGAGCGGCCGCCCCTAGCCTGCGCGAGTCCCTTCCTCGGAAGGGACGCGAGTGAAATCACACGCAGCTCAAGGAGAGCGGGGCCGGGGGCGGGGGAATCCCAGGCGAGTAGGCGCCGGGGCTCTGGGCTTCCTCCCCGGCCCGGCGACACCCCGGGAGACACCGGGGCTCCCTCGAGCCGCTAGCCTGCTCGTGTGGACTCATGTACATCCTCGAGGGGGAGGTTCCCTGCAGGCCGCGGCGGCTGGAGAGCCGCGAGAGGCCGTCGGGCCGGGCGGATGCCCCGAGCGCCTCCTCCGGGTGGTCTCCGGACCCGGCGGGGACCGCGCACAGCCCCTCCTGGGCGGCCGAGCAGAGCCGAGTGCCCGGGCGCCGCGGGCCCCAGCCGCCCTCCCCACCCCGCGGCCGCGCCGCCGCCCTGCCCCGGGCGGAGTAAACAAGAGACGCGCAAGATTTGACCTGGCGCGACCCGGATTTCTGGCCGGGGTTCCCCCTGAGCAGGTGACTCCGTGGGAGGGGTGGAAATTAGTCTCTGGAATTCCGGGCCAAATACATTCACTGTGGTTCAGCTTTTAAGGCAGGTATTTCACCGACAACTGCGGACTGTTTTGCGTCTCAAGTTTCAGATTTCGCGGAAAGGGACCAAATGTCAAGGCATATCAAATATTCCCTTCCCTTTTCATTAAAAGAGAGTGCATTAATAGGACAGCCCCTTTAATGACTGCAAGCACTGCCGGTTTCGTTTTTGTTTTGTTTTGTTTTTCTTTTCGACGTATAATCAGTGCATTTCTGAGGTTCCGGTGCAAGGACGACATAGCCCTGAAGGCCGCTTCTGCACCGTCAAACGGTAATACATTTTTTTATCGATATTTTTTTAAAGGAGAAAAATCTGAACGATTTGTAAAAAGTTTCACTGTGTCCTTTGAAAATGAGTTCATTTAAATTCAGGGCCTACTTCCACTGAAGCGGCTTCTCCTTTCATTGTATAAGTTCTTTAACGTTCTGCCTTTCTTGACTTAACTTGAAGCACCTAATAAAAACTCCCGATCATCATTTTCTCTTAAATGTATGCCATTGCATTTTTAGACATCCGTTTAATACGCAAAACATGATTTTTGAAAATATTTTTCACTGTCAAACCCACCTGCTACATACTCCCAGAACCCATTTTATTTAATTGCTTAATAGAGATTAAGCAGTTTCTTTAAGAATCCAAATTTCTTTCACACACAACAGCAGCTGCCCAAGCTCCCAGAAGCTAAGCAAGGAAAGTAGCAAGCAGTGTTTTGCGTCACAAGAATAAATGTTAGTTGAAATCTTAAAAGTCTGTTTTAAAGGACTAGATTAAATGGTATAATGTGAATATTAGGATACTTAGGTAATTAGTTTACTTTTTTTAAAGCAAATACACATGAGTTTTGATGACCTAAGTGGACCCCTAAAGACAGTCTTTAGTCAAACTTTTGTCCCCAAATCATCAGACACTAAAGATGATAGCCTGAACTGAGTTGAAGCACAAGTAAAAATACTTATGAATATGTGTACACTGGGTGACATCCCCTCTGGTAGGAAGAATCACTGTCTTCAAGTAAAAGCATCCCTGTCTCCAGCCGCTAATGCTAAGACATGTCTGTCTAGTTACTTCTATTTAAGGGCAATATGGCAACAGAAAAAGTCCTCTCCCCAGAGAACTTCAAAGTCAAAACCAAAACTGGCCTTGGTAAACTGTGCACTCAGCCCTGAGAAGTGCTATAGTAAGTGAGGTTGGCTAGGGCAGAGCTTGACCCTGCCTGGACACCCACATGGAGCATCACAACAAGGTAGGAACTTTCTTTTCATTCCTTGTCTTTCTTCTTACTTCTCAGGTTCAAAGGAAAGGAAAATCTGGTAATCTGGATTATGAGATATTAAGAAAGTAAAATAATGCCGCATGGCAGTAGGGTATTTTTTTCGAGTCAGAAATCACTTCAAACTGAAAGCGTGTTTTTTTTTTTTTTTTTAAACTTTCACTGCACTGGTTCTTAGTTGCAACACGTGGGATCTAGTTCCCCAACCAGGGATCAAACCTGGACCACCTGCATTAGGAGCAAAAGGTCTTAACCACTGGACCACCAGGGAAGTCCCTAAAAGCACTTCATTCAAAAAATATTTATTGAGTGCCTACTGTGTGCTGAAGACACTTAGGATCAGTGAACGCACGAAATACCTCTGCTCTCCTGGAACTTGTATTTTAGTGAGGGGGAAAGGAGATGGAAGAGGAACAGGATGTAAAACAGCCCTAACATATAAATGGTGGAGAACTTTGGAAGATAAAATTACAAATTAATTACAAAGAATTACAAAGAAAAACAAAAATAGGGTAAAGGGTGGGGTGAGAGGTGTCATGTTTCAGTATTAAATAGGAAGATCAGAATGGGACTCACTGAGAAGTGACATTTCTGCTGAGGCTTGAAAAGGAAATGATTTGGCAGTGGACATATCTGGAGTAAAGAACTTTTCAGGTAGAGGGACCAGCTAAGATTAAGTTCTAAGACCGGAGCAGGCCTGGCGTGTTTGTGGACCTTAAGAGAAACAGTGTGACAGGAACAGAATGTAACTGCCTGTGAATTAAATAGCCTCCCAGGCCACTGTAGGGACTTTTCTCATTCAGAAAAAAAAAAAAAGCTTGACAAAGGGCAGATTTATTGTGTTACCACCCAATCCCACTTAATCTGAAACTTTGTGGGCCAGGAATCTGCATTTTAATAAGTTTTTGATCCTTATCCATTCTAAATCTCAAGAGGTACTGCCACAGAGCACAGTGACTGATACACCCAGTAAGGTAGGAACTGGGTACCAAGAGCCATTGTACATAAAGCTTCCAGAATCAGGCAAGGCCGTGTTGTTAATCAGGACTCTTGCAGTTGGCAAGTTGCAATCCTCAACTCTAACTAGCTTAATAAAAGGACTTCATTGATTCACACAACCAGAATATCAAGGACTAAATTCCAGTGGGACCCTGAGACTCAGATGATATTACCCTGGTTCAGTCATTTCCCCTCTCTCAGCTCTTGGTGTCTCTCTGTTCATTTCCCTCTTCAGACCAGCATTCTGCGGTGTGCTGGCTGTAGTCCCAAGTGACTGTTTTCCTAGGTTAGCAACCGCAGTAGGAAAAGACCTTCCCAGATAGCTCAGGCAGGCTTACTAGTCAAGTCCTTGCACCAGAACCAATCATTGACCACAGTTTCTGGAAGGGTACTATGCATATCGGGTCCATGCTGCTAGGAAGACTGACTTCTTCATTCTTGAGAGCACTCAGGAAATATGTACATCTGGTCTTTTTCCTAAGAAGACGAGTTCAGTGGCCTCTCATGGAAAACCTTCTTAATAAAGTACAAAAACTCAGATTAGGAAACAGTCAGTACCGGGATTACTGAAATCCTAATGCACCTTAGATATAGAGACACAGAGGCTTAACAATACCTCACTAATAATTTACCTACATCACATTGGTGCTCGGATGCTCCGTCGTGTCCAGCTCTTTGCAGCCCCATGGGCTGTAACCTGCCAGGCTCCTCTGTCCATGGAATTCTCCAGGCAAGAATACTGGAGTGGATTGCCATTCTCTTCTCCAGGGGATCTTCCTAAACGGGGGATCAAACCACATCTCTTGTGTCTCCTATGTTGGCAGGAGGATTCTTTCCCACTAGCGCCACCTGGGAAACGCACATTAGCCCTTTCCCATTCTACTCTTTTCCATCAGCTCCTGCCACTCCAAAATAAATTATAACTGACATTCTTTCACTCAACAGACATTACTTGGGGTTAAGTCTTTGCATCTATCGAAATCTTCCATTACAAGCCAGATACAAGTAGTGAGCTCTTACTATCCTAAGCTCTTAATAGGTTATTAACTTCTTATGAGGGATTTATTTATTAAATTGCCTTTCCAAAGTGACAGCTAGCTCAGGACTCAGACTGATTTATCTTGATAAAGCATAAGATGGGGATGATATGAGGAGGGGGATAAGACAAAGAGGTCAAAGCTTGGGCAGGACTGCTATGGGGGAAAGGGTGGAGAAATAGGAAATGAGAGACAGGCAAAACAAAACAAGGTCTTCGGTACCCACTGAGGATGCCTCTGCTCAGGGTCTGTGAAGGGGGTGCCATGATGATCTGGGCTTCTCAGGCAGGAGGGAAGGGGGTGGTTCCAGCAGTCTAGAGTGTAGGTCCCCCTCTGACCTTGAGCTCAGGGGAGACTTGCCTTCCCTCTCCAAGCCTCTACTTCCTCATCCGAACAACAAGGAGATCGCCTTCTAACCACAGATTCTGACAGTTCTGAACTCCTGACAATCCAGTAGGGCCTGAAGGGAGGGAACAAGAGGGGAGGGCAGCAGAAAGGAAAAAATAGAGGAGAGAGCCTATCAAGGACCATTGCATTCTTCGAAAGCTCGCGAGTAGTTTCTTAGGAGAAAACCTCAATTTCCAATTTTAAGGAAATGGACATATTTGGGAGGATGGATAAATAATGGGTAAGGATGAGGGGACAGAGATTTGGGGTTAAACCTATGCATAAATTCATTGTACTGTATGCCCAGATATGAGAAGAACTGTTTCCCATTATCAGCCTTAAGATGTGTTAGGGAAAAAAAGCATTTTTCTTGAATTTATCCAGTGAAGTCTTTTGTTGTTTGTTGTTGTTCAGTCACTCAGTTGTGTCCACCTCTTTGGGACCACGAGGACTGTAGCCCGCCAGGCTCCTCTGTCCACAGGGTTTTCCAGGCAAGAATACTGGAGTGGGTCACCATTTCCTCCTCCAGGGGATCTGTCCCACTAGGGATTGAACCCACATCTCCTGCATTGGCAGACAGATTCTTTACCACTGAGCCACCAGGGAAGTGCAATGAAGCCTTTTATTGATACCTAAATCCTTATACTTTGGCGATTTCTGAAAATAATGACTTGACCCACTCCTAATCTATCTGCTGATCAGATCTAGCTCTTTTTTTTATAGTTTGGACTCTGAGTTAAGAGGAGAAATAGAAGTCAAACCTTGTGTAGTAACTCAGGCCCTTATCTAGAAATTTTATGTAAAATACGGTTAAAAAGCATTATGTCAAAGAGAATATGTGCTAGTAGAGGATATTATCTGAGACCCAAAGGAGAATACTCCCAAATTACATAGATGTGCAGCAAAGGGATTCACCAAGCTGTTGGTTTGATCACAGTACAGTACACGGGGTACCCACTGGTCTCACGCAACCATCAATATGCCTGATGAACTCAAACCATGGAGAGAAGTGTGTCATAGCAATACATTTTGTGTAAGGGAAAGAAGAAATCCAGGATTGTTTAGAAAGATTTCCACAAGAGAAAATTAAAATCATTTTTTAAATATTTTGTATCTAAGAGGATTGATTCAATTATTTGAAAAGTCTGTGTATATAGGTAAGACCATTCTCATTGATTTTTCATATGGTATAGCAGTATTACAAAGCTAATTATTTGGTTTCTATCTTTTAAAAAAAATTTCATGGAGGAGTATTTATTTAGTATGTCATTTTCCATTGACATTCTTACCTATGTACATGAATATGTCAGAAGGCTCTGTCCCAGCAAACTGACATACTCCATGTCCCCATAGTGCCTCTCATTTTATCTGCCATTGTTTTCTAATCATTTCTCCTCATCTAGACTACGGAATCCTCAATTAGTTGAGACTGCGTGAACTATGCATTGGGGTGAATAAATACAATGAATTTTAAAGTTAGGGTTTTATCCCTGCCTTCTTACTTTTCCTGGCCGCTGCGTACAAGCCATGGCACAGCCTTAGCTAAATAAAATCTCATATAATGACACAGACAGGGTCAGATTTAAAACAGATCTACATTAAAAAGAACTATATGTGCTTTGGGGAAGCAGCTTGTTCAGATGTGGATCTTAGATCTGTTCTTTAAGGCAATTATTACTTTCCATCAATTAAAGATTTTGTGCTGGATATTAGGCATGCCTGACAAAGTACCAGGGTTACTGAACACCACGCACATAGACCAGACCTTGAAGGATACAACAGCCAGTATTACTTTAAATTTAGGTACACAAAATGAACAAATTGTGTGATTGCTTTTTGCATATATACATATATATGCTGTGCTTAGTCACTTAGTCATGTCCAACTCTTTGCAACCCCATGGACTTTAGCCTGTCAGGCTCTTCTGTCCACAGAATTCTCCAGGTCAGAATACTGGAGTGGGTAGCTGTTCCCTTCTCCAGAGGATCTTCCCAACCCCACGTCTCCTGCATTGTAGGTGGATTCTTTACTGTCTTGAGTCACCAGGGAAGCCCAGTATATATGTATATGTGGGTCTAGATAGATAGATAGATATGTGTGCTCAGTTGCTTAAGTCATGTTTGACTCTTTGCGACCCTATGGACTGTAACCCACCAGGTTCCTCTGTCCATGGAATTTCTAAGGCAAGAATATTGGAGTAGGTTGCCATTTCCTTCTCCAGAAGATCTTCCCAACCCAGGGATGGAATCCATGTCTCCTGTGTCTCTTGAATTGGCAGGCTGCTTCTATACCACTAAGCCACCTGGGAAGCCCATATATATAGGTATGTACATATGTGTAACCATTACCCTGACCAAAATGGAAAATATTTTTAACACTCCAAGATGCTCCATTATGACTCTTCCCAGTAAATGTACCCCTGAAGTAATCAGCATTCTAACTTCCATCTCCATAGATTAGATTTTGAGCAAAGACATCTATCATCTATCCATCTATCTATGTTTTTTGTTCCAAAAATTAATTATTGAGTGCCCATGTGGTACGCAATGTTTGGTAGCTGGAGACACAGGAATAAACAAAGCAGGTGAGGCCTCTAGGCTCTGTGGGGCTCACATTCTGGTTGGGGAACTGATCATAGGCAAATTAACAAGATAGTCCAAATCATGAAAAATGGATCAAGGTAATTGATAAACAGTAGATAGGTAAGGTTGAGAAGTGTTGGATGGGGGTGGGGAGTATCTGCCCAGGTAACATTTGGGCTAAGAACTGACCGAAGAGCAGGGAAAGAGAGCCCCAGGAAGAGGGAACTGAAACTGTAGAATCCCTAAGACAAGAAGCAGCTCAGTACTAAGAGGAACTGAAAGGCCAAGTGTGGCTGGACTTGAGAGGTAGGGAGTCGGGGAGAAAGTCCTGAGAAATAATGTAAGAGAAGCAACCAGGAGCCAGAGTAACATGCCTTTATGGGGTAAGTAACTGGAACAAGGAGAGAGACCTTGGAGTTAAAAAATATGTATCTGATATACTCTATTATTAACTGTAAAAACTTTTCCCATAAAGAGCCTTCAGTAAATAAGTAGTGGCTGCTAGAGACGACTTGCAACTGGATGGCAGGTCAGTGAGAAAATAATTCCAAAGCAGAGGACTTTGTGAAAGCGTAATTATACATGTTGAATGTAACAGAGGAAAATAGTTTTTAAGGTAGCAAATCCTAAAGAGAATTTGGATAATGTGGGTGCTGTTCTTCACATTTTTCTATGGCTAATTAGAGAGAACTGGGAAACACACAATGCTGCCCACCGCCCTGCCAACCCATTATGGACACTTCTAATTTCAGATAAATGAAGCCCTTGGTTACCACCTCCAGCTTGTCTCAGAACATGCATTGTGTTATCAGAGTAGATGAGTAAAAATAATAGCCTTCTGAATATCTATTAAGGGTAGCTTTCTCTTATTCAGTCAGTTCAGTTCAGTCGCTCAGTCGTGTCTGACTCTTTGCAACCCCATGAATCGCAGCATGCCAGGCCTCCCTGTCCATCACCAACTCTCAGAGTTCACTCAAACTCAAGTCCATTGAGTTGGTGATGCCATCCAGCCATCTCATCCTCTGTCGTCCCCTTCTCCTCCTGCCCCCAATCCCTCCCAGCATCAGGGTCTTTTCCAGTGAGTCAATTCTTCACCTGAGGTGGCCAAAGTATTGGAGTTTCAGCTTCAGCATCAGTCCTTCCAATGAACACCCAGGACTGATCTCCTTTAGAATGGGCTGCTTGGATCACCTTACAGTCCAAGGGACTTGCAAGAGTCTTCTCCAACACCACAGTTCAAAAGGATTAATTCTTCAGTGCTCAACTTTCTTCACAGTCCAACTCTCACATCCATACATGATCACTGGAAAAACCATAGCCTTGACTAGACGGACCTTTTTTGGCAAAGTAATGTCTCTGCTTTTTAATATGCTATCTAGATTTCTCTTATTAGGGGATACTTAAGTTCAAATCACGTCTCCATGTTAATGAAGCAACTCCCAAATTCACTTTGCTCTTAAAAATCTAAGTTTTCCATTTTTCCCCTTTACACAGAAAAATGTGATATTTGGCTAAGTAGCTTAGAAAACCAACATTTTCATATGCATTTAATTATAAAAAGTAAGTGATTATGTAAAATCTCAGGTATATATATATATATGTGTGTATGCATATACACACGCACATGTATATCTTCTCTTTAGCAAACAATATATATTTCTCATTTTAAAAAGCATTTCTAATATTTTCTTATCCAACTATGTAGAAACAGATATATACTAAAAACAAATAGCCACTTATCACCTTTAAAACATCCCTTTTTAACCATGATGTTACTAAAAAGCCAAAACTGTGACATATACATGATGGGAAACATTAAATTTCATGGTCAGGGTGAAATTTGAGGATGGAAAAAAATCAAGATAACTTACATTTGAGTTGAAGTTCTCTGTAAGACATTTCATCACGGGGTTCATTTATATAAGTATTAATAACAGTATTGGGAAAATGTACTCCCAAAAAAGCCTAAATGAAAGCAGAAATTAAGAAAATTTGCATGATTTTAAATATCAAAATGTCTGAAAGCATGAAGCTATATGATTGAATTTTCCATGATTATGGAGATTTTGTTTTATGTGGAACAAACTGAAAGGTTCTTCCTGATTCTGGTGCTTCCGAACTTAGGAGAGAGGCTGGCACCTAACATCTCTGAGAGCAAATTCTCCTGCAAAATTGGGACAATAGTATTTATTTCAGTGTTACTGCAACAGGTACGTGGCATGCAACAAGCACTTACTATGTGCTGGTTATTTGTATAAATATCTGTGGCTTGGACACTAAATTTTTATATGACTCTGAGCAAGACAGTAATCTCTGGGTCTAAGTATTCTTGTTTATAAACTGAGAGTTGAACAATATGAGCCCTAAGTTTCCTTTTAATTCTGATATTTGATGATTCTTATTATCTATATGGTATCAGTTTCCTCATCTTTGTAATGGGCATACTAAGAGCACCTCCCTCACAGAATTTTTGAGAGGATAAAATAAATTGACAGGTAGAAATTCTTAGAACATTGCCTGGCACATACATGTTAGCCATGATGGTGATAATGATGATAATAATTCCACTGGTAAATAGTGTGGTAGTTCTAAAACATTTAGTGTCTGGTTGACTATATGATCTCTTCTTTCCAGAGTAAGTGCCAGATTTACTAAGATTTTATCCTCTAAAGGTTCTTCAAAACTAAACTTATTTGCTTCTCAGTAAAAAATTGGTAGAGATTTCCCAGGACAGATACCGTGATCTGCTAACATCTTCATTTTTTTTCATCTAGTAACAATGTTTTAAAAAATTAATTGATTCACTTATCACCACCCTCTCTTTTTGTGAGTCTGAAAATGGGTACTTTTTGTGTGTACTTTTGTTATAAAAAACTTTATCACCAAAATTCTACACTTATTGTCAGAGCTCAGTAAATTTACTTGGAGAGTTTCCTCTTCAAATTATTTTAAATAAAACATAATTTCATCAAATAACTCAAGCATGCTAACATTTCATTGGCACTTGAAGAAGAGTTTGGATTTATCCTGAACTGTGATTTGCATAGGTCATTTCCTCAGTTGCCCTAACCTTTTTGTGAAAAGCTACACACAATTAAATAAGCCGGTTCAGGCAAATGAACCGGTGAGTGCATTATAAATAGCAACCAAAATTATACTTCAGATGTTAACTGGTTTGTCCTGATTTAATAATGAATTGCATCATTTGACAAATGGGATAAGGCCTTCACCTTTAGCTTTCTGATACAAACTTCTAATAGTTGAAATATATTATTACCATCTGGTGTCTGGCCTTTGAGATGCCCCGGTGATGTCTGCCTCGTTGCAAGTAGTCAGGGCTTGTCTGCCAAAAAAGCTCTCTGCTAAGAGTCTTGATTGGCAGGCCCAGTGAGGAGGCTAAGAACCCACTGAACCATGTAGACACAGTTCAAACTCTGTAGAAGTTTCCTCTAGTTCCAGGCAGACTCATTTTCTTAGCTTGTGTTGCAAAGAAACTATCACTATCAAAGCTGTTTTTATTTTTAATCTCAATCTTGAAGGATGCAGTTCCTACACTTTTTAAGAATATTTGGGCCTCTTTTAAGCTATTAGGCACTGTTTACAAGATGGTCATCATTTTAATGCTTTTCATCCTCAGCTAAAATTGAGGCTGAAGCTAAGAGTGCTGTATAGCCTAGGGTTTTAACTCAATGAAGCCCATGAATCTGGCTGTTCTTTATTGTTCTTCATATTGTCCTAGGTTCTGGGAAAAGGCTAGATGAATCTTACTGCTTTCAAGAAACTTGAGGGAGGAAGGACAGAGTGAACACACACAGTGCTTACGTACCTGCTCAGTCACTTTAGTCGTGTCTCTTTGCGACGCTATGGAGTGTAGCCTGCCAGGCTCCTCTGTCCATGGGATTCTCTAGGCAATAATACTGTAGTGGGTTGTCATTTCCCACTCCAAAGGATCTTACTGACCCAGAGAGCAAATCATGTCTCCTGTGTTTCCTGCATTGCAGGCAGATTCTGTACCCACTGAGCCACCTGGGAAGCCATACACAGAACCATAGCCAGTTACATAGGTAAACGTGAAAGTGCTAAGCACGATGGTACATATTATCAGTGCAATCAGTTATCTGGTACGTATAAAAGAACATTTAAGAAGGTAAAATTTAGGAAAACAATTAGAAATGAAAGGCAAATAGCAAGCTAGCTAGTGCCTCTAGAGTTGAAAACTTGGTTTGAGTACTATCTATCTTAGTAGGTTTGACTAATGTGGAAATGGCAAGCCTGGGAAAAACAGGAGTTTCCAAGGCTAGTGTCTGCAGCATTCATTAATAGATGTATCCAAAAGATAATTGATATTAAGTCTTAGTTGGTCTATGTGGAGGCTGAGATGGAGGAAAGTTAAATAGTCTTCCCGTGATCACCCAGTCATCAGGTAAGAGCAGAGATTCAAGTCCAGGGCTAAGGGCTCTAAAGTAATGCCCCAGACTCCTCACAAATGCATTTAGTAACCACATCCCACCTTTGCTTGACCCTACAGAGATGACTGTACATTTGAGAGTGAAAGAAGCTATGTATAAATAAATCTTGGCGAGTGGCATGAACCAAGACAGTCCAGGGTCAACTGGGAGGTTTGGTCACCTTTCTCTCTTCTTTCTCCCACTCCAGTCATCTACCAGACACCCAGTGTTTCTGGTCAGGTGCTGAGTTCTTGCTCTAAATTGATTAAAGTCTTACAATTCTAGGAAGTCTTCCATTTTCAGTGAGCCCTCAGAGAAACAGTTTCAATCAAATAAACCACTAACAGTGGAATTTCAAGTAGTCAGGTACCAGATAAGGGAAACTATTTCAAAACAACAGTATTTTCCTGACATCTGTCAGATCACATCTTTCCTATAAGACTCAGCCTGCTCGGTGTTTAAGCACTATTGATCAGCTGCATACTAGATGTATTGATGGAATTTGCAGGTAAAAACTGTAAATTAACAAGGTAGAAATGAAAGGTGTTTTGCCCAAAATCCTTCAGTTCAGTCGCTCAGTCGTGTCCGACTCTTTGTGACCCCATGAATCGCAGCACGCCAGGCCTCCCTGTCCATCACCAACTCCTGGAGTTCACTCAGACTCATGTCCATCGAGTCAGTGATGTCATCCAGCCATCTCATCCTCTGTCGTCCCCTTTTCCTCCTGCCCCCAATCCCTCCCAGCATCAGAGTCTTTTCCAATGAGTCAACTCTTCGAATGAGGTGGCCAAAGTACTGGAGTTTCAGCTTCAGCATCATTCCTCCCAAAGAAATCCCAGGGCTGATGTCCTTCAGAATGGACTAGTCGGATCTCCTCGCAGTCCAAAGGACTCTCAAGAGTCTTCTCCAACACCACAGTTCAAAAGCATCAATTCTTCAGCACTCAGCCTTCTTCACAGTCCAACTCTCACATCCATACATGACCACAGGAAAAACCATAGCCTTGACTAGTCAAGGCTATGGTTTTTCCTGTGTTGGCAAAGTAATGTCTCTGCTTTTGAATATGCTATCTAGGTTGGTCATAACTTTCCTGCCAAGGAGTAAGCGTCTTTTAATTTCATGGCTACAGTCATCATCTGCAGTGATTTTGGAGCCCCCAAAAATAAACTCTGACACTGTTTCCACTGTTTCCCCATCTATTTCCCATGAAGTGATGGGACCAGATGCCATGATCTTCGTTTTCTGAATGTTGAGCTTTAAGCTAACTTTTTCACTCTCCTCTTTCACTTTCATCAAGAGGCTTTTGAGTTCCTCTTCACTTTCTGCCATAAGGGTGGTGTCATCTGCATATCTGAGGTTATTGATATTTCTCCCGGCAATCTTGATTCCAGCTTGTGTTTCTTCCAGTCCATCATCTCTCATGATGTACTCTGCATATAAGTTAAATAAACAGGGTGACAATATACAGCCTTGACGAACTCCTTTTCCTATTTGGAACCAGTCTGTTGTTCCATGTCCAGTTCTAACTGCTGCTTCCTGACCTGCATACAAATTTCTCAAGAGGCAGATCAGGTGGTCTGGTATTCCCATCTCTTTTAGAATTTTCCACAGTTTATTGTGATCCACACAGTCAAAGGCTTTGGCATAGTCAATAAAGTAGAAATAGATGTTTTTCTGGAACTCTCTTGCTTTTTCCATGATCCAGCAGATGTTGGCAATTTGATCTCTGGTTCCTCTGCCTTTTCTAAAACCAGCTTGAACATCAGGAAGTTCACGGTTCGCATATTGCTGAAGCCCAAGATCCTTAGCACTAGCCAAACCTTAGAGTTTCATATCCAGTTCAGAGCTCATCAACAAAAGGAAAAATATGGAAATTTGGAGAGCATTCAAAAGAGACTAAAACAAAATTATACATACGTTTAAATGTTTGTGGGTTTAGTTGCTCAGTTGTGTCTGACTCTTTGCAACCCCATGGACTGTAGCCCACAAGGTTCCTTCTGTACATGGCATTTTCCCAGCAAGAATACTGCAGCGGGTTGCCATATCCTACTCCATGGGATCAAAGCTACCAAAATGTAATGTGTTTCAATAAAAAGGTATATGTCCCCCAATTCAGCCAAGTTCACAGGTGTCCAATAGATGCAGAGAGGTACAGACTATCAAATGCCTGGGTGGTACTTGTATAAAATTTAAGTTAAAACTCATTTTCATCCCAAGAATGTGTGACATCTAAATTAATATTATACCTGTTTTGCTTTTATTTTAGGTTGTTGGCCATTTTCAATTTCACTTTTATTTACAAAGGAAAAAGAGAAAAGTCTACAAGGAAAATTAGTGGAAAAAAGGCAAAGAAGGGAGGGGATAAAATAAATACTGAAGAAGGAAATGGGAATAGGGAAAAACACCAACACATAGAAACTTAAAAATACTCCAGTTAGGCTCAGGGAACCAGCACCCTTGGTAGCAAGTGTTATTAAACATCAGAACGGGTTGCTAAGGGAGGTGAGGGAATCTCCCTTTCCCAGAAGTCTTTAAAAATAGGATCACATCTGGTGGGAATGGAATAATGGTACTGCCTGACTGCACAGCTTCTCAAGCAAACCCAGAGGCTGGTAATTCTACCGTTTCTATTTCTGATTGTTGAGAAGTAACAAATAACTTCAGTCCACCTATCATACTGGGACTTACAATGTCTATCGTTTTAATTGTGTTACAAAATTGTTTTCTTTGGGTTTTTCCATGCAAAACTAGATAACTAAATTATTCAGTGTATAGCTGAATTTGGGTTTCCCTGAGAGCTCAGCAGGTAAAGAATCTGCTCACAATGCAGGAGACGCAGGAGATTCAGGTTTGATCTCTGGATAAGGAAGATCCACTGGAGAAGGAAATGGGAACCTACTCCAGTATCCTTGCCTGAAAAATCCCACGTACAGAGGAGCCTGGCAGGCTACAGTCCACAGGGTTGCCAAGAGTCAGACACAACTGAGGACACACACACACACGTAACATATAGCTGAACCTATAGCAAAGGCTCAAACCTTACTTACCTATTTGTAATACTTTCCCCAAACATTACAAAACCAGAAAGGTACTGAGTTTATGTCCTTACAAAGAAGTTAGGGATAAGACAATGTACAGAATCCTGTATTCAATTTTTAATTTTAACTGGGTAGTACTTGGGGGGTGGGTGAAGTTGTAGGAGGGCTGGATTGAATAAACCTAATTAGAATTTCAGTCTTTCAGGCCAGTATTTCAAGAAGTGAAAGGATATTTGTTCCTTGGAGAGAGTGTGGGTTGGGATCTGATATATCTGCAGCGCCCCCTCCATCCCTGATATTTTGCTTTATACTAAGCTACCAGATTATGTGCCCTGTTGCATTAAGTTGCACATATATTTGTTATGCTCCTACTTTTTATCAGGCACTGTGCCAGGAATACAAGGAGAAACAGATCACAGCCCATGACCTTGAATAACACAGTTTAAAAACAGCAGTTGAGCCAGGTGTGGTGGGGAGTTCTGCTAGTGTAATTTTGAATCTGCATTTTAAGACAAAGAATCCATAATTACAAATACAAAATTAAGAATGAAAGTGAATATTTATTTCAGAGAGAAAAGAAGCCACAACAAATTACAAGTCTTAAAATTCCAACAAATTCCAGAACCATCTCAAAATCTAGGGGAAAAAACTGTTTTTAATTAACTGTGTGGTTCATATCTGTAATTCTATTTGTCTTTCATATTGGTTGCATATTGTTGACCACGACAAGAATTTTGTTATATCATTTCCCATCAAAAGAATAGAATAATAGTTCCTCTGGTATGCACTCCTCTAATAATCTTGATCAAAATTTGTTTACTTTCTGGTTCACAACTTAGTCATAATTAAAAGTAAATTTTCAGAATTGTTGTCAAGTAGAGAAAAACATCAAGTTTCCTTCTTACATAAACTGTAAGAGCTGTAAGATTTCAAGGCACTGAAAATTTTCCTATAAATGAATAATTTTAAATACTCTTCCAGTTGATGATACTTGTGAATCAGCTAGTCATTCGTGTCCTTTTTATAATGGTATATTGTAAACTTGATTTTGACTCCATCAATGCCAGTATTATGTATTTAATTGGAAAGACATTTAAATATTTTTCCAATGAGTTCAAGTGATTCACTCCTCTTCGGTCCTTAGATTTTCAAAGAATAAAGAGCTTGTTTAAAACCTGTCTCTTCTTAAAAAATTGTTACTCTTTCTATTATCCAAAAAATGTTTTTGTTATAATTTACTTCTTGATGACAAAAGAATTTTTATTGATTTTATTACTCAGTTTTATCTCAGTTTTATTTTATAGTCCATTAATTTTCATCTGGATTTTTTTCTCAGTGCTTTAATAAATTAATTCATAGGTGACAAAAGAAGTACTCTTTCTGTATGTCCATATCAAAAGTCATTGATTTCTCAGATTTTTTTAATTGAAAATTTCCAAAACATCAAATTTCAGGTAGAATGAAGTATTTATTCTTTTTCATCTGTTTGAATAAACTTTTTGCACCTTGTTTGTATTTATATTTCTCTTCTAGGCTTTTGAAATTTTATTTTAGTGTTGTTATATTGTAATGAGCCACACTGCAAGACTTGAGCAGCTTTTCTATGAGCAAACAGTGTTGTTACTCTTAGACTTTTGAAATAAATATTCTGGTTTGCATTTTAAAAAAATAGAAGTATAATTACCATTCAGTAGAATGCACAGATCATAGTGTTTAACTCAGTGAGTTTTCAATAAACCCATGTAACCACCACCTAAAACAGGAGGAAGGATATATCCACCATCCCAGGAAATTCCCTTTGTCTCTTTCCCATCAATTTTCCCTTCCCCATTCACCCTGACACCCAGAGCAATCATTTTCTGATTTCTGTCACCATAATATATGTTGCCTGTTCTTGGACTTTATACAAATGGGGTCTGTGTCTGTCTGTCTTTGTTCAGCGTAGTGATTCTGAGAATCAGCCACGTTGTTGTATGTCTTGGTAATTTGCTCTGTTTTATGACTGACTATGATTCCATGTATGGATGTGAGAGTTGGACTATGAAGAAGGCTAAGCGTGGAAGAATTGATGCTTTTGAATCCTGGTGTTGGAGAAGACTCTTGAGAGTCCCTTGGACTGCAAGGAGATCCAACAAGTCCATTCTGAAGGAGATCAGCCCTGGGATTTCTTTGGAAGGAATGATGCTAAAGCTGAAACTCCTGTACTTTGGCCACCTCATGCGAAAAGTTGACTCATTGGAAAAGACTCTGATGCTGGGAGGGATTGGGGGCAGGAGGAGAAGGGGACGACAGAGGATGAGATGGCTGGATGGCATCACTGACTCGATGGACGTGAGTTGGGAGTTGGTTATAGACAGGGAGGCCTGGCGTGCTGCAATTCATGGGGTCGCAAAGAGTCGGACACAACTGAGCGACTGATCTGATCTGATCTGATCTGATGATTCCATTACATAAACATACCGCAATGTGTTTATTCATTCTCCCATCGACAGACATTTGAGTTGCGGCTGCGATGGGCGCGCCATAGCACAGCCGAGAGGAGCCACCCTACATCCGAGGTCAGGGGCAGAAGCTGGGAGGACCCCATGCCCGAAGGGCGGCGGCTAAGAGGACTTACCCCACGTCCGAGGTCAGGGGCGGCGGCCGGAAGGAGCAACCCACGCTCGAGGCCAGGGGTAGCGACGAGAGGAGTTACCCGGAGCCGTGGCTGCGCGGGGCACAGGAGGGCCTAGAGGACCTATCCCACATTGAAGGTCAGGAAGGGCGGCGGTGAGGAGATACCCCTCGTCCAAGGTAAGGAGCAATGGCTGCGCTTTGCTGGAGCAGCCGTGAAGAGATACCCCACGCCCAAGGTAAGAGAAACCCAAGTAAGACGGTAGGTGTTGCAAGAGGGCATCAGAGGGCAAACACACTGAAACCATACTCACAGAAAACTAGTCAATCTAATCACACTAGGACCACAGCCTTGTCTAACTCAATGAAACTAAGCCATGCCAGTGGGGCAACCCAAAACAGGCAGGTCATGGTGGAGAGATTTGACAGAATGTGGTTCACTGGAGAAGGGAATGGCAAACCACTTCAGTACTCTTGCCTTGAGAACCCCATGAACACTATGAAAAGGCAAAATGATAGGATACTGAAAGAGAAACTCCCCAGGTCAGTAGGTGCCCAATACGCTACTGGAGATCAGTGGAGAAATAACTCCAGAAAGAATGAAGGGATGGAGCCAAAGCAAAAAGAATACCCAGCTGTGGATGTGACTGGTGATAGAAGCAAGGTCCAATGCTGTAAAGAGCAATATTGCATAGGAACCTGGAATGTCAGGTCCATGAATCAAGGCAAATTGGAAGTGGTCAAACAAGAGATGGCGAGAGTGAATGTCGACATTCTAGGAATCAGCAAACTGAAATGGATTGGAATGGGTGAATTTAACTCAGATGACCATTGTATCTACTACTGCGGGCAGGAATCCCTCAGAAGAAATGGAGTGGCCATCATAGTCAACAAAAGAGTCCGAAATGCAGTACTTGGATGCAATCTCAAAAACGACAGAATGATCTCTGTTCGTTTCCAAGGCAAACCATTCAATATCACAGTAATCCAAGTCTATGCCCCAACCAGTAACACTGAAGAAGCTGAAGTTGAATGGTTCTATGAAGACCTACAAGACCTTTTAGAACTAACACCCAAAAAAGATGTCCTTTTCATTATAGGGGACTGGAATGCAAAAGTAGGAAGTCAAGAAACACCTAGGGTAACAGGCAAATTTGGCCTTGGAATACGGAATGAAGCAGGACAAAGACTGATAGAGTTTTGCCAAGAAAATGCACTGGTCATAACAAACACCCTCTTCCAACAACACAAGAGAAGACTCTATACATGGACATCACCAGATGGTCAACACCAAAATCAGATTGATTATATTCTTTGCAGCCAAAGATGGAGAAGCTCTATACAGTCAGCAAAAACAAGACCAGGAGCTGACTGTGGCTCAGACCATGAACTCCTTATTGCCAAATTCAGACTGAAATTGAAGAAAGTAGGGAAAACCACTAGACCATTCAGGTATGACCTAAATCAAATCCCTTATGATTATACAGTGTAAGTGAGAAATAGATTTAAGGGCCTAGATCTGATAGATAGAGTGCCTGATGAACTATGGAATGAGGTTCGTGACATTGTACAGGAGACAGGGATCAAGACCATCCCCATGGAAAAGAAATGCAAAAAAGCAAAATGGCTGTCTGAGGAGGCCTTACAAATAGCCTTGAAAAGAGGAGAAGCGAAGGGCAAAGGAGAAAGGGAAAGATAAAAACATCTGAATGCAGAGTTCCAAAGAATAGCAAGAAGAGATAAGAAAGCCGCCTTCAGCGATCAATGCAAAGAAATAGAGGAAAACAACAGAATGGGAAAGACTAGGGATCTCTTCAAGAAAATCAGAGATACCAAAGGAACATTTCATGCAAAGATGGGCTCGATAAAGGACAGAAATGGTATGGACCTAACAGAAGCAGAAGATATTAAGAAGAGATGGGAAGAATACACAGAAGAACTGTACAAAAAAGATCTTCATGACCCAGATAATCACGATGGTGTGGTCATTCACCTACAGCCAGACATCCTGGAATGTGAAGTCAAGTGGGCCTAAGAAAGCATCACTATGAACAAAGCTAGTGGAGGTGATGGAATTCCAGTTGAGCTATTCCAAATCCTGAAAGATGATGCTATGAAAGTGCTGCACTCAATATGCCAGCAAATTTGGAAAACTCAGCAGTGGCCACAGGACTGGAAAAGGTCAGTTTTCATTCCAATCCCAAAGAAAGGCAATGCCAAAGAATGCTCAAACTACCACACAATTGCACTCATCTCACACGCTAGTAAAGTAATGCTCAAAATTCTCCAAGCCAGGCTTCAGCAATATGTGAACCGTGAACTTCCTGATGTTCAAGCTGGTTTTAGAAAAGGCAGAGGAACCAGAGATCAAATTGCCAACATCTGCTGGATCATGGAAAAAGCAAGAGAGTTCCAGAAAAACATCTATTTCTTCTTTATTGACTATGCCAAAGCCTTTGACTGTGGATCACAATAAACTGTGGAAAATTCTAAAAGAGATGGGAATACCAGACCACCTGATCTGCCTCTTGAGAAATTTGTATGCAGGTCAGGAAGCAACAGTTAGAACTGGACATGGAACAACAGACCGGTTCCAAATAGGAAAAGGAGTTCATCAAGGCTGTATATTGTCACCCTGCTTATTTAACTTATATGCAGAGTACATCATGAGAGATGCTGGGCTGGAAGAAGCACAAGCTGGAATCAAGATTGCCAGGAGAAATATCAATCACCTCAGATATGCAGATGACACCACCCTTATGGCAGAAAGTGAAGAGGAACTCAAAAGCCTCTTGATGAAAGTGAAAGAGGAGAGTGAAAAAGTTGGCTTAAAGCTCAACATTCAGAAAACTAAGATCATGGCATTTGGTCCCATCACTTCATGGGAAATAGATAGGGAAACAGTGTCAGACTTTATTTTTCTGGGCTCCAAAATCACTACAGATGGTGACTGCAGCCATGAAATTAAAAGACGCTTACTCCTTGGCAGGAAAGTTATGACCAACCTAGATAGCATATTCAAAAGCAGAGACATTACTTTGCCAACAAAGGTCCATCTAGTCAAGGCTGTGGTTTTTCCTGTGGTCATGTATGGATGTGAGAGTTGGACTGTGAAGAAGGCTGAGCGCCGAAGAATTGATGCTTTTGAACTGTGATGTTGGAGAAGACTCTTGAGAGTCCCTTGGACTGCAAGGAGATCCAAGCAGTCCATTCTGAAGGAGATCAGCCCTGGGATTTCTTTGGAAGGAATGATGCTGAAGCTGAAACTCCAGTACTTTGGCCACCTCACGAGAAGAGTTGACTCACTGGAAAAGACCCTGATGCTGGGAGGGATTGGGGGCAGGAGGAGAAGGGGACGACAGAGGATGAGATGGCTGGATGGCATCACTGACTCGATGGACGTGAGTCTGAGTGAACTCTGGGAGTTGGTGATAGACAGGGAGGCCTGGCGTGCTGTGATTCATGGGGTCGCAAAGAGTTGGACACGGCTGAGCGACTGATCTGATCTGATCTGATCTGATGAATAAGGTTGCCTTGAACAGTCTTGTACAAGTGTTTGTGTGGACATAATATATTGTTTTCCTTTCTCTTGAGTAAATACGTGAGAGTAGAATTGCTGGGTCACAGGATCGAAGCCTATTTAACTTTATTAGAAACACGCATATGTGTTTAAATTATTCCATCTGGAAGGAAAACACAAAAACAAAACATTAGTTGCTGCACGGTACAAGGCAGTCAGTGATTTGGGGTTCTGTAAAGGCAATTAATCCTCCACCTAAACGACCTCTCTGGCTTCTCACCACCATCATTCACTGGTCCAGCCATGCAGAACAACTTGCTGTTCCATGAGTAGGTGACTTAGTATCTTCCTTGTAATTCTGCCTACAAGATACTTCCTCTGGATGGCTGCTCTTCTTTTCTTTATCTGCCCTATCTATCCTCAAAGATGAGAATTATCTTCATCCCTGGAAGGCCTTTATATCACCCTTCTTTAGTCCCCCACAATCTCTCTCTAAGCTGAGTGAATGGTCCCTCCTTGGTGCTCATATAAAAACCCGTGTTTCCCTCTGTAAGTGGAAAACTCGATTATTTATCAGTGACAAACCTGGACAGCATATTAAAAAACAAAGACATTGCTTTGCCAACAAAAGCCCATCTAGTCAAAGCTATGGTTTTTCCAGTGGTGAGATATGGATGTGAGAATTGGACCATAAAAAAGGCTGAGAGTCAAAGAATTGATGCTTTTGAATTGTGTGCCAGAGAAGACTCTTTGAGAGTCTCTTGAACTGCAAGAAGATCAAACCATCAATTCTAAAGGAAATCAACCCTGAGTATTCATTTGAAGGAGTGATACTAAACCTCTAATACTTTGGCCACCTGATGTGAAGAGCAGACTCATTGGAAAAGACCCTGATGCTAGGAAAGATTGAAAGCAAAAAGAGAAGAGGGTGGCAGAGGATGAGATGGTTAGATAGTGTCACCAACTCAATGAATATGAACTTGAGCAAACTCCAGAAAATAGTAGAGGGCAGGTAAGGCTGGTGTGCTGCAGTCATGGGGTCGTGAAGAGTGGAACACAACTTAATGACTGAACAACAGCAACAATTTATCTGTCTCCACCACTGGACTATAAGCTCCCCAAGGATAGAGTCTTGATCACAGTCAGAATCTAACATCCAGCAAAGTTTTTCACTCAGAGTATGTGCGGTTGTCACTCAGTCATCTCCAACTCTTTGCTTCCTCATGGACTGAAGCCTGTCAGGCTCCTCTGTCCATGGAATTCTCCAGGCATGAATACTGGAGTGGGTTGCCATTTCCTTTTCCAGGAGATCTTCCTGATCCAGGGATTGAACCCAGGTCTCCTGCACTGCAGGCAGATTCTTTACCATCTGAGTGCTGCTGCTACTGCTAAGTCGCTTCAGTCGTGTCCGACTCTGCGACCCCATAGACGGCAGCCCACTAGGCTCCTCTGTCCCTGGGATTCTCCAGGCAAGAGTACTGGAGTGGGTTGCCATTGCCTTGTCCAGTGCATGAAAGTGAAAAGTGAAAGTGAAGTCACTCAGTCGTGCCCAACTCTTGGCGACCCCATGGACTGCAGCCTACCAGGCTCCTCTCTCCATGGGATTTTCCAGGCAAGGGTACTGAAGTGGGGTGCCATTGCCTTCTCTGAGTAGTGCTCAGCGAATGTTAGTTGAATCAGTGAATAAGTTCTTGAACAGGTTTCATGTGGTTGTTGGGGATGGAGAAGTTTCTTTATATACCTGTGTGATATTCAGGTAGAAATAGATAGTTGACAATATAGGTTTGGAGTGGAGGTGGGTGGAGTATAGATAATATGAACACTCATTGCTCTAGTAGGTAAGAGTTGAAACCTTCAAACTGGATGAACTCACCTGAGGACAGGTGCCATTTTTAAAAGTAGCTGAAAATGAGATGAGAGGGCCAAATTGTAGTAGGTTGTGGAATAAATGGGAAGAGAGAAGACACATGCAAACTGTGTGGACAACTAACTCAAAAAATTTGGTGGTGAGATTTTCTCTCTCTCTTTTTTTTAATATTTTATTTATTTGACTGCATTGGGTCTCAGTTGCAACATGCAGGATCTTTCCTTGTGGTGCACAGCCTTCTGTCTAGTTGTGGTGTGTGGCCTTATGGCCTGCGGTGTTTAGGATCTTAATTTCCCCACTAGGGATCAAACTCACATGTGCTGCATTGGAAGGAGGATTCTTAACCACTGGACCACCAGGGAAGTCCCCGTGCTTAGATGTTGAGTAAAGCAGGTAAAAGAATATCCTAACAAGTAAATGAGATTGGATAGTATTATGCTGTTTTCATCTTTGTTTTATTTGTTCAAAAAAGAAAAGCCGATTGAGCCTATTTTCAAATTGAGGGACCAGAGTCATTGGAGAGATATTATTTTGAAAGTGTGAAAGTGTTAGTCACGCAGTCATGTCCGACTCTTTGCAACCCCATGGACTGTAACCCACCAGGCTCCTCTGTCCATGGAATTCTCCAGGCAAGAATACTGGAGTGGGTTGCCATTCCCTTCTCCAGGGGATCTTCCCCACCCAGGGATCGAACCCAGGTCTCTCACATTGCAGGCAGATTCTTTACCATCTGAGCCATTGAAATATGATAGCAAATGATAAAAATTAGTTTGTATAAAGTTTTTACTGAGGTCTCACACCTTAAATCATGACTTGGGTTTTATCTTCTATCCGCTGCTGCTGCTGCTGCTGCTGCATCACTTTAGTCATGTCCGACTCTGTGTGACCCCAGAGACGGCAGCCCACCAGGCTCCTCTGTCCCTGGGATTCTCCAGGCAAGAACACTGGAGTGGGTTGCCATTTCCTTCTCCAATGCATGAAAGTGAAAAGTGAAAGTGAAGTCGCTCAGTCGTGTCCGACTCTTATCGACCCCATGGACTGCAGCCTACCAGGCTCCTCCGTCCATGGGATTTTCCAGGCAAGAGTACTGGAGTGGGGTGCCACTGCCTTCTCCGATCTTCTATCCTAGGTGACCATATTTTCATTCCAAGGCATTGATTAAGATTGGAGGTCAAAAGTATTAGGGTGGCTTCAAGCAGAAGCCTTTGTCCATAATGAGTGGAACTCAGTGAAGACTGTGTGAGAGGCTACCCATCAGGAACTCCATGAGCTTGCTCTACTGCGAGCTTGTATTAGAGCCCTAATAATACTAAGAGACCATTGCATAATGGATCCTAGATAATGACATTTTGGAGCTAGAAATAAGCTGAGACTATCTTGCCCATTATGGTCCGGTCTTTATTTATTGGTCAGGACACAGCTTAGATGTCATATCTTCTGGGAATTCTTCCTCAGGATGTCAATAAAGTGAAAGTTGCTCAGTCGTGTCCAACTCTTTGTGACACCGTGGTCTTTATGGTCCCTGGGATTCTCTAGACCAGAATAGTGGAGTGGGTAGCCTTTCCCTTCTCCAGGGGATCTGCCCAACTCGGGGAACAAACCCAGGTCTTCCGCATTGCAGGCGGTTTCTTTACCAGCTGAGCCACAAGGGAAGCCCAAGAATACTGGAGTGGGTAGCCTATCCTTTCTCCAGTGGATATTCCCGACCCAGGAATCAAACCAGGGTTTTCTCCATTGCATGCAGATTCTTTACCAACTGAGCTATCAGGGAAGCCCTCAGGATGTGAATAAGTACGCCTTTAAAAAGTCACAGGGAGATTTTACATCCTCCTCTGGGAGTTTCATGATGTTTATTATTAAATGCGCACTTTAAAAACCTCTGAGAAGTTCTGCAGTTTAAAAAAAAAAAAAAAAGCTGTTTAATTTTGATGCCCAAAGTGGTTTTCAATCTTATTTGAACATGAACTGCTTATGCTTTTATTTTGTGAATACCTACAAGCATCTTACAGAATCTACTTCAAGAGTCACTAAACTACTCTAATTCTTTCATTCAATTGTGGAAGTCTCATGCAGTGTTTTTATCCCCTTGTTTCAGCTAATTAAACTTAGTAGCTTTTTATTTTGGAGAAGGCAATGGCACCCCACTCCAGTACTCCTTCCTGGAAAATCCCATGGACGGAGGAGCCTGGAAGGCTGTGGTCCATGGGGTCGCTGAGGGTCGGACACGACTGAATGACTTCACTTTCACTTTTCACTTTCATGCATTGGAGAAGGAAATGGCAGCCCGCTCCAGTGTTCTTGCCTGGAGAATCCCAGGGCCAGGGGAGCGTGGTGGGCTGCCGTCTATGGGGTCACACAGAGTCGGACACGACTGAAGTGACTTAGCAGCAGTAGCAGTAGCAGCAGCTTTTTATTTTATTATTTTGGTTGACTGGGATAATCTAGGCAGTTCTGTTCCACATAATGTTAGCTGAGTCTGCAGTTATCTGTGGCTTGACTTGGCTAGAACACCCCAGACGCCCCACTCTGATGTCTCGATCAGGATGGATGAAACCTGAACTTAACTTTGGATGCTAGGATGGTTCGACGTCTCTCTCTCTCTCTTTCCATCTAGTCTCAGGACCTCTAGCTCCTCACATGTGTTTACCATCTCATCTCCCCTTACGGTATCTTCATAGGATAAAAAGGTGACTTACATAGTGACTCAGGGCTCCCAAATTACCAAATCAGAATATTCCTATGTCTTCTTATGGTTTAGGCACAGAACTGTACAGTATCACTTTCATCACATTCTACTGGTTAAAGTGGTCACAGGGCCAGCTCAGATTCAAGAGGAGCAGTCCATGGTGGTGACAAAGAAAACTGCAGTCACATTTAATCCGCCATACTTCTCATGGACTTTTGGCATCTTGTGAGATAAAGAACCTGTTCCCTGACACTGGAAAAGTCCCTAGATAAGTCAGGCTTCTTGGCACCACAGAGATGGCTGAGATCCATTATGTCATTCTGGACACCCAGGATCAATGTCAGGCAAATGGCCCATAGGATCCAGCTCATCAAGGAAGGGGAACTTTCAAAGACTCACATCAGTGCTAATAATCTAAACCAGAGGGCCAAATCCACTCACTGTCTGTTTTTGTAAATAAAGATTTGTTGGGTCACTGCCACCCCCATTCATTTATGTATTGTCTGTGGCTGCCTCTGTGCTGCAGAGTCAGAGCTGAATAGTTGTGACAGCGACAATCTGGTCTTCTGAGCCTAAAACATTTTCTCTCTAGCCCTTCATCTAGAGAGATTGTCATTCCCTGGTCTAGACTGTGTAAGCATTACAATATGACAGTGACATTATCATGAGATGAGTCTATCCATATATCTTAGTCAATTCCAGCTGCTGCAACAAAAATTCCATAGACTGGATGACTTAAAAAAAAATTTATTTTCAGTTTTGGAAGCTGGGAAGTCCAAGATCAAGGTGCTGCCAGATTCAGTTCCTGGCTCCATCCTGTTCCTGCTTTGCAAAGGATGCCTTCTTACTTTAGCCTCACATGATAGAGAGAGAGGTCATCTCCTTTGTGTCTTTTCTTATAAAGGCACTAATACCATTCATAGGGGCTCTACCCTCTTCACCTGATTGCCTCCCAAAGGCTCTAAAAGGCTTCAACATGTGAATTTGGGGAAGGATATATTCAGTTCACAGCACCATATATTCAGGAAATTCAGACTACTAGCAAACTGTAAAGCATTTTCCTTGGATATAAATATTGTTTTGTGTTATCACATACATCAGTAGTTCATTATTTGTCAATGCTGATTGTATTTTCATTATTATCCATTCACCTGTTAATGGACATTTAAATGATTTGTACTTTTTGATTTATTACAAATAAAGCTTCTATGAACATTCATGTAGAGGTTTTGGAAGAAATACATGATATTATTTCTCTTGAGTAAATACCTAGGACTAAAATATCTGGACCGTGTGGTTGGTATACATTTAACTTCTTAAGAAACTGTCAAAATATTTTCCAAATATTTTACATTCCCATTATCAGTTTATGAGAATTGTTATTCTGCCACATCCTTGCCAACACTGGGTATGGTCAGTTCTTTAATTTTAACCATTGTAATAGGTCTGTAGTGGCACGCTATTGTGGTTTTAACTTGCATTTCTCTAATGAATTATGTCTCTGAGCATCATTTCATATGGTGATTAGCTGTAAAGTGTCTGTTGAGAACTTTGACCCATTTATTAAAAAAATGAATTATTTCTTATTGTTGAGTTTTGAGAGTTCTTTAAATATTCTGAATAGAATTTTTATCAGTTATTTGATTTGCAAATATTTTCTGTCTGTGGTTTGTTTTTCTTTCTCTTTTGATGAAGTTCAACGTTTCCATTTCTTCTTTTATGGATAATGCCTTTGTCGTATCTAAGAAATCCTTGTCTAATCCAAAGTCACAAAGGCTTCCAAAGAGAGATGATGAGAAGGGAGAGAAATATACAGATTAAAGAATTATGGAGAGCTTCCCTGGTGACTCAGACAGTAAAGAATCTGCCTACAATGCAGGAGACTTGGAGTCTTCCCCTGGGTCAGGGAAGATCCCCTGGAGAAGGGAATGGCTATGCATTCCGGCATTCTTAACTGCAGAATTCCATGGACAGAGGAGCCTGATGGGCTACAGCCCATGGGGTCGCAAGTGAGTCAGACATGACTGAGCAGCTAAACAACAACATCAAGGTCTACAGGGCAGTTAAAGAGAAATAAGAATTAGGAATGATCCTGTATTTTTGGCCTGGCTGATTAGATAGATGATGATGTCCTTCAAAGGTATAGGGAAAGATAATGGATTCAATTTGTATATCTTGTATTTGAGAGTGTGTAGGTGCAATGTCAGTTTTTGGCAAAAGCTTGGTGCATAGTATTTTTATGATTTAAAAAATGCATAAATAAAGGAGTCAAATTTGGTAACAATTTCTGCAGCTGTTTTAATTCTGAAGATAGAAAGACAAGGAAAACTTCCTCTAAGGTCTGGAGAAGGCTGAATCAATTGCTGCTATTGTAAATTTCATATTCTTGTACACAAATTTGCTGGATGTGGAGCAGTGTTATTATTAGTGACATTGACTTTTTTTTTCTAGACTTGCTCATTCTATTAAGCAAGTTGTAAAAAAAAAAACAAACCCAAATCATAGACTTAATATGATAAAAAGTCACTCTTTTGAAACATTTCAAAGTTGATCTAGTGGTTTCCCCTTGTCAGAGCTCCTGCTAGCTCAATGATTCAGGCTCCTACAATCTTAAAAACCGGCTGTCTTAGAGATATGACTTTTGAGGGTGTCACATTTGGTGATAGGGCTGAAGATTGCTCAAGATATTTTAAGGATTAGGCCTCAGTCAGTTCAGTTCAGTCACTTAGTCGTGTCTGACTCTTTGCGACCCCATGAATCACAGCACGCCAGGCCTCCCTATCCATCACCAACTCCCAGAGTTCACTCAAACTCATGTCCATCGAGTCGGTGATGCCATCCAGCCATCTCATCCTCTGTCGTCCCCTTCTCCTCCTGCCCCCAATCCCTCCCAGCATCAGGGTCTTTTCCAGTGAGTCAACTCTGTGCATGAGGTGGCCAAAGTATTGGAGTTTCAACTTCAGCATCAGTCCTTCCAATGAACACCCAGGACTGATCCCCTTTAGAATGGACTGCTTGGATCTCCTTGCAGTCCAAGGGACTCACAAGAGTCTTCTCCAACACCATAGTTCAAAAGCATCAATTCTTCAGTGCTCAGCTTTCTTCACAGTCCAACTCTCACATCCATACATGACCACAGGAAAAACCATAGTCTTGACTAGATGGACCTTTGTTGGCAAAGTAATGTCTCTGCTTTTGAATATGCTATCTAGGTAGGTCATAACTTTCCTTCCAAGGAGTAAGCATCTTTTAATTTCATGGCTGCAATCACCATCTGCAGTGATTTTTGAGCCCAAAAAAGTAAAGTCTGACACTGTTTCCACTATTTCCCCATCTATTTCCCATGAAGTGATGGGACCAAATGCCATGATCTTAGTTTTCTGAATGTTGAGTTTTAAGCCAACTTTTTCACTCTCCACTTTCACTTTCATCAAGAGGCTTTTTAGTTCCTCTTCACTTTCTGCCATAAGGATGGCGTCATCTGCGTATCTGAGGTTATTGATATTTCTCCCAGCAATCTTGATTCCAGCTTGTGCTTCTTCCAGCCTGTGCTTCTTCCAGCCCAGCATTTCTCATGATGTACTCTGCATATAAGTTAAATAAGCAGGGTGACAGTTTACAGCCTTGACGTACTCTTTTTCCTACTTGGAACCAGTCTGCTGTTCCATGTCCAGTTCTAACTGTTGCTTCCTGACCTGCATATAGGTTTCTCAAGAAGTAGGTCAGGTGGTCTGGTATTCCCATCTCTTTCAGAATTTTCCACAGTTTATTGTGATCCACAGTCAAAGGCTTTGGCATAGTCAATAAAGAAGAAATAGATGTTTTTCTGGAACTCTCTTGCTTTTTCCATGATCCAGCAGATGTTGGCAATTTGATCTCTGGTTCCTCTGCCTTTTCTAAAACCAACTTGAACATCTGGAAGTTCACAGTTCACGTATTGCTGAAGCCTGGCTTGGAGAATTTTGAGCATTACTTTACTAGCGTGTGAGATGAGTGCAATTGTGTGGTAGTTTGAGCATTCTTTGGCATTGCCTTTCTTTGGGATTGGAATGAAAACTGACCTTTTCCAGTCCTATGACCACTGCTGAGTTTTCCAAATTTGCTGGCATATTGAGTGTAGCACTTTCACAGCATCATCTTTCAGGATATGAAATAGCTCAACTGGAATTCCATCACCTCCACTAGCTTTGTTCGTAGTGATGCTTTCTTAGGCCCACTTGACTTCACATTCCAGGATGTCTGCCTCTAGGTGAATGACCACACCATCGTGATTATCTGGATCATGAAGATCTTTTTTGTACAGTTCTTCTGTGTATTCTTGCCACCTCTTCTTAATATCTTCTGCTTCTGTTAGGTCCATACCATTTCTGTCCTTTATCGAGCCCATCTTTGCATGAAATGTTCCCTTGGTGTCTCTAATTTTCTTGAAAAGATCTCTAGTCTTTCCCATTCTTTTGTTTTCCTCTATTATTTCCTTGCATTGATCACCGAGGAAGGCTTTCATATCTCTCCTTGCTATTCTTTGAAACTCTGCATTCAGATTCTTATATCTTTCCTTTTCTCCTTTGATTTTCATTTCTCTTCTTTTCACAGCTATTTATAAGAAGCTATTTGTAGGTCTATGAAGACCTACAAGACCTTTTAGAACTAACACCCAAAAAAAGATGTCATTTTCATTATAGGGGACTGGAATGCAAAAGTAGGAAATCAAGAAACACCTGGAGTAACAGGCAAATTTGGCCTTGGAATATGGAATGAAGCAGGGCTAAGGCTAATAGAGTTTTGCCAAGAGAACGCACTGGTCATAGCAAACACCCTCTTCCAACAACACAAGAGAAGACTCTACACATGGACATCAGCAGATGGTCAACACCAAAATCAGATTGATTATATTCTTTGCAGCCAAAGATGGAGAAGCTCTATACAGTCAGCAAAAAAAAGATTGGGAGCTGACTGTGGCTCAGATCATGAACTCCTTATTGCCAAATTCAGACTTAAATTGAAGAAAGTAGGGAAAACCACTAGACCATTCAGGTATTATACAGTGGAAGTGAGAAATAGATTTAAGGGACTAGATCTGATAGACAGAGTGCCTGATGAACTACGGACAGAGGTTTGTGACATTGTACAGGAGATAGGGATCAAGACCATCCCCATGGAAAAGAAATGCAAAAAAGCAAAATGGCTGTCTGAGGAGGCCTTACAAATAGCTGTGAAAAGAAGAGAAGCACAAAGCAAAGGAGAAAAGGAAAGATATAAGCATCTGAATGCAGAGTTCCAAAGAATAGCAAGGAGAGATAACAAAGGATTAGGCCTAGAAGCAGATTAAATCACCTCTGCCCACATTCCATTGATAAACAGAGTCATGTGGTCTCAGCCCAATACAAAGAGGCTGTTAAATCTGATCCTATGTCTGCCTAGAAATGGGAAGGAGGATTGATGACCATCTAGCCAGTCTATATAACAATTCACAGAGAGCTAGTTTTCAGGTAAGTGCATAAATAAATAGACAATACCAGTCATCAGCATTTGTGCTTCCATGCAGATTTACTGTTCAAAGAATGAATCATTTATAGTATTTTGTAACAGCAAAATAAGATCATACTATTTTCTCCTACTCATTTAAGACACTCTGTTATGTGGATGCCAAAGGCTTGCTAATTCTTCTGGAGAAATTCAGATCCTTATGCAAAAGGTAATAATACTTAGTGGTTCTTTTCTTCTTTCTCAGCTCTATGAGAATTTGCCACCATAATTACAGGGGAGAATTTGGCAAAGTGAAACAGAGACCTTCAAGAGATGTAGAACTCAGATGTTTCAAGTTACAAAATCTCAAATGTCATTATTGAACTATAAACAGTCTGTTAGAGATATCAACATCTGGCATAATAAGAATCCTTATGTTTGCATAATATCTTATGTACATATATTATGTTATCATCTTAACATATTCTCTCTATGTATCATCATACCATCCAGATTTTCTATGAGGAACTGCTGGATGGAGTTGGCTCTATCTCTAATTTATGGGAAGGGCATAAGGCCTCAGATCAGTCGCTCAGTCGTGTCCGACTCTTTGCAACTCCATGAATCGCAGCACGCCAGGCCTCCCTGTCCCTGTCCCTCACCAAGGCCTAGACCTGGCCAATAACACTTCAAAACTCCTTATTGCAAGGAGTGGTTCAGAAACAATCACAACATCCAAATCATACTAATCAGAGTCATTGCCAACTGATGATTTGACTACTGTTGCAACAGTTAAGAAATAGACCTATTTCTGAAGTTCGCTAGATATAAGCTGGAGTTGTTGGAGGCCATCTCACCCCATGAGGAGAACCTGCCTGAGAATTGGGTCTAACAGGAGAAAGCAGAGTCAAGGCATTAGTCTTGGCATAGTCTCTTAGTCTATCTCGGCTGCTATAACAGAACACCATAAACTGGGTAGCTTATAAACAACAGAAATTAATTTTCTCTTAGTTCTCAAGGATGGGAAGTCCAAGATCAAGTTGCTTGGCCGATTGCTGTCTAGTGAGAACCTGCTTCCTAGTTCATGGACGTCATTTCCTTGATGTGTCCTTACCTGGAAGGAAGGGCAGGGGTGCTCTCTGCAGTCTCTTTTATGAGGTCACCTCTTGACTTTCATGACCTAATCACCTCCCCCAAACCACACCTCAAAATACCATCACATTGAGAATTAAATTTCAACATATGAGTTTTCGCGGGGGGACAGAAACTTAGTCTGTAGCAGTGACAACATTTAAACCAGAATCCAGACACACAAATGCATGGCTAATCCTGGAGGGTCAATGCATTCTTTTTGTTCCCTTTTACCATTTTGAGCTGAGTATTTTTTATTTGCAACTGAATATGCTTTTGGTTGGGCTGTTACCAGTTTCCTTCTCAGATGGCTCAGTGGTAAAGAATCCGCCTGCCAAGCAGGAGACACAAGTTTGATCTCTAGGTCAGAAAGATCGCCTGGAGAAGGAAATGGCAACCCATTCCAGTATTCTTTCCTGGGAAATCCCATGGACAGAGGAGCCCGGCAAGCTCCCATCCATGGGGTCGCCAAAGTGTTGGACACAGCTTAGCAACTAAAACAACAGCAAACTGAGATTTGAGAACTTAAGCAATTCACTTGGGTAGAGCAAAAGGAAAATTGATTTAAAAGGCAGTGCTCTAATTAATTTTTATTTAATTAAGATTCTTTTAAAGTTTAAAGCACTTTTCTCTTTGCTATCAAGACCTAAGAAAAGTTTCCTCAGGATAGAATAATTACTGAACTGTATCTAGAAAGTTCAGCCTTTTCAATATTTATTGGCAGTTCTTGTGTAGCATTTTTTATTATAAATATGAATGCTGAGTCATTCTCAAGAAGTAAATAGTAAATTTAAGCACTTTATGAGCAATATGATGGATGTATCTGCTTCTGTTCTGTACTTGAAATTTTTTCTACAGTTGTCTCAGGTCTAATCTAAAGTCAACAGAGAAGGTTTGAAATACTCAAATGTGTGCTTCTTGTGAAATTTAGTGGTTTTAGAAAAAAAAAAAAAAAAACCATGTATGTACTGTATACTTCAAAATAACTAAATAACAGTATTCTTAATGGGAAAAAAATCCCATTTTTTCCTGGAACTGTGAATGGAAAACTCAACTGCATACCATTCCAATTCAAGGATCTGTAATCTTAGACCATTGAAGAGTTCCTCTTTCCAAGGAATGTTTCTCTGTGTGGTTTCTAAACCTCCTGACTTTTTTTTGCAAAAATTTAGCATGCCCTGAGAAGCTTAAGAGAAACAGCAATGTAAGAATATCATGGGTCTCCTTGAGTTTTCATATCTGACACAGTTTTTCCATTTTTATCATATTTAGTCACACTCTTTACTTCATTTTACTGAATCTTCAGAGCAAGACAGTGAGCTGAATTTTCTCTTTCACAACAAATGTGAAGACAAGATTTGACAGGCCTCAGCCATAGGTACTACAGAAGCACGTGCATAGCCAACTTGTCAGAAATCCAGGGTTCTACTTTACTCTTTTACAAGTCAATAGTTATAATTTTATTCTTTTAGAAGATTTTTCTTGATGTGGACCATTTTTAAAGTCCTTGTTGAATGTGTTACAATATTGCTTCTGTGTTTTTTGTTTTTTAACATTTTGGTTTTTTTGGCCACAAGGTGTGTGGGGTCTTAGCTGCCTGCCCGGGACTGAAATCACATTCCTTGTATTTGAAGCTGAAATTTCAACCACTGGACCTCCAGGAAAGTTCCAGTAGTTATAATTTTAATCAACCTCTGGGCCTTCTATATGGTATTTGTTTACCTTAATAAGACTATTTACTAATTGCTTGCCTCCTCTGGGTGCCCTCTGAACATCTCATGGGAATAAATAGCTCAAACAGAGTCACAAACAGAGTGGAGAGGGAAGTCGTTCTTTCTTTCCTACAGTGATGAGAATGATCCTAAAGCCCAACAAAAAGATATCCTCATACTGGTGCCCAGATTTTTGGCTCAGAGGCTAGCACTGCATTTGGGGTTAGGCAACCTAATTATTCAACTTATCTGATCCTCAGTTTCTTTTTCTCGTAATAAAATAGAAATACTAATGTTTTCCTCAGGGAATTTGTAAAGATTGAGATTAAATGTCCTTTCACTGTTCAGTTCTTTAAAAAAGCACTGTAAATCTGTATGTGAATATAAGATATTAAAGATAATTGAGCACCAGTTTTCAACCCCTTCCCTGACATAAAAATTATAGTAAATATGTTTAAAATCCAAAAACTAACACAACTATAGTCACCTATAAAAAATAACCTCTGATAAATTAAAGTCAGGTTACAAGTGAGAGTAATTGTACAATTACATTGTATTAACTATCATATCGGACATGACTGAAGTGACTTAGCAGCAGCAGCAGCAGCAGCTATCATATATATATATATTTAGATCATCCCTGGTAGCTCAGACAGTAAAGCGTCTGCCTACAATGCAGGAGACCCGGCTTTGATCCCTGGGTCAGGAAGATCTGCTTGAGAAGGAAATGGCAACCCATATATATATTTATATGGATGGATGTACATACACAGAGTCACATAGTCAAAGCTATGGTTTTTCCAGTGGTAATGTATGGATGTAAGAGTTAGACCATAAAGAATGCTGAGTGCCCAAGAATTGATGCTTTTGAACTGTGGTGTTGGAGAAGACTCTTGAGAGTCCCTTAGACTGCAAGGAGATCAAATCAGTCCTGAATTTCATTGGAAGGACTAATAATGAAGCTGAAGCTCCTATACCTTGGCCACCTGATGTGAAGAGCTGACTCCTTAGAGAAGACTCTGATGCTGGGAAAGATTGTGGGCAGGAGGAGAAGGGGGCAACAGAGGATGAGATAGTTGGATGGCATTATCGACTCAATGGACATGAGTTTGAGCAAACTCCAGAAGATAGTGAAGGACAGGGAAAGCTGGCGTGCTGCAGTCCATTGGGTCATAAAGAGTCAAATATGGCTGAACAATTGAATAGCAACAACTTATACAGAGTTTCAATTTAAGTTAGTCAAATGGAACAATCAGGTCTGAGAAACATCCCTCTCCAGTGAAGATGTTAGAAATGATAAACCTATGGCTGATTCATGTTGAAGTTTGGTAGCAACCAAAACAATACTGTAAAACAATCACCCTTCAATTAAAAATAAAATTTTAAAAATAAAATTAAAAAAATGAAATGACTTCTGTGGAAGTACTCTGATAATTCATCCTTCAACTACCATGGTCTCTTCATTAATTTGAGATATTTTAATTGGATTCTTCCTCACTTTCACTTTAGCCCAGCACCTCTGGATGGGATCAATCACTCTCCTCTCCTATCCTCACTATCCCCCACCCCAACCCAGGCAGCAGCCAGTTAAACTGCCACCAGGAAAAGCACTTCATCACCTAATCACAAGGAGAGTCATGTGGCAATGGATCATAAATAAAATTCATCTTCACTGCTCAGCATTTCACTTCAGTTTCTTGGTTCTTATCCTTTGTTTTCTAACCCTCTTCTCTTCCTTACCCAGATCTCCCCTTCCCTGCTCCCCAGGAGTCTGCTGTCTTCTCTGCTGACTGACTTCTCCCTGCCTGCTCTGAAGTCTCCCCACTTCCAAGATGATCACTGTTTTTTCTCCAGTTTCCTTTTCCATGAAACTCACATTCTGTCGTATCTGCTGATCTCAAAGAAGTGTAAACAGAAAAACCACCTAAGCAAACTCGAAGTGTGAATCATTGCTTTTTCCTGACTGGGATTTTGTATTTTAAGCTTGTTAACCTATATTCAACTACAGTTAGTGAAATCCCATGAGAAACGCTGGGGTGAAGGAAGCCCACGCTGGAATCAAGATTGCCAGGAGAAATATCAATAACCTCAGATATGCAGATGACACCACCCTTATGGCAGAAAGTGAAGAGGAACTAAAAAGACTCTTGATGAAAGTGAAAGAGGAGAGTGAAAAAGTTGGCTTAAAGCTCAACGTTCAGAACACTAAGGTCATGGCATCCAGTCCCATCACTTCTTGGGAAATAGATGGGGAAACAGTGGAAACAGTGTCAGACTTTATTTTTCTGGGCTCCAAAATCACTACAGATGGTGACTGCAGCCATGAAATTAAAAGATGCTTACTCCTTGGAAGGAAAGTTATGACCAACCTAGATAGCATATTCAAAAGCAGAGATATTACTTTGCCAACAAAGGTCCGTCTCGTCAAGGCTATGGTTTTTCCAGTAGTCATGTATGGATGTGAGAGTTGGACTGTGAAGAAAGCTGAGCACTGAAGAATTGATGCTTTTCAACAATGGTGTTGGAGAAGAGTCTTGAGAGTCCCTTGGACTGCAAGGAGATCCAACAAGTCCATTCTGGAGGAGATCAGTCCTGGGTGTTCTTTGGAAGGAATGATGCTAAAGCTGAAACTCCAATACTTTGGCCACCTCATGCGAAGAGTTGACTCATTGGAAAAGACCCTGATGCTGGAAGGGATTGGGGGCAGGAGAAGAAGGGGACGACAGAGGATGAGATGGCTGGATGGCATCACCGACTTGATGGACATGAGTTTGGGCAAACTCTGGGATTGGTGATGGACGGGGGGGCCTGGCGTGCTGCGATTCATGGGATCGCAAAGAGTCGGACACAACTGAGCGACTGAACTGAACTGATGAAATTTAGGGGGGCTTCCCAAGTGGCCTAGTGGTAAAGAATTTGCCTGCCAATGCAGGAGATGTAGGTTTGATCCCTGGGTCAGGAAAATCCCCTGGAGAAGAAAATGTTCTTTTTCTTGTTCTTGCCTGGAAAATTCCATGGACAGAGGAGCCTGGAAGGCTACAGTCCATGGGGTCGCAAAGAGTCAGATATGACTGAGCACACAGTCCAGTCCACATGGAATTTAAAGGGGATTTTGGTTACAGGGTGGAGACATCTATGGGCAACAGACTTTTCTTCATTCCTTTATCTTTCCACTCATATGGGATGCTTCCCCCGTGCTTTGGCTTGGGTGAGTCCCTAGAGACTCTGCATTTATTTCCAGAGAAGAGTTACTTCTGACTGCCATCTAAGCTTGATGCTGAGAATGCAGCTTTGTTCATGGAGCATGAAAGCAGCTTGCAGAGTCCTGCTGATTGGCATAAACCCATGAGGAAATGAAGTTTTTCATTCACGTGTATACATACACACACACACACACACACACAAAGCAGCACTTCTTTTCCATTCATGGTCAGAAACAATTTCAATTGCATTGGACACTTTTTCATCTTTCTGGTTTTAGAACATAGAAAAATACAGGTGTGACTGGTGATTAATTACTGAATTGTCAATTGACAAGTGTAGATGCTACAAACCAGCTTTCTTGGCCTTTGATGAACTTCCTCTCTGAAGGTCTTAGAGAGTCTTAGGAAGAACGAGTGTTTTGTGTAAATTTTATTCTTTTGCTGAATATGTGAAGTTGCAGTGAGTCTGTCTGGGGCACTGTTCATAAATTGTTGCAATGTATTCTTTTTATTGATTGCTTTGCATAAACTTACATATAATTGGTAGAAATAAATTATGCTTATTGTTTATTTGATATTTTTTGTTTGCACCCCTTGAACTCTAAGAAGCAGGAAGATCAAAGTGTTTGAGGACCATAGAACCACATAGTCCCTCAGTTTGAGCACAGACCCATGAAGGGAGCAAGAAATGTACACTGTGTTCTCAAAAACTAAAAGTGAGGTAGGAGTTACTACCTTGCTTCTGTGAAAAAAAAAATTTATGAGGCTGGTCTTGAAAAATAGTCTCAACGTTCTTCAACATGTATAATCCAACTTTTACTTCCACTCTACTATTACAATAATTCACAGGCTAATTCACCAACTGACTTTCAATGGTCATATTTTATGACCTCATTTTAGACCTTACATCATGCAGGTGACACCTTCTCATATTGACCCTTAAGTATTGGAGCTCCCAGAGTTTTATCTACTGTTAAAACTCTTCTTCACTCTTCACTCTTCACTCTTCTTCAGAGTTCTCAAAGTAGGAGCCTACACATTGGATACAATCCACAGATATATTCAATTTGGGCTCAACAGTATTTCAGGCAAATTTAAGAAACAGTATTTAAAAGTAGAACTTTTCACTTATTCATTTGGATTTTCCAGGTTCTTTTAAAACATAGAAAGATTTGACAACACTAGACCAACACTTCTGCATAGCTAATTCAGTTCAGTTCAGTTCAGTCCCTCAGTCATGTCCGACTCTTTGCAACCCCATGAATCGCAGCACACCAGGCCTCCCTGTCCATCACCAACTCCCGGAGTTCACTCAGACTCACGTCCATTGAGTCAGTGATGCCATCCAGCCATCTCATCCTCTGTCATCCCCTTCTCCTCCTGTCCTCAATCCCTCCCAGCATCAGAGTCTTTTCCAGTGAGTCAACTCTTCGCATGAGGTGGCCAAAGTACTGGATTTCAGCTTCAGCATCATTCCTTCCAAAGAAATCCCAGGGCTGATCTCCTTCAGAATGGACTGGTTGGCTCTCCTTGCAGTCCAAGGGACTCTCAAGCGTCTTCTCCAACACACAGTTCAAAAGCATAATTAGTTGGAACTAAATAGATGTTGCTGGACATTTGCCATAGTTCTCAGCACTCCCTGCTGCCTTGAATCTCTGGCCCATCCCCTTAACTCACTTCCATGACCCCTTGAACTCATCCTGTGCAGTCTTACCCACACTTGTGGTCTGAACTACCTCACTCTAAAGTTCTAATCCAGAACATATTCTCAAATGCCCTATAGTATCTCCACTCCCTCTAGAGGGACTGTAGGTTCCTGAGTCTCAGCGTGTCTAAAACCAAACAGATTTTTTTCTCATTAGCCACCAAATTTGCTTCTCCTATAGTCTCTAAGCTAAGCTAAGTCACTTCAGTCGTATCCGACTCTGTGCAACCCCATAGATGGCAGCCCACCCGGCTCTGCCATCCCTGGGATTCTCCAGGCAAGAATACTGGAGTGGGTTGCCATTTCCTATAGTCTCTATATAATTAATAATGTCACCATCCATAGAGGTCAGGTTTTTAAAAAAAATATTTATGTATTTGGCCGTGCTGGGTCTTAGTTGCAGCATGCAACTTAGTTGCCATATGCAAACCCTTAGTTGAGGCATATGGTATATAGTTCCCTGACCAGGGACAGAATCTGGGCCACCTGAATTGGGATCACAGAGCGTTAGCCACTGAACCACAAAGGAAGTCTGTGTAATGTTTTACATGTCAATTTGCCTAGGCTGTAGTACCCAGTTATCAAATAAACACTAATCTAGGTCTTGATGAGAAAGTATTCTGTAGATGTGGTTAACATCTACAATCGGTTGACTTTAAGTAAAGGAGAATATCTTTGTAATCTGAGTAGATCTCATCCAGTCAGTTGCAAAGCAAAATTGAGGCTTTCCTGGAGAAGAAGATATTAGGCCTGAAGACAGCAGCATCAGCTCAGCTCCTGCTTGAGAGTGTCTAGCCTACCAGTCTTCCCTATTGACTCCAGACTAGCCAGCACCCCACCATCCAACTGTTTCTGTTCCTTTGAATAATCTGAAAGTGATGCCTCAGTCATCTAGACATCCACACTAAGAACCTACAAGACTTCCTCAACACATTCTCCATACAGCTTTCATCCAGTCATACTCCTTTCCAATTATTTTTCAAAATAATTATCAGATCTGATTTCATACTTCTATAACTCAAATATTCTCCCTATTACTTAGACATTAAAGTCCAAACTCTTAAGTAGGGTAAACATGGCTATTTACTTTCTGGACCTGCCCACTTCTCCAGACTAATGTTTGCCTGTACTACCCGCTTATCTTGTACTTATCAGCTAGATGGAAACACTTCCATATATTTGACGGCACCCCATAATTTTCTGTTCTATGCTTAAGCTGCTCCTACAATTTCAAATATCCTAGCTTACAGAGCACTTGGTGAAAACCTACCCAACTCTAAAGACTTGGTTGAAGCATCTTCTATAAAACCTCCCCATCATCTCCCTTCCCTGTACAACTGATCAACTCTTCCTTTGTACCCCAGCTTCCTCTTGTATACTTCATCCAATTACAGCTGTAATATACGAATTTATTACATTTGTTCATTTACATGTTTGTCTTTCTCCATTAAGCCATGAGGCCTAATTCATTCCCTAATGTAGTAGAGTCTTGTGGCAACAATTGCTAATGCCTCATCAACATCCATTCTCTTCTTTTCCACAGTAATAGAACTGCTAGCTGGGCACATGGCCACCCAGAATAAAGTCTACATTTTCAGTCTCCCTTGCAGCTTGGTGTGGTTAAGTGACTGAGTTCTGATCAAATGAAAATGAATCTAATGCAAGTGTCCTGGGCCAGCATTCAAGAAGCTTCCATTGGGGGCAGGTGACCTATTTTCTTTTTTAATTGAAGTATAGTTGATTTACAATGTTGTATTAATTTCTTCTGTTTTCTATATACAGTAGTTTTTATCTTCTAACCTCAAACTCTGAGTCTATCCCTCCATCCTGTTCTCTATATCAGGGACAGCTGTCTTGATGTACAGAAGATAGTAACCTGGCCAGCACCTTAGGCCAACATAAAGACGCCCTCTTTGACCCTTCTTCTTCTCTTCTTTCAGTCTATTTTTGGAACATGGATTTGATAACTAAAGTTCCATTTTGGTTCTTGAGGAAAAGGCATGGTCAAGTGAAAGCTTCAAATAGTCTAGGTCCCTGAAGACTTTGTAAAACAAAGTCATGATACCAGCCTTAGAATACTACTGCTGCACACTCAGGAAAAAAATGAATTTTCACTATATATTAATATATGAGTATAGTAAACCTTCACTTGGCACTCATTTTCATTTTCATTTAAGCTTTGAAATCAGCACAAAGATTTCTTCCTAGGTCCAAGTCAGAGAGAGGCTGATAAGCTCAGCAGTGATCCAACTGTGTCTGGGTTTTAAAGCTCAAGTCCAGTATTTGCATTTGGTCCTCATTTTGCTTGTACAGAGTAACTTCTGCTTTTCAACCTCTGGACTTTGACTTGGTTCCAGCTCCAATCCCCGGGAAACCCAGTCTTTGACACATTCTGCTCCACTTGGCCAGTATCTGACTTACCAGGCCAACTCCATCTCCTACATGTAGGGATGAGTTAGCAAACCAAACAAGAGGGAGGAACAGCTCAGTTAGAGCCAAGATAGAGGCGAGATAGGAGGCTGTGAGCTGAGTGGAGAAAGTGCCAGCAGCAAAGCAAAGAATCTGAGCCCACAGTTGGTGCACTGCAAAAGCAAGACTAGGAGAGAAATGTGACAAACGATTGCTAGGTTGGATCTAATTTACTGCTTCAGGGACCATGTTCATTTCATGCCCAGATGAATTGTGACACATTATGACTCTTTTCCAATATGGATATAGAAAGTAGACACTCTTAGATACTTGAGTGGGAATATAAATTGAAAAAGATTTTAAGAGGGAAAATTGACAATTCTCTCAAATATTTTAAATGTGCATTCACTAGCATGCATGTGTGCTTAGTCGCTCAGTTGTATCCACTCTTTTACGATCCCATGGACTGTAGCCCACCAGGCTCCTCTGTCTGTGGGATTTTCCAGGTAAGAATACTGGAGAGGGTTGCCATTTCCTCCTCCAGGGGTTATTCCCAACCCAGGGATTGAACCCATGTCTCCTGCATTGGCAGGTGAATTCTTTACCACTATGCCACCTGGGCATTCACTAGCAGCAAAAATCTTTAAAGAAAGAAGCTCTATTATTTAATATTGTTCAAGATGTCTTACTTATGCAATAAGACACAGACCCACATTCACCTATATACTCTATTCCCAACAGAAATAAGAACTAAATTTAGCAAGAAATACCTAAAAGTCCTATGATGAAAACTGTATAAATTCATTGGTGTTTACATGAGAACTAAAAATATTAAATCTCTCTTTGATGATTCAGCCCTGGGATTTCTTTGAAAGGAATGATGCTAAAGCTGAAACTCTAGTACTTTGGCCACCTCATGTGAAGAGTTGACTCATTGGAAAAGACTCTGATGCTGGGAGGGATTGGGGCAGGAGGAGAAGGGGACGACAGAGGATGAGATGGCTGGATGGCATCACTGACTCAATGGACGTGAGTCTGGGTGAACTCCGGGAGTTGGTGATGGACAGGGAGGCCTGGCGTGCTTCGATTCATGGGGTTGCAAAGAGTCGGACATGACTGAGTGACTGAACTGAACTGAACTGATATAGAAAACTCAAAGAAATAACTGATAATTTAACATTAGAATTCAGTAAGATAGTTAGAAATAAGGAAAATATGTAGAATTAACTGTATACATAAGCAATAATAATCAGAAAATATAATGAAGAAAAGGAAGCAATTCAAAGCAGTGAATAACTGACAGATTAATCAATAGTTTGGAAAATTTTGCTAGTCAAAATAGGGAAAAAATTATATTCTTTCTTCATACAACACACACACAATCCAGATGGTTTAAATATGCAAATAAAGAATAAAATATGAGAGCACCAAAACAAAATATAGTACAAAACAAAAATCTTTCATGGTGTAGAAAAGCCTATTGTGACCCTCAGAAAAAAATACAAAAACTGAAAAGGAAAATATCGACAGTTGATTATATAAAATTAGAAACTTAAATATCATAGAAAACTTGGCCAGTAAATAACACACTAAGAGGAAATACTTGTGATACATTTGAAGGTTGAATAGTTTTGTTATAAAGAGTGCCCACACATGGGAAAGTGAAAGTCGCTTAGTTGTGTCCGACTCTTTGTGACCCCATGGACTGTAGCCTGCCAGGCTCCTCTGTCTATGGAATTCTCCAGGCCGAAATACTGGAGTGGGTAGCCATTCCTTTCTCTAGGGGATCTTCCCAACCCAGGGATCGAATCCAGGTCTCCTGCATTGCAGGCAGATCCTTTACAGTCGTAGTCACCACGGGAGCCCATGGGAAAAGAATCTAACAAAAAGAGTGGATGTGTAGATATATAATTGATTTACTTTGCTGTACATCTGAAACTAACATAACAGTGTAAACTTACTCCAATTCAGAAAAAAGGAATGCTTACACATCACTAAGAAAAAAAATCATCCATTAGGAAATAAGCAAAGAAATGAAAAAGTGACTCACAGAATAGACTTAATAAATGAAGAAAAACATGGGAGAAGGTGACCAATGTCACTAAATAAAATACACAGAAATTCAAACAAAGTAAAATATAATCTAATACCTATTAGGTTCACAAAGATTAAAAAGATTTCTAATCAGTGTGGAAGACAAGAAACACCTCAAGAGAAAAATGAGCCAAGAAAAGAATAACAATTTTTGTATATTAGATTAAGAGAGAAGAAAAAGACACAATGAAGTAGAATACAGTGAATAATCTGTGTTTATTCTTCCTGTAAGCATGTTCTACCTCCAGCCTTTCTGTTTTCTTACCTCATGGATTTTTCCAGCTTTGGCAGACAAAATCTGCCCGGCTTTGCCTATCATTTGTGCACAACTGAACTCATTGACCAAATTGTCTGGTTTCATAGATAGGTGGGGAGAAGGTAGAAAGAGAGAGAGAGACAGAGACAGATGAAGACAGAGGGTGACTTACAGGGGAAAAGAAAGCTGAGATTCAAAGGTCCTGAAGGCAGCAGGACTTATGCCATTCCCAGGGGCAGCAGCCTGGGGAGTCTGGGGACCAGGTCTAGGTTCACAGCTTTTTAAAGATCCCCAAGTATGGCATGGACACAGCAGAGTCATCAGATGCCAGGGGACATGAGCCTTGGAGGATAAGCATGCCTATTGTAACCTCATGGACAGCAGGCTTCAGGGAGCTCTCTGCTGCACTGGAGTAGTTTAAGAATCCCCAGGTTTTGCAAGATCTTGTGGCTTCGGTGGAAGAGAGGCTTGGAGGGGATCCGCAGTTAAGGTTGTAATTTAATCCCTTTTCTCACGTCAAGAGGATAGACCACCAAATATAATTTGAAAATTTTTTAAGTAAATAAGGGAATATGACATTTCTTGTGTACCAAGTTTCAGTGGCTTAGTTGCGACATGGTTAACTAGCATGTGGAAAAAGAGGCACCACTGGAAAACAAGCATAAACTATTTGGGAGAGCCACTTGTTAATACATATTGAAATAAAAAATGAACACTTTTTTGATGAGCAATCTTAATCCTAGGACTTTACACTAAAGAACTTTATTTACTGGGCAAAGTGAATAGATATACTGCAAAATTAGCTATAATACTGAAAAGATTTTGGAAAATTCTGCATGCTTCTCAGTAGGAAACTGCTTGAATAAATTATGAAATAAACCAGGGTATATACATACAATGAACTATTCTGAAGCATTAGAAGTGATTATGTGCTCAAAACATCATTTATGAAGGAAATAGAAGCCAAAGCCACAATGAGATGCCACTTCATACCCACTAGGCTAACTATAATTAAATCTTGATTATGTTGAATTGATTCACAGTGCTTATCAGGTCTACTACATCCTTCTACTTTTTTGTCTATTCATTCTGTTAATTTCTGAGTTTGATATTGAAACTACAACTAAAAATTTAGGTTTATCTACTTAAGAAATTATTGTAATACATAGTGGAATGATGTGTAACTTTGTTCTGTATTTTCCAAGTCTCCTATAAATATGGTATCATACTTTCATCATTTAAAAGATAAATTCGTTTTTAAAAAGTGCTAGTGAGGATATGGAGAAATTGGAATCTTCATCAATTGCTAGTGGGAAGGTAGAATGGTGCAGCTGCCATGGAAAACAGTTTGGCAGTTCCTCAAAAGCTTAAACATAGGATAACCATATGACTCAGCAATTCCACGCTTACTTATATAGCCAAATGAATTGAAAACATATGTCTATACAATAACCAGTACATGCATGTTTATAGCAGTATTATCCATAATAACCCCAAAATGGAAACAATCTGAGTATAGATGAATGGGTAAACAAAAGTGGTGTATTCATGCAATGAAGTATTATTCAACAATAAATGGGAATGAAGGACTGAGACAACCATGGAAAAGAACAAGGTACTGTGATGGTTACTATTTTGTGTCAACTTGACTAGGCTAAAGGGATGCCCAGATGGTTGGTAAACAATACTTCTGGATATGTCTGTGGGAGTGTTTCTGAAAGAGAATCAGTAGACTGAGAAAGAAGACTTGCCTCCCCAATGAGGATAGGCATCATCCAGTACAGTTCAATCCAATCCAGTCCGCTGAGGCTTACATAGGAAAAAAGGGCAGAGGACGTGTGACAATTACCCTGTGTGGTTCTTGTGAAGATTGAGAAAATGTGCATTAGAAGATCCTGATTGAAAAAAAGAGAGAGAGAGGTTTGATGGGACATTCACATCTCCTGCTACGACGTGGAGCTCCTGGTTCTCCAGCTTTCAGACCAAGTAATTCTGAGGCTTTGGGCCTTGGAGAAGGAGTTACATCATCAACTCTCCTGATTCTCAGGCTGACAGACTGACTGAATTATGCCACCAGCTTGGTGTTCCAGACTCTGGGACTCCTTGGACTCCATAATTGCATGAGCCAGTTCCTGTAAGTCTCCTCTTATCTATCTCCCTGTATATCCCACTAGTTCTGTTTCTCTGAGGAACTCTAATACAAGTATTTCTATTCATATCTTTCTCCATATATTAATAAGTTACATTCACAAGGTCCTGGGGAACCTACCTTTGTGGGAGCACCCATCAACACACTACAGATGTGTACTGAAATATTTCATTGGCCACAAGTTCATTCCGGTTTCCCCATGAGATCTTATGCAACAAATGAACAAAATTTTTGGCCAACTCAGTATTTCAATAGAATTTCTTGAAGGGTGTGATTTCAAAGGTTATTAGTTTTTCATATACTTAACTGTATTTTTAAAATAAGGGACACACACTATTTCCCAAAACCGGTAGAAAAAAAAATTGTTAACAACTAGAGTTTGCCGGGGTGTAGAGAATTAAGATTTTCATGTACCACTGGTATAATTGTAAATTGGTAGAGCCTTCTAGAGGGCAATTTGATAATTCAATTTCTAGGAATTTATCCTGTGGGAGTAGTTATACCCTTGTGCAAAGTTATATATGCTCAGTGGTGCCCATTATAGCATTGTTTGTGACAGCAGAAAAGTTTTAAAAGTTACTTTTTTTGTGGTCTATTTTCCCTCAGCAAAGATTCCTTATGGACCTAGTTCAAGAAAGAGTAAACAAGTCTATATTATGTAACCACTAAAAATAAGAGATTGTTTCCTGCATATTGATAAGGACCACAATATATTGTCAAATAAAAATAGTAAGTTAAACTATTATGTATGGTGTGATCTCATTTAAAATTACTGTTTTTATACACTCCAGACAAAAAATTCTGAAGGATGTATACCATTTGGGTAGCAACAATTATCTCTGAGGGATGATATTATAGAATTTTCACTTCCTGTTTTATAGATTTCTGCATTGTAGAAATATTTTACAATGAGCATCTATTGTTTCTATTATAAGAGGGAAACAATGTAATTTAATCTCTTTTTTTTTGAAAGAAAAAAAGGAAAATCTCACAGAAAGCAGCGTTGTTCCAGGTCTGAGTCTTGGGCCAAGGTTTAGACTCTGCTGCACAGCGGTGGACAGGACCTTACTCAGCTGGAGCTTGTGCATAGCTTGATTGACATTCTCTTCCTGGCCTGGGCTTTCATGCATCTGGCATGGCTCAGCTGGGAACCCCGTTGAAATTTCCATGAAGGGGCCTCTCCCGCTGTGTGTGTGATATTGACCATTTCTTAGTTTTCTGCATAACCAGAGCGCCAAGAATGCTACGAGCATTGAAACCAAGCTCCATTTAGATCACTGCTTCTTAGCTGTGTGACTTTGAGTAAATTATTTAACCTCTCTATGGTCCAGTCCATCCTAAAGGAGATCAGTCCTGGGTGTTCATTGGAAGGGCTGATGCTAAAGCTGAAACTCCAATACTTTGGCCACCTCATGCGAAGAGTTGACTCATTGGAAAAGACCCTGATGCTGGGAGGGTTTGGGGGCAGGAGGAGAAGGGGACAACAGAGGATGAGATGGCTGGGTGGCATCACCGACTTGATGATGGACATGAGTTTGAGTAGACTCCGGGAGTTGGTGATGGACAGGGAGGCCTAGCGTGCTGTGATTCATGGGGTTGCAAAGAGTCGGACACGACTGAGTGACTGAACTGAACTGAACTGAGGGTGCCTACCTCAGAAATTGATTTTCAAGATAAAGTTGAAAAACATGTGAGATACTTTCATAGACATTGCAACATAATAAATGTGTTGTTGTTGTTCATTGTTTTTCCATCACCAAGTCATGTCCGACTCTTTGCAACACCATGGACCGCAGCACACCAGGCTTCCCTGTCCTTCACTATCTCCTGGAGTTTGCTCAAACTCATGTCCACAAGTCAGTGATGCCATCCAACCATCTCATCTGTTGCCCTCTTTTCCTTGTGCCCTCAATCTTTCCCAGCATTAGAATCTTTTCCAGTGAGTCAGCTTTCCACATCAGGTGGCCAAAGTACTGGAGCATCAGCTTCAGCATCAGTCCTTCCAATGAATATTCAGGGTTGATTTCCTTTAGGATTGACTGTTCCTATCTCCTTGTAGTCCAAGGAACTCTCAAGAGTCTTCTCTAGCAACACAATGTGAAAGCATCAATTCTTTGGTGCTCAGCCTTCTTTATGGTCTAACTCTCACATCCATTCATGACTACTGGAAAAACCATAGCTATGACTGTACAGACTTTCGTCTGCAAAATGATGTTTGTGCTTTTTAATATGCTCTCTAGGTTTGTCATAGATTTTCTTCCAAGGAGCAAGTATCTTTTAATTTTGTGGCTGCAATCACCATCTGCAGTGATTTTTGAGCCCAAGAAAATAAAATCTGCTACCGTTTCCACTTTCCCCCCATCTATTTGCCATGAAGTAATGGCCCTGGATGCTATGATCTTAGCTTTTGAATGTTGAGTTTTAAGCCAGTTTTTTCACTCTCCTCTTTCACCTTCATCAAGACGCTCTTTAGTTCTTCTTTGCTTTCTGCCATGAGTAGGTGTGTGCATGTGTGCATTCTAAGTTGCTTCACTCGTGTCCTACTCTATGTGACCCTATGGACTGTAGCCTGCCAGGCTCCTGTGTCCATGGGATTCTCCAAGTAAGAATACTAGAGTGGGTTGCCATGACCTCTTCCAAAGGCTCTTCCCAACTCAGGGATTGAACCCAGGTCTCCAGCATTGGCAGGAGGGTTCTTGATCACTAGCGCCACCTGGGAAGCCCTAGTAGGTGTATAATAAATAGCAGTTCATACCCCCGTGAGTGTTGACACATCCTCCTTTCTCCCTGCTCACATTCACTGGCAGATGGATAACTTAAAGCAGTGATTCTCAATGGAAACACTCTCACCTTCTTGGTGGCATTTTCTAAATGGGGGCAGAGGAACAATTTTGGGTTGTCCCCACAGTGAAGATGCTACTGGTTTTCACTAGATCTGTAGGCAGGGTCCAGGAATACTAGGTGTCCTGGAATACATGAGACAATCCAGACAATAAAATCTATTAATAGCATCATACATAACTTATCATTGTCCCACAAAGTATTCATATAAGTTAAAACCCTGTTTAATATTATCTGAGTCTAGAAACTAATTCCATTTTATATAACAACACTATTATTTTTCAGGGGAAGGATTGTATTTTGTATTGTTTGGACTTTACTACTATTTCTGAAGATCCCATTCTGACAGGAGCACCACTTATGTATGCTATTTGAGTCTCCAAATAAACATACCTCTAACCATCTGCCAATTAAAAGATGCTTACTCCTTGGAAGGAAAGTTATGACCTACCTAGATAGGATATTGAAAAGCAGAGACATTACTTTGCCAACAAAGGTCTGTCTAGTCAAGGCTATGGTTTTTCCTGTGGTCATGTATGGATGTGAGAGTTGGACTGTGAAGAAGGCTGAGCACCGAAAAATTGATGCTTTTGAACTGTGGTGTTGGAGAAGACTCTTGAGAGTCTCTTGGACTGCAAGGAGATCCAACCAGTCCATCCTAAAGGAGATAAGTCCTAGGTGTTCATTGGAAGGACTGATGCTGAAGCTGAAAGTCCAATACTTTGGCCACCTCATGCGAAGAGTTGACTCATTGGAAAAGACTCTGATGCTGGGAGGGATTGGGGGCCAGAGGAGAAGGGGACGACAGAGGAGATGGCTGGATGGCATCACTGACTCGATGGACTTGAGTCTGAGTGAACTCCGGGAGTTGGTGATGGACAGGGAGGCCTGGCGTGCTGCGATTCGTGGGGTTGCAAAGAGTCGGACATGACTGAGTGATTGAACTGAACTGAACTGAACCATCTGCCTCTGTGTTTGTCACAAGTTGGTTTGGTACATAGGTACAATCATATGACTACACTATGGTATCTTTTAGAATGCTCAGTCTTAATCATTTACATAATGAAGTTCATGCTAATCTATTATAAATTATTTTTCTCTTACCTCTCTCCTGTATTGGTTTGTGCATTTTATTGATTTTTTTGAAACTTTGTGTATGTAGCTTACATTATTCATGACTTTTGCTTTGGAATCATAAAGGTAGCATCACAAAATAGGTATTACAAAAAGAAGACGTGGCAGAGTCTAAAAGACCATAAACTTTTTCAATTGAAGCCAAAAACCTGGAAGAGAAGATCTCTCCTGTGAAGTAGGGGGGTTCACAATTAAATGCTTTCAACTGAAGAATAGTGACATTGACAAAAATTCCAGTATCTCACTGTCCCCACTTCCACAGGGCTTATAAGCATTCATGATAATAGCCAACACATTTCTGGGTAGGTCTGTGAAGTGTTTCTGGTAGAGACTAACGTGGTTTAGAATACTGAAGAGATGCAGCCTCACCAGCGTTGGAGGCAGGCATCTTTCAATTCATTGAGAATGTGAATGGAGCAAAAAGGCAAAGGTAGGGTGAATTCTTTGACTCTTCTTGAACTGGGACATCCATTTTTTCCTGCCCATAGACATTGGAGCTCCTGGTTCTCGGGCCTTCAGACTTCAGGATTTACAGCAGCAGCCTCCCCGCTTCTCAGACTTTCAAACTCAGATTGATCACACCCCCAGCTTTTCTGGTACCTCTGCCTGCAGACAGCGGATTGGGAACCTCGTCAGCCTCCATAATCACGTAAGCCAAATCCTATAATAAATCTCTTTTATCTGTGTCTATCTATCTATCCTGTTGGCACTGCATCTCTGGAGATCCCTAACAATCATCATGGCAAATAAAATGGAAAATAGACTTTCAGTTCTTTTTAGTGCCTGGAAAAGGGGAAAAGAAAAAGTGGTTATAATGATATTTTAGATAAGGAAGTACTATTATTTGAAGCTACACCACGTGTGAAAATGAGGAACTATGTGAGAAATGTGAGGAAATCAGTGCTACTACAGAAGAACAGATGAAATAGCAAGATGAGTTATTAGCATTAAGGCCAGTCATTAGTGTTAAGGCCAGTACAGGGCAACTAAATCAGAGATGCAAGGCCACTGGATTTAACCAGAAGAAATCACTGTTCATCTCAAGAGGATACCCAGTTAAATGATAGTGCAAAAGGAGGGGGAAATGTTAATAGAAGGCAAAACAATCACGAAATTACCAAGAGAGATAGAGGGTGGGAGGAGAAAAAGCAACAAAATTTGTCTGGACCTCAGAAGTATAGAGGTGAGAGATAAATTTGAAAAGCATGAGTAAAAGCCAGAATTGTTCTGGTCATTTTAGAACTCCCGCTACTTTTTATTGCTCTATGAAGTATGAATTGTGGAGCCTTAAAATTGTTTTTAACATAGCATAATAGATGGGAGAGAGCACGGCTTCAGCCCGCAGTGCCTCTGCCTTGTCATTCATCCCTGAGAAAGCCAAAAGTGGTGCCATCAACACAGAGGAGCAGGAGAATCTGGTGGATGAAAGACAGATACAGTAGTGGGAATAATGGCTAAAGAGACGGAAGGAATAAGTGTGGGGAGGGAATAAACATTTATTTCCTGATATGAACCAGATGCTCTAAACACATTATCTCATTCAACCTTCACTACAGTCCTGAGGAGTCACCATGGCCCTTTTAGGATCCAAAAAGCAGGAGGTTAGATAACTTGTCCAAGAACATACAGCTCCAATGAAGCTGAGACTGTGTTCAGAGTCTCCTGTCACAACACATGTCTCCTCAATACAGAAAAAATGGCATTTGTAGAATTGAAGAAACAAAGTTGAAGCTGAAAATTCTTAAGTAGAAAAAAATCTTAGGGAGATGACATTAAAAATATTCTAATAAGTCATGGTCAAAGTCGAGCCAAAGGTCACAGTCATTGAACTGTTGTGGAAAATGCTCCTGAACTATTAAGGAGACAGGAGCTATTTAATAAAATGTAATTTTCACATATGGAGAAGTGGGAAGAGACTTTGTAATCAACTGAGACATAGTATGAAAATTGTAAATAATGAAGAGACTGTCATGTTTCCTCTGGCAGAAAAAGATGGCCAGATTGTGGCAACAGTTCAAGAATTTTATAAAGGAGAGACCCACCCCCCCCAACTCCTGGAGAAGAGTCATCTTTCCTCTCCCTTCCCCCCAGTTCTTTCTTCCAGCCAGATCTTTCTCAGAAACTCTGATTTGGGGAAATAGAAACGGCAGGAAATTCAGCGTTTGCTCTTGGCAGCACTGCCTCTCTCTTCAGGCCACCCCCCACATTTCCTATTTGATCTATCTGTTCTAATCTGTATCCACATCTCACACGCTCCATAACTAAAAGAACTAGTAGCTATTAGCAAAAAAGTACCTCCTTCACAAGTGATCTTCTTACACGCCCCTACATTAAGTCCACGTGGAATAAATCAATCCATAAAATGTAAAATGTCTCTTTCCCGGACAAAACATTTCTGAACATTGTTTATTTCATGACAAATGCATGACAGATGGTGTGAGGAGTAGTGAGGCATTCAAAACAGTACAAAGTTTCCTACTGTTCTGTCAGATGTTTCCACTGTCTGTTCCATCCATTAAATGCTGCCTGATTTTCCCTCCACAAACTTCAGTGTGACTTTTCAAAAACAAATAATGCGTTTGGTGTTCATTTAAAATCTTCTTAACACTATTTCTGGAAACCTCCACCTGAAATGGAGCCCTCGCGTGACTTAGAACAAGAGGTGGGAAGCTTTCATTGTCACATCAATGTCCCAACACAGAGAATATGGAGCTCATTGATCAAGGAGTGTCGATTAAATTGCCTGTGATTGCTGAAATTCTTAAATTCAAGGTGTCGCGTGATACATAAGTGATTTTAAAATGTGTTTAGTTACAGAAAACTAGTCTTACAATTTTAAATGTCCCAATCTGTCAGTAACTGATTAGTTATAACAATACCAAATTATGTTACCTCAAGGATAGTTCTTTTCGGCTGTATTTGGGTAAATGATGACTGGTATTCCCCTTGAGGTCCACTCTACTTTATGACTGTGAATTAATAAACACACGAAACTGGAGTATTTGCACACCCGCAGGCACACGTGTGCACACAAACACGACTTCCACCAAGAAGCTATTTAAAAACGGTCCTTCACGATCCAGATGTTCCAAGCCTCCTACATGCTGCTCCTTCATTCACTTTGTTTTGTTCATTTCCCCTTATGACTCTTTTGAAGAACAATTTTGGGTCGAAAGTAACAATGAGCTTCTAGAAGAAAACTTGCAGAGATGTGGATGATGTTGCTTTCAGTGGGCCTTCCAGATGACAACTGTGTTGTATTTTTGTTCTTCCTGCTGAGTCAGATCCTTTATAGAATCAAGTGGCTGTGTATGTGCTGATCCCTGGTAGAAACTGAGATTTTTATCACATTTTTATAAAAAGACCATAATCTCTAAAATGAAACAGGAAAAAAGCAAAGATATTTGATGAAAGACCCCAATTAAAAGCCAAAATCTTTTCAGCAAAATCATATTTGCTGAAAACTAGAAGAATGTTTTTGAAGTTATTCTGAAAATAAGTTGACTCTACTTGGCATCCTTCACAAAATGGAAAGTGCTGCAGCGTCTGCTGCCTGTTTTCTTGTGCGCAACTGACCCATGCTAAATAAGAAGCAAACCCCAAACTCCTTTGCCTTAATTTTTTGTCTGACCAGCAAACCAACTTAACGAATTATTTTATTTCTACTGAAGAGATTTGCCAAGTAGATTGCCATCTGTAATTGTTTCTTTTAAAATACATCACTCAGTAGCATAATTGGCCAAAATTTTGTTGTGGATAGAATCCTAATGGTAATTGCAAGCCAAAGAGAAAACGAAGATATTGAAATGTGAGTAATTTGAAGCAGCATATTTAAAGTAGCAGTGAAATAAGTCTGCTATGGAGTGTTACCTTCCAGATTTCTTGTCTCCGGAATTCAAATCTCTGACAAGCGCAGGTTGGCATTTCAGCTTTATAAGGCTCAGTTTCACTGAAGGACTAATAGAGAAGGAGACTAGGGGAGAGAGGGAGAGAAAGAAAAAGAGAGAGAGAGAGATGCTAGCAGTTTAAGTAGATTGCATGTAGTCACCAGTTCAGAGCAGACGTCTGAGTCACTTTGTCTTGGCTTTCATGGTACGCTCCCACCATCTTAGTAGAATAAAGTGTGATTCCTTCTTCTAAGGTTAGCTAACTACTTTCATGTATCCATTTAAGAAGTATTTGTAGAGTATTTATTTGCCAGTAATTACAAAGTGAATGTTAGCCACATTACCAATGGTAAATATCAGCACTAAAGAACGGAACTTTAAGTCTGGTTCTTTGTTATGATTCGAAAATTAAAATAAGATTCTGCTGAAGTTAATTTCTCTGCTGGATAAAGGGAGACTGAACTACCATCAGTTCTCTCTCTCGTGACTTTTTATGGTAGGTATCCTAGTTAGCAGTAAGATCTAGTTCAGCCCCTCTATTCCCCATTTCAACCAGATGTTCTGCTCAAGTTGCAAAATGTCAATAAAGTAACATACATTCCTCATACATTTTGCATTAGATCATGGCTCACATTGCCCTGAGAATAAAACAAGCACTTTTCCAGAACATAACAAAGCCTCCTGCGTGTGTCTACTACTGTGTGGTGTTCATGTCCTCTTACCTTGGTGCTTCCACTTGACATGTGTCTCCCTGCCCAATGGCCCTACCTTGACCCGAATGTGCATTTCATTTCTTGCTGTGGCTTTTCATGCTCAAGGGAGCTGTGGAACAAATGGGAAAAGTCTGGATTTAAGTCCAATTCTCCTGCCACTCAGATATGCAGATGACACCACCTTAATGGCAGAAAGTGAAGAGGAACTAAAGAACCTCTTGATGAAGGTGAAAGGGGAGAGTGAAAAAGCTGGCTTAAAACTTAACATCCAAAAAACTAAGATCATGGCATCTGATCCCATTCTTGGGCTCCAAAGTCATTGCAGATGGTGACTGCAGCCATGAAATTAAAAGATGCTTGCTCCTTGGAAGAAAAGCTATGACAAACATAGACAGTATATTAAAAAGCAGAGACATCACTTTGCCAACAAAGGTCCATAAAGACAAAGCTATGGTTTTCCCAGTAGTCATATATGGATATGACACTTGAACCGTAAAGAAGGTTGAGTGGCAAAGAGTTGATGCTTTTGAACTGTGGTGTTGGAGAAGACTCTTGAGAGTCCCTTGGACTGCAAGGAGATCCAACCAGCCCATCCTAAAGGGAATCAACCCTGAATATTCATGGGAAGGACTGATGCTGAAGCTGAAGCTCCAATACCACCTGATGTGAAGAGCCAACTCATTAGAAAAGATCCTGATGCTGGGAAAGATTGATGGCAAGAGGAGAGGGGGATGACAGAGGATGAGATGGTTGGATGACATCACTCACTCAGTGGACATGAATTTGAGTGAACTCCAGGAGACAGTGAAGGACAGGGAACCCTGGTGTGTTGCAGTCCATGGGATCGCAAAGAGCTGGAAACAACTTACAACTGAACAACAACAACTCCTGCCACTCTGTGACTTTGGGGAAAATCATTAAAAGCATTAAACCCGATGTGCTTTCTGAGAGGCTCGGTGTGGGCTGTAAAAGAAAGGAAAAAAGAGATCCTCTAGTATTTGATTTGAGTAAACAGAGCTATGTTTACTGAGATGACATGAACATTGGACTCTCTGCCACCCCATTGACTATACAGTTCATGGAATTCTCCAGGCCAGAATACTGGAGTGGGTAGTCTTTCCCTTCTCCAGGGGATCTTCCCAATCCAGGGATCAAACCCAGGTCTCCCACATTGCGGGCAGATTCTTTACCAGCTGAGCCACAAAGGAAGCCCGAACATTGGAGTAGTAGGCATAAAATGGGGAGAAGATTGACAGCTACATGTTGGATGTGTTAATTTCATGATTCCAATCAGACATGCAAAGTTAGAGGTCAGCAAGGCAGTTTAGTATAGAGTCTAGATACTAGGAGAGTAGTCTGGGCTAAAGGTACAGTTTTAGAACCCTTAGCATATTGGGAGCATTTAATGCCTCAGGACTGGATGAGATGACATACCTGTCATCTAAGCATAGATAAAAACCAAGTTTGAGATCTGGGAAGGCAATCATTTAGAAGTGGGTAATTGGAGAGAGAACTGGCAAATGAAGGGGCAACAACAGTGAAGAAAATCCAGGAATGTGAAGAAATGATATATCCTCAATTACACATTTTATATATAATTAATAGATATTTACTAAGCATATGATTAGTGCGAGTCACTTCAGGGTAATAAAATGAATCAGACTTGCCATGAATCCTGCCTTCAAGGTGGTTCCACTCTAGTAGATAGATGAATGTCTACAAATCACTGAAATGCAAAGTAAAGAGTAATAAATAAGTTAGAGACAATAGTATAAGATTTTAAAGATGTAGTAACTAAGTGCAGTGTGGTATCCTGGTTTGAATCCTGGAATAGAAATGCACATTAGTGGAAAAGCCAGTGAAATTTGAATAAAGTCTGTGATTTAGCTGATAGTATTGTACCCTTGTTATTTTACCAGTTTGGACAAATAATGATATTGTTATTTAAGAGTTAACAGCTGAGTGAACAGCCTATAGGCATCCTCTGTAATGTCTTTGCAATTTTTCTGAAAATCTAAAATCATTAAAAAAAAATTAATCTGGAGAGGGCTTTCCTGGTGGCTCAGTGGTAAAGAATCTGCCTGCCAGTGCAGGAGACATGGGTTTGATCCCTGATCCAGGAAGATCCCACATGCCACAGAGCAACTAAGACCATGGGCCATAGTTATTGAGCCTATGCTCTAGAGCCCTGGAGCCGCAACTACTGAAGCCCACAGGCCCTAGAGCCTGTGCTCTGCAACAAGAGAAGCCACCACAATGAGAAACCTGCACAGCACGACTAGAGAGTAGTCCTCACTCGCAGCAACTAGAGGAAAGCCGCACAGCAACAAAAACCCAGCAGAGTCAAAAAAAAATAATAAATAAAAAGTCTGGAGATTGAGATGAGAAAGACCTGGAGTGAGGAAGTACATAGGAAAAAACTCCATGGTTATATCAGGTGGGTAATGTGAAGTCAAGTGGGCCTTAAAAGCATCACTATGAACAAAGCTAGTGGAGATGATGGAATTCCAGTTGAGCTATTTCAAATCCTGAAAGATGATGCTGTGAAAGTGCTGCACTCAATATGCCAGCAAATTTGGAAAACTCAGCAGTGGCCACAGGACTGGAAAAGGTCAGTTTTCATTCCAATCCCAAAGAAAGGCAATGCCAAACAATGCTCAAACTGCCACACAATTGCACTCATCTCACACACTAGTAAGATAATGCTCAAAATTCTCCAAGCCAGGCTTCAGCAATATGGGAACTGTGAATTTCCAGATGTTCAAGCTGGTTTTAGAAAAGGCAGAGGAACCAGAGATCAAATTGCCAACATCCGCTGGATCATGGAAAAAGCAAGAGAGTTCCAGAAAAACATCTATTTCTGCTTTATTGACTATGCCAAAGCCTTTGACTGTATGGATCACAATAAACTGTGGAAAATTCTGAAAGAGATGGGAATACCAGACCACCTGACCTGCCTTTTGAGAAACCTATATGCAGGTCAGGAAGCAAAAGTTAGAACTGGACATGGAACAACAGACTGGTTCCAAATAGGAAACAGAGTACGTCAAGGCTGTATATTGTCACTCTGCTTATTTAACTTCTATGCAGAGTACATCATGAGAAATGCTGGGCTGGAAGGAGCACAAGCTGGAATCAAGATTGCCGGGAGAAATATCAATAACCTCAGATATGCAGATGACACCACCCTTATGGCAGAAAGTGAAGAGGAACTAAAAAGCCTCTTGATGAAAGTGAAAGTGGAGAGTAAAAAAGTTGACTTAAAGCTCAACATTCAGAACACTAAGGTCATGGCATCTGGTCCCATCACTTCATGGGAAATAGATAGGGAAACAGTGGAAACAGTGTCAGACTTTATTTTTGGGGGCTCCAAAATCACTGCAGATGGTGATTGCAGCCATGAAGTTAAAAGACACTCCTTGGAAGGAAAGTTATGACCTACCTAGATAGCATATTCAAAAGCAGACACATTACTTTGTCAACAAAGGTCCGTCTAGTCAAAGCTATGGTTTTTCCAGTTGTCATGTATGGATGTGAGTTGGACTGTGAAGAAAGCTGAGCACCGAAGAATTGATGGTTTTGAACTGTGGTGTTGGAGAAGACTCTTGAGAGTCGCTTGGACTGCAAAGAGATCCAACCAGTCCATCCTAAAGGAGATCAGTCCTGTGTGTTCATTGGAAGGACTGATGCTGAAGCTGAAACTTCAATACTTTGGCCACCTCATGCAAAGAGTTGACTCACTGGAAGAGACCCTGATGCTGGGAGGGATTGGGGGCAGGAGGAGAAGGGGACGACAGAGGATGAGATGGCTGGATGGCATCACCGACTCGATGGACATGAGTTTGGGTAAACTCCAGGAGTTGGTGATGGATAGGGAGGCCTGGTGTGCTGTGATTCATGGAGTCACAAAGAGTCGGACACGACTGAGCGACTGAACTGAATTGAGGACTAACAACAACAGCAAAAGAGGAGGTGCATTCCAAGCAGAGGCAAAAACATTTTCAAAAGCAAGGAGGTACAGTTCTGACTCACCATAAAATGTCAAACGTGAGAGCTCCCTGGCTAAGTGGTTCTAAGTGTGGTTTAGAACCATTTCCCTTCTAGCCTCAGAAATGGGGGACCAATCACTAGACCTAGGATTTTGCATCATATCCCAAACTTTTGTCTATGAAACACTCAACCTGGTTCCCCTGGAGACTATCTGTCCCCATCGAGTGGATCTGGTTTTCTTCCTGGGCCTGTGATGGCAGATATACAACATATTGTTACAGTCAATCTGACCAAGCTATTTGGAAATGGAACTTTTTTGACATCACTACTCATGTTACAACTGCAAATCTAGTGCTACTTTAAAATGAAAGAAGTCTTCCTTTCTTTATCATGGACTATTGAGCATTTTTCTAGAGGAGCAGCTTAATAATGATCACTTTCTGCCTTAAACCAGTGCCTGAGAAAAAGACACTGCTGCATTGGAGAAGTGCTCGTGGTCGATATTAGTTGGTTACATAAGGGATGACCGTAGTCATCTTTAACTTTTCTGAATGGATTCTTTACTGTTGTGATGCTAGTAACTTAAGCATTGGGTTGCTGTAAGAATGTAATGAAATAAGACAATGTTGTCCAGGGCCTGGAATAACACAAGTGCTTAATAAATTTGATCTTATTCTCAAGAAGTTTCTCTATAAGAGGAGAGATTGTGTCCTATTCAACTTGAAACTCCTGTAACACAGTGCTTTATGACTATCAAGTTGAATTCTCAAAGGAAAACACAAACAGCCTATCTAGATATCTTTCAATCACTCTTGAGGATTGTACTTCACTGCTCATCTGTAGTGTTTAGAAAGAGTAGTGCTTTGTATTGTAGATATCTTAGCATTAAAGGGCTCTCATTGTATAAATTTTACATAAAAAATTAAAGATCAAAGGGTTTAAGTGACCTGCTCAAGAAAATACAAGCTGGCCAGTGGCCATGTTACTCCTATGAGACAGTTCCTATTTCCCAAAAGTTGAGCCAACATATATTAAATATCTACTCTGTATCAATCACTATCATAAGTACTTTCAATAAAGATTTTATTCTTAAATACGATCTTGGCATTTGGATGTTACTTCCTGCATTTCCCCAGTTTCGGCCCTGACTACTGAATTGCATTTTGACTGTGAGCAGTTGTAGCTGGATGTGCTGACCGAAGAGTCCATTTTAGTTTGCTGCCTAATCCCATAAAGTTCCTGATGTCATGTGAGAAGTTTCAGATTACTAACAGAGACTCCTTTCCTTACCGGAGCTCTTTCCTTTACTCACACCTGCTGTCTCTGCTATTCTATGTCCAAGAAACTCACCAACTTCTGACACAGTCAATGAATGGTAATCATTCAGCTAAAAAATATCCACTTCTTCATTCTAGGTGAAAACTGTATCAAATTCAGACAAGATATAAAGTCACAATGTGTGATAACTGTGTAATGTTTGATCAGAGAACAGCAAATTTCCCTGGTGCTTCTAATGCAAAATTGTGTGATGCTGTGCTTTGTTTATATAATTAGAGGTGGGTATTTGTCATATATATATATATATATTTCACATATGTATGTAACTGAGTTTCTATAACTGAGTTTCCTGTCTTTTAGAAACATTAAAAAATATTTTAAAAACTCAACATGTTAGCCACAATATTGAAATCATTGGGATGTGTGTTTTATTTTTTTCTATCATATTTATAAATTAGTATTCTAGAAAACCTGTATTTCTATTTAGACTTAATATGAAAAGGTATTTGGAGTCATTGCATATTAATGCATATATATGGAATCTATAAAAATGGTGCCAGTGAACCTAGTAGAGAACTTGTAGACACAGAGGGGAGCGGCGAGGGTGGGACGAATGGAGAAAGTTGCACTGACAGATATGCAGGATCATGTGTGGATGCCCAGGTGGTGCTTGGGGTAAAGAAACCGCCTGCCAATGCAAAAGATGTAAGAAACGCAGGTTCGATCCCTAGTGGGGAAGATCCCCTGGAGGAGGGCATGGCAACCCACTCCAGCATTCGTGCCTGGAAAATCCCATGAACAGAGGAGCCTGGCAGACTATAGTCCACAGGGTCGCACAGAGCTGGACACAACTGAAGTGACCCAGCACACAAGCATGCGTAAAATCGTGGGAAGCTGCTATGAAACACAGGGAGCCGATCCTGGTGCTCTGTGATGATGCAGACAAATGGGACTGGAGGAAGGATTTCCACTCAGGAGTGAAGGGAAACCAAAGCAAAATCGTAAAGCAGTTTTTCGCCAATTAAAAAATGAATAAAATGTAACCCCACCCCCCAAATATGAAAAGGTATTTGGGGTTGAGACAGAGTAGAAATCTGAATATGGTAGAAAGCTATATTAAGATACCTTAAAATTGTTTTTGCTAAATTTTTAAAGAATTTAAAGCTGGCCAATGTGCTCATCAAGGTAACTATTGATACACAGTAATATAACAATTACAGATGTTCCTTTTTACATTCTAAGAAATACATGACTGGTTTGGTATAAAAGATGTATTGATAGAACAGATATCTGTCCTTTCTGTGTCAGCACATGTGGGTCAAAGGGTGCAAACTCCCAGCTATAAGATGAACAAGTTCCATAGATCTAATGCACAGTGTGGTGACTATCATTATCGATACCATATTGTATACTGGAAAGTTGTCAAGAGAGTGTATCTTACATATTATTATCATCAAAAAATGATAATGATATGTGAGGATACAGGTGTTAACTAATTTTATTGTGATAATTGTTTCATAATATACACATGCATCAAATCATCACGTTTTGCATCTTAAACATACATGTTATATGTCAATAATATCTCAATAAAGCTGGAAAATAAGAGGAGTCTAGAAAAATAGAACTCAGATACTAAAGAGTCTACATTCCAATCATCTTGAGGAACTGGGGGAATTATCAATCATATACTGAAATAAACACACAAAGTCATAACTGTCTCTACATTATATATGTGTTATTTTTTTCTGGCATAGAATGTTAGGTTATTATTTATTTAATTTGGCTATTATCTTTAGGTATGACTTTATTGATACTAAAACACTTGGCAGTTAAAAATGATTCAGTCATTTCTTGTTTGGTTTACTCTCCCCCACCAAGTGCCTAATGAGCACTCATAAAATTTTCTTGATGAAAGGAAAGCATTCCCTTGTAGGAAAAGATCCTGCTGTTGGGCTATCACGGTGCAGCCCATCTTTATCCTTACTTAACATCACCTTGACCTTGAAAGCATATAAATGTTTTATTCATTATTTCATGAGCTTGATATGGTCTCAGTGCTTGTTTTATGTCCTACTCTAAAGAACTGAATCATAAAAGTGAAGCAGTAAGCCCTTTGCAGCCTTTGAAATACAGATCAATCTGGGGGAAACTGGGTTTAGAAAATGGTGACTCTTTGAGATGTAACAGCAAATCAAAAGAAAAATATAAGTCCTCTGTATTCTGTCTTAATGGAGTAACAGAACCCACATTCACTTTCTCACCATAAACTGGTAGAACACTGGACAAACAAATGTGTGTCAAGCAAATGAAACAAATGTTTCTAGATGTCTGCATGTCTGTGATCTCTGATAAAAACAACTTTTTTTAAACTGTGTATCAAGCATCAGTAACCTGTGGAACAATACCAGCTGGTTTAACATATTGAGTATTGGGGAAAAGGTAAGATTATTTGAGGAAATAATGAACTAAACTGTTGGAAATTTGATGAAAATTTCAAAAATGTCTTCAGAGAAAAGTTAACAATGTAAGATAATAATAATTTAGATCTAAATTCCAGATTACATCAATCAAAATTGTGAAGTGGGGGAGAAACCGCAAGGACAGCAAAAGCCTAAAAGATTTCTCATTTTATACAGATGATAATTATTAGATACCGTTACATTCTTAGGCTTGATAAGAAATATTTCAAACTGCTCTTAACAACAAAAAGATAATCACTAATAGTAAAACTGTAATTGTACCTTCCAAACTACTAGAGAAATAAGAGCTAAGAAAATATAGTTGGTGGAAATATAATGGATATAAAGACTTTTATACAATATGATCCTGTTATATTATATGTATATATAACATATATAGAAAAATAAAAAAACAGAAAATCCCCAGATTATAAAAGTGGTTGTGTCCGACAGGTTGGGATCAAGGGGTTTTGGCTGTTTTTGTTATTTATGTATTTCACCTTTTTCTAAATGTTCTATGATTAGAACACTATTTTGTGATTTAAAAAAATTAATAAACATTAAAATTTTAAATTTAAAAACACACAATATATATACATCCAGATAGATTATATTCCATGTTGGTGAGGGTGTGGACTAGTAACTGGAACTTCCATTCATTGTGGAGAGAATGCAAACTTGTACACCTTTGTGGAAAACCACTTGACAGTTTCTTGTAAAGTTAACATATGCTTACCATACAACCAAGCAGTCCCATTTCTAGATATTTACACAAAGAAATGAAAACACATGTCCACAAAAAGACTTGTATATTAATGTCACAGCAACTTTATTTATAGTAGTTGTAAATAACTCAAATGTTCATCAATAGGTGGTGACTGGATAAACATGTTATTTATACACAGATGTGCATAAAGGACTACAATTAAAAAATAACAAATTATTGACATCGTCAACAACATGAATGAGTTTCAAAACATGATCCTAAGCACGAGAAGTCAGACGCAAAAGAATTTACAGCAACTGATTCCATTTATATGAGATCCTAAAATGACAAATTCAATTTAAATGGACAGAGAACAGGTATGACTCTTTGGGATGGGGAGAATGGTAGCAAATGACTAGAAAGGTACATAAAGGAATTTGGGAGGTTGACAGAAAGTTCTATATCTTGATTGTGGTGTTGGTTATCTATATCTTTCAAAGCTCACCAAACCATACCTTTTAAGTGTGTGCAGTGTGCTTAGTCACTCAGTCGTGTCGAATTCTTTGTGGTCCCATGGACTGTAGCCTGCCAGGCTTCTTTGTCCATGGGATTTTCCAGGGAAGGATACTGGAAGGGGTTGCCATATCCTCCTCCAAGAGATCTTCCTGACACAGGGATTGAACCCACGTCTCCTGCATCTCCTGCATTAGCAGGTGGGTTCTTTACCACCACACCACCCGGGAAGCCCACCCTTAAATCAGGTACACACTATTGGATGTAAACTGTTTCTCAGTAAAGATGATTTTCAAAGCAAAATAACACTGGCATAATTATATGATGAAATTGAACATGCCACTTATCTTTTAAGTCAGGCCTTAAAGTCCATATTCATTAATCCCGTGATCTTACAGCAAATAACTTCAACTTCCTTAACTTTCTCCTTAACATGTGGATAATTCCTCATAGGATTGTTACTCCAAAAGTACTCTGAATTGTTTGTGAGATTGTATTCCAATCAATTTTTATGTTTTTTGAAAAATTTTTACTTGATTTTCATGTAATTTCAGATTTATATATGATAACATTACCCATATCACTTCACCCAAATTCCTCAAAAGTTAACATCTTGCATAACCAAATAATCAAAATAAAGAGATTAATATTGTTCAGCACAATCACTGGATCTTATTCACATTTTTATGAATTATCCATTGATGGTCATTTTTCTAATCCAGCATCCAATTCATGATCACATGTTACATTTAGTTCCCACGTATTTTTAGTTTCCTTTAATCTGGAACTATCCCTCAATCTTTCTTCATCTTTCACATCCTTGATACTTTTGAAGAGTGTTGGTCAGGTATTTTTTAGAAATGTTCCTAAATTTAAGGTTATCTGATATTTTCTCCCGATTAAACTCTGGTTACTCATTTTGGGTAAAAATTCCACAAAAATGAGATTATGTCCTTGACAGTGTAGCACAGCCTGCTGTTAACCATCATCTCATTACCGGTGATGTTAATTTTAATTGGTTAAGGTGATATCTTCTAGGTTTCTTTACTGTAGTTACTATTTTCCCTGTTTTAATCAATAGGTAGCTTATAGAGGGATACTTTGCTGCTGCTGCTGCTGCTAAGTTGCTTCAGTCGTGTCCGACTCTGTGTGACCCCATAGACGGCAGCCCACCAGGCTCCCCCGTCCCTGGGATTCTCCAGGCAAGAACACTGGAGTGGGTTGCCATTTCCTTCTCCAATGCATGAAAGTGAAAAGTGAAAGTGAAGTCGCTCAGTCGTGTCTGACTCTTCTTGACCCCATGGACTGCAGCCCACCGGGCTCCTCCGTCCATGGGATTTTCCAGGCAAGAGTGCTGGAGTGGAGTGCCATCGCCTTCTCCAGAGGGATACTTTAAGACTACATAAATATACCATTCCTCATGGTATTTTTCATCCAGTAATTTTTGCATCTGTTGGTGATTCTTGCCTGGAACAATTGCTACCATGTTTGTTATCAAGTGATGATTTTCCATTTTCACCCCTTCTTCTCTATTTGTTAGAACTCTATCAGGAGGATGAGCTTTCCACTTTCCACTTATTTGTTTCAGTTATCTATTTACATCAGTACACACTCATGGCTTGTTGTTCTAGCCTCTGCGTTTTAATTCCTTATTATCATGATTAATTCATTTGCTTTTTGCTCACATTGTTCAGACGTGGCCATTGGAATTCCACTCAAATTGACTCCTGTGTATTTTCGACACTTTCCCATCACTTTTGTTGTTGTTTAGTCACTAAGTGGTGTCTGACTCTTTTGCGACCCCATGGACTGTAGTCTGCCAGCCTCCTCTGTTCATAGGATTTTTCAGGCAAGAATATCGGAATGAGTTGTAATTTCCTTCTCTAGGGGATCTTTCCAACCCAGAGATCGAACCCATGTCTCCTGCTCAGCAGGCAGATTCTTTACCACTGGGCCACCTGAGAAGCCCATTCTGATTACTTTTAGTTCATTTCAGTTCAGTTGCTCAGTCCTGTCTGACTCTTTGTGACCCCATGAACCGCAGCACCCCAGGCCTGCCTGTCCATCACCAACTCCCGAAGTCCACCCAAACCCATGTCCGTCGAGTCAATGATGCCATCCAACCATCTCATCCTCTGTCATCCCCTTCTCCTCCTGCCCTCAATCTTTCCCAGAATCAGGATCTTTTCCAATGAGCCAGCTCTCCGCATCAAGTGGCCAATGTATTGGAGTTTCAACATCAGTCCTTCCAGTGAACACCCAGGACTGATCTCCTTTAGGATGGACTGGTTGGATCTCCCTGCAGTCCAAGGGACTCTCAAGAGTCTTCTCCAACACCACACACCTCCTTTATTATCTAGAGCCACAAAATATTATCTTGCACTTTTTTTGGTCTCAGTTCTGGAGTCAGACATTTCTCTATGGAGCTCTGCCTTCTTAGTAATGAAAATGAAGGCTCATATCCCACCTCTTTAATCAGTCTTAAAATATAAGTCTGGGAAACAGTATGAGTAGTGGATGGAAATAGAAAAAAGACATGCAGAAGCTTGTGTTTTCATCAAGTGATTGGCTTTAAATTCAAAATTTTTGTTGTCTTTCAATTTTGCCAGCTGAAATATACCTTGGGATTTTACATAATATCAAACTGATACTGGAGTCAGAAGGTGATAATGGCATGGGGAGGGTGTGAAATTACCATTCAAGATCTTTCTGGTGCCACACAGAACGCCACAAACATGGGTCATAACCAAGACTGTGGAGCTAATATTTGAGTCATCATAAAATTCTGGGCCCAGAGTATGGCAAAGAGGAACTAAGCTTAAAGTGTCAATGAATGAGCCACTTGATGTCCCGAATGACTTACTAGTTAGGGAATAACTCACAGAAAGACAGTCTGACTGAGCACTGAGTGAAGTTCAATAAGCAGTCTATGCGGGAATCCAAAATAGTAACTTCAGTCTCTTCTGAGAAATGGGATTGAGGCACTAAAAGACATTTTCCATTGGAATTTCTGTGAAAAGGCGAAATTCAAACACAATTTTAAAGACATGATTATCAACTGAGCCATTTCACTTGGTAAACTCAATTTTCAAAATGACTTTTCTGAATTTTTCAGAACGAGTGAAAAATTGATATGATTAGCATATAACTATTATCACAATCGGAGAAGGCGATGGCACCCCACTCCAGTACTCTTGCCTGGAAAATCCCATGGATGGAGGAGCCTGGTAGGCTGCAGTCCATGGGGTCTCGAAGAGTCGGACACGACTGAGCGACTTCACTTTCACTTTTCACGTCATGCATTGGAGAAGGAAATGGCAACCCACTCCAATGTTCTTGCCTGGAGAATCCCAGGGACGGGGGAGCCTGGTGGACTGCCATCTATGGGGTCGCACAGAGTCAGACACGACTGAAGTGACTTGGCAGCGGCAGCAGCATTATCACAATACTTGAAGAGTAGCCCGCATCTTGAACCTACTCAAGTAAAATTCCGGGCTTTTATAAAAGGGAAAAAACCCTCAGAAAGTGTATGCTGCCATAGTTTACCATCCTGGTTGGCATAAATAGAGAGGAAATGGAGTCCTGACATCTTTTTCAGGTTACGTGGTATCCCTTTCTACATTTCCATATTTTTCCTCTAGTCAAATGTTTTTCTTGAAATACTTTATTATTTTTTTTTAACGTAGAGATAGAAGGAATCTTTTCTATCCCCTTGCCAGTCAGACTGGAGTTAACTTAGCCATGCCAAGTATAAAGAAAGAACTCACTAGGCCCCTGAATTGTATTGATAGCAACTGTTTTTATGTGGGAACTACGAAATCTATAAGGGGACTAAGAGTGTGCTAATGTGGGTCTTTTTCTGGGTTTTCCTCTGTGTAGCATGCCATTTTCTACTTCATAAGGTAGTTACGTGAGCTGCCATCCCTCATTCCACCCCAGAAGTTGGCCTTCAATAGCCTGAAGAAGTCAGGCAGCTCTCAAGCACCTCCCTCTCTGGAATGTTAAACAAGCACATTTTTACCTGACACTGTAACCCTGGATTCTTCCTTGGCTCTGAAAGCTTCTCCTCCCATGTGGTCTGCAAATCAACTTATCCTCCCCTCACTATGCCTGTTTGCGACTTCATCTGACGATCCTTTTAATGGTAACATCTGTGGCTTCTCGGCCTTTTAGGAGGTTGTGGAGATGAGTGAGGTCATGTGTGTTAAACTGAAAGGGAAGCACTTCAGCTCACTGTTTGCCAGGAATAGAGTGCCTGAACACGTCGTTTTCCCAGAATGCTTCCTGATTTAATAACAGAAGGTGTCCTTTTACATGTAGGAAGGTATAATTCCCAAGGAATGGAGAGACTTAGAGGAAACACAATTGAAGATGTAAATAATCCAAATTTAGAACTCAAATTTCCAGATTTTCCAAGGGCTATGTTTAAAACTCTACTGTCTCTCTACTTCATGGAACACATAAGAAAGGTGTATTAACACATGCAAGATTCAGCTTCATAGTTATACCACATTGCAGCTTTCTAGACTATAAAGCTCAAGGCACAGTAATTCTTCTCATGGAGGAATGCATTTAATGAGGAGTAAGGACTTTGCCCAGAGAAGGCAATGGCACCCCACTCCAGTACTCTTGCCTGGAAAATCCCATGGATGGAGGAGCCGGGTAGGCTGCAGTCCATGGGGTCGCTAAGAGTCGGACACGGCTGAGTGACTTCCCTTTCATTTTTCGCTTTCATGCATTGGAGAAGGAAATGGCAACCCAGTCCAGTGTTCTTGCCTGGAGAATCCCAGGGACGGTGGAGCCTGGTGGGCTGCTGTCTATGGGGTCACACAAAGTCGGACACGACTGAAGTGACTTAGCAGCAGCAAGGACTTTGCCAACAAAGGTCCGTCTAGTCAAGGCTATGGTTTTTCCTGTGGTCATGTATGGATGTGAGAGTTGAACTGTAAAGAAAGCTGAGCGCTGAAGAATTGATGCTTTTGAACTGTGGTGTTGGAGAAGACTCTTGAGAGTCCCTTGGACTGCACAGAGATCCAACCAGTCCATTCTGAAGGAGATCAGCCCTGGGATTTCTTTGGAAGGAATGATGCTAAAGCTGAAACTCCAGAACTTTGGCCACCTCATGCTAAGAGATGACTCATTGGAAAAGACTCTGATGCTGGGAGGGATTGGGGGCAGGAGGAGAAGGGGATGATAGAGGATGAGATGGCTGGATGGCATTACTGACTCGATGGATGTGAGTCTGAGTGAACTCTGGGAGTTGGTGATGGACAGGGAGACCTGGTGTGCTGTGATTCATGGGGTCGCAAAGAGTCGGACACGACTGAGCAACTGAACTGAACTGAACTGAACTGAAGGGTAAGTTAACCATTTGAAAATGATTTTATTGAATTTACATTCATATCGCAGCCTATTTTTAAGCATGATTAAATTTTTGAAAAATCATATGCATTTTTTCTGATTTAAAAAGTAATATAGGAACAATGTAAACATTGAAAATGTAGGAAAAATGTAATGTAAAAAATGTGAAGTGTAATGTAATAAAAATAAAAATCATTGTTAAAGACACCATTATTATTTCAGTTAGTAAATCCCCCCAATTTTTTTCTTTCTTTTTTTAATTGAAATATAATTGACATATGCCATTGTGTAATTTTAAAGAATAGAGCATAGTGATTTGATGCATTTAAGTATTGCAATATGATTTCCACCCAAAACTTTTCTGTTCATGTAAATATAATTATACTTTTATATATTTTATATTATATAAGTACATTTATTTTTACAATTATATAGATTATATATAATAATAATATACATGTGGTACATATCAACATATTCTAGAATATATATTAGTATCTATTATTATTATCTGTTGTTGTTTAGAAGCTAAGTTGTGTCCATCTCTTTTGCAACCCTGTGGACTGTAGTCTGCCAGGATCCTCTGTCCATGGGGTTTTCCAGACAAGAATACTAGAATGAGTTGTCATTTCATTCTCCAGGGATCTTCCCAACCAAGGGATTGAACACATGTCTCTTCTGTCTCCTTCATTAGCAATCAGATTCTTTACCACTGCACCACCTGGGAAGCCCCATCTACCCCATCTATTATTATACACTATTAATATTAATTAAATAATAATTATTATTTTATTTGGATAAGGGAATGGCAACCCACTCTAGTATTCTTGCTTGAAGAATCCTCATGGACAGAGGAGCCTGGTGGGCTACAGTCTATGGAGTCGCAAAGAGTCGGACACGACTGAGAGACTAACACATAAGACAATTTTAATTAAATAATTATTATTTTATTTAAAAATCAGTTGGCTCCCACTTCTTTTAAAAATACTCCTTCTTACATTTATTATGAAACTTTACCTGTGAACTTAAACAACTTGAGTTTTAATGACTGTGAAGTGTTCTTTTGGATAATTATACCATAATTTATGTAAGTATTTTATAATAGTTACATAAATAACACATTGTTGGGACTTAGAGCCTTTTTTTATACTATTGACAGTGGTCAAATAATGTTCATATATTTGAATCCTTATGCCTACTCATATTTTTCCTATAGAATAAATACAAATAGGTAAAATATGAAAGTTTAAAAGATTTTGTCACACATCTCTACATTGCCTGTAAAAAGTCGGCTTTAAGTTATACCCTTCAAGCACTGTCTGTTTCCCTCTTTGTTGTAACTATTACAATTGCGTCTGGTGACAGGCAACTGAAAAGTCTGACCACAGTGGTTTTCAAAAGTAGGAAGAGTTGTCTCAGGCCACAAAAAACCAGGAGTCAAGGTCAGCCTAATACAGATGCTCAAGAATAGCACCAGAAAGCTTGTCTTTTTCAGATTTTCAGCTTTGCCATATTTGGCATTTGGCTTGTATCCCCGTATTGCAAAACAGCTGTTGTACTTACAGGCATGTGTTAGTAATGCTGATTCAAAGAAGGAAAAGCACAGGATTTCTCCATGTGGACCTTCATCATTTGTTTGGGAAGGACTTCCCTGGGGACATCTACCTGTATTCCATCATAGCACATCCCTTGCTACCAGGAGAGGTGACTGTTTTTGCTTTCCCAATTCCTGATTCTGTAATAGGGAAAGGCAGGAACAAGAACCTTGAATTTGGAGTCAGGCTCAGGGTTTGTAACTGATGGTATACCTATTTGAAGTTTTTAAAAACAATGCAAAAACCCACAGCCCCACAACCCCACCGAAGGCTTAGACCAAAATACATTCTCACCAGCGATGCTAGAGGGTATCAGTTGCCCTTTATATAGTTGCCCTATAATTTTGTCTTTTTTAATTTTTAAAAATAGTTTCAGAGAGTAGAACTGATATATTTACACTAAGTAAGTAAGTTAAGTGAAGTCGCTCAGTCGTGTCTGACTCTTTGCGACCCTGTGGACAGTAGCCTGCACCAGGCTCCTCCATCCATGGGATTTTCTAGACAAGAGTACTGGAGTGGGTTGCCATTTCCTTCTCCAGGGAATCTTCCTGACCCAGGGATCAAACCCAGGTCTCCCACATTGTAGACAGACGCTTTACCATCTGAGCCACCAGGGAAGTCTATATTTACACTACCATATGTGAAATAGATAACTAGTGGGAAGTACCTGTATAGCACAGGGAACTCAGTCTGGTGCTCTGTGATGACCTGGAGGAGTGGGATGGAGGAGGGATGGGAGGGAGGCTCAGGACGGAGGGGGTATATGTATACATATAGCTGATTCACCTTGTTGAACAGCCAATACTAACATTGCTGTAAAGCAATTATCTCCCAATTTAAAATAAATTAAAATAATTTTAAATTAATTGGAAAAACAGTTTTAAATGTATCTTCTTTATCATTACAATTTTTTTGCCCAGCTGTATTCTATTTTTCTGAGTATTTTTGTTATATGTGTTGCTCATATTTTATATATTTTACATTGTCTTTTCATTTAAAATTATTTCATATACATTTTCCCATGCCATTATTACTTTTAAAAAATTGACACCAAATGGCTGCCTAATATGATGATTTTATTCTTATCTTCCCCAATTTTCCCTTTTTGCTATCTCAATTAATTTTTTTTTGAACAGCTTTAGGTGTAATGTTTTGTCTGAATCTTGGCTTATTATTCTATGAATGAGGGTTTCTATCTACTTTGATGTTGCAGTCTAATACTTTTTTAAGTTAAAAGCTTTTTAAAAATTTTATTTTTAAATGAACTTTTTAGAATAGTTTTAGATTTATAGGAAAATTGCAAAGATCATAAGAAGGCTCCCCATAAACCTTGCACCCAGTTTCTCCAATTGTCAACACCTGACACTAGTAGAGAACACCTGTCACAACTAATGAGTCAAAATCAATACATTATTATTTACTAAAGTCCATACATTATTCATATATTCTTAGGTTTTTACCTATTGTCTTTTTTCTGTTCCAGGGTCCTATCTAGAATATCATGTATTAACATGTCTTCTAAGGATCCTTTTAAGAAAGACTGTGGAACTTTCTCAGACTTGCCTTGTTTTTCATGGTCTTAATGGTTCTGAAGAATACTGGTCAAGTACTTTGTAAAATATTCCACAGTTTGTACTTCAACTGATGCTAAAGCTGACACTCCTATACTTTGGCCACCTGATGCGAAGAGCTGACTCATTTGAAAAGACCCTGATGCTGGGAAAGACTGAAGGCAGGAGGAGAAGGGGACGACAGAGGATGAGATGGTTGGATGGCATCACTGACTCAATGGACATGAGTTTGAGTAAACTCTGGGAGTTGGTGATGGACAGGGAGGCCTGGTGTGCTGCAGTCCATGGGGTCACAGAGTCAGATACAACTGAGCGACTGAACTGAACTGAACTGAACTGGGTGCTGTCTCAAAAACAAAGCCTGATTTTGGTTTGTTTCCAAAGCAAACCATTCAATATCACAGTATCCAAGTCTATGACCCACCCACTGATGCTGAAGAAGCTGAAGTTGCATGTTGTTGAAGACCAACAAGATCTTCTAGAACTAACACCAAAAAAGATGTCCTTTTCATCTCAGGGGATTAGACTGCAAAAGTAGGAAATCAAGAGACACTTGGAGTAACAGGCAAGTTTGGCCTTGGAGTACAAAATGAAGCAGGGCAAAGGCTAACAGTTCTGTCAAGTGAACACATTGGTCATAGCAAAACCCTTTTCCAACAACACAAGAGACAACTCTACATGTGGACATTACCAAACGGTCAATACCGAAATCAGATTGATTATATTCTTTGCAGCCGAAGCTGGAGAAGTTCTTCACTGTCAGCAAAAACAAGACCTGGAGCTGACTGTGGCTCTGATCATCAGCTCCTTATTGTAAAATGCAGGCTTAAATTGAAGAAAGTAGAGAAAACCACTAAGCCATCCAGTTTAGTTCAGTTCAGTCATTCAGTCATGTCCAACTATCTGTGACTCCTTAGACTACAGCATGCCAGGCTTCCCTGTCCATCAGAAACTCTTGGAGTTTACCCAAACTCATGTCCATTGAGTCGATGATGCCATCCAACCATCTCATCCTCTGTTGTCCATTCAGTTCAGTTCAGTTCAGTTCAGTCGCTCAGTCGTGTCTGACTCTTTGTGACCCCATGAATCCCAGCACGCCAGGCCTCCCTGTCCATCACCAACTCTTGGAGTTTACCCAAACTCATGTCCATTGAGTCGGTGATGCCACCCAGCCATCTCATCCTCTGTCGTCCCCTTCTCCTCCTGCCCCCAATCCCTCCCAGAATCAGAGTCTTTTCCAGTTAGTCAACTCTTCGAATGAGGTGGCCAAAGTATTGGAGTTTCAGCTTCAGCATCAGTCCTTCCAATGAACACCTAGGACTGATCTCCTTTAGGATGGACTGGTTGGATCTCCTTGCAGTCCAAGGGACTCACAAGAGTCTTCTCCAACACCACAGTTCAAAAGCATCAATTCTTCAGTGCTCAGCTTTCTTCACAGTCCAACTCTCACATCCATACATGACCACTGGAAAAACCATAGCCTTGACTAGATGGACCTTTGTTGGCAAAGTAATATCTCTGGTTTTCAATATGCTATTTAGGTTGGTCATAACTTTCCTTCCAAGGAGTAAGCGTCTTTTAATTTCATGGCTGCAGTCACCATCTGCAATGATTTTGGAGCCCCCAAAAATAAAGTCTGACACTGTTTCCACTGTTTCCCCATCTATTTCCCATGAAGTGATGGGACCAGATGCCATGATCTTCGTTTTGAAGATGTTGAGCTTTAAGCCAACTTTTTCACTCTCCACTTTCACTTTCATCAACAGGCTTTTTAGTTCCTCTTCACTTTCTGCCATAAGGGTGGTGTCATCTGCATATCTGAGGTGATTGATATTTCTCCTGGCAATCTTGATTCCAGCTTGTGCTTCTTCCAGCCCAGCATTTCTCGTGATGTACTCTGCATATAAGTTAAATAAGCAGAGTGACAATATACAGCCTTGACGTACTCCTTTTCCTATTTGGAACCAGTCTGTTGTTCCATGTCCAGTTTTAACTGTTGCTTCCTGACCTGCATATAGGTTTCTCAAGAGGCAGATCAGGTGGTCTGGTATTCCCATCTCTTTCAGAATTTCCCACAATTTATTGTGATCCATACAGTCAAAGGCTTTGGCATAGTCAATAAAGCAGAAATAGATGTTTTTCTGGAACTCTCTTGCTTTTTCCATGATCCAGTGGATGTTGGGAATTTCAAGTATGACCTAAATCAAATATCTTATGACTATACAGTGGAGGTGACAAATAGATTCAAGGGATTAGATCTGATAGAGTGCCTGAAGAAGTATGGACAGAGGTTCATAACATTGTACAGGGGGCAGTGACCATAACCATCCCAAAGAAAAAGAAATGCAAGAAGGCAAAGTGGTGATCTGAGAGGGCTTTGCAAACAACTGAGGAAAGAAGGACAGAGAAAGGCAAAGGAAAAAGGGAACGATATACCCAACTGAATGCAGAGTTACAGAGAATACCAAGGAGAGATAAGAAGGCTTTCTTAAATGAACAGCGCAAAGAAGTAGAGGAAAACAATAGAATGGGAAAGAATAGAGGTCTCTTCAAGAAAAATGGGAGTATCAAGGGAACATTTCATGCAAGGAAGGGCATGATAAAGGGCAGAAACGGGAAAGACCTAACAGAAGCAGAAGAAAAAAGAGGTGGCAAGAATACACAGAAAAACTATACAAAAAGGTCTTAATGACCAGGATAACCACGATGGTGTGGTCACCCACCTAGAGCCAGACATCCTGGAATGTGAAGTCAAATGGGCCTTAGGAAGCATTACTGCAAACAAAGCTAGTGGAGGTGATGGAATTCCAGCTGGGCTATTTAAAACCCTAAAAGATGATGCTGAAAATGCTGCACTCAATATGTCAACAAATTTGGAAAACTCAGCAGTGGCCACAGGACTGGAAAAGGTCAGTTTTCATTCCAGTCCCAAAGAAGGGCAGTGACAAAGAATGGTCAAACCACCGTTAACTGCATTCATTTCACATGCTAGTAAGGTTACGCTCAAGATCAAATTGTGGTGCTAGGGAAGACTCTTGAGCGTCCCTTGGACTACAAGATCAAACAAGTCAATCCTAAAGGAAATCAACCCTGAATATTCATTGGAAGGACTGATGCTGAAGGTCCAATACTTTGGCCACCTGATGCAAAGAGCCAAAGCGTTGGAAAAGACCCTGATGCTGGGAAAGATCAAGGGCAAGAGAAGGGGGTGACAGAGGACGAGATGGTTGAATAGCATCACCAACTCAGTGGACATGAGTTTGAGCAAGCTCCAAGAGACAGTGAAGGACAGAGAAGCCTGGTGTGCTACAGTCCGTGGGCTTGTAAAGAGTCAGACACGACTCAGTGACTGAACAACAACAACCTACATAAACTGTTTTGGGTCCTTCCACATGGCTTAGTTATTAATTCATTCATTTATGCTAGTGAGAAACTCATGGATGCTTGTTAAACACTTTGGGATATAACGCAATACTACATTGTATCTTTTCTTGTTCAAATGGTTCCAGTTTTGGCCACTGGGAGCTCTTTCTGTTGGCTCCTGTTTCCTTTGGCATAATTCCACCTTTGGTTTTGTTGTCGATGAACATCCTTACTTCGTGATACCACAAAATGCTTCAGGCTTATCTTGTATGTTGCCTGCCTCAGTCGTGGAATCAACCTATTCTCCAAAAAGTTTCTTCTTTCAGAGAATTGGAAACCTGGCTCCGGACACTGGGTTTGTTTAGGACGTTACATCTTATAATCAATGAATATATTTTCTTCAGTTTTAATTTTCTCTTCATTATATATATATATATATTCAATTTAAGCTAATTCTCTGTGTCCTATTCTTGATAGAAATAAAGGATTTTTCCAAACATGCATTAGGTTTCTTCTAATTTTAACATGAATAGGAGTGGTATAGGGCTTCCCAGGAGGCTCAGTGGTAAAATACCTGCCTTCCAATGCAGGAAACGGAGCTTGATATCTCGGTCAGGAAGATCCCTTGGAATAGGAAATGGCAACCCACTCCAGTACTCTTGCCTGGGAATCCTGTGAACTGAGGAACCTGGTGGGCTATAGTCCATGGGGTCAGAAAGCATCAGACACAACTGAGCATGCACGCAAGGGGGATACATGGATATTTGTTTGCTGGCGGCAGAGGCCTTTCCAGCCTTACTGAGGTTCATCTGAAGTTTACAAGGCTTGTGAACTTGCAGAGGACGAAGGGGACTGTCCGCTCTGCCATTCTTCATCAGCTCAGTAAACCCAGCCATGAAAAGGCACTTCTGCTTTTTCTTCACCTCCCACTACAGAGCCCCAAGATTCTGCCTCTGAAAAAGAAATTTTATATGGCAAAGTGGCAGCTGAGCAAAATACACCCTGATTCGAAATTCCATTTTGTACCGTTCCATTTTTAACACCATGTTTGTGGAATGACAAAACAAAAAGAACAGATTTAAGAAACATGAGTAGCCCCATTCATTTTTATGCAGGCATTATAGGCATTGTACAGTGACAGAGGCCACTGGCATCAGAGCTAAAATAAGAACAGAGAAGTAGTGTAATGGGGAATCCATCAATCACATTAACAGCAAATGGCACACTAATCATTTATCTATTATTTATCATACAGATAAGTGTATCCTGTCTAGACTGCAGAAGCACTCAAATACAAAGGTGTCAATAAGTACAAATAGAGAATAACTTTGTTGAATAATAATAGACAGTAATTATAAATTAAAATGAATGAAATATAAGGAAAAACACCTTCTAGATTGTGCTTATTGACACAGCCTATTCTGTGAAACTGTTCAAGGGATTAAGGTTTTTGTTACCTGCTGAATCTGATTTGTAAATTAGATGAAAAAAATACTTGTTCAGATTTTTCAAATAAACATACTTGTTAGAAAAAGGATCCCTCAAATAAGTAGAATTCTTACTTTATAAAACACGTGGTTTTGGTGTTTCCAGGTATTTTTATTTGATTTTCAAATTTTTCTTACATCAATTTCATGTCTGAAAAAAGAACTAAAGCAAATAGTTTACTTTGATCAAATCTACCAACCATGACTTGTGTAGACTTAAATAAGGAAAGATCACTGTTAAAGACAATAGCTATTATAATAATCTTGATTAGTAAAAATCACAAAATGCAGTGTAGAATTTAACACACAATTGCTTCCAAATAGAAAAAGGAGTATGTCAAAGCTGTATATTGTCACCCTGCTTATTTAACTTACATGCAGAGTACATCAAGAGAAATGCTGGGCTGGATGAAGCACAAACTGGAATCAAGATTGCCAGAAGAAATATCAATAACCTCAGTTATGCAGATGACACCACCCTTATGGCAGAAAGTGAAGAAGAACTAAAAAGACTCTTGATGAAAGTGAAAGAAGAGAGTGAAAAAGTTGGCTTAATGCTCAACATTAAGAAAACTAAGATCATGGCATCTGGTCCCATCACTTCATGGCAAATAGATGGGGAAACAGTGGAAACAGTGTCAGACTTTATTTTTGGGGGCTCCAAAATCACTGCAGATGGTGATTGCAGACATGAAATTAAAACACACTTACTCCTTGGAAGGAAAGTTATGACCAACCTAGACAGTATATTAAAAAGCAGAGACATTACTTTGCCAACAAAGGTCCATCTAGTCAAGGCTATGGTTTTTCCAGTAGTCATGTATGGATGTGAGAATTGGACTATAAAGAAAACTGAGTGCCAAAGAATTGATGCTTTTGAAATATGATGTTGGAGAAGACTCTTGAGTTTCCCTTGGACTACAAGGAGAACCAACCAGTCCATCCTAAAGGAGATCAGTCCTGGATGTTCATTGGAAGGACTGATGTTGAAGCTGAAACTCCAATACTTGGCCACCTGATATGAAGAGTTGACTCATTTGAAAAGACCCTGATGCTGGGAAAGATTGAGGGCAGGAGGAGAAGGGGACGACAGAGGATGAGATGGTTGGATGGCATCACTGACTCAATGGATATGAGTTTGAGTAAACTCTGGGAGTTGGTGATGGACAGGGAGGCCTGGCGTGCTGCAGTTCATGGGGTTGCAAAGAGTCGGACGTGACTGAGTGACTGAACTGAACTGAATTGTGTTAACACAATTTAACACAAAAAACTGAGTTTCCCCTTTTTGCTGAGTTGTTCAGTCAAAAGAAAATTTCCTTTGGACAGTGTGAAAAATGGCTTACAGTGGGCCAAGGCAGGCAGTGAGGAGCCTGGCATGACAGAGGGGCCCATTCTTTCCACTGGGAAAGCTGACCAGCATCTAAGACTTATATCCTTGGGTTTAAGCTCATGGGCGCTTACTCAGACAAAATTGAGTACATTACCATATCAGGAGCCATGGGGACCTCCTCACAATCGTTAGTTTCATTTAGGGAGTCCTTGGCTTATGCGTTACAGGCCAGGTCTGAGAGTGGAGATCCATGACACAACACCCGTGTCTCAGTGAAAGTGGGGAGTCCCACCTGCAGGGGAGTCAGGTGTCGTGGGGGTGCTGGGCTTCAGGAACAAGATGCCAACATCTGGTAGAGCATCTGCCTGGAATGAAACAGGTTACTCATTTTCTGCAAGTCCCCAGGTAGATCATTGAACAAAGGTCTTGAACTGGATTAAAGCAGAAGCCGTTGGGCTACAGTTGTTTAGGATCAGAGGCACCTAGCCAGAGTGGGTAGGGGTACAAGACCACCTTTGAAGAACATGGCACCCAAGGGAGATTGTGACTAGGGCATGTATGCAGAAGTAAAAATTCAGCTGGAGACACTACACCAGATTGAATAAATGCCAAAATGTCTTGGTCTCAGCAAATCAGATGCTGGAACAGAGCACCATGGAGAGCTTTAGGGCTGATCTGGTACCTCATCAGGAGCTGATTGTATGGGGTTAATTTGATGATGATGGGATTTTAGGAGAAGGCTTCTTTCTGATGGACCAGAGCAGATTAATTGTCACCTGACATAGGGCTGGAGTTGCTCTACAAAATGGGAAGGCAAGAGGCCAGCTGTGGGGAACCAGGAAACACAGGAGGTTCAAATCTACAGATGTGACTAAACATAACGTGGCAACCTGAACGGGATCTTGGGACCAAAAAAGATCCTTGGGTAAAAATGAAGACAAGCTGAATATTCATTGGAAGGACTGATTCTGAAGCTGAAGCTCCAATCTTTTGGCCACCTGATGCAAAGAGCCGACTCACTGGAAAAGACTCTGATGCTGGGAAAGATTGAAGGCAGGAGGAGAAGGGGACCACAGAAGATGAGATGGTTGGATGGCATCACCAACTCAATGGACACGAGTTTGAGTAAACTTTGGGAAATAGTGAAAGACAGGGAAGCCTGGTGTGCTGCAGACCATGGGGTCGAAAAGAGTTGGACATGACTTGGCAATCTAACAACAACAATCTGAATAATTTATGGACTTAAGTTAATTATAATGTATCAATAGTACATATTTGTTACAAAAGTGTGGAGGTCAACCATAAGAGAACCTGGGTCCAGGGTATCTAGCAAACTTTGTACTATCTTTGAACCTTCTCTTTAAATCCGAAACAATTAAAAAATAAAAAAGTTTCACTTAAAAAAAATCAGGCTTCTCATCATTTTCCTCTTCTTTTGTCTCTTTTTCTTGTAAACATTTTTCCTGTTCAGTGAGAAAACAGCATTTCTAATTAATTTGATTGGGATGTTTTTGTTATTTTACAACTCAAAATATCTTCCCAGTAATATGATATTCATGTACATATTTTGTGTATTTCATATACAAAAGCTAGCCAATTTGCCTACATACTACTTTGTGTATCATTTTAAGAACAAACATACGGTGACTTCAAGTGTAATAATTCATTTGAAAAAATACATTTGGAAGAAACACATTTTAAGAACAGTATCGTTGAAAAACAGAATCAACATCTGTCAACAAAGATGAATTTTTAGATTAAAACTTGAAATCTTTCTAAATTTACTTCTTCACCTCTTTCCTTCTTTCCTTCATCTCTCACTTTCCTTTTTCTTTCCCCCTCTCCCTCCTTCTGTTCCTTCTTTCTCTCATGCCTAGTTTATTTTTCATTTTAATAGGCTTGAAATCCTTATTTAGATAAGTCTTCTTTGGATCTCTCCGTGTTCTAACATTATTCAGCAACTCCCTGTGAATTAGGATATATATATATACCTAAAGTATTTTGTTAAAATCTTCAATTATATTTGATAACTATAAACATCTAGTTCAATCTCATCTTTTGATTAAAAACTTGAGGTTTAGGGTTTGGAGAGGTTGGCCAAGCTGAGCTATGTAATTCCACAGATTAATAAGTAGCAGTGTGTGTCAGCAGCTCAGTCATGTCCAACTCTTTGCAGCCCCATGGACTAGCTCACCAGGCTCTTCTGTCCATGGGATTCTCTAGGCAAGAATACAGAACTGGATAGCCATTCCTTTCTCCAGGGGATCTTCCCGGCCCAGAGATTGAACCCAGGTCTTCTGCATTGCAAGCAGATTCTTTACCATCTGAGTCACTAGGGAAACCCAATAAGTAGCAGAACTGGGCCTAAATCCATCAATCTACCTTCCAGTCAAATGCACGTGTTACTGCACAGTATTGCCTTCACTCTATAAAAATTACTTTGTTTGCAGAGCACTCTTGAAATTTCCCTCCCTGTAAGAGAAGGACAAGCCTGGGCCATGAACTATTTGCCTGGACTTTGTCATCTATTGTTCCAGCAGGATGCTGTGAATCCATTTACAGCCTAAATTTATTATCTCTCTAAAAGGAAACGCTGAGAAAAATTCATGATTCTCTTACTTAGATGAAACTATCAGCTACTTAATAATTAATAAAATTAACTTACAACCATATGGATTTCCCTCTTATCTAAACCTTTCTTACAAGTACAAATATGGGCTGAAATTTTAATAGTATGAAGAGTGGTGTTGCATTTTAAATTGTCTTGCCAAAGAGTTATCTCAATGTAAAGTAGATGAAAGTTATTAGCCTTGAAGGTGATGCTGTAAAGATATATAGTTACTTGTTCAGAAAGGCACACTCATTTATATATTCTGGGCTGTTCTCTATTTTGTAGTTGTGGTCTATTTGCTGTAAGCTTGTCTGAGGGAATTTCTGCTTCTGTAACAAATGGTCTGTGTTCAAGAAGAGCTACCCGAGTTAATTTCTAATATTCTCTTTATTTCCTGCAAGTCAATGTCCTGCTTCATGAAAGATATGTTTTCATGTCCTCAGGGCACTTCTGCCCAAACAGCAGTTGCCTCAGGCGGTTTTACCTGAGAGTGATTGCTATCTTCCCACTTGGCTTTCAGTGATGGTGCATGGAACGATGCAAGAGTATTTAGAGACGTTTAAAAGAATGGCTGGAGAGGTCAGATTATTGGTTCAGCAGGTGTGGGTTTCTGGTTTTGTTGATGGGAGACCCTACCCTGCTATAGTGCTGGAGTTTGGTTTAGGGCTAGGTGACTCTCTGGCGCCACACACTGGTGTCCTGCTCACAGGCAAATCCCTTCGGACTCTCCATCAGTAAGTGCCGCAGATCATACCCAGAGACGTTGGAAAAGGTAAGGTAAACACTTTTGCAAAATCAATCTGATTCCAGAGGTTTAGGACTAGTATAAGTAATTTTCCTCCAAAATTTCTTCCCTTCAGGTATTTACAGCTAAAGCACAAATTTAGCTTTGCGTTCCCATTTGTACCATAGATTCCTTAATTTTCATGTTTTTTTTCTATTCTATTTTCTAATTAAAAATAACATGAGTGAGTGAGTGCTTAGTCACTCAGTTGTGTCTGACTCTTTGCCACCCCATGGACTGTAGCCCACCAGGCTCCTCTGTCCATGGGATTTCAAGGCAAGAATACTAGAGGGGGTTGCCATTCCCTTCCCAAGGGGATCTTCCCGATCAAGGGATTGAACCCGTATCTCATGCATTGCAGGCAGATTCTTTACTGTTTGCATCACCAGGGAAGCCTCAAAAAATATAGGTATCATGATCATTTAAAATGAAGAAAATAGTGAAAACCTCTACCCTACCCTTAGAAAAAACTACTAATGGCATATATCCTTCCAGCTTTTTAACTGTTTATGCTACCAAAAATACATCATATTGTGTGTGACTTGTACTTACTTTTTAACTTATCAATACACATTGGGCATCCTTCTATACAATACACATTGAATCATCCCATTCTTTTCAATTGCTGCATAGTATTCTATTTTGTTATGTGAAGTTATCTCATAACTTATTTAACCACTCCCTCAACGACGTACATTTAGATTATATTTTTGCTGGAGGTAACAGCATTATTCGTTTACCTGTGATTACTTTGGACAATATTTCTGCAGGATAAATTCCTAGAAGAGAAATTACTAAGGTGAAATATAGCTTTCCATTTATACTTCAATTATAAATTGAAATTTATAATTTCAATTTATACTTATCTACACAGCAGATGGTGACTGCAGGCATGAAATTAAAAGACACTTACTCCTTGGAAGAAAAGCTATGGCAAACTTAGATTGCATATTAAAAAGCAGAGACATTACTTTGCCAACAAAGGTCCATATAGTCAAAGCTATGGTTTTCCAGTAGTTATGTATGGATGTGAGAGTTGGACCATAAAGAAGGCTGAGTGCCAAAGAATTGATCATTTTGAACTGTGGTGCTGGAGAAGACTCTGGAGAGTCCCTTGGACTGCAAGGAGAACAAACTAGTCAATCCTAAAGGAAATCAATCCTGAATATTCATTGGAAGAACTGATGCTGAAGATCCAATACTTTGGCCACCTGATGCAAAAAGCCAACACATTAGAAAAGACCCTCATGCTGGGAAAGATTGAAGGCAGGAGGAGAAGGGGACAACAGAGGACAAGATGGTTGGATCACCAACTCAATGGACGTGAGTTTGAGCAAGCTCCAGGAGATGGTGAAGGACAGGGAAACCTGGTGTGCTTCAGTCTATGGGGTCGCAAAGGATTGGACATGACTGATCAACTGAACAACAAATTAAGAATGTATGAAAACGTTTATTTTCTAATGGTCATACCTAATACTGTAAGTTTTTAATCCTTTTCATTCTTTGCTGGCCTAATTGAAATTTACTCTTAGAAATGAGCATGGGTAGCTTTTTTAAAAATGTTCAGTCATCATCTGAGTTCTTTTTAAAAAATAATTTTATTTTTGTCTGTGCTGGGTCTTCCTTGCTGCACTTGGGCATTCTCTAGTTGTAGCAAGCAGAGGCTACTCCCTCGTTGTGGGTGCATGGGCTTCTCACTGTGCTGGCTTTTCTTGCTGCAGAGCTGAGCTCTAGGGCATGCAGAGTTCAGTAGTTACGGCACATGGGTTCAGTAGTTGCAGTTCCTGGGATCTAGAGCACAGACTCAGCAGTTGTTGTGCATGGGCTTAGTCACTCTGCTGTATTTATTTATTTGGCTAATATTTATTTATTGTATACCAGGTCTTAGTTGCATCAAGTGGGATCTTCCCAGACCAGGGATTGAACCCACGTCCTCTGCACTGGCAGGCAGATTCTTTACCACTGAGCCACCAGGGAAGCCCCATCTGAGTTCGTGTATTTTATGTTCATATTTTTTGAATATTTTCCATAGTGGTGTTTTCCTTTATCTCATGGATTTGTGACTGTTATATTTCCCTCTTTTGTCATTTGTCTTTTATCTTTGTTTATATAGTCCTTTCTGTTCATCTTTTTCTTTATGGTTTCTATCATGATGTTATTTAGCAAGGTGTTCCTCACATAAAAATTATTTTCTCCTTGGACATTTATTACTTTTGTAATACGTTCTAATAAACTACAGGTCTAGACTTCATTAATCCTTTGTGTATTTTTCTTGGCTCTTTTAATTTACTTATTCTTTTCCAAATGAAATTTAAAAATAATATTTCAGTGTTCTGAAAATGCTACATTTAGTTTTCAATTGCAGTTGCAGTAACTTTAGTAAAATTTTTCACCTTATACTCTTTCCCCAATATGGTTATGTTTATTCTTTATTTTTGTCTGCTTTTTGTATTTCATTAAAGCCTTGTGTCTTTTTTATTGAATTTATTTCCAAGTATGTTTATTAGTGTTATTAAGAAGTCTTCTTTCTCAGTCCATTTTCTAACTTGTTATTAATTTTTGGTATATTTCTCTGGAATTGACTGTTTTCCTGTTCTTACTTTCTGTTGCTACTAATGCATCAAATAATTTTCTTGGTTTTGCTCCAAGGAGGTTATATAATTTTTGTTAACTGATGGTACAGTTTCACCTAATATGCTTACCTCATTTCTTTTTCTTATATTCTTTCATTGGTTAAAAGTTCCAAAATATTGTTGGCCAATGGTGGTATTATCAGAAAGATTAATTTATGATTTCAATGTAATTATTTTTGATATTTAATTACTATCATATTTGTTCTGGATTTCTGAAAAATACTCCTTATCGAATTAAGAAGGCTTGTTTCTTTCATAGCTCACTAAGAATTTTAATCAGAAATAATGTCGAGGGACTTCCCTGGTACAGTGGCTAAGACTGCATGCTCCCAACGCAAGGGGGACTGGATTCAACTCCTGGTCAGGGAACTAGATCCCACTTGATGCAACTAAGACCTGGTATACAATAAATAAATATTAGCCAAATAAATAAATTATAAACCAAATAAATAAATATTAAAAAAAGAAAGAATGTTGAGATTTTGGACTTGTCCTTTTAGCATCTAGCAGCCATGAAATTAAAAGACGCTTACTCCTTGGAAGGAAAGTTATGACCAACCTAGATAGCATATTCAAAAGCAGAGACATTACTTTGTCAACAAAGGTTCGTCTAGTCAAGGCTATGGTTTTTCCTGTGGTCATGTATGGATGTGAGAGTTGGATTGTGAAGAAGGCTGAGCACCGAAGAATTGATGGTTTTGAACTGTGGTGTTGGAGAAGACTCATGAGAGTCCCTTGGACTGCAAGGAGATCCAACCAGTCCATTCTGAAGGAGATCAGCCCTGGGATTTCTTTGGAAGGAATGATGCTAAAGGTGAAACTCCAGTATTTTGGCCACCTCATGCAAAGAGTTGACTCATTGGAAAAGACTCTGATGCTGAGAGGGATTGGGGGCAGGAGGAGAAGGGGACGACAGAGGATGAGATGGCTGGATGGCATCACTTACTCGATGGACATGAGTCTGAGTGAACTCCAGGAGTTGGTGATGGACAAGGAGGCCTGGTGTGCTGCGATTCATGGGGTCGCAAAGAGTCGGACACTACTGAGCGACTGATCTGATCTGAACATTAAATTTACATATTTTCAACACTGGATATACGACATAATATATGTGTCAAGCCCATATCAAACTAGACAACACAAAAAGTGATTCCTAGTGACTTCTTTCACTTTCCACTTTCATGCATTGGAGAAGGAAATGGCAACCCACTCCAGTGTTCTTGCCTGGAGAATCCCAGGGACGGAGAAGCCTGGTAGGCTGCAGTCCATGGGGTCGCACAGAGTCGGACACTACTGAAGCAACTTAGCAGCAGCAGCAGCAGTGTAGCTATGGACTTTTATTAGTAATAATGATCAATTGTAACAAATACACCGAGCTAATACAAGATATTAGTAATAGGAGAAACTGTGGTAGAAGAGAGAATATATGAGAATTCTGTTTCCTGCTCCATTTTTCTGTAAACCTGAAACTGCTCTAAGAAATAAAATCTATTAAGTTAAACAAAATAAAAAGAAAAAAAATTACACTAAAAAAGTCATTTAACCCTCCTCAGCCTCAGTTCCCTCGTCTATGAAATAAGGGGCGTAGACTGGTTGATCTCTACCTTTTCCTCTGAATAGAAGATTCCATCATTCTGACTGTCTATATAAAGATGTCTGTCTGCCACTACATATATTTTTTCTTTCCGTTTCACTGAGATATAATTGACATGTAGCACTGTGTAAGTTTAGGATGTATGGTACCATTATTTGATTTACATACATCACAAAATGATTATCATAGTAAGTTTAGTGAACATCCATCATCTCATAAAGATATAAAAATAAAGAATTGGAGAAAAAAATTTTTTCTTCTAAAGAGAACTCTTAGAGTTTACTCTTTTCACAACTTTCATGTATAACATACAGCAATATTAATTATGTTTATCATGTTGTATATCATATCCTCAGTGATTATTCCTTTTATTACTGGAGATTTCTACTTTTGGACCACCTTCATTCAATTTCCCTCCCCCAAACCCCCACCTCTGCTAACCATAAATCTGACCTCTTTTGCTATAAATGAGTTTGTTTTTGAAGAATAATTGACCTACAACCCTATGTTGGTTCCTATCTCACAACACAGTGGTTCAACGTTTCTATACATTTCAAACTGATCACCATAATGTCTAGTTATGATGTCTAATTATGACATCATACAAAGATATTACATAATTATTGACTATATTTCCCAGTGTACATTTCATGTCTGTGCCCAATTTATTTGATAACCAGAAGTTTGTACTTCTTAATCTCTCTAACCTATTTCTTTCCTCCCCCTGACCTCACTCCTGTCTGGCAATCATCTCTTTGTTTGCTGTATCTATAACTATTTCTGTTTTGTTATACTTGTTCACTTGATTTGTTTTTTCTTTAGATTCTACATATAATATCATATGATATTTGTCTTTGTCTGATTTACTTGGCTTAGTATGATAATCTCCAGGTCCATCCACGTTGTCACAGATGGAAAAGTTTTATTCTTTATTCTTTTCTATTGCTGAGTAGTATTCTATCCTCTTTATCCATTCATCTTTTGATGGATACTTAGGTTGCTTCCGGGAGAAGGCAATGGCACCCCACTCCAGTACTCTTGCCTTGAAAATCCCATGGATGGAGGAGCCTGGTGCACTGCAGTCCATGGGGTCACTAGGAGTCAGACACGACTGAGCGACTTCACTTTCACTTTTCACTTTCATGCATTGGAGAAGGAGATGGCAACCCACTCCAGTGTTCTTGCCTGGAGAATCCCAGGGATGGGAGAGCCTGGTGGGCTGCCGTCTGTGGGGTCCCACAGAGTTGGACATGACTGAAGCGACTTAGCAGCAGCAGCAGCAGCAGTTTCTGTTTTCTTCAGATAAATACTCAGCAGTGCAGTTGCTGGATCATATGGTAATTCTTTTTTTCTTTTTGAGGAATCTTTATACTATTTTCCACAGTGTATATTTTCCAATACATATTAAGGTGGGAGAAAAGAGTATGTGGAAAAAGATAATCTGTCAGTTTAAGTAAAAGGTAAAGGAATATCATTATGCAGTTCTGAAAAATAAAAGAAACAATATAATTATTGGATGAATCTGGTGATGAAATGTAGTTTATAGAAAAGGGATAATGGAGAAATGCATTCATTTAAATAAAACATCTCAAGATTTTAAAGGATAACTTCAAATGACTCAGGTGCCATGAAATGATAACTAAAAGACTGTCAGTAATGGAACCTATGAAAAATATTAAAAAATGATTTGTGGCTCAGGAAATTCTTACCTAAAAATTTCTCATCATCATGAATCAGACAATAATGTCCACAGAGATGCTGAGATACAGATGTTGTTTCTGCCTTATATGATATGTCTCCATCAGATGTTAGTGTGGGTGGAGCAGGCAGGTGCCTGTGAGGGGTGGTGGGAACTGTAACACGAGAAAACACAACCCAAAGCACATGGCTCATCCGAACCAGAAGAGGAATCACACCCGGGTCTGAGGTGCACCGACCGACAGCATCGGTGTGTTGTGATTAAAAACCCCAAACACCTGTTTTTATTTCCCAGCTCTGCCATTCCTTGGTTGTGTGACTTTGGGCAGTTTACCTAATTTTCTCTATGTCTCCATTTCCTTTTATGTAAAATGCAGATAATAATAGTAACCCTTCTCAGTGAGGGTAAGAAGAGTTAATGTTTACAAAGTTCTTAGATCAGAGCCTGGCCCACAGTAAGTGTTATGTGTTTATTAAATAAAAAATAGATGCATTAGAACCCTGGTCTCCTTAGTGCTAGCCTACTATCCTATGACTCAGCACTTTTTGAAGCCTGCCAGGAAATCACAAGTATCTCCTGGTATCACCATTTAGCTGCATGTAACAGAACACTTTGCTACGTTGCTTTAAACAAATACAGGGAGTTATTTTTCTCCCATCACAAGAAGTCTGGAAGGAGGCCACAGCTGGCATAGGTTCAGCAGGTTAAATATGTCAGGGCAAAGAGCTCTGAGATTCTCTGCTTCTTTTCTTTGAGCTTACCAAGTGGTTACTGAAGCTTTAATCATCCTATATACAGTGAAACAGGAAAAATAGGGATGGCGGTGGTAGGGGCTGTACTATTGCAGCATTTCTCAAAAGTCCTTTCAGCAGATTCCATAGAATCATGGCTTGGTCCAGATACATCATTGCATTCCCAGGTGAATTTCCAAACACCCTTTTGGGTGTGTTCTTCTGTGTTCAGAGTCCAGCTGTCAGTGAAGTAAGTAATTCACCAGCTTTTTCTGACAAATGAAATTTTTTTATTAAAGTGTTTTTTTGATGTGGACCATTTTTAAAAGTATTTTCTTGAATTTATTACAATATTGCTTCTGTTTTATGTTTTGGCTTTTTGGCCCCAGGGCATGTGGAATCATAGCTCTCCAACCAGGGATAGAACCCACACCCACTGCTGAAGTCTTAACCACACCCCTGGTGAAGTCTTAACCGCGGGACTGCAAGGGAAGTCCGGACACATGAAGTTTTGAGAGGAAGGCAAAGTGGATGCTCAGCTCCTGGGATGGGAGATGAGGTGTCCAAACTAGCCTGGGTTCCAGTGTGTCTGCTTGGCTACCAGTCTTCCCTTGGGACAAGGGAAGCTGGGGTTCTCTCTGCTCTCAACTGGCCAGTTTCACAGATAATTTAAACTGGCTTCTGGCACTTGGCAGGACTGCTTGACACTGCCACGTCTCATGGTAAATCATATGTTTCCTGAAAACAAAATGAAAACAAAATTGTTTAATTTTGTCTAACTCCTCTTTAGTGTTGGATGTTTGTTACACTAGGTTCTAAAATGAACTTTTAACTAGCTCTGAGGATAACTAACACACAGGGCTAGTGAATGGACTGCAGACATTTAACTGCCCTTAACTATGGGGAAAAGTTCCTTAATATGGTAAGAAGAATGATCAATCCCACCATCCCGGCATTCAACATTTCTGTGATATTGCCTTCCTGCAGATGCTACCAGCTTGCCCAATGTCTTACCTTCTATGGACAAAGAGTTTGGGACCCAAGTTTATAGTTTAATTAGCTGTTTCACATAATTTCAAACTGCTGAGAAATACATTTTCCATCTTACAAAAGACAGACAGTGTTCTTTGGCAACTACGCCCCCTTCAAGTTGCTTACTTCCACCTGAAGGGCATCTCAAAGCAATCCCTTATGAGGGTAATGGTGGTTGTTTTGGAGGCTCATAGGCTGCCCCATCAGGAAAAGATGCCTTTTAGTTTAATGTGAAAGTGCTCCCTAGTTGGCAAAATATTTGCAAATATAGGCATTATTAGAGAATTTTTTGCCAGAGATGGGCCTTGAGAGATGAGTAGAAATTTGAGAGATGGAGAAAATGACATGAATCATTAGTGCTTAAGGGGCATGGAAGAGCAAATGTTGAGTTTTGGGGGGGTGTTCCTATGATAACAAAATACATAATTATTTTAAAAGGTGCAGTAACAGAAGTTGAAACATTGTGTTAAGGTCAGATAAATGGAAGACACTGAACACCAAATCAAGAGAGTCGGTTGGTTGTAGGCCACTGACTATTTCTGAGGCAAGGAATGACATAATTGAAGATATCGTTCCAAGAAGATAATTCTAGTGGCCGTGATAAGGGGTACTGAAGGTGCAAGGATGGTGGTAGGAAGAGCAGTCACAGAGCTTATGCACTAAGGCAACAGCAGTAAAAATAAAAACAAAGGCTTAGAATTGAGAAATGTGGCAGATAATGGATTCCTGTAATTTGACTACTGGTTGGATGTTGGGAGAGAGAGGAACCATTAGTGGTCTCCCAATATGTCTGTTTTCTCCTTATATTAGTGTTCTAGAGGTGTCATTGACAAAGTACCGCAAACTTGATGGCTTAAAACAGTTAACAAATTTACTGTCTCAGAGTCTGGAGGCTAGAAATGGAGGTGTCGTCAGGGCTGGTTCCTTCTGAGATCTGTGGGCAGAATTGGTTCTGAGCCTCTCCCACTTTCTGGCGACAGTCTGCAGTCCCTGGTATTCCCTGGCTTGTCACGACTCCAATCTCTGCCTCCATCTTCCGGTGGCATTCTCTCTGTCTCTGTCTCCTTATAAGGACACCATGTTGGATTAAGGATCCACTAGGATGATGTCACCTTAACTAATGACATCTGCAATGACTCTGTTTCCAAAGAAGGCCACTTTCCAAGGTCCAGGAGATTAGAGCTTTCACATATTTTCTTGGAGGACGTATTTCAACCTGTAACATTCTCCCACCCCTTCCTTACAAATGGAGCCCTGATGTGGGGCCCGGCCCAGATGGAGGCTGCCTTTCTGGGTGGAGAATTGTGTATCTCGTTTCATCAGGCATCCAACCCAAGCAAGTTGCTGCAGCCATTCCTGACCTTGAGACCAGATCAGCAGTTCTAATCTCACCTGACTGACAAGGGGAGGCTGACAGCTGCCATGGAGGATAAGCGGGGGCCACTCAGGGGCAGGAAAGCAAGGAAGGGCTGAGTGAGGGGCAGGGCTCCAGGGCAAGCCAAGCCCAGCTGGGATGAAGACAAGGTTTCAACTCACCATCTTTTCTTTTTAAACAGTGTTTTTCATTTGTGAATTTAAAAAAATCTGTGTAAAAAATTTTTTTTAATAGTTATAAAAAGGCCCATACTGGAGGCTGCTTTTCCGAGCTTTGGCCACATGGAAGTGCCCTGGCCAGTGACATGAAGGCAGAAGTGTGATGTGGGAGCTTCTGTAAACATCCTTTAACAGACAGCGTGCATATGTCCTTTTGACCTGACTTTGTGTTTTCCTTCATCCTACTTCAAGGAATAGGGATGCCAAAGTAATCTCAACCCTTACAGAGGAGGAGGCAGATGGGGTATGATTCTAAAGCAGGCTTGAGAGAGGTCTTTGGATATCCTGGGTAAGGTGTGAACACGGCCTTCTTTCAAGGTCCCAACCTGCAGCTACCTCCAGCTGAGTGACCCTAGCAAACGGTCACCACACCAGTGTGGTGATGGTGGTGGTGTTCTGGCTGACTTAACTTTTAAAAATTTGAATTAAAATGCACCCACATAGGCCATTTACTCATTTTTCATAGATCCAATTTTACCCTATTATCTTATATCTAGCTTTACTTATATATATGCCTGGTCTCTGAATGATTTGGGTTTAAGATCTCTGAAATATTTTAAAAATATCTGTTGAACATTTATTTAGACTAGAGGCTGAAGACTATGGGGGGAAAAAGACCCCTTGGTGACGGAGGTCTTCCTCTTCTCTACTGCCCAGAGCAAGAGATTTCGAGTTCCAAACTCCTGTATATGGTCCACTCAGCAAAACAAAAGCTCTGCAATTACCCTGACACCCACTGGGGAGAGGCAATTTAGCAATGACTTACTGTCATTCTAAAATGCATTTAGAAGGTTCTTTTACCATTCATTCACCCATCCATCGAAGCAGTTTATATGAACGTTTCTTCTAACAACACACTGTTTCCTCTGCGAGAACAATTCTGGTAAGTGAATTACCTTCAGTGTGCCACACTTCCAGGGATATTTTGGCACCATTAAGAGACTGTGGGCTTCCCTGGTGACTCAGTGGTAAAGAATCTGCCTGCAATGAAGGAGATGTGGGTTCCATCCCTGAGTTGGGAAGGTCCCCTGGAGAAGGAAGTGACAATCCACTCTAATATTCTTGCCTGGAGAATTCCATGGACAGAGGAGCCTGGCGGGCTACAGGCCATAGGGTCACAAAAGAGTTGGATACGACTCAGCAACTAAACAACAGCAAAGAGACTGGCACCCCCAGGCCATCTGGTTCTTCTAACCCAGTACACTGGTGATGCTTCCAGACAGTGGGGACATTGCAGAGGGGGCAGTTTTTGAGAAGGAAATAACGAGCACAGGTAGAATGTGAATCACCACTGAGCCATCTGCATGGATTGTTGACAGCAGGAGAATGACATCTTACACGATGAAGAGGGACTGGGAAGGTGGATGTGCTTCGAGATGTGCTGGTCTGAATACATTCACATCGAGAGCATTTCTGGCAAGACGAGTAGCTTTGGCAAATCTACCGACAGATCTCCGGGAGTGAGGGGGTGCTTCAGATCTGCGTGAGATTTAGCCAGTGACTTGCACCTAATCTCAACACTACACTTTCTGAAGCTTTTCAGTGACTCCCTTTGATGTTCAGAAATCTCATAACTTAGTAGAACTCTCTATAGCAAATAGAGTCCATTTTTAAACCTGAAAATAACTGTTTCCATCAGCTACATCAGCACAGCTGCTAGTTGCTGCTGTTCTTTTGGCCTGTAAGTAACAACCATTCCTGGTTAATAGCAAAAAAACAGTCTGGCTAATGAAAGGCACTGGCACTATATTTCATATCTAAAGCAATTTTTTAAAAAATCTGTAATGAGCATCAATTATTGGGAAAAAGAGTGATTTTTACCTGCTTCTTAATCTTCCCAATTGCCCTCTAGAGCAAAAGAGCTCTCCTTGGAAACTCAGTCCATAATAAACACATGTATGTGAACAAATATACACATTATTTTGCCAAAGGGTGATTTCTTTGGTTTTTGAGCTACAAATAATCCCTGAAAAATGGCTTTCTCAACTAAATATGCAGTCATTACAGTGTATTTATAGTGATTAAAAATCTTTATTAGGGACTTACTTAGATTTTCAATAGATCTGCTTTTTAATTTTGCAATTTTATGACCATGGAGCATGGACACACAATTTTTTAAAAATGCACCCAACTTCTACATGAAGATAAAATCAGGCTTTGTCAATAATGAATAGTTCTATGCTAGTAGAATCTTCTTGGAATTATCTTGATTTGCGGGACACTATAATTTCTATTAGCATAATTATAAGGCCAATTAGAAAATATATACTGGGTTTCTCAATTTTGGTTAAGAGCTCGGTTGGAAAAATTCAGGAAAACATTCATGAGTTGCTGCTTCACCTCCAGCACTCTGCTCACCCTGCCCCGACTCCACATTCTCTGACTCAGAGACTATTTGCAGAGGACACCTGTTTTAAATGTACCAACAGGAAATACCTATGTTGTCTTTTCATAATCTGATGCTGCATCTGGTTAGCTGAAATGTGACGCTGCCCACGGACTGAAGCAACTTCAGTGTGACAGCATTTACTGGAAGGCGGAGGGAATCCAGTTTATATTTATTTTCCTTCTATTAAGACCTGGCATTGTAGCATAAGAAAAAATAAATAAGGAAAAGGGCAAAACCAGTTTAACTCTCAAAAGATGAGTATTAAATTACATACAGGAATTTTACATCCAGACTCAGTATGATTTGCCCTTCATGCATAAAACTGTTGTCTGACAATGCTTGCTTTATAATATTTTATTTATAAACTTTTTGTCCAGTCTGTCTTGTTATATATTGACAGGATATTTATTAATATACACCTTCAGTGGAAAACTGCAGGGCAGTCTGCCCACTGGAATAGAATTAACAAGGGAATTTCACAATTATTAACGGTAGTCTTAACACTAAAATTCCAACTGGGTCCAAACGCAAGCAAGTCACAGGGGGCGGGTGGGATGCGAGGTGGGCAAGGGTTTACACCCCACGTGCACGCCTCCGACGGTGCCACTCGGCCAGCAAGTCCCCGAGCCGGACCGTTGGTCCACACTGGAGTCCCCTCCTTCCGAGCGGGTTTCCAGGTTCCGATGCCCGGCCCCGCGGCCACCCAGCCCGGGCCGCGCTCCGTCTTCACCCGGCAGACGCCGCGGGCCGCGGTTCCCGGAGCCCCATGCGCGCTCCCCGAGCCCCGGCCGCCCTCGAAGGCCGCCCACCCGCTCCCGGGACTCCGAGGGGGGTGTCCCCGGCCAGGTCTCCAGGGCTGGCGAAGGCAGCAGCAGAATGACGGAGATGACGAAAGAGCTGACGCCACGCCGCCCACCCGGCCGCCGCCGGAGCCCGCACACGCCGCCCCGCCCGCGAGGTCGCCCGCGCGCTCGCGCTCGCGCCGGTCCCGCGGGGCGCGCCCCGCCTCCTCCCGCCCCGCCCCGCCCGGGGTTCCCACGGCGCCCGCCCGCGCCCGGCGCCGTCCTCCCCGCCGCCCAGGCCTTTGGCGAACATGGCGCTTGTCCCCTGCCAGGTGCTGCGGGTGGCCATCCTGCTGTCCTACTGCTCTATCCTGTGCAACTACAAGGCCATCGAAATGCCCTCGCATCAGACCTACGGAGGGAGCTGGAAATTCCTGACGTTCATTGATCTGGTAAGGCCGCCCCCCTCCCCTACCCCTTCCTCCCCGCACCCGGAACCGGCGTGTGTTTGTGGGTGCGCCGGCATCTGCGCGCGTGCCGCCGGCATCCAGCCGCGTCCTCCCTTCTTCCCCAGTGACTGCGTCTCAAAGGCCCCGCAGCCCCCGCAGCAGTACCTTCGGAAGCACCCAGCGTTACCTGGTAGCTGGGGCACAAGTGCAGATGGGTCGAAGCCAGGTGGTGGGCTCTTTGGAGGGGAACACACACCTGCTTCTAAGAGGTGCCTTGGGAAGATTCTCCTCTTAGCAAATGGATCGGACGACCTTGATCAGGAGCGGCCTGAGACCCATTCGACCCCCAAGATGCTTTCCAGAGCACCCACCGTGGGATCAATTTGCAGCAGCTGGAAGATACTGGGTATCTTCGAATGACTTGGAGCTTCCTCTGAAAGGACCAGAGTTGTCCTCACAAAGAAGAGAAGGCTCCTCAGAAAGAAGAGAAATCGCCTAATAAAGTTGTCTTCCTTTTATCTGTTTTTTTTTTTTTTTTTTTTTGCCCCATGTCACTAATTTACTTCCAAACTTTGTCCTCAGAAACATTAGAAGAGAAAGATTTTCCAAATGTATTCTCAGTGTGACGCTACACTTCTCCCTATCTTACCGTGTAAAAGTTCACAATAGTTTGCATAAGCAACTCCTCTGTTGGCACAACATCATGGCCTTGGAAGTTGTAGTTTGTTCCCTTTTTTATCGACAGCTTACCACTTCTGGCACTAAAAGGGCCAGAGAATCAGCCTGAGCATAAGACTCAATAAGGACATGGGGTGGAACCTAGGAACTTCAAGGTGATAGGTGACTAAGATGAGCTCAAACACACACTAAAAGATGGTCAAGTACGAACAGAGAAAACAAAAGCGAGAAGTTCTAGGGACTAGAGAAAATGTAGAACCCAGTAAATCAGTCGCCAGAACTACCGATACACGAGGTTCACTGCACAAACGAGATTGTAATCTCTTATTGTTGACCCTTCATTTTGATGAAGAGAACTTGATACCTGTTTTGAGATACTTTCAAAGGCTGAGGATCCTTCAAAGAAACGCAGTTAGCGGGAGTTTTGTGTAGAAATACCATTTTAAATCTGTATCGTGTTAGATATGTTCTGAGAGGAATTTAAGTCATTTTTTTTATCAGCACTCTCTAAACTGGGCACAAAGACTGCCCAGGACATGGTGTTTCAGGGGTTTCAATTTTCAGTTCCTCAACTTCCAGCTCTTTCTTGAAACTGATCTGCCTCTGAACATGGCTATTGCCTGCCAGTTCTCCTTTCTTCTGCCCCATTCATCCAAGGCCCAAGCACGTGACAAGGCTCTGTGTTGTATTTATCTGTTCCTTTTACCTTTCAGAAGATGGACTGGTGTTACTAGAACTATCTTCATATTTGCTTGAAAAACGAAGTCAGGCTTGTCTTGACAAAAAGTCGTCTTGGGTTGATTAGCTCATCCACGGGCCCTACCTTTTCTAATCTTCCATAGACTCAGTGAAACCTGCAGTCCTGAGGTTCTAATAAATATGGACCAGAGCATTAGAAATCATGTCCCCTTTCAACTGTGCAAACTTAAGTTATTTAGATGTTTGAACATTTGGATGTTATTTAAAAATATGTGCATAGATTTTCAGAATTCTTCTTTACTGGCTATATGAAGAAAATCTGTTGGATCACTACCTTATCCTGTTCTTGATCTCCCTTAGAGCTGGCCCAAGGAACTGCATTGAGTTGATACACTGATGAAAACCCCACCAGAACCATAGGAGCTGTGAACAGTTCTCAGAAGTAATAGATGTACTTTAGAGGGCATAGGAGAGAGGATCAGCAGGTGAGAGGGGTACATATTGAGGGTGTCATTAACCCGTGCAAGAGATGACACCTTCTCACACTGGCATGGCTTACTGTGTGTTACAGAAGAAGACTCACAAGAAACAATATATCTCTCATAACCTTTGTGTGACATCAAACTTTAGTAGAGCCCATCTGACTCTGCTTAAACTGTCATACAGTTTGTATTTTAGCATTTGGCGATTGGACCTGTCTGTTTTAAATAATGATAATCACCACAAACATGCTTTTGTCTATCAGAATTCAGGCCATGGATTCAAATTTGAAACTTTTACTTTGTTTCACGTTTAGATTCAGTTTGCATAGGGCTTTCAGCCAATCGTTCAAACTCTATCTCTGTGGCTTTGGATTGAAATATAATAAATCCTTAGTCGAGAGTTCCTGTGAGAAAGTACAGTCTAGAATATATTCAAAGAAACACTCATGCAAAGTGTTATTCTTTTTGTTATTAGAGATTTAGAGTCTTTGGCGCTTAAGCATTGTACAGCTGTTTAAACAACCATCCTGTCAATCCCTAGTAATGGCATGAAAAGATTAGGCTACTATAATTTACTCATTTAATTTCTCATTTTTGTGTGTGTTTAAGAAAATAATAAACACTATTACTTCAGTGCTTTGGACATTTTTAATGGTTCTAAACCCATTAGAGCAATTCTGAAAGAAGATTTAGTTTCTTAAAACTTCAAGGAAAAGGCCCTTTTTGTAGGCAACTTAGATCACAGAGAACCAAGACATTTATCCTGGTGGTCACACCTGATTCTGTGATCGGTGGCATCAGTTTACCAAAATGTAGCTCAGAAATTTCAGGCAACGTGGATCCAGGAGAATATGGTTATGCAGCAATGGCCATTCCAGCCATATCTGTATCTTTCTTTGAGTATGAGAGTCATCCCAATAGAATCAGAGCTCATGGCTAAAAACTGAAATGCAAATTATTGCTATCAGTAATCTTATCCTATTATTGTTATTCCTTAAGAGCTTCGTTTCCTAGAATCAAAGAACAGTGAGAGAACTGAACGTGCATCAGGAAAATTCAGTTAGTAAATGGAAATGGAACACTTGGCATGACAGGCAGAATAATAGACCACCCCCCCCTCCAAAAAAAAAGTCTGCATTCTGATCCCTGAAGCCTGTAAGTATGTGAGGTTACATGGCAAAGAAATTAAGATTGCTAATCAACTGACCTTCAAAGAAGGAGGTTTATCTACAGTTTATTGCAGTTTATCTACGTTACTGCAAGGTTTCGTAAAAGTGAAGGGACGCAGAAGAGACGAATGAGTCAAAGGAAGATGTGACAGTGGAAGAAAGTCACAGAGAGATACAACATTGCTGGCTTTGAAGGTGAAGGAAGGAGCCAAGAGCCAAGGAATGTGGGAGGTGTCTACAGGCTGTAAAGGGCAAGGAAATAACCCCTCTCCCAGAGCCTCCAGAAGAAACACAGCTCTGCTGACACCCTGATTTTAGTCCTGTGAAACCCATTTTGTACTTCTGACCTCCAGAACCATAAAATAATAAATCAGCATTTAAGCCACTAAACTTATGGTAATTTGTTGCAGCAGCAATAGAAAGCTTGTACACTTGGCTCTAAAGCCTGTGACCTAAAAAAAAAGCCTTAAATGTTATTGTACTTATGCAAGAAGATAGTGACTTAGTTCTTTATGTATATTAGACAATTGGTTAATTTTAGTTTTAACCAAAATACAGGTTTTTCCCTTCTGCATCTGTGAAACTGCGCTGGGGAGACATACATGTGACAACGGGCAATGTAAGAATCTATAAAAGTGGAATAGCTTCAGAAAAACTAGCCCTTTTCTTTACTGTGAAGTATTTTAGAAATTATCATCATGCAGCATGCCATGCCAGGAGGAATACTCTTAACTGGAAATAAACTGGAAAGAAAAAAATATTGAACTGACTACTGTTCAGATATTTTCGTAACCAGTATTACAGCTGATGAATTTTCTTCAAATGATGTAGATTCATTCACTTATTCACTAATCAAGTAATTTCCCAAGTTATATAATAATTGACCCTCAACATGATAGAAATGAAGAATCAGAATCAAACCAACATAAATAAAAGAAAAAAGAAGCCGGATGTTGAAGCCTAAGAGTAGTACTGGAATACAGTGGGGGTTTAGTAAACATTTGAATAGACGGAATCTTTCCATGTGTTCAGTAAGTATTCTTTCCTTGTGTGTCCTCCTATAACCATTCAAAATACTGTGGATTTTTGGAAATATATCAATCAGAATTTTACTGAGCTCTATGTGATAGAATGTTTAAACCATGAATGAGAATCAACTTCTTTGAAAAACATGAACTGGACATTTGTTATAAAAAATTATTATAGACTTTGGATTTAAGACGCTTTGATTTTTAAAAATTGAAACAGAAATGTGATGATCTGGTCCCATTTGCTCTAGTTCGTGGTTCTCAGCGTTCTGAGGGTTATCATGTCCTGTGTGTGTGCATGCTCAGTTGTGTCCAACTCTTTGTGACCCGTGGACTAAGAATACTGGAGTGGGTTTGCCATTTCCTACTCCAGGGGATCTACCGGACCTAGGGATCAAACCCATACCTCCTGCATCTGTTGCAGTGGCAGGGGGATTCTTTCTCACTGAACCACCTGGGAAGCCCTGTCATGTCTTAGGGCTCCATTATATTCATCATTTCTCCTGCACTGACTTTCCATTCATGCACAGGCAGAATGTTAGTGAAGCCCTACCTCCTCAAAGTGTGGTCTGAGGACCAGAAGTGATCTTACCTGGGAGCCTCCTAGAAATGTGGAACCTCTGGCTCTGCCCCAGACTTTCTGAAGAAGCATTTACTTGTTAATAAGATTATTCTGTGATTCTTTTGCACATTCCAGTTTGAAAAATACTGCTCTGGGCCACACTGTTTCTGTTTTGTCATTTACTATGGAATAGCTTGTAGAAAACAGCCTTCATGCATTAATTCTGCCTACTGTATTTAAAACATTTAAGCATACTTCAAATATATTTAATTATGTCACTTTTATTGTGACATGGTTCAAACGATGTGAAAAAAATGACAACTTTAAGAGAAAGAGAAAAATATGTATTTGGCACCAAAGGTCCGCTGTTTGTTGCAACTGAGAAACAAATTTGGCTAATCTTCAGGGAAACCAAGTGAAAAAGAATACACATTTGATTGCATTGTCTCTACTGTTGGAATAAAGGAAGTGTAAAAATTTATCAGGAAAAATACAATTCTTTCCAGACAACTGACTTTGCAAGGTTCTTTATCACTCAGCTAGTCATAAATGACCTTGGGTAGCATAGCAGATAATGCCTTTGATTATTTTCTAGCAGATTATCTATGGAAATATTCTTATAGTTTTTTTTTTTTTTTTTATATTATGATTTTATGAAAGCCAAAGGCATGGTCTTCTGTTTTGACTGGGTGAAGGCATTTTTGCAGAGGTTTAAGGTAATACAATCTGGATACTTATTTTTGTTATCTAAATCTGTTTTGCAAAAGAATTTAAGAAAACCACAGAGGGAGCAGGATAAATAAGAGCTCAGATGTGGAAAAGCTTGGGGTGTTCAAAGAACAGGAAATGGTCAAGTATACCTGGAGGACACATTTTTTTCTTTTAGACATGCTAAGAATTTTTGACCTTTAAAAATATTTAAAAGGGAGAATAAACAGCATAAGAATACTAAAGGATGCATTTGAGTTTGTCTTACATTTTCTTATATACTTGTAAGAAAATATTCTTGACTCTAGTCCATGGCTTAATTTCAAATAGGAAATAAAATATCTTGAGAGGAGAGTCTATATACCATTATGTAACGATGATATTTAGCTTTGCCAGTCAAAACCACATAATGCCATGTGAAGGCCAGTAGTTCATTGAGTAGTCTGAACAAAATTAGTCAGGTTTGTTTTGTTCAATATTATACAAAGAGGGTGAAATTGCAATTTTTTTTTTCAGTGCAATCAGACTTAACCCTAAATGCATATAAACTTCAAGGATTAAATAATGCTTTTTCCTAACCTGGGGGAAGAATTTTGAGTAGGATACTTTGCACAGAGTTCTCTTCCCTCTCTTTGAAAGTGTTTCTTTTGGATCAAACATAAAATAGGGGCCTGGATTTGTCAGAGTTGGGGAAATAGTTGATGATATAATCACTCATTCCCTTTCTTAGTTGCAAATGTTATTGAAATTACAGAGTCATCTGACCATGCTGAGGTCACTTCTTTTCCCATCTCTGCCATTCCGCGTATCTGGTATAACATTTAGCAAAATTGGTAGCTGCTCTTGAGGCTTTCATTTGTTTCTCTGTGTTCCCCTGAAATGTCACATGTTTCTGTGGAAGTGTGAACAATAGTACAGTTTTCCATATTGAATCAGATGTCCCCGTGATCCAAGCACACTTGGAAAAAATCTTACTGCTTAGGATTCCATAACAACATAGCTTGCTTTGTGTCTAGCAGTCTGTGGCTAGACAGTTAAAGGGCCCTGTCTCCTCTGCCTGGTAGTCCTGCCAGAGGACAGTGAGTACAGGGCTCTCTCTATGCACATGAGAAGACCCCTGGAGCAGATCCATCATGGAGGGCAGCAAGGTATGGGATGTTGCTTTGGTAGGCTGGATCAAATAGGCTGATGGAGAATCATCAGAGAAATTTCTGGAATTCACCAGGTGGCAAGAATACTGTCATTTTGAATCTTGAGCAAATGGCATGTGTTCAAGACAATGCTTTAGAAGCATGAAATTCTAAAAAGTTGTTGAGATAATGGTTTAGCCCCTTCGTGTTGACTTTATATTTAGACCTGTCAGGATGTGTTACAACTTAACACTTTAATTTCAGATCAACACATAGCATTCCAGAAAATTTGTACAATTCTGTGCATAGAATTCCATAGCCTGCGTGCATGCTCAGTCATGTCCAACTCTTTGTGACCCCATGGACTGTAGCCCACCAGGCTCCTCTGTCTATGGGATTATCCCAGCAAGAATACTGTTGTGGGTTTCCATTTCCTCTTCTAGGGAATCTTCCCAACCCAGAGGTCGAACCCGTATCTCCTGTGGCTCCTTCCTTGGCAGGTGGATTCTTCATCATTGAGCCACCTGGGAATCACGTAGCCACCACCACAATCACTTAAAAATATTAGAATATTTTCCTGTGATATCCCCTTATAGTCAAACCCTCCCCCTGAATCTTAATAACCACAAGTTTGTTTTCTGTCCTTATAGTTTTGATTTTTCTAGAAATACATATAAATAAAGCATATGGTATATAGCCTTTGAATCTGGCTCTTTTCATTTAGCATAATGCATTTCAGATTCTTTCACGTTGCTGTGTGTATCCACAGTTTGTTCCATTTTAATGCTGAGTAGTATTTCATGGCATTGATATATTGCTTTGTTGATTCACTGCTAAACTGAAGTGCATTTGGCTTTTTTTCTAGTTTGGAGTGATTGTAAGAAAAGCAGCTATAAATATTTGCACAAGTTTTGTATGAACATGAGTTTTCATTTTTTCTGGGAGTGGAATCACTTGGTTATATAGAATTATATGTTTAGCCTGATAAGAAACCACCAAACTGTTTTCCAGAGTGGTTATGTCATGTTGCATTGCCTTCAGCAATTTATGAGAGTTCCAGTTGCTCTGTGTCCTCGTCTGTGGGCATTGTCAAGTGTCTTCTACTTTAGCTGTTCTAATTGGTGTACAGTGTTATCTCATTGTGGTTTTAAATTGCATCTCCCTCATGACTAATGATGGTGAAGGCAATGGCACCCCACTCCAGTACTCTTGCCTGGAAAATCCCATGGACAGAGGAGCCTGGTAGGCTGCAGTCCATGGGGTCTCGAAGAGTCGGACACGGCTGAGCGACTTCACTTTCACTTTTCACTTGCATGCATTGGAGAAGGAAATGGCAACCCACTCCAGTGTTCTTGCCTGGAGAATCCCAGGGATGGGGGATCCTGGTGGGCTGCTGTCTGTGGGGTCGCACAGAGTCGGACACGACTGAAGTGACTTAGCAGCAGCAGCATGACTAATGATGTTAAGCCTCTTTTCTTGTACATCCTTATCATATATATATCTTCTTTCCAGGTACTTGTTCAAATCGTTTGCCCATTTTAATAAAAGATTGTTTTATTATTGTTAAGCTTAGAGAGTTTTTGTGTATGCTAAATAGAAGTTCTTTGTCAAATATGTGATTTGCGAACGTTTTCTTGCTATCTGGGGCTATCTTTACATTTTGTTAGTAGAGGCAGTCCCCGATTTACATTGGTTCAACTTTATAGTTTTTTGATGGTATGAAAGCGTTACACATTCAATGAAAGTTACTCAGTGGTGGTGTCCAACTCTTTGTGACTCCATGGACTATACAGTCCATGGAATTCTCCAGGCCAGAATACAGGAGTGGGTAGCTGTTCCATTCTCCAGGGGATCTTCCCAACCCAGGGATCGAACCCAGGTCTCCCGCGTTGTTGGCCAATTCTTTACCAGTTGAGCTGCAAAGTCCTCATTTTACTTATAAGTGAGCAGTTATGAATGATCAAGGGCTCAGACTCTCCAATAGCAGCTTCCTTTGCTTAGGCAGAAGGGAAAAAGGGAAAGGAACACTCTCATATAGAGGTGGATGTCACCAGAGTGAACCCCGCCATTCTAGATGTGAAGCCACTTGGAAATACAAGCAAGCCCGAGGGGCTCAGAGAGTTGGTTGGGACAGGACGCAGGTAGTTAACATCTAGGAGCAGAGTCAGGAAACCAGCATTCACGTCCTGTCTACACTGTGCATTGACAGCAGAAGCCAGGGCAAGATGCTTTACTCTGCCGCCCCTTGCTTTGTTTATAAACATGTGATATGTAGTACGATATGCTCTTGTGATGCTGGGTAGGATAGCAAGCCTCAGCTCCCAATCAGCCACGGGGTCAGGAAGGCAAACCACTGATAACTTAAAACCATTCTGTATCCACACAGCCATTTGGTTTTTCACTTTCAGTAGATTATTCAATAAATTACATGAGACCTTCAACACGTTATTATAAAATAAGCTTTGGGTTAGATTATTTTTCCCAACTGTAGGCTAATGTAAATATTCTGAGCGCGTTTAAGGCAGGTTAGGCTCAGCTATGATGTTTGTTTGGTAGGTTGTGCATATTAAATGCTTTTTCAGCTAAGGCAATATTTTCACCTTACCATGCGTTTGTCATGGTTGGATGCACCACACTTCGTTTAATCATTCATCCACTGAAAGTAATCTGGCTTGTTTCTACTTTTGAGCTATTATGTATAAAGCTGCTATGAACACTCATGTATAGGTTTTTATGTGAACATAAGTTTTTATTTCTCTGGCATACATGTCCAAGAGGGCAATTTCTGGGTTTTATCATGATTGCAATTTTAGTTTTAAAAGAAACTATCTAGGACCACAGAATGGCTATACCATTTTACATTTCCACCAGCAATATACGAGTGATACGTTTTCCCCTCATGTTGCCAGTTATATGGTGGTGCCAATATTTTGAAATTTTGGCCATTTTAACTGATGTGTAGTGCCCTCTCATTGTGGTTATAATTTGCATTTCTCAAGTGGCTAATAATCTTGAACGTCTTTTCCTGTCTTACTTGCCATGTGTGTATCCTCTTTAGTAAAACAAATAGTATTCTTTTGTTAAATTTTACTTTCTGGTTGTTTATTGTTAGTATATAGAGATATAATTGATTTTTACATACTGACCTTATATCCTGACTTTGCTAACACACTTATTCTATGAGCTTTGTTGTGAATTTCTTGGAGTTTTTTTTTTTTATGTAGACAATCATATCATCCGCTAATAGAGACAGTTTTCTTCCTTTCTAATCATCATGCCTTTTATTTCTTTTTCATGTTTTATTGCCTTGTTTAATACTTCTAATAATGATATTCATCATATGTGTTGAGAGTGGATAGTCTTGTCATTTCACTTTTAGGGGGACAGTTTTTTGCACTTAAGTATAATATTAGCTATATATTTTTTGCATACCCCCTTTATCACGTTGAGCACAATTCCTACTATTTCTTGTTTCAATTCAGTTCAGTCACTCAGTCGTGTCCGACTCTTTGCGACCCCATGAATCGCAGCACGCCAGGCCTCCCTGTCCATCACCAACTCCTGGAGTTCACCCAGACTCATGTCCATCGAGTCAGTGATGCCATCCAGCCATCTCATCCTCTGTCGTCCCCTTCTCCTCCTGCCCCCAATACCTCCCAGCATCAGAGTCTTTTCCAATGAGTCAACTCTTCGCATGAGGTGGCCAAAGTACTGGAGTTTCAGCTTTAGCATCATTCCTTCCAAAGAAATCCCAGGGCTGATCTCCTTCAGAATGGACTGGTTGGATCTCCTTGCAGTCCAAGGGACTCTCAAGGGTCTTCTCCAACACCACAGTTCAAAAGCATCAATTCTTTGGCACTCAGCCTTCTTCACAGTCCAACTTTCACATCCATACATGACCACAAGAAAAACCATAGCCTTGACTAGACGGACCTTTGTTGGCAAAGTAATACCTCTGTTTTGAATATGCTGTCTAGGTTGGTCATAACTTTCCTTCCAAGGAGTAAGCATCTTTTAATTTCATGGCTGCAGTCACCATCTGCAGTGATTTTGGAGCCCCAAAAATAAAGTCTGACACTGTTTCCACTGTTTCCCCATCAATTTCCCATGAAGTGATGGGACCAGATGCCATGATCTCGTTTTCTGAATGTTGAGCTTTAAGCCAACTTTTTCACTCTCCACTTTCACTTTCATCAAGAGGCTTTTTGGTTCCTCTTCACTTTCTGCCATAAGGGTGGTGTCATCTGCATATCTGAGGTTATTGATATTTCTCTCGGCAATCTTGATTTCCAGCTTGTGCTTCTTCCAGTCCAGCATTTCTCATGATGTACTCTGCATAGAAGTTAAATAAGCAGGATGACAATATACAGCCTTGACGTACTCCTTTTCCTATTTGGAACCAGTCTGTTGTTCCACGTCCAGTTCTAACTGTTACTTCCTGACCTGCATACAGATTTCTCAAGAGGCAGGTCAGGTGGTCTGGTATTCCCATCTCTTTCAGAATTTTCCAGTTTATTGTGATCCACACAGTCAAAGGCTTTGGCATAGTCAATAAAGCAGAAATAGATGTTGATTTTACCTCTCTGTTAATGAGGAATATTTGTCTGTAGTTTTTGGGGTTTTTTTTTTTTTTGCCTGACTTTGTTAGTATATAATGGTTAGCCTTATTCCTCCTTGATGCTCTGGAAGAAGACTGAGTAAATTTGGTATTACTTCCTCCTGAAATTTGTGATAGAATTTACAAGAGAAAATCACTGAGCCTGGAGTTTTCTTTGTTGAAAATTCAATTTGGTTAATTTCAAGACATAGGACTATTCAGGTTATTTCTTTTCTTTTGAGATGTGGTAGTTTATATCTTTCAGGGAATTGATCCGTTTCATCTAATGTCAACATTCTCTCCTTTTCTTTCATTGTCTTTAGGGTCTGTAGTGATAACCAAAGTTTATTCCTGTTATTGGGAATCTGTATCTTTTTTCTTCATTAGTATGGCTAAGGACTTCTCAGTTTTGTTTATTTTTTCAGAGATCAGCTGTTGGTTTCATTGGCTTTGTCCTGTTGTTTTTCTTTTTTTCAGTTTCATTGATTTCTGCTCTTAAACTTTATTACGTTCTCCCTGCTGTTTGTTTTGGGTTTAATTTGTTCTTCTTTTATTAGTTTTCTAATGTGGAAACAGGTTATTTATTAAATTGAGTTCTTTTATAGTATTTAATACTGCTTTAGTTTCATCTTACAAATTTTAATACACTTTATTTTCATTGTCATTCATTTTAAAATATTTTAATATTTCCTTTGAAATTCAAAAAATGATTAAGACTTCATTTTTTTAGAGCAGTTTTAGGTTCACAGCAAAATTGAGGAAATGTAGGGAGGTTTCCTGTATACCCGTTGCCCTCACCAGAGTCTTTCTATTTTACAATGGGTTATTTAAACATGTGGTGTTTAATTTATACATTTTTGGCTATATCTCAGATATGTTTCTGTCATTTTTGTAGTTTAATTTCATTCTGATCAGAAATCTTTTTCTGCATAATTTCACTTCTTTTAAATTTGTTGTTTGTTTTTATGGCCTAGAATATGGACTGTCATGTTAAATATTCCATGTACACTTGAATATCAATTACATTAAGTTAGTGAATAATGTTGATCGGATCCCCTACATCTTGCTGATTTTCTGTTTGACTACTCTCTCATTAACTGAGAGAGGAACTCTGAAGTCTCTGAGTGTAATTGTGGGTTTGTCTACTTCTTGTTTCAGTTTTACTTCACATATTTTGGGGCATATATTTTGTTAAGTACATATACATTTAGGAATGCTGTATATTTTGATGAATTATTTGTTTCATGGTTATAAATATTCTTCTTTTTCCTTGATAATTTTTCTTGTTCCAAAGTTTGCTTTGCCTGATACTAACATAACTTTTCCAATTTTCTTTTGATAAATGTTGGATTGTATATTTTTCATCCTTTTACTTTTTTATCTATAGTGACATATTTAAAGTGGATTGTTTTGTTGACAACATATTGAGTCTTATTTTTAAATTTAATTTGATAATCTCTGTACTTTAGTAGATACCATGTACATTTAATTATTGAAATGATTAGATTTAGATCTGCCATTTATTATTTTCTTTTTCTGACCTTTTTTTTTTGTTCCCTCATTCCCCATTTCCTGCCTTCTACTAGTTTATTTTTTAATATTCATTTTAATTTCACTATTGGCTATTTGGATCATCTCTTTGTATTATTATAGTTGCTGTTCTTTGGATTACTGAATACACAACTTACTTTACATACTCTAGAGTGAATAGTTTACCATTTCAATTAAAACATTCCAACCTTATTGCTTCACTCACCCCACTTAGTTGTCATATTAAGTATACCCACATAACTTGAGAAATCCACAGACAGTGTTATAAGTTTGCTGTCAAGTCAAACGTTCTAAATAACTTGGTTGAGTAAAATAGTCTGTTTATTGACCCAGATATTTACCATTTCTGTTGTTCTTCTTTCAGCCCTTGTGTCCACATTTCTGTCTGATATCATTTCCTGTAAGCCTGAGAATTTTTTTTAGTATTTCCTTAATATTGGTTCTACTGGGAACAAATTATATATTTTAGTTTTCCTTAATCAGAGAGTTCCTCCTAATTTTGTTTTCAGTCCCGAAAGATATTTTCGCTGGGCATAAAATTCTGTTTAATTTTTTATCACTTGAAAGATTTCGTGCCACTGTCATCTGGCGTGATTTCTGATGCGAAGTCTGCAGTCATCCAAACCATTGCTCCCTTGAATGTAATGTGTTATTTTCTGCTGGCTTGCTTGAAGTTTTTTCCCTTTGTCTTTAATTTTCAACAGTTTGATTATGATGTGTCTGGCCATGTTTTTATGAGTTTACCCTATTAGGAATTTGCTAAAGAGCCTCTTGATGAAAGTGAAAGAGGAGAGTGAAGAAGTTGGTTTAAAGCTCAACATTCAGAAAACGAAGATCATGGCATCCAGTCCCATCACTTCATGGCAAATAGATGGGGAAACAGTGGCTGACTTTATTTTTCTGGGCTCCAAAATCACTGCAGATGGTGATTGCAGCCATGAAATTAAAAGACGCTTACTCCTTGGAAGGAAAGTTATGACCAACCTAGACAGCATATTCAAAAGCAGAGACATTACTTTGCCAACAAAGATCCATCTAGTCAAGGCTATGGTTTTTCCAGTGGTCATGTATGGATGTGAAAGTTGTACTATAAAGAAAGCTGAGAGCCGAAGAATTGATGCTTTTGAACTGTGGTGTTGGAAAAGACTCTTGAGAGTCCCTTGTACTGCAAGGAGATCCAACCAGTCCATCCTAAAGGAGATCAGTCCTGGGTGTTCATTGGAAGGACTGTTGTTGAAGCTGAAACTCCAAAATTGGCCACCTCACACAAAGAGTTGACTCATTTGAAAAGACCCTGATTCTGAGAAAGGTTGAGTGCAGGAGGAGAAAGGCACGACAGAGGATGAGATGGTTGGATGGCATCACCGATTCAGTGGACATGGGTTTGGGTGGACTCCAGGAGTTGGTGATGGACAGGGAGGCCTGGCGTGCTGCGGTTCATGGGGGTCGCAGAGAGTTGGACAGGACTGAATGACTGAACTGAACTGAACTGAACCTCTTGAATCTACAGTCTTTAACCCAGTTTGAAAAGTTTTCAATGATTATTTCTTGAAATATTTTTTCTGCATCCATCTGTCTCTTTTATCTCTTCTCAGACTCCATTGATATAAAGATCATACCTTTTGATTATTGTCCCACAAATTTCTGAGGACTTGGGATTTTTTCCCCCCCAGTCTTTTTTTCCTTTCTGTTCTTTAGGTTCTGTGATTTCTATTGATATATCTCCTAATTCAGTGACTATTTCCTTTGTTATCTACATTCTGCTATTAAAAATATCCAGTGAGCTTTTAAATTTCAGCTTTTGTCTTTTTCAGCTCTAAAATTTCTTCTTTTCTTCATAGCTTCTACTTCTCAATTAAGCATCTCTATCTTTTATTCTTTTAAACAATGTTCACTTTTACCTTATTCAGGATTGTTGAAGAGCTGCTCTAAAGGTCTTGCGTGATAATTCCAACATCTTTGCCAACCTGGAATAAGTATTTGTTAATTGTCTTTTTCCTTGAATATTGATCAGATTAATGTCCTTTGGAAAATGGTTTTCTGTTTGATTGTTTAGGAGGCAATCAATCAATTTAGGTTCAACCTTCATATTCTGTCTCATAGTGGTTCTGATGTCAGCTGAAATTTCAAAAACTATGCCCGGATATTTGGATCTTACTGGAGCTTATACCGCTCAGGAGTTAGTCTAGAACTAGTGTAATGGTTTCTATGGTAGTTTATGTCTTGACACCTCTGCTGAGCCTCTTTAGGTTTGTTCTGGTCAGGTCCAGGACTTATGTTAGTTCATAACACAGGCTTAGGAATTGCTTCTTTTCATCTGTCTTCTCTCCATGATTTCTCCCATGCTCTGCAACTCTCACATGCTCTTTTTCTTGGTTCCTCTGGTCAGAAGGATGGAGTCCTCTCAGAATTTTAGCCTCCCATGCCGTTGTGCAGCCTACACAATTGGAACTTTCTTATAGACAAGCAGCAGGAGAGCCCTTTGTAAGAAGTTCTTTTCCCAGTTCCTCTGGCAAGAAATATGGGCTTTTCTTGGGGTTCAGGTACCTGTGCTGTTGACAGTGAAGCTCTCTATCTGGAGCCTGGGTTCAGAGCAAAGCTGAGAGTGAAATAAAAGGTGAAAAAAAATATTCACAGTCTCCAGCACACAAGAGTCATTTCCCCAGACCTCTGGCTGGGAAAAAAGCGATTCTCCTGGAGTTCTGGCTGTCTGTGCTTGCTGCATAATTCCCGGATTCAACTTACCCTCAAGTCAATTCTAGGTGAGAAAGGACAGTAAAGCTCCATGAGCCTGACACATTATGGATCTTTATTTAAGTTTTCCCTCTAATTCCTGATACATCTGGTATGTGTACTTTTCAAAGTCTTCAGGTAGTTGGTTTTTGTATTTTGTTAGGAGCCATGGAATTAAGACACTTACTCCTTGGAAGGAAAGTTATGACCAACCTAGATAGCATATTCAAAACAGAGGTATTACTTTGCCAACAAAGGTCCATCTAGTCAAGGCTATGGTTTTTCCAGTGGTCATGTATGGATGTGAGAGTTGGACTGTGAAGAAAGCTGAGCGCCAAAGAATTGATGCTTTTGAACTATGGTATTGGAGAAGACTCTTGAGAGTCCCTTGGACTGCAAGGAGGTCCAACCAGTCCATTCTGAAGGAGATCAGCCCTGGGATTTCTTTGGAAGGAATGATGCTAAAGCTGAAACTCCAGTATTTTGGCCACCTGATGCGAAGAGTTGACTCATTGGAAAAGACTCTCACGCTGGGAGGTATTGGGGGCAGGAGGAGAAGGGGACGACAGAGGATGAGATGGCTGGATGGCATCACTGACTCGATGGACGTGAGTCTGAGTGAACTCCGGGAGTTGGTGATGGACAGGGAGGCCTGGCGTGCTGTGATTCATGGGGTTGCAAAGAGTCGGACACGACTGAGGCTGATCTGAGGCGCTTTAGTTGTAGTCAGTGGGAATGTTGGGCTGCAATCAGCTTTCTTCATCTTGGCTGACACCAAAAACAGCTTATGTATCATTTTATTACCTGTTTTCCACCTAGAATATTTTGTAAATAATTCCTTGTCAGCATACGTTCTTCCATAACATCATTTTTAATGACTGCATATTCCTTCCTATGGGAATTTATATTATTGATTGTCTTGGTGAATATATGGATAGATAAATCTTTAGATACATCTGTGATTATTTTCTTAGGATAAATTCTTAGAGGCAGAATTGATATTCAAAGTCCTTAAAAGAGTATCTTAACTTTAGGTCAATCAATTTATAGTCTTTCCAATATTTAGAGTATTTATTTCTCTATTAATGCTCACACATTTTTTATGAATAGAAAGATAATGCCAGTGATCACTGGAGGTACTTCAGCCCCACAGTTTCCTGTCTAGGAGATGCTCTGCAAATATTTCATGACATTATCTCATAAATATAAGTGATTAATTGTCTTTGACTGTTTATAAAACCCAGTGGTATTAGATACATTTAGTATGGGCTTATAAATGCTTAACAGAGAAGGCAATGGCACCCCACTCCAGTACTCTTGCCTGGAAAATCCCATGGACGGAGGAGCCTGGAAGGCTGCAGTCCATGGGGTCGCTGAGGGTCAGACACGACTGAGCGACTTCACTTTCACTTTTCAGTTGCATGCATTGGAGAAGGAGATGGCAACCCACTCCAGTGTTCTTGCCTGGAGAATCCCAGGGACAGGAGAGCCTGGTGGGCTGCCGTCTGTGGGGTTGCACAGAGTTGGACATGACTGAAGCTACTTAGCAGCAGCAGCAGCAGCAGCATAAATGCTTAAGGCAAATATAAATCTTTAAGTGCCTAAAGATTCCATGGTAATTAGGATGGAATTGACATGGCTGAAGTGAGCAATATAGCTTTCTATACACTGTAATCATGGGTTTGCTTGTGCATTCCATTCATCTTGCCTTGAAATTGTAATTTAGCTGAGTCATGAATGATTTATTAGATTCAGATTGAAAAGTCAACATTAGGAGTCCGGGGAAAGTGTGTTTGCTGTAGCATTACCCATCTTTTTCTTTGTAATTACACTTACACAATGTTGCTATTTCTAAAAAGACATATAAACATTCCTGTCTGACTCTTTGCAACCCCAGGAACTGTGTAGCTCATCAGGCTCCTCTGTCCATGGAATTCTCCCAGCAAGAATACTAGAGTACGTTGCCATTCTCTTCTCCAGAGGATCTTCTTGACCCAGGGATCAAACTCGGGTCTCCTACATTGTAGGAGATTCTTTGCCATCTGAGCCACAGGGAAGCCCTACATGAACATTAAGAATTCATATAGAATGGGAAAATATCCTCTTCTAGAATATTAAAGCATTGTTCTATACCAGAATAGATAACTTCTGTATCAGCCCAGGCCCTTCAGAGAAAAGAGATGGGATGCTTAAACTGAGTAATTTAAGTGAATTTAGGGAAGGAATGGTTTACAAGGGTGGACAGGGTATAGCGAAGTCACACACAACAGCACAAAACTTGTGGCCTAGTAATAAGGGTAGGTTACCACTGCAAGGCCTGAGCAGTGACCTTTGTTTCTCATCCAGCCTGCAAAACAGAACAAATATCCCAAGGTTCTTTTTCTTTCTCTGTCTGATTTTCTGCCAGTACTCCTTGTCGGTTAAACACTACAGGAAGTCAAAGGGTAAGAAAGCCTCTTGATGCAGTGTACAGCTATCTACCAGGGTGCATATAGGAAAAATTATGGAATTTAAACCCCCTACCACAAGTGCATTCAGATGTCTCAGGTTAATATGTAACCTTTTGTATTTAATGAAGGAAAATTTTTGTCTCAGAAGGTATTAATTTATAGTTGAATATAGAAAATGATCATTCTTGACATATGAAATTTCTTAGCAAAATACACCATACATTTACTGGAGTATATGCAACATATTATACCTATTAAGTAGAGGTGTTATAGCATAAGAGATGAGTGCTTGTGTTTAGAAGTCAGATTGAATTTGAATCCCAACCTTTTCATGTGCCGGTTATCTGACTCTAGGTAAATTTATTCCCATCTCTAAGGCCTAACATTGTTATTGCTGTTGGTTTTAATTTATTAAATGGGAATGATAATAGTATCCATCACATAGAGTTGTGAGTATTAAATGTATTAATGTTTGTTAATTGCACAACCCAATGCCTGGCACATATCAGTTAGTTAATAAATGCTCTCTTCTTGTTGTTCAGTCACTAAGTTGTGTCTGACTCCTCGGGACCCCAAGGACTGCAGCACACCAGGCTCCTATGTCCTTCACCATCTCCCAGAGTTTGCTCAAATTCATGTCAGTTGAGTCAGTGATGCTATCTAACCACCTCATCCTCTGCCTCTCTTTTTTGCCTTCAGTCTTTCCCAGGATCAGGGTCTTTTCCAGTCAGTCGGCTCTTTGCATCAGGTGGTCAAAGTACTGGAGCCTTAGCTTCAGCAACAGTCCTTCCAATGAATATTCAGAGTTGATTTCCTTTGGGATTGATTGGTTTGAACTCCTTGCATTCCAAAGGGACTCTTAAGAGCCTTCTCCAGCACCACAGTTCAGAGGCATCCATTTTTCAGTGCTCAGCCTTCTTTATGGTCCAACTCTCACACCTGTACATGACTACTGGGAAAACAATAGTTTTGACTATATGGACCTTTGTCAGCAAAGTGATGTCTCTGGTTTTTAATATGCTGTCTAGGTTTGTCATAGCTTTCCTTCCAAGGAGCAAGTGTCTTTTAATTTCATCACTGCAGTCCAAAATTCCACAGTGATTTTGGAGCCCAAGCAAATAAAATCTGTCACTAATTGTTTAATTTAGCATTTGGAAAGAATAGAGAATTCAGTGATTAAGTGCACAGGCTCTCGAGTAAAATCTCCTGGGTCGGCAGCCTAGTCCTGCTTCTGAGTCTTTCCTTGGAGAAGCCACGTTTGGTGACCTCATTTCTTCATCAGAAAATTGAGGATGATATGTATATCATCCTCAATTTTCATTATATATATATATATGTATCTATAATGAAAATTCATAATAATATAAAAAATTTAGAATTAACAGTCAGCCTGGTTTCACAATCTGAATGGGTAAGTCCCATGAAAGCTAGTGAAATTATCTACAAATATGTAATCAATAGCCCTCCATATCTGCTGGTGTAAAACCTAAGATAATAGTACTGAAGCTGTTTTCCTGTTTCTGATTCAGGGATAAAAGTGTCTGGAAAGATTTCTCTTTTTTTATTCACTTTTTCTATTTTATTTTTAATTAACATACACTAAATTTGATTTTTTGTGTATATAGTTCTATTTTAACACATGCATAGATTTGTGTACCTGCCACTGTGATCAAGATACAGAACACTTCCATCGTCCCATAAACTCCATCATGCTATTTATTTGAAGTCCACCCTCCCCCAATTCCTAACCACTGTTCCCTTCTCCATCACTATATTTTTACCCTTTCAAAAATGTCATAGAAATAGAAGCATACAGTTTGTAATGTTTTGAAAGCACCTTGGAAGGACTTCTTTATTCCAGTGGTGTGGATCTGAAAAGTGGCCAAAGTGAGGCCTAACTGGTGTCTGTAGAACCCAGAAAATAAGTAGGCAAGAAGGAAGTAGGAGAAAGACTAACAGAAGTGCATTGCATCCTGAGAAATTCATATACACAAACCAAGTGGTATAGGTTTCAACTAATAAGCAGTAGTGTGCTCTTGGATTTATAGTTTCTTTTTCATGAACTCCATTACTTCAAAGTGATAGAGAACCAACCCATGAATGCAGCAAAATGCCTTCTCAATGGGCAAATGCTCACTACTTGGAAGGCTTACAAAATACTACTGAACTGAGCTAAAATTATACATATACATTATTCAGTTCAGTTCAGTTGCTCAGTCGTGTTAGACTCTTTGCGACCCCATGGACTGCAGCACACCAGGCTTCCCGGTCCATCACCAACTCCTGGAGCTTACTCAGCCTCATATCCATCGAGTCAGTGATGCCATCCAACCATCTCATCCTCTGTTGTCCCCTTCTCCTCCCACCTTCAATCTTTCCCAGCATCAGGTTCTTTTCTGATGAGTCAGTTCTTCACATCAGGTAGCCAAAGTATTGGCGTTTCAGTATCAGTCCTTCCAGTGAATATTCAGGACTGATTTCCTTTAAGATTGACTGGTTGGATCAATACAATAATAATTATAGATTGTATTTGGCCATAATTCTGGGACTAGAGGAGCACTGAAGAAAAAGAGTGACCCTCAGATTAATCTACATATATTATCTGTTGGAAAAATATTAGTCTTAGATAAATCTTTTTGTTGTTGTTCCAAGCTGAGTAAATAGAGAAACAACTTATATACAACCCTTGAAAATTATTGCGTAACATGGGAAACTGGAGAAGGAAATGGCAACCCACTCCAGTGTTCTTGCCTGGAGAATCCCAGGGACATCGGAGCCTGGTGGGCTGCCGTCTCTGGGGTCACACAGAGTTGGACACGACTGAAGCAACTTAGCAGCAACATGGGAAGCAGAAGTGAAAGTGAAAGTCACTCAGTCTCTGCCACCCCATGGACCCCTTGGAATTCTCTAGGCCAGAATACTGGAGAGGGTAGCCTTTCCCTTCTCCAGGGGATCTTCCCAACCCAGGGATTGAACCCATGTCTCCTGCGTTGCAGGCAGATTACCAGCTGAGCTGCAATGGAAGCCCAGGAATACTGGAGTGGCTATCCTATCCCTTCTCCAGGGGATCTTCGCGACCCAGGAATCGAACCCGTGTCTCCTGCATTGCAGGCGGATTCTTTACTAACTGAGCTACGAGGGAAACAGAATATCATCCTAAAAACTCACAAGAGGAGCATGCTAATAAAGTTTTTTTATGCTAGGAAACCAAAAATGTGGTTAATATAAAACTGTTCAAAATCCTCAGACTCATTAGAATGAATAGTATCTAAGAAACAGAGTACAAGATCGAAAGTTGAGAATGGAGAAATGAAAAGACAACAGAAATGAAAAGGAAGGTGGGTGACAGAACATTAATTGCAAGACTCTAAAAATGCAGTGGCAAAATTAGATGTACAGCAGGGCCAGTAAAAACCAAAATTGATATTGTGGAAAATCAGATCAGTGTGGTGGAGAACAAGCTAAAGAAATTCTCTCAGAATTCAAAAGAAAAAGGAAAAGGAACTAAAATAATGAAAATGAGGCTATAAGGTGGAAAGAATGGAAATTCAATAACAATTGTTATTTGTGAAAAATAAAACACAGCAATTAGGACAGAAATAATAAAGCAAAATAGAAAAAAAATTCCCAGAGCTGAGAGGAAAAAGGTCTGAGTATATGGATTGAAATGTTCATATTTCTCAAGCGAAATAGGTAAGAAATGACACACACCTGGACTCATCCTGGCAAAGTTTGTGATTTAAGATAGTTATTAACTATCATGTAAATCTCCATGCATGAAAAACAAAATAAAATATAAAGAGTACTTTTAACAAATTACCTGCTATGGAGCAAATATTACGATACTCTGAGTCATCTAAACTTAGCGTCTGTCATTTAGACTGTGGATTAAAGAAAGTAACAGGGAAACACCTACAGAATTTTGAGGAGAAAATGATGTGATGTAAAATTTCATGTTCAACCAAGTTATCTTTTCAAGTTCTGGCAGTTGACATTTATTATCAGTTATGTCAGATTTCATAAAATCCTACCCCTATTTACCTCTTCTTGTTTTTTAAATTCTATTTATTGCTGCCTTTGAGAGAGGAATTAAAAATGTAAAATTCAGGAATGAAGTAGGCACAGTATAAAATTTGTCCTTGAAAATGATGAATTTTAAAGTTTAAAAAATTTGTTAGTTTTTCTAAAGTAGCAAGGAGTAGTGGAATAGTTAAAAGCTAAAATGTCACTAAGAGAGACATGGCCAGTAATCTAGCCTGAGTTAATGAAGTCTGAATTATATATTTTTCTTTTTTTTTTAATATAAATTTATTTATTTTAATTGGAGGCTAATTACTTTACAATATTGTATTGGTTTTGCCATACATCAACATGAATCCACCACGGGTGTACAAGTGTTCCCCATCCTGAATCCCCTCCCACCTCCCTCCCCGTACCATCCCTTTGGGTCATCCCAGTGCACCAGCCCCGAGCGTCCTGTATCCTGCATCGAACCTGGACTGGTGATTCGTTTCACATATGATATTATACATGTTTCAGTGCCATTCTCCCAAATCATCCCACCTTCACCTTCTCCCACAGAGTCCAAAAGACTGTTCTATACATCTGTGTCTCTTTTGCTGTCTGACATACAGGGTTATCGTTACCATCTTTCTAAATTCCATATATATGCGTTAGTATACTGTATTGGTGTTTTTCTTTCTGGCTTACTTCACTCTGTATAATAGGCTCCGGTTTCATCCACCTCATTAGAACTGATTCAAATGAGTTCTTTTTAATGGCAAGAGCTAATTACAATTTGGATATACTTATTAAAGTAGTCTCTCTGCTTGGAAGTATTTGTCCAGATTAGTTCTTGACACTCTAATCCAGAAAGTAGCATTAGAGGGACTTCCTTGGTGGCACAGTGGTTAGGACTTCACCTTCCAGTGCCTGGGGTGGATGTTCGAACCCTGGTCAGGGAGCTTGATGTGGACCATTTATAAATCTTTACTGAATTATTTTACAATATCGCTTCTGTTTTATGTTTTGGTTTTTTGACCATGAAGCATGTGGAATCTTAGCTCCCTGACCAGGGTTTGAACATGCTAATCTGGACAAATACTCCAAGCAGAGAGACTACATTAATAAGTATATCCAAATTGTAATTAGCTCCTGAAAGTGCTAAACTGAGCAGTGTTGGTTTTGCTGCTTCCATTGCAGTTTATGCGAATGAATGTAAATTGATATACCTAAACTGGCTAAATCACCTTTTCTAAGTCTTTATAATGCTTTCCATTGGTCAGTTTCAAAGGCAAATAAGTATAGTCTTACTTGCTGCTGCTGCTGCTGCGTCGCTTTAGTCATGTCCGACTCTGTGCGACCCCATAGATGGCAGCCCACCAAGGCTTCCTGTCCCTGGGATTCTCCAGGCAAGAACACTGGAGTGGATTGCCATTTCCTTCTCCAATGCATGAAAGTGAAAAGTGAAAGTGAAGTCGCTCAGTCGTGTCCGACTCTAGCGACCCCATGGACTGCAGCCTACCAGGCTCCTCCGTCCATGGGATTCTCTAGGCAAAAGTACTGGAGTGGGGTGCCATTGCCTTCTCCTAAAATGAGAGACCTCTGTTGTCCAGATTGCTCCTCTCTTTACTCTTAAATTCTGATTTCAAATGAATTAAAAAACAAACCAAAAAAGAAGATCCTTGTTTTGTCTGTAAGTAAAACTTAATCTTGAAGCCTCACTATATAAATTTCCTTGGACTAAGATTTCACCTCTGTGCATACTACCATAGCACTATAAATACTATATAATGGTCAACAAATACTATATAATAATAATTGATTGGAAGTTTTCTTAATGACTTCCCTGTCTTCAAAAAGTAACTTTAAAAAGGAATATCCTTCAATCTAGACATGGTCTCTATCAAATATAAGTTAGAAATTAAGTTTATTACATGTGTTCATATGTGCTCAGTCGTGTCCAATTCTCTGCAACCCCATGTACTGCAGCTTGCCAGGCTCCTCCGTCCATAGGATTTTGCCAGGCAAGAATACTGGAGTGGGTTGCCATTTCCTTCTCCAGGGAATTTTCTCAATCCAGAAATTGACTCAGGTCTCCTGAATGGGCAGGCAGATTCTTTACCACTATGTCACGTGAAAAGCCCTATATCATAGATACTATGTAACACATTCACAATTGCTTCATTCCTACTTTACATTTTTACTGAAGAGCAACCTAGAATTATCATTCTAAATGAATTTTCCTTCTAATATTTAAAATTTCTTCATACGTTAAAGAAGTTAAACTCTTGACTGTAATAAACACATTTGAGCCAATTTCTGTTTGCCACAGGGAGCCATTTATGATGTGACCTCATTTGATATTTAAAAAATTGCCATCAATGACCTTAGGCATAACTAGAAAGGGGAGCAGCACTGTTGCCGAAGATCTAAATTATAAAGGAAAAGTGAGACTTTTTTTTTCTAGGGGAATGCCTGTTGGAGGTAACATCCCTTGCTTTTTGCTGAATTTGGGATTGCTCTGTTACTTTGCAGTAAGATAATTTCTCAGAGACATTCTGCTGTAGCATCTTTTCCAGTCCTTACGCCCCCCTCCTTTCCTCATTTTTTTAGCATAGATTCTGTGGTTCAACATTGTAATCACACCCTTGCAAACCATCAGCTACTATATCCTTTTCTGCCCTCAGTCTCGTTCGCCTAGAAAATCTGTAATTCTGATTAAACTCAACCACCTACGTACTCATTCTTGCCCCTGAGCAGTTGAACACAAAGTAACTCATGGAAGTATGCTGTATGGTCTTCGTTCATATGCGTGACCACAGATATCCTGTGGGCTCTCAGTACTGCCTAACAATGCATTTCCCTAACCATTTGACTCTCCTGTTCTCACAGCACGTCTTTCCCCTGTGTTCTTTTGTCTTCAGATCTTGGGCACCCTTTCTCTGATCCTCTCACTCAAAGAAGTCTTCATACCGGCCAAAGAGCATGGTGAACTCACTGTTTGTTTCAGTTAGGAAAACAAAGCAACCAGAAGAAACCTCTTCATTCTTCCACCGTCGGATCTGCCAGTCCACCTTCATCTGAAGCGGTACTCCGTGTTCCCTCCTACTAGGGTGGCCGGGTGGACTGCCTGGACTTCTAAGAACAACTCTTCCATGCGTGTCCTGGACTCCAGAACTCCTTGCCGACTTGAGGATTCCATTACTGAGATTATTTCCTCTCCTTCCTGTTTTATTCAATTTTCCATTTCAGCTTCTTCATTTCCATCAATCTACAAACATTTGCTATCTCTTATCATAAACAAAACAAATAAAATGTATCTCGGTCTTTTATCCACCCTGTGTCTCTTGTTCCATTTCCAGCAAAACTCTGAAAGAACTGTCTGTGCTTCCAGTTTCCTCTTCGCCATTGTTTCTTGTACCAACTCCATTCTGAGTAAGGTCACCAGGGACCACCTCATTGACAAATACAGTAGCAATAATAATTCTGAGTCTTCAGTTAACTTAAACTCTCAAGAACATTTGTTCCAGCCAGTCACTTTCTCTTCCTGGTGATAATTTCTTAACTCTTGGCTGCTGGGAAAGTACATTCTCCTGACCTTCCACCTTCATTTCTGACTCTTTCTTCTCAGTCTTCCTTTCTTAATTCTCTTTCTCTTCTTAAACTTTCAATTTCAGATGCCGCAGAAATCAGCCCTAGATTCTCTTTTGTGTCTAGTCCATATTCATTCCCTGGGGGAACTCATCTAATATCGTGACTTTAAATATATTCTGTTGATGATCTTCCAGATTTATATCTTGAGCCCCAGTCTCTTCTGAGCACCTTATTCTTATATCCAACTGCCTGATTTGTGTGTCTGCTTAGAGGATTAATATACATTTCAAACTATGTTCAAAAAAAATGACTGGTTTCACCTTCCAAACCTGTGTTCACCTCATTGTTCTCTATTTCAGTAATTATTACCATCACCCAGGACTGCACTGTTGTGAAAATCCAGGTTACATTGTTCTTGTGAATTAAGTGAATTTTTATTTGCATCTTCTGTGTGTTTTCCCCAGTGGGCATCTTATTTATAATGGGCTTAAAAAAGTAAACAATTGAGCATCAGTATCTAGCTCTTGAAATTTTCAATCTATTGCAGATGGTGATTGCAGCCATGAAATTAAAAGATGCTTACTCCTTGGAAGGAAAATTATGACCAACCTCGACAACATATTAAAAAGCAGAGACATTACTTTATCAACAAAGGTCCATCTAGTCAAGGCTATGGTTTTTCCAGTGGTCATGTATGGATGTGAGAGTTGGACTATAAAGAAAACTGAGTGCAGAAGAATTGATGCTTTTGAACTGTGGTGTTGGAGAAGACTCTTGAGAGTCCCTTGGACTGCAAGGAGATCCAACTAGTCCATCCTAAAGGAGATCACTCCTGAGTGTTCACTGGAAGGACTGATGTTGAAGCTGAAACTCCAATACTTTGGTCACCTGATGTGAAGAGCTGACTCATTTGAAAAGACCCTGATGCTGGGAAATATTGAGGGCAGGAGGAGAAGGGGATGGCAGAGGATGAGATGGTTGGATGACATCACCAACTCAATGGACGTGAGTTTGAGCGAACTCCGGGAGTTGGTGATGGACAGGGAGGCCTGGCATGCTGCAGTTCATGGGGTCGCAAAGAGTCGGACATGACTGAGTGACTGAACTGAACTGAACTGAACTGAACCAAGCAGCTACTATACTAATAATATGATGAAAATTGCTAACTAATATACCTTGGTTGGAGAAATTGCCGTAAATCAGGGAATAATCTTCATACTGGCCAAAGCACACACATTATGCCAAAAAATCTTGAACCAGTTTTAGGTCTTGGAGATTATTTAGCAAAGGGTTTTTGATTTTTTAAAAAAGAATCAGTTTTTAACCTAGTTCTTAGGGAAGTAGCAAATATTATAAAAATTAAGGTAACTGTAAGTAGAAAGTAACCTTTAAGAATTGTATAAAATTTTTAAAAAATAATGGGTAAAGGACCTGAATAGACATTTCTTAAAAGAAGACATATAAATAACCCAGTTATATGAAAAGGTTCAGTTCAGTTCAGTTCAGTCGCTCAGTCGTGTCTGACTCTTTGCAACCCCATGGACTATAGCACTCCAGGCCTCCCTGTCCATCACCAACTCCTGGAGTTTGCTCAAACTCATGTCCATTGAATCAGTGATAAATCCAAAATAGTCAAACTTAAAGGAGCAGAGACTAGAGTGGTACTTGCCAGAAACTGGGCGAAGGGGAAAATAGGGAGATTATTAAAGGACGAAAAGTTTCAGTTATGCAAGATGAATAAGTTCTGGAGCAGTATTATATTGTACACCTGAAATTTTCTAAAAAGGTAGATCTTGAGCACGTTGAAAGAAAGAGAAAGGAAGGAAGAAAAGGAGGCAGGGAAATAAAATGATAACTGTGTGAAGTGATGGATATGTTAATTAGCTTGTTTGTGGTAATCATTTCACAGTGTATACATGTATAAAATATAAGTAATGAATCTTAAATATATACAGTTTTGTCAATTGTACTTCAATAAAGCTGAAAAAAATCAATTTTTACCTATTGTTTAGAGAAATAACCATAAATCATTTTTTTGATTTGACCAAAGATGGCGACGGTTGTTTTTGACTAAAAAGAGGTAAATATTATGTAGAAAATCTGAAAAAACAGACCAAAAAAAATCCTGAAACTAATAAGTGATTATAGCAAGATTGCAGGATACACTCACTTTCCTGTATACTAGCATTAAACAGACGGAATTTGAAATTTAAAAATGCCATTTACATTAGGATGCCCCAAAATGGAATACTTAGGTATAAATATAAAGCAATATGTACAGGATCTATATGAGAAAAACTAGAGAATTATGATAAACAAAACCAAAGAACAACTGAATAAATGGAGAGAGAGTCTATGTTCATGGATAGGAAGACTCAAGTTGTTCCTCCCAATTTGAATCAATGAAATTCTAAACAAAATTCCCAGTAAGTTAGTTTATGGATATCAAAACACTGATTCTGACCAAAGACCCAGAAAACTAACAGAAGACTGAAGAAGACCAAATTTGGAGGACTGACTCTGCCTGACTTCAAGACTTGTTGTAAAGCTATAGTAATTAAGACAGTGTGGCATTGGTGAAAGAATACATGAGTAAATCAGTGGAACAAAATAGAGAGCCTGGAAATAAACCCAGACAAACCCAGACTACTGATCTTTGATGTGAAGAAACGAAGGCTATACAAAGGAGTAAAGATAGTCTTTCCTGGATGCCTACATGTAAAACAATGAATCCAGACATAGACCTTACACTCTACAAAACTTAGCTCAAAATGGATCACAGGCCTAAAGGTAAAACACCAGGCTATAAAACTTAGAAGACAACAGAAGAGAAAACCTAGATGACCTTGGCTATGGTGATGACAGTTTAGATACAACACTAAAGGCATGATCCATGAAAGAAATAATTGATAAGATGGACTGTATTAAAATTAAAAATGTCTGCTTTGCAAAATAAGATGAGAAGACTAGCCACAGAAAGGGGAAAAGTATTCGCAAATAAAAGGGACCAACAAGGGATTAGTCTCCAAAACACACAAACAGCTCATGCCAATCAATATTAAAAAAATCAAAAAATGGGCAGAATATCTAAATAGACGTTTCTCCAAAGAAAACATAAGTTCAGTTCAGTTCAATCACTTAGTCATGTCCGACTCCTGGCGACCCCATGGACTGCAGCTCGCCAGGCCTCCCTGTCTATCACCAACTCCTGGAGTTTACTCAGACTCAAGCCCATCGAGTCGGTGATACCACCCAACCACATCATCCTCTGCCGTCCCCTTCTCCTCCCACCTTCAATGTTTCCCAGCATCAGGGTCTTTTCAAATGAGTCAGCTCTTTGCCTCAGGTAACCAAATGATTGGAGTTTCAGCTTCAGCATCAGTCCTTCCAATGACTGTTCAGGACTGATTTCCTTTAGGATGGACAGGTTGGATCTCCTCACTGTCCAAAGGACTCTCAAGAATCATCACCAACACCACGGTTCAAAAGCATCAATTCTTCGGTGCTCAGCTTTCTTTATAGTCCAAATCTCACATCCATACATGACTACTGGAAAAGCCATAGCTTTGACTAAATGGACCTTTGTTGGACAAGTAATGTCTCTGCTTTTTAATATGCTGTCTAGTTTGGTCATAACTTTTCTTCCCAGGAGCAAGCATCTTTTAATTTCATGGCTACAGTCACCATCTGCAGTGATTTTGAAGCCCCCAAAATAAAGTCTGTCACTGTTTCCACTGTTTCACCATCTATTTGCCATGAAGTGATGGGACCAGATGCCATGATCTTCATTTTCTTAAAGTTGAGTTTTAAGCCAACTTTTTCACTCTCTTCTTTCACTTTCATCAAGAGGTTCTTTAGTTCTTCTTCGCTTTCAGCCATAAGGGCAATGTCATCTGAATGTCTAAGGTTATTGATATTTCTCCCAGCCCTCTTGTGCTTCATCCAGTCCAGCATTTCTCATGATGTACTCTGCATATAAGTTAAATAAACAGGGTGACAATATACAGCCTTGGCATACTCCTTTCCCAATTTGGAACCAGTCTGTTGTTCCATGTCCAGTTCTACCTGTTGCTTCTTGACCTGTATACAGATTTCTCAAGAGGCAGGTCAGTTGGTTTGGTATTCCCATCTCTTTAAGAATTTTCCACAGTTTATTGTGATCCATAGAGTCAAAGACTTTGGCATAGTCAATAAAGCAGAAGTATATGTTTTTCTGGAACTCTCTTGCTTTTTTGATAATCCAACAGATGTTGGCAATTTGATCTCTGGTTCCTCTGCCTTTTCTAAATCCAGCTTGAATTCTGGAAGTTCACTGTTCCCGTACTGTTGAAGTCTGTCTTGGAGAATTTTGAGCATTACTTTGCTAATGTGTGACATAAGTACAATTGTGCGGTAATTTGAGCATTCTTTGGCATTGCCTTTCTTTGGGATTGGAATGAAAACTGACCTTTTCCCGTCCTGTGGCCACTGCTGAAATTTCCAAATTTGCTGACATATTGAGTGCAGGACTTCCACAGCATCATCTTTTAGGACTTGAAATAGCTGAACTGGAATTCTATCGCCTCCACTAGCTTTTTTTGTAATGATGCTTCCTAAGGCCCACTGGACTTTGCATTCCAGTATGTCTGGCTCTAGATGAGTGATCACACCATCGTGTTTATCTGGGTCATGAAGATCTTTTTTATATAGTTTTTCTCTGTATTCTTACCACCTCTTCTTAATATCTTCAGCTTCTGTTAGGTCCATCCCATTTCTGTCCTTTATTGAGCCCATCTTTGCATGAAATGTTCTCTTAGTATCTCTTATTTTCTTGAAGAGATCTCTAGTCTTTCCCATTCTGTTGTTTTCCTCTATTTCTTTGCACTGATCACTGAGGAAAGCTTTCTTATCTTTCCTTGCGATTCTTTAGAACTCTGCATTCAAATGGGTATATTTTTCCTTTTTTCCTTTGCTTTTTGCTTCTCTTCTTTTCTTGGCTATTTGTAAGGCCTCCTCAGACAATCATTTTGCCTTTTTGCATTTCTTTTTCTTGGGGATGGTCTTGATCACTGCCTCCTACAAAATGTCACGAACTTCTTCAGGCAGTCTATTAGATCTAATCCCTTGAATCTATTTCTCACTTCCACTGTATAATCATAAGGGATTTGATTTAGGTCATACCTGAATGGTCTCGTGGTTTTCCTTACTTTCTTCAATTTCAGTCTGAAGTTGGCAATAAGGAGTTCATGATCTGAGCCACAGTCAGCTCCCAGTTTTTTGCTGACTTTATAGAGCTTCTCCATCTTTGGCTGCAAAGAATATAATCAGTCTGATTTCGGTGTTGACCATCTGGTGATGTCCATGTGTAGTCATCTCTTGTGTTGTTGGAAGAGGGTGTTTGCTATGACCTGTGCGTTCTCTTGGCAAAACTCTGTTAGCCTTTGACCTGCTTCATTTTGTACTCCAAGGCCAAATTTGCCTGTTACTCCAGGTATCTCTTGACTTCCTACTTTTGCATTCCAGTCCCCCATAATGAAAATGACATCTTTTTGGGGTGTTAGTTCTAGAAGTTCTTGTAGGTCTTCATAGAACCGTTCAACTCAGCTTCTTCAGCATTACTGGTCAGGGAGTAGACTTGGATTACCGTGATACTGAATGATTTGCCTTGGAAACAAACAGAGATCATTCTGTCGTTTTTGAGATTGCATCCAAGTACTGCAGTTTGGACTCTTTTGTTGACTATGATGGTTACTCCATTTCTTCTGAGGAATTCTTGCCCATAATAGTACATATAATGGTCATCTGAGTTAAATTTACCCATTCAATCCATTTTAGTTCACTGATTCCTAAAATGTTGATGTTCACTCTTGCCATCTCGTTTGACCACTTCCAATTTGCCTTGATTCATGGACCTGACATTCCAGGTTCCTATGCAGTATTGCTCTTTACAGCATGAGACTTTACTTCCATCACCAGTCACATCCACCACTGGGTGGTGTTTTTGCTTTGACTCCATCCCTTCATTCTTTCTGGAGTTATTTCTCCACTGATCTCCAGTAGCATATTGGGCACCGACCGACCTGGGGAGTTCATCTTTCAGAAGACATTAGATGGCCAAGAGGCACATGAAAAGATCTTCAGCATCCCTAATTATTAGAGAAGTGCAGATCAAAACTATGTGGTATGACCTCACACCGATCAGAATGGCCATCACCGAAAAATCTACAGATAATTAATGCTTCAGAGGCTGTGGAAAAAAAGGAACCCTCCTAAACTGTTGGTGGGAATATAAATTGGTGTAGCCACTGTGAAGAACAGTATGGCGTTTCCTTAAAAAACTAAAAATAGAGCTGCCATAATATCTAGTAATTCTACTCCTAGGCATAATATATTTTGAGAAAAACATGATTTGAAAGGATCCATGAACCCCCTTCATTGCAGCACTGTTTATAATAGTCAAGACATGGAAGCACCCTAAATATCCATTGACAGATGAATGGTAAGGAAGATGTGATACATATGTGTAATGGAATATTACTCAGTCATTTAAAAGAATGAAATAGTGCTGTTTGCAGCAACATTGGTGATCCTAGTGATTATCATATGGTTATCATACTAAGTGAAGTAAGTCAGAGAGAAACAAATATCATATATCACTTTTATGTGGAATCTAAGAAAAATGCTAAGAATGAGCTTATTTACAAAACAGAAACAGACTCAGACTTAGAGAATGAATTTATGATTACTGGGGGGCATGAGTGAGGGGAGGGATAGATTAGGAGTTTAAGATTGACATGTACATACCTTTATATTTAAACTAGATAACCAACAGGGATCTACTGTATGGCACAGGAAACTCTGGTCAATATTGTGTAATAACCTAAATGGGAAAAGAATTTAAAAAAGAATAGATACATGTGTATGTATAACTGAATCACTTTGCTGTACGTCTGAAACTAACACAACATTGTTAATCAACTATACTCCAGTGTGGGCTTCCCTTGTGGCTCAGTTGGTTAATAATCTGCCTGCAATGCGGGAAACCTGGATTCAATTCCTGAGTTGGAAAGATCCCCTGGAGAGGGGAAAGGCTACCCACTCTAGTATTCTGGCCTGGAGAATTCCATGGACTGTGTAGTCCATGGTCACAAAGAGTCAGACATGACTGAGCAACTTTCACTTCACTTCACTTCATACTCCAATATAAAATAAAAATTACAAAAATTAAAGTCCTAAATTTAAAAAGAAGTGGTAAATATCAAAGAACTAAAAGTACATTATTAGCTCTTCTTATATGCTCTTTTGTTGTTGTTGTTTAGTCCCTAAGTCATGTTCTACTCTCTGTGACCCTGTGGACTGTAGTCCACCAGGCTCTGTCCACGGGATTTCCCAGGCAGTCTAGAGTGGGTTGCCATTTCCTTCCTAGGGGATCTTCCCAACCTAGGGGTTGAACTCGCGTCTCCTGCACTGGCAGGCTATTTCCACTATTGAGCCACCAGGGAAGTCCTTATATGATGCTACTATTGCAGAAAATTTTGCTTTTCAGCTGGAAATATTGGAAAGATCAAGGAGCTTTCAAAGGAATTTCTGCTACTGCTACTGCTGCTAAGTTGCTTCAGTCGTGTCCGACTCTGTGCAACCCCAGAGACGGCAGCCCACTAGGCTCCCCCGTCCCTGGGATTCTCCAGGCAAGAACACTGGAGTGGGTTGCCATCTCCTTCTCCAATGCATGAAAGTGAAAAGTGAAAGTGAAGTCGCTCAGTCATGTCCAACTCTTTGCGACCCCAGCGGACTGCAGCCCTCCAGGCTCCTCCGTCCGTGGGATTTTCCAGGCAAGAGTACTGGAGTGGGGTGCCATCGCCTTCTCCAAACAGTAAATACAAATACTCTGCATAATCTGGGCTTGCAATGCTGTCTTCCATGTTGTTGTTCAGTCGCTAAGTTGTGTCTGACTCTTTGCAAGCCCATGGACTGCAGCATGCCAGGTCTCCCTGTCCTCCACTATCTCCTGGAGTTTGCTCGAATTCATGTCCATTGAGTCGGTGATGCTGTGTAACCATCTCAGCCTCTGCTGTCTTACACAGAGGGCTCCATATTCCAGGAAAGATAGAGACTTTTCAAAAGTCAATCATGGAAAAAAAAATGGCAAACATAAAATGGTATAATAGGTCTGTGCAAAAGTTATTACGTACAGTTTTAAAATTGATTTTGCTATTGTTGCTTTCTACGTCATGTTCCTTTCCCATCCCATATTTCTGCCTCTTGCCAAGGGATAGCTGCTATAATTTTGTGTTTATAATTCCCTCTTTTTAAAAGATGGTATGTACTTCTAAACAATATATTGTGTTGGTTAGTTTTGCTTGATTAGGACCTTTACAAAAATGGTGTCGTTATGGAGGCGTTCTTCATCTAAATAGAAATGGCATGTTTTAAGTCGGGTAAACTCGACAGGACAATGAGCCATTGTGATGTTTACACGCCTGTGTTTCTTATTGCCTCAGTGCTGTGTAATTTGGTCTTGCAACTGATTAGCCAGTTAGGAACTGGAAGGGTGATATGTAAATGTTACTGTCTAACTGACAGAATGATTTATTAGATGCGTATATTTGAGGAATTTCACCTGCTTTGTTGTTTGGGAGGCCCAGTGCCAAACTGAAACATGCATGTCAAGGGTAGCCCCGTGGCCAGCTTTTTAAGAAAATTCAGCCAAAGTTGAATTCCATTCAAGTACAGTTTTGTTTGTTTGCCAGTGGTGTTGGACTGATTTTAAAATGGATTTATCTTTCCTATAGTTTTGATCAGTGCTGTTGAAACTTTGAGCACGCCTGAATATAACCCATAAGGCCTGATGTCACCCACTCATTGACTACACTAGCTTGGCTTTTACCACTGCTCATACGAGGCCTTTCTGTTCTTCCAACATCAACTGCCAAGTGGAGCCTCTGAACCATAAGATTTCCGTAAAGATGTCTTCCCTTTTTGCTTAGGGAACAACATGTACTACTCATTGAGCCAGGGTGTTTACCTTGGTCTCAGAGATCGTAGGAGTTTTGTTTTCATTAAAAATACTCTTTTGAATTCAGTGTTTGTCTCAATGTGATTAGAGTAGAAAATGCTATCATCAATTATTTTTATAAAGAAAGCAAAAAAAGAAGAAACTTGAAGTTGGATGTAACTTTAATTTTCAAAATAAAAAAGCTTTCATTTACTTTAGGAAATAGTAGGAGCCAGTATTATAAAAATGTGTTGGTTAAAGCTTCCTAATTTTAAAATGGGTCCCTTAATATTCTAATCTTTTAAACCTTTGTTTTAAAAGGCAAGTGATATATACATGCCTCTATACTAAGATTTTATAAGATGCTAGTGGAGAATAGGGCTCCTCAGATGGCTCAGTGGTAAAGAATACAGCTGCTAATGCAGAAGAGGCAGGAGTTGTGAGTTTGATCCCTGGGTCAGGAAGATCCCCTGGAGAAGGAAGTGGCAACCACTCTAGAATTCTTGCTTGGGAAATCCCATGGGCAGAGGAGCCTGGTGGGCTGCAGTCTACAGGGTTGCAAAAGTGTCAGACACAACTTAGAGACTAAACAACAACAACAAATGGGGAGTAGAATAAGATGGTCACAGTGAAATTTAATGCCTTAAATAATTAATTTAAGCTTGCTGGTTTTAAAGCTTGAATTTTATTTTGTATCATTTTTATATGTGTATCTGAGAAGCTTTTGTTTTCCTTATAACTCTTTTTACTTGTACTGAAACTCAGTATATTGGAAAACTCAGCAGTGGCCCCAGGACTGGAAAGGTCAGTTTTCATTCCAATCCAAAAGAAAGGCAATGCCAAAGAATGCTCAAACTACTGCACAATTGCACTCATCTCACACGCTAGTAAAGTAATGCCCGAAATTCTCCAAGCCAGGCTTCAGCAATGTGTGAACCGTGATCTTCCAGATGTTCAAGCTGGATTTAGAAAAGGCAGAGGAACCAGAGATCAAATTGCCAACATCTGATGGATCATCAAAAAAGCAAGAGAGTTTCAGAAAAACATCTATTTCTGCTTTATTGACTATGCCAAAGCCTTTGACTGTGTGGATCACAATAAACTGTGGGAAATTCTGAAAGAGATGGGAATACCAAACCACCTGTCCTGCCTCTTGAGAAACCTGTATGCAGGTCAGGAAGCAACAGTTAGAACTGGACATGGAACAACAGACTGGTTCCAAATAGGAAAAGGAGTACATCAAGGCTGTATATTGTCATCCTGCTTATTTAACTTATATGCAGAGTACATCATGAGAAACGCTGGGCTGGAGGAAGCACAAGCTGGAATCAAGATTGCTGGGAGAAATATCAATAACCTCATATGCAGATGATACCACCTTTATGGCAGAAAGTGAAGAAGAACTAAAGAGCCTCTTAATGAAAGTGAAAGAGGAGAGTGAAAAGTTGGCATAAAGCTCAACATTCAGAAAATGAAGATCATGGCATCTGGTCCCATCATTTCATGGGAAATAGATGGGGAAACAGTGGAAACAGTGTCAGACTTTATTATTTTGGGCTCCAAAATCACTGCAGATGGTGATTGCAGCCATGAAATTAAAAGACGCTTACTCCTTGGAAGGAAAGTTATGACTAACCTAGACAGCATATTGAAAAGCAGAGACATTACTTTGTCAACAAAGATCCGTCTAGTCAAGGCTATGGTTTTTCCAGTGGTCATGTATTGATGTGAGAGTTGGACTATAAAGAAAGCTGAGCGCAGAAGAATTGATGCTTTTGAACTGTAGTGTTGGAGAAGACTCTTGAGAGTCCCTTGGACTGCAAGGAGATCCAACCAGTCCATCCTAAAGGGGATCAGTCCTGGGTGTTCATTGGTAGGACTGATGTTGAAGCTGAAACTCCAATACTTTGGCCACCTGATGCGCAGAGCTGACTGATTTGAAAACACCCTGATGCTGGGTAAGATTGACAGCAGGAGGAGAAGGGGAAGACAGAGGATGAGATGGTTGGATGGCATTACCGACTCAATGGACATGGATTTGGGTGAACTCTGGGAGTTGGTGATGGACAAGGAGGCCTGGCATGCTGTGATTCATGGGGTCACAAAGAGTCGGACAGGACTGAGCAACTGAACTGAACTGAACTGAACTGAACTTGTACTGATGTCAGACTGCTTTAAGTAGCAGACATAGTTAAACATGAGATGCTGTGTTGATGGCTTTCATTCTGCAAGTTTTATTTTAGTGGAATAAGATGAAAAAGTATGATAGTGAGATGGTACAAATGGAGGCAGCTGGGAGACCACTGAACACAGTGCTCAAAAATCCCAGGGAGCACATTTTATCAGTTAAAGCACAAATAGCCCATAGGGTGGTACAGATCAGTTATGGACAACATTGTGTGAATTACTCTAATTAGGTGATACATTGTTTGCATTCCAGCCTTTTAGTCTAATTTCTAGGGAATTGTTGGTTAGAAGAAAGAGGAGCAAGTTGGAAGGGTTGGGGAGAGGAAGACCTTGTTCAAGGGCATGAATGGAGCATGGAATAGGAGAGGTCTGCAGGGGCTGGTGTCTTTGGAGGTCATGTGAAGGGTGGGGCCCCCAAAATTAGGAAGAACAAATCCAGAGTGGATTGTCAGACAAGATCACCATAGACACCATCTACTGTGACTTCCTAATTAGTGTCTGAGTAAACCATTGTACAGAAAGGAGTTCAAACCAGTCAGTCCTAAAGGAAATCAACCCAGGATATTCATTGGAAGGACTAATCCTTTGGCCACCTGATGTGAAGAACCGACTTATTGGAAAAGACCCTGATGCTGGGAAAGATTGTAGGCAGGAAGAGAAGGGAATGACAGAGATGAGATGGGTGGATGGCATCATGGACTCAATGGACATGAGTTTGAGCAAACTCCAGGAGTTGGTGATGGATAGGGATGCCTGGCATGCTGCAGCCCATGGGGTGCGAAGAGTCAGACATAAGTCAGCGAGTAAACTGAACTGAAACATTTACAGTCAGAAGAATGACTTAAAGCAACCAGGACATGTTAAATGAAAATGTCATTATTTCAGGTCTCTTTGGATATTTTTTAAAGCTCATACACAGAACATACCCAATGGGAAATTACATTAGTTGCATTCACTTTAACATTCAGATCCCTGCATGTAAAAGCGTTCTAGGTAAAATAATATTATCGCTTGATATTAAGATATTTAATATCTTTCACCACATCATACATCTTTACCTCCTGTTCTAGTTAACAGATAACTGACTTAGTAGAATCCAAAAGTTTCTTAGAAGCAGACAGGTGTAGACATGCTGAAGTCATTATTGATATTTTTATCAAAGCCAAATCCAAACTAAATAAAGAAACAAACCCCAAACTCCATACATCTGATCACCACTTTATCTTTTATAATGTCGGAAAGTCCTGACCAAGGTCCTGAAGATTTGTGTACACTTTAGGCACAAGTATCTAGTATTCAAATAGGACTTGGGCCATTAGCAGTGAATCTATACTTTTGGAGGGTGTTGCTGGAGTGTACATTTAAAATCAACACAAAGGCAATGAAAACTGGCCATTTTTATTAGTGGACTGACTTACCTGCAAACACTTCCTGAACACCTACTATGCATTGCTCTGATAAGTTGTGGTAATACAATGATAAGTAACACCCAGCCTTTGCCTTCAAAAATGTTGCTGTGTAATGGGAGCATCAGACCCAAACACTTATAAAACACTGTAGAAGAATTGTGAATAAGAGATGTACAGGATCTTGTGAATGGTTGAAAGGTCTACTCCTTACCATCATGGTTGGCTTCTAAGGTGACCCTGATTAGTCAAGTTAAGTCCACCTACATCCGGAACCCCAGTGCTTGGTAGAAAGTATATATGATCCTTCCTTTGCCTGGTGAAGTCTATGACTGTGTTTAGAAGTACACTGTCTTAGCACATTGAGGTCTCATTTATAATACTGGAAAACGGGAGATATGATAAATATAGAAGCCTTCAAAAACAAGCTGCTGAACCTCCTTTTTTTTTCTGATAAGTTCAAACCCGAAATTATTCACTAAAGGAGAATTACTAGGGCCATGGAACGGGGTTTGGTCACTAGCCAGGATTCTTACTAAAAACTGAATGAAAAGTACTTGCCCCATCAAAAGATTTTGCCAGCCCTTTGTGCCCTCCAAGGAAGGAATTGATGGTATTTCTGATTGTTATTGTTGCTACTGCTGCTGCTGGTGATGACACTTGTGGGTACGATGCAGAGAGACGGTTTTTTTTTATTGTGGTAAAAATAACATAATATAAAAGATACTATTTTAACCATATTTGGCTGTATAGTTCAGTGGCACTGAGTATACTCACATTGTCGTGCAACTCTCACCATCATCCATCTCCTGGCTTTTTCACCTTCCTAAACTGAAACTGTTCCCATTAAACACTAACTCCCCATCTCCCCTCCCCACCCCTACCACCCACCCCCACAGTCCCTGGCATTCACCAGTGTACATTCTGACTCTGAGTTTGACTCTTGTAAATACTTTTATAAGTGGAATCAACAGTGTTCATCTGTACCTAATGTATTTTGGAATGCATTTTTTAAAATTGGGGTATATTTGCTTTACAGTGTTAATTTCTGCTGTACAGTGAAATGAATCAACTGTTACTTTAATCAACCCCAGAGGTGTTCCAGAGAAGCCATGAGATAAGCAAATATGGAGTTGAGGGTTGGTCTATGGTGATTTCTGAGAATCTTCTTTGCTGCCGTTCTAATGCCTCTTTCGAATTGTTAAGGGTTTTACAACTAATCATTCCATGGAAACAAACAAGATTCCAAGATAAAAAGTACTAACACTGAAAATTTCTGGCACTTACAGCCCTTGGCCTTGTATTCCTCTACTCCCTTCATAGTAATAAATGTAGGACTCTGGTGTCTCTTAATGTTCAGGGTGGAGCTTTGCTCTGACCTCATCTTAGTGAGGGACTCTTCTCCATGGAGGCCTCTGTCCCTATCCTGAAGATGCCATCTGCAGCAGCATAGTGGTCCTTTGTCTCAGCTTGGTGCTCTGTACTTTTAAAGACCTTGGAGCATGTGACATTTGGTTCACCATAGACCTCTTAGCCTGTCCGAGGTTTGAGCCCTTCTGTTTTTGTTTTTCTGTGCTGCATCAGAGAGAAAACCAGAAAAGCCATAGAAGATCCCGAGTGTGTCCCACAGTTCCAGCTTGTAAGCTGAAAGTAAACTCCGGAACTAGGGATGTTTATCCTGGGCAGAAAAATGGCATATTAGCAGTTTAGCTCAGCTAAGATAGGATTCTTACAGTACCTCTCAACTCATGGCCACATTTCTATATTTTTAAAACTTTTTTAAGTTGAGGGATAATTGCTTTGCAATGTTGTGCTAGTTTCTGCTGTACAGCAGCATGAATCAGCTATAAGTATACACGTATCCCCTCCCTTGACACCCCCACCCTTCCATCCCTCTTTGTCATCACAGAGCACCGAGCTGAGCTCCCTGTGTTATACAGCAGGTTTCTGTTCAGTTCAGTTTGGTTCAGTTGCTCAGTCATGTCCAACTCTTTGTGACCCCATGGACTGCAGCGTGCCAGGCCTCCCTGTCCATCACGAACTCCAGAGTTTACTCAAACCCATGTCATGATGGCATGGTTGATGTCGTCCAACCATCTCATCCTCTGTAGTCCCTTCTTCTCCCACCTTCAATCTTTCCCAGCATCAGGGTCTTTTCAAATGTGTCAGTTCTTCGCATCAAGTGGCCAAAGAATTGGAGTTTCAGCTTCAGCATCAGTCCTTCCAATGAATATTCAGGACTGGTTTCCTTTAGGATGGACTAGTTGGATCTCCTTGCAGTCCAAGGGACTCTCAGGAGTCTTCTCCAACACCACAGCTCAAAAACATCAATTCTCTGGCACTCAGCTTTCTTTATGGTTCAACTCTCACATCCATACATGACTACTGGAAAAGCCATAGCTTTGACTAGATGGACTTTTGTTGGCAAAGCAAAGTCTCTGCTTTTTAATATGCTGTCTAGGTTGGTCATAACTTTTCTTCCCAGGAACAAGCATCTTTTCATTTCATGGCTGCAGTCACCACCTGCAGTGATTTTGGAGCCCCTCAAAAAATAAAGTCTGTCACTGTTTCCACTGTTTCACCATCTATTTGTCATGAAGTGATGGGACCGGATGCCATGATCTTAGTTTTATGAATGTTGAGTTTTAAGTCAGCTTTTTTACTCTCCTCTTTCACTTTCATCAAGAGGTTCTTTCTTTAGTTCTTCTTCGCTTTCTGCTATAAGGGTGGTGTCATCTGCATATGTGAGGTTATTGATATTTCTCCCGGCAATCTTGATTCCAGCTTGTGCTTCATCCAGTCCAGCATTTCTCATAATGTACTTTGAATATAAGTTAAATAAGCAGGGGACAATATACAGGTTTCTGTTAGCTATCTATTTTACACACGGTAGTGGAGAAGGCAATGGCACCCCACTCCAGTACTCTTGCCTGGAAACTCCCATGGACGGAGGAACCTGGTAGGCTGCAGTCCATGGGGTTGCGAAGAGTCAGACATGACTGAGCAACTTCACTTTCACTTTTTACTTTCATGCATTGGAGAAGGAAATGGCAACCCACTCCAGTATTCTTGCTTGGAGAATCCCAGGGACGGAGGAGCCTGGTAGGCTGCCACCTATGGGGTCGCATGGAGTTGGACACGACTGAAGCGACTTAGCAGCAGCAGCAGCAGCAGCAGCAGCAGCAGCAGTGTGTTTGTTAGTGCAAGTCTCTCAGTTCATTCCACCCTCTCCTGTCCCCACTTATGTCCACAAGTTTCTTCTCTACATCTGCATCTCTTCTCTCTTATTCTTGCCCTGCAAATAGGTTCATCAGTACCATTTTTCTAGATTATATATATATATATATATACATTAATATATGATACTTGTTTTTCTCTTTCTGTTTTACTTCACTCTTACTTGACTCTAGGTTCATTCACATCACTACCAATGACCCAGTTCCATTCCTTTTTATGGCTGAGTAATATTCCATTTTGTATCTTTATATTTTACAAAATTTCATTTAAAGTAAGAGCCCATGTCACAGATCAACAGGACCAGAGCAGAATACTGAGGATGTGGTCAGGCCAGATAAATTTAAGGAGTTTGGTTGCCCAAAGAGAAGATTCAAGATAACATGAAGAGTGAGAGGTACTGAGCAGCATTTGAGGGGGAAAGACAGAGTCCTCCATGCCATTCAGAAGAGGCATGACCTGTGAGTCATGTTCAAGGTGAAGGTACTGATAAAGCTGTGAATGGTGAGCGATCAGAGCATAGACCTTCAGAGAAAAAAAATCAGGAAGCACAGCCACCTGTTGAGTATCATAATTTTAATATCACTTACCTCCTTAAATCTAAAATACTTGCCTAGGAGTTGATAGCTGGAATGCTTCCTCAAGTTGGCCACAAACACTATAAAGTGTAAGTTTTTCTGAGAGAAAAGTGTCAAACCATGTCAATATCCTTTCCACAGCTCCAGAGAAAAAACATGTGCACAAGCACAATTCTACCCTTGAATTGGCAATGCAAGTGAAATGGATCGTTTACTGTGGAGGAATGTGTTATTGAGTTCTCTGATTTGTTTTCTGAAACTTCAGTAGCCTGGGTTCAGACGTAGGGCTTTGCTTTGGAAGCTTTCCTCAATAGAACATGAGGACCTTCACAGAGCTTCCCAATTCTTGGGCACACCAGCCGCAGTAGTTGTCATTCCTGAGAATTTAGCTCTACAGGCAGCCAGCCTCCAAGCAGGGCAGATGGTGGGAACAGGAGGTTGATTTTGGGGGAAAGGTGGTAGGAATGGAGGCCATTAAGGAAATGGTAGCCTTTCTACAAGGATCCTCAAAGTCCGATAGGGGAGTACAGTGAAACTGAATGCCTTTTCTCTCTGTACAATGAGGGACTGAATTGTGCCCCACTCCGCCCCTAAATTCTTCTTGCTTAGAGAATCCCTTGGACAGAGGAGCCTGGTGGGCTACAGTCCATAGGGTCACACAGAGTCAGACATGACTGAAGTGCCTTAGCATGCAGCACAAATTCTAATATTGAGGTCCTAACATCCAGTACCTAAGAATGAAACCAGACAGCAAGGAGATCAAACCAGTCAATCCTAAAGGAAATCAACCCTGAATATTCATTGGAAATCTGTTGCCGAAGCTGAAGCTTCAGGACTTCGGCCACCTGATTCCACTCATTGGAAAAGACTGTGATGCTGGGAAAGATTGAGGGCAGGAGGAGAAGGGGATGACAGAGAATAAGGTGGTTGGATGGCATCACTGACTCAATGGACCTGAATTTGGGCGAAATTCATGAGATGGTGAAGGACAGAGGAGCCTGGAGTGCTGCAGTACATGGGGTAGCAAAGAGATGGACACGACTGAGTGACTGAACAGCAAGATGTAATTAGTTGAGATCCTGAAGCATAGGGTGGGCCCCTCATCCAACATGATCAGCATCCTTGTAAACAGGGAGAATTTTGCCCAAACACACACATGGGAGAGCACTCTGAAGATGAGGGCAGAGACTGGGGTGATGCCTCTACAGCCAAAGAAGGCCAGAGATGGCCAGGAAACCACCATGAGTTGGGGAGAGGCATAATACAGTGTTCCTCTCACAGGCCTCAGGAGGAACCAGGCTGCTAACATCTTAATCTCGGACTTCTAGCCTTCAGAACTGTGAGACAAGATATTTTTGCTGTTTAAGCCATTCCGTTTTTGGTACTAGAAGATGAATAGATGTTTTATTGTTTCTTGTCTGTCTCTTCCAATTCACCCTGTGTTCACTGAGGTCAGGGGCTACAATCTGGGCATTTCCAAAACCTCATCCCATAACACAGTGTCAAGCAGCACGCTTGGTAGTGATGGTGGTTTAGTCACTGTCTGACTCTTTGCAGTCTGACGGATTGCAGCCCATCAGGCTCCTCTGTCCATGGGATTTCTCAGGCAAGAATACTGGAGTGGGTTGCTGTTTCCTTCCGCAGGGGATCTTCCCGACCCAGGAATCAAACCCAGGAATTCACCTGAGCCACCAGAGAAGCCCGAAGTATTTATTGAATGTATACGTAAATATACTGGTTCCTACTGATAAGCATTTGGATTACTCTCAATTAGGAAAGAAATTATTCTGTTCTCCTAGTTCCCAAACTTATTCCTGTTTATTTTTGACATTGGCTTAGGTTCAGAGTGGCTTTTTTTCATTGCTGCTGCTTCTCCCCAGATCCTACTTCTGCACTTAATTCAGGCATTTCTCTATTTTAAAAGTTAAATATATCAATTTTTATAGTTTCTGTAGCTTCCCTCGTAGCTCAGTGGCTTGGGCAAACTCTGGGAGATGTGGGGGACAGGGAGTCCTGGTGTGCTATAGTCCCATGGGGTCTCGAAGAGTCAGACATAAGTTGGTGATTGAACAATAAGAAAGCCTTCCTTTATGATAAAATTTCTATAGGTTGTGTCAAACATTCAGTCAAGAATTTTTTTTGAGGGGAAAAAAGCAGTTTGTTTTTTTTTATTGATGTACAAATAAAGTCAAAGATTCATTTCAGCGTAAAGATGCCTACACATTGTAGAGATGTCTCATCAGTAAATAAACTGCAGGAACAATTTATCTAGACAGAGCAAAGTGATAGCTTATCTAAAACTTTGCCACAGACTAGACATCTATCATCTAGATTGTGGGAACTAGCTATACTGATTTCTAGTGATATGTGAAGAACTGAGATATTTTCAAACCAGAAGTGAAAATGCAGGTCCTCAAGAATAAACTGGAAAACTTGCCCGCTTCCAAGTGCAAGCAATGAAACTATGCCAACTGGGCATGCATGGACACCCCAGCGTCCATCTACTTAGCACTGAACCTTTCTTTCAGGGGGCTAAAGTGCAGAGGGGAAGGAGGTTTACTGAAGACTCCGAGGGAACGAGATGACTCAGATGGACACAGGGAAGGGGAGAAGAACTCTTAATCAGAGGCATATAGTTTCTGTGATATTAGTTCTTAGAACTCCTGAGTTACAAATCTTTTCTGAAAACTTGGGAATCACTAAAATATCCTTACATCATGATAACCTGGAAATGTTTCTACTTCACATCTTTTGTGTGTTTTGGTTTCTGTGGTTCTTTGTGTTTGTTTCATTGTATTTCTTCTAAAGGAGGGAAATAGAGAACAAACACTTTCATTAGGTTCATGGTCTGGATATATAGATGATGGACAACATGGTTTTTACAGAAGACTTCCCTCTGAAAATTCATCTGCATGAATTATTGTTGTTTTAGCTGGAGAAATATATTTTGCTTAAACGTTTAGACTTGTCACAATGGCTGCACAAAAACTTTCACGCTGAATTGTGTCTCTCAATTTACAGTTTCGTTTCAGAATACAGGGAAGGTCATATCCCATGTGGTCACAGGTGACTCCATGAAGGTTTTTGTCTACCATGTTTGCTGTGTAAGATTATTGTAATGTGAATTAGAGGCTCTAGACTCAGATCTAGTTTAAAAACATTTCAGATTTACTCTACCAAAAGTGGTTAAGATAAAAATTTTCTGCAAGATTTCCCACTTACTACACAGCATTTAAGAAAAATTTACTCAATTTAAGACAGTATCTTGAGAAACCTAAGATCAAGCAAAAGAACTTGGAAGGAAAAACATCTTCTGACTGTGATGGTCATTTGTGGTGTCTATTTGATAGCACAACAAGCGAAATAGAACTCCTTGCTTTCCCTTTTCACTGATCTAACCTCTGTTTCTAGAAATACCAACTAGAAGGGCAGCTCAGAGAATTCTCACTTAACAACTTCAGCTGGATGGGACCCAGAGCCTGGCTCTTGGGTATAAAATTACACTTTTAACTGTATGTGTGGATATTAACACTTGCCTTTGCCGGTTTCAGACAGACACATATATGTGGTATGTATGTGTGTGCCAAGTGTGCTGAGTCACTCAGTCATGCCTGACTCCTTGCATCCTGTGGACTGTGGCCTGCTGGGCTCCTCTGTCCATGGGATCCTCCAGGCAAGAATACTGGAGTGGGTTGTCATGCCCACCTCCAGCAGATTTCCTGACCCAGGGATCAAACCTGCATCTGTTTCCTGCATTAGCAGGTGAGTTTGTTTGTTTTTTAACCACTAGTGCCACCTGGGAGTCACCACATATGGTACACTCATAGATATCTAACTTTCTAAGATATTTACTATTAGAAATGCCTTTTAAGCCCTGGGGCTATAGATGTATTCTCTGGAGAAGAGAATGGCAATCCACTCCAGTATTCTTGCCTGGAGAATTCCACGGACAGAGAAGCCTGGTGGGCTATAGTCCATGGGGTCGCAAAGAGTTGGACAGGACTGAGCGACTAACACACATAGATGTATTAGTGTGGAATGCTATAATTCCATACATTTGACCACACCTCCTTAATATATCCCATGTATATATGCATTTATTCACACACTCGTTAACTCACTCATTTATTTATTTTATAAACACAACAGGTATACTGAGAAATGCACAGATCTTATGTGAGTACCTCAGAAAACTTCTGCAAAGGGAACATGTCTGTGTAACCAACGCCCAGATCAGGATCTCAGATAGCAGTCCAAAGTTGCCTGTGTACCCCCCTGTCATCACCTCCTCAGAGGTAACCACTATCATGGCCTCCATCACTATGGACTAGTGCTGCCTCTTCTTGGTTTCTATGGAAACAGAATCATGCATTTGTGCTAGGGTTTCTGTCTAGCTTTTCTTGCTCAGTATTGTAATCTACACGATTCATCCATGTGCTTACATGTAGCAGTGATTTCTTCTTTTTCATTACTGTGTAAGATTCTGTTTTAGGTATTTAAAAATTTACCTTCCATTCTGTTGCTGGCACACTTTGGGGTTAGTTTCCATTTTAAGCTTTTGGGAATAATGCATCGGTGAACATGCTGGTGCATGTGTTTGGTGAATGAGTGTGTTTGCCCAGGAGTAGCATTGCTTGGTTAACATCAACTGTTAATACACCCATGTTTAGCTTAGTAGGTACTGCCTAACAGTTTTCCAGAGTGGCTTTAAATTTTTACATTCCTGCCAGCAGTGTTTAAAAGTTATAGTTATCCTGTGTCTTCACCCACACATAGGGCATCCCTGATAGCTCATTTGGTAAATAATCTACCTGCAATGCAGGAAATCCTGGTTCAATTCCTAGGTTGGGAAGATCCCCTGGAGAAGGGATAGGCTACCCTATCCAGTGTTCTTGGGCTTCCCTTGTGGCTCAGCTGGTAAAGAATCTGCTTGCAATGCGGAAGGCCTGGGTTTGATCCCTGGGTTGGGAAGATACCCTGGAGAAGGGAAAGGCTACCCACTCCAGTATTCTGGCTTGGAGAATTCCATGGACTGTATATATAGCCCATGGCATCACAAAGAGTCAAGCACAACTGAGCAACTTTCACTTTCAGTTTTTACCAACACTTTGTAGTGTCAATTTTTAAAATATTATTTTATTATTTTAATTTAGCTATTCTAAGTGTTATAATTAATACTTTGGCCACCTCATGCGAAGAGTTGACTCATTGGAAAAGATTCTGATGCTGGGAGGGATTGGAGGCAGGAGGAAAAGGGGACGACAGAGGATGAGATGGCTGGATGGCATCACTGACTCGATGGACGTGAGTCTGAGTGAACTCCAAGAGTTGGTGATGGACAGGGAGGCCTGGCGTGCTGAGGTTCATGGGGTCGTAAAGAGTCGGACATGACTGAGCAACTGAACTGAACTGAACTGAACTGAAGGGTTATAATTAACACTTCATTATCTTTTAATGTATTTAATCAATAATAATGTTAAGTTTTTTATTTGCTTATTGACAATTTCACTAGCCTTTTTTATGTAATGCCTGTTAAAGTCCTTTGCTATTAAAAAATGCATATTCTCTCTGTTTTGATTTGTAGGAAGCTTAAAAAATATATGTATATATCCATTTCATTGTCTAACTCACTGAAACTATGAACCATGCTGTGTAGGGCCACCCAGGATGGATGGGTCATGGTAGAGAGTTCTGACAAAACATGGTCTGCTGGAGAAGGGAATGGCAAACCACTTCAGTATTCTTGCCTTGAGAATCCCATGAACAGTATGAAAAGGCAAAAAGATAGGACACTGAAAGATGAACTCCCAAGTTCAGTGGGAGTTCAGTAGGTGCCCAATATGCTATTGGAGATCAGTGGAGAAATAACTCCAGAAAGAATGAAGGGATGGAGCCAAAGCAAAAACAATACTCTATTGTGGATGTGACTGGTGATGGAAGTAAAGTCTGATGCTATAAGGAGCAATATTGCATAGGAACTTGGAATGTTCGGTCCATGAATCAAGACAAATTGGAAATGATCAAACAGGAGATGGCAAGAGTGAACATCATGGTCCAGTTAAGTGCATGCAAAAAGCCACCAATGAAGGGATTCTATCCAGCAAGATCCTGTTTCCAAGAGTAGCCTATGGAATCTGATCAGTTACTTTAAAAATGACTCCTTATTTTTTAAATGTTTCCACATTTTTTGCTTGTGGAAAGACTGTTTTCATATGTTATACTTGGATAAAGAATTTAAATGGAATTACGTATAAATTAATATAAAATGATACCTCTGGTGTTGACAGGTTTGAACTTGCACTCCTTAAGGAACAGCCATAATCCCTTGAATGATTGATTGCATTAATTATTGACTGTCCTTAGTCCATTGGAAGCTTTCGTTTATAGGAACTTGTAGGGCTCATTTTGGTTTTATTGAAATGCCATTTAATTATAAATTAGCTATAGATATCAGGTGCTTCTGATGAACTGAAAATATGTATCTGACCTGTGGGAAACTTCATGGGTTTCCTTATCTATCATGTAGGTGATTATATATGGATGCATTAAAAAAAATGAGTGGGATTTTTTTCCCCTTGGACTTGAAATACTATCCCTGTATATTGCATGAATGAGAGACTTCCCCGTATTTCCACCAGAGTAATATACTTGCTTTAATTCTTAAGCATAAGTGAACATGATATAAAAATATACGCTGACTTACTTGTGAAGAATGCATTTAAAGCTATTTTAAATGTTTTAATTTGTGAGACTTTACTTATTAAGAAATTGGTTACTAAATGTTCTAATCTGGTGGTAAAGGTATTCTTAAGAATTTGCAAGTACTTCAGATTTTCAAAACCAAATGAGAGAGAACATTGTATAACCATCCTGCTGTTCCTTTAGTGCAATACAATAAAACTCTGAAATTAAGACTTAAAAAAAAAAAAAAAAAGAGTGAACATCAATGTTTTAGTAATCAATGAACTAAAATGGACTGGAATGGGTGAATTTAACTCAGATGACCATTATATGTACTACTGTGGGCAAGAATTCCTTAGAACAAATGGAGTAGCCTTCATAGTCAACAAAAGAGTCTGAAATGCAGTACTTGGATGCAATCTCAAAAACAACAGAATGATCTCTGTTTGTTTCCAAGGCAAACCATTCAATATCATGGTAATCCAAGTCTATGCCCTGACCACTAATGCTGAAGAAGCTGAAATTGAATGGTTCTATGAAGACCTACAAGACCTTCTAGAATGAACACCCCAAAAAGATGTCCTTTTCATTATAGGGGACTGGAATGCAGAAGTAGGAAGTCAAGAAACACCTGGAGTAACAGGCAAATTTGGCCTTGGAGTACAAAACAAAGCAGGTCAAAGGCTAACAGATTTTTTGACTGTGATGGTCATTCGTGGTGTTTATTTGATAGCACAACAAGCGAAATAGAATTCCTTGCTTTCCCTTTTCACTGATCTAACCTCTGTTTCTAGAAATACCAACTAGAAGGGCAGCTCAGAGAATTCTTACTTAACAACTTCAGCTGGATGGGAACCAGAGCCTGGCTCTAGGGTATAAAATTACACTTTTTATCACTGGTCATAGCAAACACCTTCCTTCAATAACACAAGAGATGACTACACATGGACATCACCAGATGGTCAGTACTGAAATCAGACTGATTATATTCTTTGCAGCCAAAGATGGAGAAGCTCTATAAAGTCAGCAAAAACAAGACTGGGAGCTGACTGTGGCTCAGATCATGAACTCCTTGTTGAAAAATTCAGACTGAAATTGAAGAAAGTAGGGAAAACCATGAGACCATTCAGGTATGACCTAAATGAAATCCCTTATGATTATACAGTGGAAGTGAGAAGTAGATTCAGGGGATTAGATCTTATAGAGTGCCTGAAGAACTATGAATGGAGCTTTGTGACATTTTGTAGGAGGCAGTGATCAAGACCATCCCCAAGAAAAAGGAATTCAAAAAGGCAAAATGGTTGTCTGAGGAGGCCTTACAAATAGCTGAGAAAAGAAAAGAAGTGAAAGGAAAAGGAGAAAAGGAAAAATATACCTATTTGAATGCAGAATTCCAAAGAATAGCAAGGAAAAATAAGAAAGCCTTCCTCAGTGATCAGTGCAAAGATGTAGAGGAAAACAATAGAATGGGAAAGACTAGTGATCTCTTCAAGAAAATTAGAGATACCAAGGGAACATTTCATGCAAAGATGAGCACAATAATGGACAGAAACGATATGGACCTAACAGAAGCAGAAGATGTTAAGAAGAGGTGGCAAGAATACACACAGAAGAACTGTACAAAAAAGATCTTCATGACCAAGATAATCACGATGGTATGATCACTCACCTAGAGCAGACATCCTGGAATGTGAAGTCAAGTGTGCCTTAGAAAGCATCACTATGAACAAAGCTAGTGGAGGTGATGGAATTCTAGTTGAGCTATTCCAAATCCTAAAAGATGATGCTGTGACAGTGCTGCACTCAATATGCCAGCAAATCTGGAAAACTCAGCAGTGGCCACAGGACTGGAAAAGGTCAGTTTTTATTCCATTCCCAAAGAAAGGCAATGCCAAAGAATGTTCAAACTACTGCACAATTGCACTTATCGCACACGCTAGCAAAGTAATGCTCAAAATTCTCCAAGCTAGGTTTCAACAGTATGTGAGCTTGAACTTCCAGATGTTCAAGCTGGATTTAGAAAAGGCAGAGGAACCAGAGATTAAATTGCCAACATCTGCTGCATCATCGAAAAAGCAAGAGTTCCAGAAAAACATCTACTGCACTTTATTGACTATGCCAAAGCCTTTGACTGTGTGGATCACAACAAACTGTGGAAAATTCTTCAAGAGATGGGAATACCAGACCATCTGACCTGCCTCTTGAGAAATCTGTATACAGGTCAGGAAGCAACAGTTAGAACTGGACATGGAACAACAGCCTGGTTCCAAATAGGAAAAGGAGTACCTCAAGGCTATATATTGTCACCCTGCTTATTTAACTTATATACAGAGTACATCATGGGAAATGCTGGGCTGGATGAAGCACAAGTTGAAATCAAGAGTGCTGGAAGAAATATCAATAACCTCAGATATGCAGATGACACCACCCTTAGGCAAAAAGCAAAGAACTAAAGAGCGTTTTGATGAAAATGAAAGAAGAGAGTGAAAAAGTTGGCTTAAAACTCAACATTCAGGAAACTAAGATCATGGCATCCAGTCCCATCACTTCATGGTACGTAGATGGGGAAACAGTGGAAACAGTGAGAAACTTTCTTTCTGAGGGCTCCAAAATCACTGCAGATGGTGATTGCAGCCATGAAATGAAAAGACGCTTGCTCCTTGGAAGAAAATTTATGACCAACTTAGACAGCATATTCAAAAGCAGAGACATTACTTTGCCAACAAAGTTCCATCTAGTCAAAGCTATAGTTTTTCCAGTAGTCGTGTATGGATGTGAGAGTTGGCACTAAAGATAAAGCTGAGCGCTGAAGAACGATGCTTTTGAACTGTGGTGTTTGAGAAGACTCTTGAGAGTCTCTTGGACAGCGAGGGGATCCAACCCGTCCTTCCTAAAGGAAATCAGTCCTGAATATTCATTGGAAGGACTGATGCTGAAGCTGAAACTCCAATCCTTTGGCCACCTGATGTGAAAAAGTGACTCATTTGAAAAGACCCTGATGTTGGAAAAGATTGAAGGTGGGAGAAGGGGATGACAGAGGATGAGATGGTTGGATGGTATCACCAACTCAATGGACATGAGTTTGAGTAAGCTCTGGGAGTTGGTGATGGAGAGGGAAGCCTGGCATACGTACTGCAGTCCATGGGTTTGCAAAGAGTCGGACACAACTAAGTGACTGAACTGATCTGAATTGATACTATTTCAGAAGTACATGTATTACAAATATATATATTTTTAAATATTGCTTGTCATAACTCTACGCTGCATCTTTTGAGCAATTGAAACATGTACACCCATGGCCGATTCATGTCAATGTGTGGCAAAAAACCACTACAATATTGTAAAGTAATTAGCCTCCAATTAAAAAAAAAATTCTTATTTTCAACAAAGCCATTTTATTAATCTGTTCCACTGCTGTACATGATTACTTTTGCCCTTTTAAGAAATAGCTATGTAATCCAAGATCATGAAGATATTCCCCTATTCTATATTCTAGTTTTGTCACTTGACATCTCACATTTATGGTCCATCTGGTAGTGAATTTGGTGTGTGGTGTGAGGTAGGAGTCTTCTCTCTCACATGGATGTCTGTTTTTCCACCTAAAGAATGGCAGTGGCAGCTTTGTTCTATATTAGATGACTGTTATGTGTTGGTCTGTGTCTGGATTCTCTTCTGTCTTATTGGTCTATTTATCTGTCCTTGCCACACACTTACAGTAGCCATAAATTAAATCTTGATATCTGATACTGTAAGTCCTCCAACTTTATGCTTAAAGATTGTTTTGATTTCTCTTGGCCTTTTGCATTTCTATTTAATTTTAGAATCAGCTTGCCATCCATTTTTTTTTTTTTAAAAACATTAGGTTGTTAATTGAAATAACATTGAGTGCCATCAATTTAGGGAGAGTTCACATTTTGTAATATTGTACCTTCTGGGAGCGTAGTATATTCTTCCGTTTCTTTAGGGCTCCTTTTAACCTTATCTCTGTAAAGTTTTGTGGTTTTTCTATGTGGTGGTCTTACACATCTTTCTTTAGCTTTTTTCCGGTAATGTGCCTTCTTTGTAGTTTGAGAGCTGCTTCTAATTTGTATAAAAGCAAAATCTTCCTTTAGACTCACAACCTTAAGCAAAATGTTATGGAGAAACTATTTTGAAGCTGAAAAGAGGAAGTGCCCTTGTGCCTTGAAGAGGAGGTGTGGGGTTTTTTTGGGTGGTGGTTTGAGGTAGGTGAGATGCAGTATGTCTTGTCCAGATGGAGTCTCTGGAAATCTTAAAAGCAGCAGATGGGTGTGGGAAGAATGACAGAGAATTGAAAAGCATACTGACTTACTGCCTTGGGTAATTGCATAGTTGAATGAAGAAACCAATGTGTATTTTAAGTATCTGGACCACATTCATTGACATTAAACAAAGGCCCATTCTAAACAAATAAATTACATCCTGGACCTTCCTTCCTAAATGTTTGACTTCTCTTCACCAATTGCCAGAGATTAAACATTTTACCGTTAATGATTAAAATATTCAGGTGACTGAGTAAGGGAGAAATTCATTGGATTTACTATCAAGTAGATTTCCCATTAAGTAAAAAAATACTTCAAAATTTCATAAATCATTCATGAGTCAGTGAAAGCATACTGTTTCAGAGTTGAAGTCTCTTAGGGTCCCTGTAATTATTCGTCTATTTTTCTTCCCTTTCCCAGACATTCTTTGGGAAAGAATATTTCTTATTCCCTGATTTCAGTGTCTCAACTCCAGCTCACTTCTCACACTGGTTCCTGATTCCTGAAGTCTGTTGAAATTACTGTATTCAAGACACAAAACGTCCTCATTGTCAGATTCAGTGAAAACATTTGTATTCCTCCAGCTTCTTTTCAATATTTGAGGTTATTGAAATATTCCTTCTCTGTGGAACTATTCTGTCATGGCTTCCTTGATGCTCATCATCCTTGCCTCTTTCTCCTCCCTCTCTAACATTCTTCCTTGGGCCATTTTCCAAGCTCTCTTTGTCCCATAAATGTTGATTTTGCACACGGCCAGCTTCCCTGATAGCTCAGTTGGTAAAGAATCCTCCTGCAATGCAGGAGCACCCAGTTCGATTCCTGGGTTGGGAAGATCCCCTGGAGAAGGGATAGGCTACCCATTCCAGTGTTCTTGGGCTTCCCTTGTGGCTCAGCTGGTAAAGAATCCACCTGCAATACAGGAGACCTGAGTTTGATCCCTGGGTTGGGAATATCCCCTGGAGAAAGGAAAGGCTACACACTCCCATATTCTGGCCTGGAGAATTCCATGGATTGTATAGTCCATGGGGTCACGAAGGGTTGGATATGACTGAAGCGACTAAGCTCAGCGACACCTGGGAAACTCCTTCAATATTATTAACAACTGCTTTTTTTTTGTTTCCACATTTGCTCACACGTGGCCCTCCTAAACAGCCTCCTCACGGGCTCCTCTGCCTTCAGTATTCTCACTTTTTAGTCTGTTATATCTGCTCTTAGGGTGAGCTCTCTTGAATATGCTGCTCCTCTATTGAAAATTGTACAGAGGCGCTGATTTTCCTTTGACATAAAGGACGAACTCCTCACCGTGTTGTTCTAAACCTAGTCATACTGGAGCTCCTTTCAGCTTCTCTTATCTCATCTCTTGATGTTAGTTCTCCAGAATTGCTTGCAGTTCCTTCTATCACTCGCTGCTGCTTCTGCCCAAACAGGCACACCCTTGTCTTCATCCATCGCCCTCCTCCTGGGGACCGCCTCCTACTCATTCTCCAGAACTCAAGATAGGACACACTCTAGGGAGACCTTATCTCATTTTCCCCTGCCAGTCTGGACTCTGTTAAATTACATCGTGATTATCTATTTTGGTCACCCCACTGTGAACTTCTTGAAGGCAAGGAACATGCCTTTCATGTTTGTGTTCCTCCTCCATGGCTGCTTTTACAAATGAGCACTTTGTTAAGCCCTGGGGGTGCCCAGATGAGCAGGACATTATCTCTGCCCATGGGGCTCCCACAGTAGAGAAGGAGAAATAGAAGCATCAACAGATAGTTATGGTGTGATTTGATGTGTACCATGTTACAGGTGTTTTTAAAACAAGGAAGAAGCAGCACCTGATTCTGGGTCCAAGAGAGTTCTATTAAAGTGTACAGAAGGGATCTCTAGAGAAATCACATGTGGAGAAATAGTCCACCGAGTAAAGATCATCTCCAGGAAAATTCCTGACAGCCCTGCAGCCTATGTGACCAGTTGCTCTCCTTTGAGTGTTCCCTCAGGTCTCCACATGAAGAGGACTGTATCAGTTCAGTTCAGTTCAGTCACTCAGTCGTGTCTGACTCTTTGCGACCCCATGAATTGCAGCATGCCAGGCCTCCCTGTCCATCACTATCTCCCAGAGTTCACTCAAACTCACGTCCATCGAGTTGGTGATGCCATCCAGCCATCTTATTCTCTGTCATCCCCTTCTCCTCCTGCCCCCAATCCCTCCCAGCATCAGAGTCTTTTCCAATGAGTCAACTCTTTGCATGAGGTGGCCAAAGTACTGGAGTTTCAGCTTTAGCATCATTCCTTCCAAAGAACACCCAGGGCTGATCTCCTTTAGAATGGACTGGTTGGATCCGAGGACTGTATGGGAGTTAAAATATTTACAGTTGATATTGAAGCATGTAAATAGACATTATGAGGTTTGTATGCAGAGATCTATGCATTCAGCTGTATTTTAATTGGAGAGGTATATGCATTAAGATTAGTGGAGACTTGAAAGAAAATCAGCATCTTATTTTGTGTGCTCAGAAACTCTCTGACCAAAACCCTAACACTACTTGAGGCAGATGTCCACCCTGACTTTCTAAATGTTTGCCTTGACAATCAATGAGAAAAACCTAAAGCCTTGAAAGGTTCCATCTGGTTCTTTTTTCGGATATACTGTTAAATCACAGAAAACAATCCAGAAAAGCAGGATCTTTATATTTTGGTTTCCCTGCATCCACATCCCAGGAGAGGACACTTTATGGTTGAGTGTTCCATAGGTATTCTTCCAGACCCAAGGGTAATGACCAGAGCCTTATGCAGTGCAGGGTGAACTCACACTAGCCGTCAGAGAAGGAATCTGAATTAATCTGGACCAGAGTCATCTAGTCTGTATATGGGATTGTCTTCAGTAGTGCCTTGTGCCCGGTGTGCTGAGGTTCATGGGGTCACAAAGAGTCAGACATGACTGAGCAACTGAACTGAATGCCTTGTACTGATGCCTGTCGACTTGAGGGGCCATGACTAAACTTCAGGAGGTTTGCAGAGTCCCTGAAATTCCACATAAAATTGAGTATGTGTGCATAGGGGGAGAAAGGCCATAGCTTTCATCGTATCCTTGAAGTTCTTGTAACTCAGATAACCACTGGTCTACACCCTTTGGTTTCTGTTCATTGTATTTATTCGTTTGGTAATCATGTATGGAGGATCTAGGTCTTGGGCATTTTGCTGCCTGCTGACTTACTCTTTTGACATGTGTTGCAGCGATGCATGGAATGGTGGGAAAAATTGAAGGTGGGAGGAGAAGGGGACGATGGAGGATGAGATGGTTGGATGGCATCACTGACTTGATGGATGTGAGTTTTGAGTAAGCTCCAGGAGTTGGTGAGGGACAGGGAAGCCTCATGTGCTGTAGTCCATGGGGTCACGAGTGGTGGGAAAGATTGAAGGCGGGAGGAGAAGGGGACAACAGAGGATGAGATGGTTGGATGGCATCACTGACTCGATGGACATGAGTTTGAATAAGCTCTGGGAGTTTTTGATGGACAGTGAAGCCTGGTGTGCTGCAGTCCATGTGGTCACAATGAGTCAGACATGACTGAGTGACTGAACTGAACTGAACTGAACTGATGGAGTGGTTCAGATTCTAGTCAGTGGTCATGACAACCTAGGTTGCAGGCACTTCCATGTGCAAGATCTCACTGAGTCTTCACAGTAAATCTGTGTGGTATATATTCTTATGACCATTTTACAGAAGAGAACAAGTTCAGAGTGTAAAGAATACTTTCCTAAGGGCAACTGAATACTCAAGCAGGTGAACTGAACCTAAGGATCTAAAGATGGATAGAACATTATGCTCCCAGTCTTAAGCTCACAGTCTTCTGGGGCAGCCAGATAGAAACAGATACTTAAATCCAGTGACATAAATGCAAGGATAAGTTGACTCGGTGGACTGGAATTAAAAAGCATACCAGGTTGATGGAAAAACATTTACAAAACATAGATGTGAGCTAGTTTTCTGCTTGCAATGAAATGACAGTGGTTTGAAACAGTGAACACATAAATAAATATCACAGCTTTTAGAAAGAGGTAAGTGGGAGAATCAGGTTCTACCCTATGTGTTTCTACATATATTAACAAATCTACAGTTTCCTTCCAGAAAGTAGTAGTCCAGGCTGTACAGTAGCCACAATTTTAAATGCCTTTTTTCCTTTTTTTAAGAATTTTTCCCCCATGGCTAATTCAATATGTGTGTCCTTCACACTGTATGTACTTAGGACTTTTTGATTCTGTAAGTTCTCTTAGGACAGAGACCCACTGTAAACATTTTCCTAACCTAATCTAGATGCAAACAAAATCTCAGCTTAACAACTAACCCAAACACACAGGTAACTGCTTCATCTACTTCATGGCCCTGAATAGCAGGGAAGTTCATAGAAAGTATATTTTCAAATTAAACGATCAAAACATATCATTTTCAAAACTCTTCTAGGGATACTAAATTTAATGCTTGTTTTTTTCTCCTGAAAAACAGCAAAAGTAGTATAAAATAATGGTAGGTAATTCCTAAGGGGAAATACTTCAAGAAACTTTGACATATTAATGCTTGTTTATGCTTTAGCTTGCTGTTTTCTTTAAAAGTTTTCAGCAAGTTCTCAGAAATATGAATGGAAAAAACTTTTCTGACTCCACTTTAAAATATGTGGGAAAGAAAATGCACAAAATTGGAAGTGGTGGCAGGGAGGGAAAGAGAATACAAGCAAATAGGAAGAAGCCAGCACTGTTTTTATTTGATTACTGATTAGACATAGTAAGTTATAATTTGAGTAAAATGTTCAGGTTGTAAGTGTGTATTTTTCCACTTGAAAAAGCTAGTTACACTATGATATAATTTTCAGCGGATGTCAGCTTCCTGCTTATCAATCACTAGAACATAGTATCCCAGTGTACTGTATCCCCTTGTAGTGTCCATCAATGGACGTCAAATGTCCATCAACTGCTTCAAGTATCCTGGCTAAAAACTATATTTTTAGGTCATTATTTCTTTGTATGTTTTACATAAACTGAGATCATGCTGTATATAAAAGTTTTCTGGGCCAGTATTCTTTAATCTGTAAAATCAAGTTTGTTGGAGTCTCTGGCTTCTGAGGTTTTTGTAAGGATTAAATGAGATGGGTCAGGAGGGAGCTCAACTCAGTGCCTGGCACACAGTCAGTGTTCAGGGTTGTGGTTACTTTGTGTGTGTGTGATGAGAATTTTTTTGAGATCCTTCTCTTCAGTTCAATTCAGTTCAGTTCAGTTGCTCAGTTATGTCCTTCTCTTAGCAACTTTCAAATAAGCAATACAGTATTACTAACTATAGTCATCTCTGGTTACTTTCTGTTACTTGTTTTTCACATTGATTATGTGAGTATTTTCTCAAGTTGTTCACTGTTGTTCAAAGACATGACATTTCAAGGATATAGAAACATCCCCCCATTCCTTCAAGGTTTAAATATGTCATTTGGGTCAGGTTAACCATTTCCAGATTGTTAATATATGGACTACAGTGAAATAAATGTTCTTGTCTGTAAGTTTCTGTGAGCCAGTAAGATGCATTTCTAAAAGTATTTGAAAAACTTTTGATTCATCTGTTCAAATTATACCCCTGAAATATTGTACCTGTTTGGAACTCCCCAAACAGAGGAGTATTGAAATAAGAATTTTATTACAGTGTTGAAATAAGAATTAAGTAAATGTAAAAGAATGTGGGGAAATGTAATAGAAGGCTGTGAATTTCAGAATCAGAATATTTGCATTCATTTATACCATGGAAGGCAAGGTAAATTTAATGTCTATTATCTTTCATATTTAAAAGAATCTTTTGTATAGATAATAGCTTTTTTGTATATAAATAAAAGCACTGTATAGAAGTCAAGAGGTCTAATCCCAAGACTCAATAATACGGGAATGTATACGAGTTTGAGGAAGTCACTCTACCTCCCATATTTATTTAGTTATAGTTTGTAAAATGGTGGTGCAGTCCTATCTTAAAGGGCTCTTGTGGTGGTTAAATAAGATTGTTAAGCACCAGGCAGAGGTCTTGGCACAAAGTAAGCACCTGTGGTTGACCACAGTGTTACTGACCAAGAATATAATTTTTGCTGAAGAACGCGCCTTCAGCCTTCCTCATTTATTGCCTCATTCATAAAGCAGTAGAGTTCCCATCAGGCGCTCTGGCTACTTCACAAGTGAGCAGAGGGCAGAATTCCATGACACCTGTCAGTTTCACTGTCAGCATTTTCAGTTGGCCACTTCAGTGATCCTGGTTCAGTTCAGTTCAGTTCGGTCGCTCAGTTGTGTTCGACTCTTTGCAACCTCATGAATCGCAGCACGCCAGGCCTCCCTGTCCATCACCAACTCCCGGAGTTCACTTAGACTCACGTCCATCAAGCCATCCAGCCATCTCATCCTCTGTCATCCCCTTCTCCTCCTGCCCCAAATCCCTCCCAGCATCAGAGTCTTTTCCAATGAGTCAACTCTTCGAATGAGGTGGCCAAAGTACTGGAGTTTCAGCTTTAGCATTATTCCTTCCAAAGAAATCCCAGGGTTGATCTCCTTCAGAATGGACTAGTTGGATCTCCTTGCAGTCCAAGGGACTCTCAAGAGTCTTCTCCAACACCACAGTTCAAAAGCATCAATTCTTTGGCACTCAGCTTTCTTCACAGTCCAACTCTCACATCCATACATGACCACTGGAAAAACCATAACCTTGACTAGACAGACCTTTGTTGGCAAAGTAATATCTCTGGTTAACTAGTGGTCCTGCTTAGGGTTAGCTTAATACAGTTCTCTTCCTTAACTGAACATACGTTTAGCTCCAGCCTAGTTCTAAACTCTGAACCAAGCACTGGTGACTGGGGAATGAATAAAATATAATCTTTATCCGTGATGGGTTCACAGTCTTGACAAGAAGTGGTTACCATCCTTTTTGGGTAAAATTCTTCTCTGTACTTTTTATTTATTTTATTATAGTTCTTTTTTGGGGGTCAGTTTTATTTTTTGATTTTTAATTTAAATTTATTTATTTTAATTGGAGGCTAATTACTTTACAATATTTAGTGAACATGTTTTAATGCTCTTCCACTGGGACATGAACTGGTAGGTACGGCAACCAGCTCCAGTATTCTTGCCTGGAGAATCCCATGGACAGAGGAGCCTGGTGGCCTACAGTCCACGGGGTTGCAAAGAGTCGGACACAACTGAGCGACTTCACTTCATTTCAGTAAGAAAACCAAGCCTGAGGTGGTACTCCTTATCTGAAATGATAAGACTATGGTAATGTGTTAGTCACTGAGTCCTGTCTGACTCTTTGCAGCCCCATAGACTGTAGCTTGCCAGGCTCCACTGTCCATGAAATTCTCCAGACAAGAATACTGGAGTGGGTAGCTATTCCCTTCTGGAGGGGATCTTTCCAACCCAGGGACTGAACCCAGGTCTCCTGCATTGCAGGCAGATTCTTTACCATCTGAGCCACCAGGGAAGTCATATTACAAGTTAGTTAGCAAGTCTTAATAGAAAGAGGATGGGCTTTTCATCTTTTCATCAAAAGACCCGGGTTGACAGCCAGCCTTCAAAACATACTTGTTGAATGATTTTGAGCAGGGCAGGCTCCTGTCTTCTAAGTGAGAAGACAAAAAGAGGTAAAATTTAATCATTCATTCATTTTTGGCAAGTATTTGTTGAGCACCAGGGAATCACCAGTGAATAACTTATACAACAAATACTAGCCTCATTGAGATCAGATTCTAGTGGGAGAAAGGGTAGGATATAAAAAATGATGCTTGTGAAGGAGCAACATTTTTTTTTTTTAATCCTCTCCTTTCTCCTACTAGAATCTACTCTCCATGAACCTATTTGAAGGGCAGTAATGGAGATGCAAAGAAATAGAGGAAAACAACAGAATGGGAAAGACTAGGGATCTTTTCAAGAAAATCAGAGATACCAAAGGAACATTTCATGCAAAGATGAGCTTAATAAAGGACAGAAATGGTATGGACCTAACAGAAGCAGAAGATATTAAGAAGAGATGGCAAGAATACACAGAAGAACTGTACAAAAAAGATCTTCACGACGCAGATAATCACAATGGTGTGCTCACTGACCTAGAGCCAGACATCCTGGAATGTGAAGTCAAGTGGGCCTTAGAAAGCATCACTACGAACAAAGCTAGTGGAGGTGATGAAATTCCAGTTGAGCTATTCCAAATCCTGAAAGATGATGCTGTGAAAGTGCTGTACTCAATATGCCAGCAAATTTGGAAAACTCAGCAGTGGCCACAGGATTGGAAAAAGTCAGTTTTCATTCCAATCCCAAAGAAAGGCAATGCCAAAGAATGCTCAAACTACCACACAATTGCACTCATCTCACACGCTAGTAAAGTAATGCTCAAAATTCTCCAAGCCAGGCTTCAGCAATATGTGAACCCTGAACTTCCTGATGTTCAAGCTGGTTTTAGAAAAGGCAGAGGAACCAGAGATCAAATTGCCAACATCTGCTGGATCATAGAAAAAGCAGGAGAGTTCCAGAAAAACATCTATTTCTTCTTTATTGACTATGCCAAAGCCTTTGACTGTGTGGATCACAATAAACAGTGGAAAATTCTTCAAGAGATGGGAATACCAGACCACCTGACCTGCCTCTTGAGAAATCTGTATGCAGGTCAGGAAGCAACAGTTGGAACTGGACATGGAACAACAGACTAGTTCAAATAGGAAAAGGAGTTCATCAAGGCTGTATATTGTCACCCTGTTTATTTAACTTATATGCAGAGTACATCATGAGAAACGCTGGACTGGAAGAAGCACAAGCTGGAATCAAGATTGCCAGGAGAAATATCAATAACCTCAGGTATGCAGATGACATCACCCTTATGGCAGAAAGTGAAGAGGAACTAAAAAGCCTCTTGATGAAAGTGAAAGTGGAGAGTGAAAAAGTTGGCTTAAAACTCAACATTCAGAAAATGAAGATCATGGCATCCAGTACCACCCCTTCATGGGAAATAGATGGGGAAACAGTGGAAACAGTGTCAGACTTTATTTTTCTGGGCTCCAAAATCACTACAGATGGTGACTGCAGCCATGAAATTAAAAGACGCTTACTCCTTGGAAGGAAAGTTATGACCAACCTAGACAGCATATTCAAAAGCAGAGACCTTACTTTGCCAACAAAGGTTCGTCTAGTCAAGGCTATGGTTTTTCCTGTGATCATGTATGGATGTGAGAGTTGGACTGTGAAGAAGGCTGAGCACCGAAGAATTGATGCTTTTGAACTGTGGTGTTGGAGAAGCCTCTTGAGAGTCCCTTGGACTGCAAGGAGATCCAGCCAGTCCATTCTGAAGGAGATCAGCCCTGGGATTTCTTTGGAAGGAATGATGCTAAAGCTGAAACTCCAGTACTTTGGCCACCTCATGCAAAGAGTTGACTCATTGGAAAAGACCCTGATGCTGGGAGGGATTGGGGGCAGGAGGAGAAGGGGATGCCAGAGGATGAGATGGCTAGATGGCATCACTGACTCGGACGTGAGTCTCAGTGAACTCCGGGAGTTGGTGATGGACAGGGAGGCCTGGCGTGCTGCGATTATGGGGTCGCAAAGAGTCAGACACGACTGAGGAACTGATCTGATCTGATCTGAATGGAGATGCAGAAATAGAGAATAGATTTGTGGACACACAGGGAAGGAGAGAGTGGGAGGAATTGAGAGAGTAGCATGGAAACATATACATTACCATATGTAAAATAGGTAGCCAGTGGGAATTTGCTATATGACACAGGGAGCTCAACCCAGTGTTCTGTGACGCCTAGAGGGGTGGGATGGGATGGGAGGTGGGAGGGAGGTTCAAGAAGGAGGGGGCATATGTATACCTATGGGTGATTCATGTTGATATATGACAGAAACCAACACAAAATTGTAAATCAATTATCCTCCAATTAAAAATGAATAAGTATATTTTAAAATGTTGCTTGGGAAGGGAAAAAAGGCAGTATAGGAGCTAGGGAGTATCACTGGGGAGGAGCCTCCTTACAAGCTAAGGTTTGCATGAAGACAGTGGGAAAGTGGTTTAAGAAAACAGCAAATTTAGAGGCCCCAAACAGAAGACCAGTGGGGCTGGAGCAGGGCGAGCTAGGGGGACAGTGGCAGGAAACAGCAAAGGGCCTCTTGGCATGTGCTGCAAAGGGCTCTTTGGCTTTTACTGAACATGAGATAGGAAGCTTTTGAAGGGCATTGAGCAGGGTGACGTGATCTGACTTTTCATAGCCTCACTCTGGCTGCTGCATAGAACAGAGTGGAGTCAAGCAGAAAAGCCAGACGGTCAGGCAGGAGGCTTTGCCAGCAACCAAGGGGAAAGTTGGTGGTGACTCGGACCACGGAGGGAGCAGGAGAAGTGGTACAAAGTGTCAGATTCTGGACATGATTTTTAGACAGAGAGCCATCAGGACCTGCACATGAATGGCACAAGCAGAGCTGGGGGACGCATGACTATAAAGTCAGAATTTCCATCCATGGAGATGAGGATGGCTGTGAGAGGAGATTTGACAGGGAATGCAGGAAGGTCTGTGTTGGACCTGTGAAGTTGGAGATTCCTATCTGAAATGTTTAAATGAGGACGTTGAATAGATAGCTGGAATTCAAGGGAGAGGTCTGGCTAAAGATGTCATGTAAATAGGAGCCCTTATCACAGAGATAGTATCCAAAGTCCGCAGACTGGATCAGATCTTCAAGGTAGTGGATGAGGCTGGAAAAACAGACGCACTCCAATGTCTGAGCCCTGGGGTATGCAGAGTTTAGAGGCAGAGGAGGTAGGAAGAAACCAGCGAAGAGACAGACGGAATATTCAGTGGGAAAGGGGGACAAACCAACTTGCAGAACAACTACATAAACACACATTACATGTCGTAGATGACCATATATTGTTGTTTAGCTGTTAAGTCATGTCCAACTCTTTTGTGACTCCATGGACTAGAGCCTGCTATGGAATTACCCAGGCAAGAATACTGGAGTGGGTTGCCATTTCCTTCTCCAGGGGATCTTCTCAACCCAGGGATCGAACCCACGTCTCCTGTATTGGCAGGTGGATTATTTTTACTGCTGAGCCACCAGAGGAGGCCTAGACTGGATGATCATTGCTATAACATCCTTTTGGAAAAATGGAATATATCATGATTTTAATGCACGAATTCATTGGGGTGTATTTCAAGTATAGCCTTTATACCCTATACACTGTGGTGACTACCAAAAGCTTTTTTTTTTTTTTTTTTAAATGTTGTCCTCATGGCCTGAAAGATTTAAAGAATTTTCTCATCAGGGGTTTATTCAGGCACGAAGATGATCTGGGCATCACTGGAGCTGATTACGTGCAACCCCGTGCAGAATATTTCGTGATAATGTTCAAGTAGAAATAGTAACCTTAGCTTCTAAATTTACTACCTAAAAACACAGTGATTTGGAAAAACACCAAAGGATTTGGGTCCATAATTACAGTATTACTAAAATAGAGATATACATTATTTACAATGTGCTTTCAAAATTAAGGTAAGACAGACCTGTTGATTGGACTTAAAACAGGGACCAATTTTTTTATGTTAATGACACCTTCCACAAAATGGTTGTGTAAACATGCTTTTATCATCAGGTATCTGTAGAGAGCTTTTCCACATCTGACTAGATTTATTCAATTTAAAGAATTTAGTAGTTTAATACATTTTGCTAAATGAAATGAAGCCAGTTACAGAAGGGCAAATATTGCATGATTCCACTTACAAGCTTTCTAAAATAATCAGACTCAGAGAACAGAATAGAATGGTGGTTGCTAGGGGGTGGGCAGAGGGGAATGAGCAGTTGCTAATCAGCAGGTACGAAGTTTCAGTTACGTAAGGTGAATAAATTCTAGAGACCTGTTTTATACCATTCTGCCTATAGTTAATAATACTGTATGATACCCTTAAAATTTGATGAGGGTAGAGTTCATGTTAAGTGTTCTTACTACAATAAAATAAAAAATAAAAATGAATTAAAGAAACGAATTTAATGACATAGCCTAAGGTCTATAATTTATGTTGCATTATGTTAATAAGTAAGCAAATCATAATATTCTGTTAAGAGTTTTATAACAAAGAGGGAATTGAGAGACTTAAGTAAAAACATTGCCAAAGACGCTCCTATAGGGAACTTCTAGAGAGTGTTCCTAAGAAAGAATTTTCATAGCACTTTATCACTTACTAACACGTCTCTAAGCTCATGTCTGGAAGCATTCTGGCTACCAGAAGACGTTAAGATATTTTCCCAGATGTGCTCAATTTAAATATCAAACACATCATAAACTTTGCCACATATATGTTTAAGTCAAAGAGTTTTGAAGACTAAGAAATTCAAAAGTAGGGAATAATTTTCATAATATGCTCCACTCTCAAGAGGTATCCGTGTGTAGAATAATACTTAAGTGGAGTAAAGCCCAGTTCTGTGCATGGGTAACAGCCACTGGATCTAAAACACACAGGCAGCTGGTCCATATCATAATAGATACACATGCTGGGCGTGGAAGAGAATGATGCTAAAGCCCTGTACCTCGTATACTCCCAATGGAAGGTGGGGTTTTGGAAGTGGAGCCTTCACTTAAGATAAAGAGATAAGCAGTTAAGTGTTTGCAGTAGCTCAGGAACACTTCGAACTTAGTTATTTAAGTGGCTTATCCCTTCTTCCTCCAGTGTTTGGGATCTGGGGCTTCTACCTGGATAAAGGATCTTGGACAGAAGCCTTTATCCCTTTCTGTAAATCCTCGTCAGTGCACTGATACTAGCACCATCACAGCATAAGGAAGGAAAAGAAGGCCACTAAAAGGAGAGAGTTTTCAGATCCAGCATTTGGGGAGATTTGATTCAGGATATTTTGATGTCACAAAAGTGTATTGACCAAAACATTTGTCCTGGATTCAGTATCAGTAATGGATGTTTAAAACAATAGCTGAGGCAAATATTGTGTGTGTGTGTGTGTGTGTGTGTGTGTGTGTGTGTGTGTGTGTGCTTAGTCACTCAGTCCTGGCTGACTCTTTGCAGCCCCATGGACTGTAGCCTGCCAGGCTCTGTCCATGGGATTCTCCAGGCAAGAATACTGGAGTGGGTTGCCATGACCTCCTCATACACACACACATATAAGTATGTATATATATGTATATATAGGCTTCCCAGATGGCTCATTGAGTAAAGACTCTGCCTGCAGTACAGAAGATAAAGGTGACATGGGTTCCGTCCCTGGGTCAGGAAGATCCCCTGGAGAAGGAAATGGCACTCCACTCCAGTACATGGACACAGGAGCCTGGAGGACTAAGGTTCATAGCATTTCAGAGTCAAAAATGACTGAAGCAGCTGAGCACACATGCAAGCTTATATATATATATATATATATTCCTCATGGTCAATCTATAAATCTGAGGTAATCTGATGAACATCTCTAGATACTAGTTCAATCGTAGCATCTGATGTCAATTAAGATAGAAAAGATGGCTAGATTAGGTCTTCTTTGCCCACCCTGTATTCTCAGCTACGTCATTTCTTCTAGCATTTACTAGTTTGAAACATTAACCTTCAGCTACTGCATTCTGATCAAGAGAGTTATTGACTCTAAGTTTAACATCCATGCAATATTAAGGATGAAGTGCATATATAAACTTTTCCTTCAGAACATGTGAGCTTATTACAACTTTATGTTTTCTGTGGAGTAAATTTTTGTGTTCCGTGCCCCCCTCCAGCCAAATCCATATGTTAAAATCTTTAAGGTGATGATGGTATTAAGAGGTGGAACCCTTGGGAGGTGATTAGGTCATGATAGTGTAACCCTAGTGAATGAGATTATACCCTTACAAAAGAGACCCCACAGAAGTCTCTTGACCCTTCTGCCTTGTAAGAGCACAGCAAGAAGACTGCCATGTGTGAACCAGAAGGCGGGGCTTCACCAGACACCAAATCCACCAGCACCTCGGTCTTGGACTTCCCAGCCTGTAGAACTGTAAGAAATGAATTTTGCTTTACAAGCCACCCAGTGTATGGTGCTTCTGTTCAGTTCAGTTCAGTTCAGTTGCTCAGTCGTGCCTGACTCTTTGCAACCCCATGAACTGCAGCATGCCAGGCCTACCTGTCCATCACCAACTCCTGGAGTTTACCCAAAATCATGTCCATTGAGTTGGTGATGCCATCCAACCATCTCTGTCATCCCTTCTCCTTCCGCCTTCAATCTTTCCCATCATCGGGGTCTTTTCAAATGAGTCAGCTCTTCACATCAGGTGGCCAAAAAATTGGAGTTTTAGCTTCAACATCATTCCTTCCAATGAACACCCAGGACTGATCTCCTTTAGGATGGACTGGTTGGATCTCCTTGCAGTCCAAGGGACTCTCAAGAGTCTTCTCCAACACCACAGTCTAAAAGCATCAATTCTTCGGCGTTCAGCTTTCTGTATAGTCCAACTCTCACATCCATACATGACTACTGGAAAAACCATAGCTTTGACTAGATGGACCTTTGTTGACAAAGTAATGTCTCTGCTTTTGAATATGCTATCTAGGTTGGTCATAACTTTCCTTCCAAGGAGTAAGAGTCTTTGAATTTCATGGCTGCAATCACCATCTGCAGTGATTTTGGAGCCCCCAAAAATAAAGTCTGACACTGTTTCCACTGTTTCCCCATCTATTTGCTTCTATTACAGAGCCCAAACAGACAGAGACAACATTACATAAATCTTTTCTCCCAAAGATAATTTAACATGTTTTTGTTTTCCTCCCTTCTTCCCCCACCCCCTATTTTCTTCCTTCTTCACCTACCAGAATTGCCATTAAAATATCACTAATGGCAACCCACTCCAGTATTCTTACCTGGGAAATCCCATGGACAGAGGAGCCTGGCGGGCTACAGTCCATGGAGTCACAAAAGAGTTGGACACGACTTAGCGACTAAACAACTAGTTATTTGGAGAAGCTATTAAAACCGCTTTCTTAGGATCAACTCCAGTGTGGTCTTCAGTTTGGGCTTTCTCACTGGCAAGTGGCTAAGGCTGTACTGTTCACGTTTTAACTCTTAGAAACATAAGTAAACATTTGATTTTTCTAAAACCTGTGGTATTTATTTCAAATAGAGTTATTTTTAGTCGTTCTGATTTTTGAAAGCTCAGAAAAATCTTATTTGGAATCACTTAGAAATTTATAAAGTTTAAAAAAATTTTTTTACAGTTTTTCATAAAGTTGGCTTTCCCAGCTGTCTTTAAAATTTGGTATAAATTTTAGTATGCTTCCTAATATAAAAGTTAGTATACTTTCTGATTTCTAACCAACAACAGATTATTTTCATTTATTTGTTATCCTGGTGAGAAAATTATTGCTAGCTTTAAAAGTTAATGTACCTTATGAAGCAACATAAAATATGTATTTTTTTGTTTTGTTTTCTGAGGTTCTAGAACTCTTGGGTTGTTTCTTCTTGAGTTTATACTTTCAAATGTATTTTGATTTCATAATGGGTAGTATTAAATTAGAGTCTCTTAGAAGTTCCTGGATGAATAGTATTTTGAAGAAGAAATGAATATTTTAAATGAATATCTTCTGGAACTTCACAGGATTTTTGGTTTTCCCTCTTTATTCTACCCATAATAAAAGTGGTGAGATTTATCCCTTTGTGGAATATATTTATCATTTTTAATTGCTCTGTCCATGACAGCATTGGGTTTGTGTGTGTATGTGTGTGTATGCTATTTATTGGCTTTTAAACATACTTTGTGTGTCTATGAGAACAGGAATGTGGCAGGGTCAAAAGAAGATGAATTACTCTAATGTAATTGAAAGGAAAAATGGTATTCTTTGTATTTCTATTGATGCAAGGCACTCAATATTCATCGTTTATAAATATATATTTTATATTGATATACTTAATTGACAGGTTTCTAAAATATCTGTGATAATGTTTCAGAACCTATGCTTCTTTGTATTTTTGGTTCCAATTTCTTTTTTAACTTTTTTTTTGCCCCAGAAGTTTACAATCCCATTAGTACATAAAATTCACTCCTCATGATATTTTTTTTCTCCCCAACTCTGCTGACTTTTATCACAGCCTCCCAGGAGCTGCTTGCCGTAGCCACCCCTGGATCTCATGGTTGCTGAGAACAGCTTGACCTCTCTAGGCCATTCTTGGACCACAGGCTCCCACCATTCAGTTTATTTGCTCCCACTAGATCTGTGACCGCCCCCCCCCAAAAAAAAACCCCTCATTCTCTGTCACTCTCCTGACTTCCTGTTCTTCTCTAGCCACTCTAAACCCCACGATCTAGCTCTGTAGTCATTCACCTCCTGATGCCATCACTGTCCTAGCGCCTCGTGGGTTTTCCCTGCTGACCCTCACACCCGCTAGGTCTACCTGCATGCCCTTCACTAGGGCGCTGAGCACGACTGGAAGCAAATGCAGGTACCCCCCACACACACCCCAGTTTTCCAGAGCTTGCTATATACCACTTGGCTTTTATTATAAAAGACCTACATTAGTATCTTTTTGCCAACTGAAAGAAATCCATAGAGGATTTTCACTTTTACATGGATAAAAGATGAAAGGAAAAGATGGAGTTCAGCTTCTGCTTTATAGTGAAGTGTATGTGCTTCAGCGCAGTGACAGGGATGTCACCACGCTCCTTCCTTGGGAACCACACTCAGCTGAAAACTGTGGCAGCTTAATGCTTTATGTCAGTTTATTTTGTGCATCTGTTAGCAGGATATGTCCTAAGGTCCTTGCTTCTCTGCTTTACCCTTACCAGCTTGTGAAGGGTTTCATAGGAATGCTCTACTGCTGGAGAGTGGGGAACCCTGCACAGTGCGGATCAGTTGAAATACGTCTGTGCAGTCACCTTCGTAACAGGGCCCTCTGCATCTGCTGGCCATCCTCCTACCAGCCCTCCTCTACTCAGCTGTCTTTGCCACTGTCATTAATTCTGCAATTAGATGTCATTAATTCTGTAATATAGATATGTGTTGATACTACACCCCAGATGTTGTGCCAATCTCTAGAGATACAGTATCGAACAAAAACCATTCTCTGCCCCCATGTGCCTGCAAGAGAGTCAGGCCTTTATAAAATAGCAGCACTAATGATGATTTTATTACACTTGAATCCAGGGGGAAAAAACAAGAGATAACCTAAAATGCATACTGGGGTAGGGAGAAGGAGACTCTAACTTGGCTCTAGGTAGCATTTTATTGTGATTATTGTCTTGCTTTTCCTTATGGTTTTACCACATGTGTGTGCCTGGACTGATATTGTGGGGTTTTTTTTCCCTTTCTTTTGGAACGTTATTTAAATGGTGTGATACTCTTTTGGTCTTCTAAGACTTGCTTTTATTGTTCAGTGTTACACTTGTGTGATCATCTGTATTCATCTATGTAACTCTAGGTACTTAATTTTCACTGCTGCATGTTACTCTTTTATACCTCTGTTTATCCATGGTTGAGTCTGCTTTGTGCACATTTGGATTGTTTTGTACTTTCTGTTATTATAAACAATTCAGATATAAACAGGAAAGGTGTGATAGAGATTGGTTAATTTTCAATACGCATGCAAATTTTAGTTTAGGTCTTTCGCTTCAGCCTTATCTATCTAACACAAGTACCACAAATTGGGCTTCCCTGGTGGCTCAGTGGTAAAGAATCTGCCTGCCAATGCAGGAGATGAGGGGTTGATTCTTGGGTCACGAAGATGCCTTGGAAAAGGAAATGACCACCCACTCTAGTATTCTTGCCTGGGAAATCCCATGGACAGAGGAGCCTGGTTGGCTACAGTCCGTGGGGTCGCAGAGAGTCAGACATGACTGAGTGACTAAACAACAGCAACCACAAAGTAGCAGCAAATTTGACCACTTTGAATATTGCATCATATTTAAAATATTATGATAATATCTCCATCATCTTTTCCTGTTATACTATCTATAGAAGGTGGCATAAAATAATCAAATGACCCAAAGTCAAGAGACAGGTCAGACTGTCTGTCTGCAAATGTCCTTCCCTCTTTCTTAGCATTTCATTAGAATAATTACAGTATTGTCAGCGGTGCTCTTAAAATATCAGTTAAGTCATTGTGAGTTAAACGAGATAGCTGTTGTCTCTCAGCTTCAAATTCACCCTGTAACACTTGCTCTTCCATAACCTTTTAAGCATTTCTCCTTTACATTGAAGATGATGTTGAGCTTTCTCAGTAAAGGACACTGAAGGGACATTGCAGAAGGATAGGGCGTCACTTACTGGTTCAAGCTGCTGTCCCAGTGGTCAGCTGTGTGGGTAGAAGAACATTTAGTATTGCTCAGCCCCAGCTACAGGCAGGGGGTGTACAGTCCCTGCAGCCCCTCCCCCCCAACCTGGGCACCCACCACCTGCTCCAGGTCTCCTGCCCACAATGGTCACTCAACTCCTTCTGTGTACCTGCCCATTGGCAGAGGCTCACCTGTACCTCCATCATCTCCCTGACTGCCAGCATACCGTCTTCAGTGAGGTCTGAAGCCCATCCTTGGGTAGGGGACTTCTTCCAAGTTCTTCTTTCCTTGGCTGCTCTCCCTGAGCCCCAGGGCACCATCTAGCATCCTCTTTACATGTAATACTTACTCTCCTATCATAACCTAATCAATCTTTGTATTAAATGTACCCTGCTTAAAAAAAAAAAAGTGAAATCTAAAACCTAACATAAACTTACACATCCAGTGTTCTAAATGTCACCAATTTTTTTCTTTTTCTCTATGCATGATCTAAAGTCTTGGTTTATTTATTTTGTTATTATTTACTCTTTAATTGGAGGAAAATTGCTTTAAAACATTGTGTTGGTTTCTGCTGTACAACAGTGCAATTCAGCCATAATTATACATACGTCAGGTCTCTCTTGAGTCCCTCCTCTGCCCCCATCCCACTCCTGATCACAGAGCACCAGGCTGTGCTCCCTGTGTTATATAGCATTTGAATCCGTTCTAATGAGGTAGATGAACCTAGAGGCTGTTATACAGAGTGAAGGAAATCAGAAAGAGAAAATCAAGTATCGTATATTAGCACATATATATGGAATCTAGAAAAATGGAATTGATGAACCTATTTGCAAGGAAGGAATGGAGATGTAGATACAGAGTATGAACTTGGGGACACAGTGGGGGAAGGAGAAAGTGGGACGAGTGGAGAAAGTAGCATCGACGTATGTACACCGCTGTGTGTAAAATGATAGCTGGTGAGAAGCTGCTCTGTCACCAGTTTTTAAGCACAAGAAAATCATGTTCCAGTTTAGTTATGACTCAAAATTATGTCCATTAAGTTACTGTTGGCTCTTGAATAGGTGGGAGTTAGAGACCCTCATTCAGTAGAAAAACTTGTGTATAATTTTATAGTTGGCCTTTCATATCTGAGGTTCCTTATCTGTGTACACACCCAACCACAGATCATGTAGTAGCATGGTATTTACTATTGAAAAAAATCCATGTGTATGTGGAACCATGCAGCTCAAACCTGTGCTGTTCAAGGGTCAACTCTATTTTTAAGCATAAGAATATCTTGTTTCCTAGTAGAAACTTAAGGTGATAACTTTGTGAAGAAAGTAATGGTTGTATTTAATTTGTTACCTGAGTAATTGAGAACTGTAATGTACTTCTTAATTTCTTAATGTAATAAATTGCAGTACCATTTCTGACTTTTTAAAAATTTCATACTCGTCTAAAGGACAGAAGCATATACCTAAAGCAACAATCTCATTTCAGGTTACGCACTCTAGGTGCCAGGAGACAGGCATAAGACCACTAACATGTGTATGCATCCTCAGCTTTCCTATGCCGTTATTTCCAAAGTGATTGAACCAAAGTATGCTCCCTTTAGCATTGTTCCACACCATCTTCCTCACTTGGTATTGTCAGATTTTTCTGAATCATTAATGAATTTTAAAATGTCTCAGGGACCTGTCATTTTTTCTGAGATTTTACATTGTCACTTAAGTTGATTACTGGTAGGACCCTTCCAGCACTAGCTTCATACCGTCTCAAGCTATAAGAACCCAGGGATTTTATAATACTCTTAACAAAGAGGTACAATGTTATGAAGTCATAGATGAACTAGTAGAGAATAGAAGTGAAAAGAATGGTTCATCATACCTCTTATGCTCTGCAGCAGTTAACTTCAAAGTGGTAGAACAGTGGCCAGTTTGGGTTTAAAATGGAAAATGCTGTCTGATAGGGAATAAGACCTTTCAGAGCCCATCTAGAAGCTTTTGTCTAGGAAGACCCTGTTTCTGAAGGCAGAAGTCAGCATCTTGACACAGTGAACCACTTTCGTAAGTATTTTAACCATTCAGTTTCCTGTCAAGTATTTGTCTACAATTATGCAGACATAGTCTTTGTGTAGACTCAGTGTTAGACCAAAATCAATAGATTGATAAGTATTTAAAGCAGAAACATCTATGGACAGGGACCATGTTTTTCTAATGGGCTTAATTAATACAGTGTTACCTGCAGAAGTATGTGCTCTTAATGCACATAGTTTAGCTTGTTATATATAGATTGCGCATGGGTTATGTATGATTATCTGATTTTATGTCATCACTTGTGGCTCAGACAGTGAAGAATCTGCCTGCAATGCAGGAGACCCAGGTTCAGCCTCTGGGTCGCAAAGATCCTGTGGAGAAGGGAATGGCAACCCTCTCCAGTATTCCTGCCTGGAAAATCTCCATGGAGAGAGCAACCTGACTGGCTACAGTCCATGGGGTCACAAAGAGTTGGGCATGACTGAGTAGCTAACACTTTCATGTCATAACTTAGCATCTGGTTTGATCTTAATTCAGTTCCTTTTATTTAGATTTCAGAATTATCTAGTTCTTTAATGATTATGTTTGCCACTTAATAATATTTTGCTGCACAAGTAAACATTTACTTGGATAAAGCCAGTTTTACAGTGTTAGAAAACTAATGCACTTTGAAACAAATTTGTGTTATTAAAGATACAACATCTTTTTTCTTTAAATAATTGTTCACCACTGTTACTGTGCATTTAGTAAACGCAGATGCCACTAAGTTAGAGGCTAGACATTTCCAGGTACATTCACATTTGCTCACAGCGTGCAATCATTTAATGGTCTGTGTTGCTGCATTAATAGTTTACTAAGTGTTTTGTATGTAGTAGTTAATAAATATTTGTTAAATGAATCAATAGTGTGTTTAATTCAGATTCATGCTAATATTAATAGTTGAAAAAAATCTTTAAGCCTGTAAAAAGTTTGGGGTAGCTTCTGAAGTCAGTGGAACACAGGAAACACCCAGGGGGAATTTTCTGTCCTTATTTGCAGATTACAATGGAATCCCCAGAAGGAACCCTGCAGTGCTCTTATCAGGATGTTGCTAGAACATGGAATGATTGCACCCATTACTTTGTGAAGGGGCATGCAAGGCTTTCTTCAGATGACTGCTCTCCTTGCTACTTATTGAAAACAATTCTGTGATGTTTGTAAACAAATTTTGTGGACAAGATTTCCTTTCCAAAGTAGCTTATCTAAGTGCATTATTTCTGACTGAAAAGCTTATTTTTCTTTCCGTCTGAATAGATTGCTTGCCAGTGGTGACTTTCAGCTGATTTCATCGATTTTCAGTAATGAGATAGAGCAGTATGAGGTCAATGTCTGTGTACATGGGCAAGGGCTCTAAATCGCATTCTGAAAACCACGGGCTTGATGATGCAATGAGTCCATCTCCTCAAAAATGTTTGTGGTGAAGATTCCTTGAAAATACTCGGGCTTGAAGCACATCACTTAAATGGCGGATTTAGAAAAATGAGCTACAGTCATTAGAGTGAGAGAACCATTTTGGCTTGTCCAGGCTAACTCTCTCCAAGGGTATGGCGGAAAATTCACCAGGCAGTACGTCTGATGGGAATAGTCTCAGAGGATGAAGGAGGCAGAAGGAGCTTGTGGTACCTTTTAATGCATTGGTTTCTCTACAGAGTAGCATTCAAACATGTAACTAATGATGCCTTCCATGTACCTGATGGGCTCCATTCTGTAGAATTGCCAGAGATGTTCAGATGTCTCTAGCAAGGAAGGCACTGGAAACCCGTGTGAAGAAATCCTTGCCGAATTCACTCATCTGATTTCATATTGAGTCACTGTCCCTTGGTGCCAAACTACTTTTGGCATTCACTCTTGATAATAAGAAGGAGTTATGCACTATTAAAAAGTAAGGCACTTGTGGAATGAAGGGGGAGTCCCTTAGAAGATTGTGTTTTATGGTACTGCTATTTTGTACCTCTTGTATTCTTTCAACATGGTATTTCACTCCTTCAGATTCACTCTTTATTGAATACATTTATTGCCATGGATTGGTTTTGAGCAAGAACTACATTGAAAGTTTTATGAACTGAAAACAGAATAACTGTTTATGCTATACAGTGCCATGGCTTCCCTGACAGCTCAGTTGTTAAAGAGTCCACCTGCAATGCAGGAACCCCGGTTCGATTCCTTGGTCAGGAAGATCCCCTGGAGAAAGGAGAGGCTACCCACTCCAGTATTCTTGAGTTTCCCTTGTGGCTCAGCTGGTAAGGAATCTGCTTGCAATGCAGGAGACCTGGGTTCGATTCTTGGGTTAGGAAGATCCCCTGGAGAAGGGAAAGGCTACCCACTCCAGTATTCTTGAGTTTCCCTTGTGGCTCAGCTGGTAAGGAATCTGCTTGCAATGCAGGAGACCTGGGTTCGACTCCTGGGTTAGGAAGATCCCCTGGAGAAGGGAAAGGCTACCCACTCCAGTATTCTGGCCTGGAGAATTCCACAGACTGTATAGTCCATGGTGTCGCAAAGGGTCGGACACGACTGAGCGACTTTCACTCTTCACTATACAGTGCCACATGATGTATGAGAAACTGAAAGGCCTTCAGCTCGCACCATTTCTCCAAATGTGTCATTCACCCTTCTGCATAGGAGAAGTTACACAAACACACCACGTGCCATGTATGTTATATAGGCATGTTCCATCTGTCTGTCTATTCCATTCTTTCCTGGTTTACTAGAGTTTACGTAATGTTATTCTCTGATTACTGAAGAGCTTAGATAGATTTTTCACTTCTTCTTTATCATCTCCCCTTTAATTAATGCTCTTGTCCTCATATAGAGGACTCCTCCAGGCCTTCCCTTATGACACCTATAAATCTCACTGCCTTCTTTCCATCTGTTCTCTCCACAGTTTTCCTTCATTCCATGATCCACATCACTCCAGTTTCATTGCCACCCCTCAGAGTTCCATCTTCTTGTTTCCTCTGTCTGCTGTGTCTAAAAATTAACTTCAAAATAAGCAAAATATTCAAAACAAGCACTATGGTACTCTTTGCATTAATCTTATGAAAGTAAAATATGAGAAAAATGCAATACGTTGATTTATAAGGAATCTTACTCCCAAAGGTCAAGACACCTTTACTGGTCTTAAAGTTCATATGATTCCATTTCTTATGCTACTTTTCCTGTTTTGGTGCATCCTTGGTTCTTGCCTGAGTTTGGCCAATTATTCAGAAATGTAAAAATTAGCAACTGAAGTAATGACATAACCTGATATAGAGACTATAGCTTTGGTGCAATTACATGTAATTAGGGATATTGAAGTTGACCTAGTGAAATGAAATAAAATCCATTCTCAATAAACTATGTCCTATATGTTTGGGAATAAATGTTAAAAGTCTAATGAATTTTCCCTCTAATACAAACAGAATTGTAATAGTTTAGTGCATTCCAGAGAAAAAGGAAAATAATGTTAATTTAATAAAGATACTCATGTCAAGAAAGATGAAGACATGAATGGAATTTGGGTACATTTCCACACTTGTGGAAGTGAATCCTAAACATAAAATGACTCAGTAAATAAGCTGTGATTTTCTGCCAGGGAAAGTTGAGGAGTTGGATGGAAGATGCAGAACGAATTAAACAGTAGAGAACATTCTAGAGGAATAAATGCTGGAATGACTGCAAAATATCCTGGGATTTTTTTTTTCCCCATTCTGATAGATTTCTATTTATATTTTTTGGAGAGATATGATACATTTGACCACTTCATTTCTACACGTGATACAAAATAATAAGATCAAGCAGCCTGCTAAGAACTCAAAGCCAGATGGTGTATATGTATGTCATGCTGAGCTGATGGTTTGAAAATGCCAGCTCTGCAGAATGGCTGGAGCTGAATAATGCTTCAAGGGAATCCTACTTAAGATTCACTTGTGCATCTTTATGTGACTTTTACATTCTTAACTTCATGAATTTTAAGTTGCAGTGGACAGCATGATACATATAGGCAGCAGAGTGAAATGTTTCTAATGTGATTTGTTAGCTTTCAGCACAAGTCAGATTTTAACAAAGTGGCAGAAATATAAATAGTTTAACAATATTGACTAACTGCTTCTTAAATGAACAAATAACCAAAAGTCAATCCTTGCTTCTCTGCAGGAAATGATGGACTGTTCCATAATTTTTAGGTATTATCTTTTGAGTATTAGCCAGTGTGAGTTAAAAAAAAGATAGCAATACCCAACATCCCTCTGTGTCTCCCGATGTTTGGAAATTGGGAGAAAATTGTTTTGTGGTATCTCCTCTCTCTGATTCCCACATTCTTTGGGGAGGTCTTCCACAGCAGTTAAGGCATGGCAGCCATAGTGTGGTCATAAGCAGGGGAGAGCCACTGGAGAGACCTACAGACAGTGACAGGTGGCCACCAGGTAATGGCAAGGGCACTGCTGTGTTAGCAACACCAGTGGCTAAGAAGAGGAATCAGCTGTAGAGATGTATAAGATTTCATAATACCATTAATCTAAATTTGGCAAAATGTTTAGACTATTACATTTATATTTGCAGAACTTTTGTTTTTCTCTTCTGGAATATGAGATTCTATCTCTCTCCTTTCATTTGCACTTTAAATCTTCATAAAAGCATATGTTTTCCAAGAACAAGTGAATCATTTATTTATTTTTAAAAAACTTATTGAGCAATTTAAACCTCTGTTAAATCAGTTTTTGCTCCCTCCATTTTGAAGCTCAACTATGGTAGTTCACATTTAAGATCATTATGCCTTCTTAGTGAATTGATCCATTTATCATGATTTATTTTTGGTAATATTGCTTATCTTGAAACCTTCTTTTGATATTAATATAGCTATTCATCTTTCTTATGATTAGTGTTCATATCCATTTACTTTTAACAAGTCCACATCTTTATTCTTGGAGTGCTCTTTGTTTTTTAAATGCAATCTGTCAATCTCTGCCTTTTAATTGGAAACTTTAAACCATTTGTATTTAATGTAATTATAGGCATTGTTGGATTAAAGTCTGCTGTCTTACTTTCTTTTCTCTGTATCATCTGTTTTTTGTTTCTTTCCCCCAATTTCTGACTTCTTTTAGATTACTTTGATATTGTTAATATTCCATTTTATTTCTAGTATTTGTTTATTATTTACAGTAGATAGAATTTAGAATTTCTAAATTGGCCCCCAAAGATGTCCCACTCTAATCCTGGGAACCTGTGAATGAATGAGCTATTGCTCCTCTGATTACACTGATATACAAAGAGTTGACCTTAAGAAAGAATATTATCCATGTGGGCCTGATCTTAATATCACACGAGCCCTTAAAATTAGAAAGCTTTTTCTGGCCAGAAGAGGAAAACAGAAGAGAGATTTAAAAAGATCTAAAGCATAAAGCAGAGAAGGCAATGGCACCCCACTCTAGTACTCTTGCCTGGAAAATCCCATGGACGGAGGAGCCTGGTAGGCTGCAGTCCATAGGGTCGCTAAGAGTCGGACATGACTGAGCGACTTCACTTTCACTTCTCACTTTCACGCATTGGAGAAGGAAATGGCAACCCACTCCAGTGTTCTTGCCTAGAGAATCCCAGGGACGGGGAGCCTGGTGGGCTGCCGTCTGTGGGGTCGCACAGAGTCGGACACGACTGAAGTGACTTAGCAGTTAGCAAAGCATAAAGAGTAATTGATATTCTGGATTTGAGTATGGAAGGAGCCATCGTACATGGATTGGAGAGCAGATACAAGGAGCTGAGAGTGACTCTGGCTGGCAGCTAACAAGAGAATATAAACTTCAGTTTTATAGTGTAAAAGAGCTAAGGCTCAAGGCTTGAAAGTAGATCCTTTTCTTGAGCCTCCAAATAAAAGCCCAACTTGGCCAATACTGTAAGTTTGCTATTGTGATACCCTGAGCATAGAAGCCAGACTAACTTACCTGGACTTCTGACCTAAAGAACTGTAAACTAATAATTTGTGTGTTAAGCTACTAAGTTTGTGGTTATTTGTCTTTCAGCACAGAAAACCAATACACTAGCTGAAGATCTCCATTTTATTCTTTGAGAGGTTGCTCTAGGGTTTATAATATGCATCATTAACTTGTCACTGTCTTCTGCCAAATAATGTTATACCACTTTATATGTAACTAAGAATTGAACAGCAGTATGCCTTCCATTCCTCCCTTCTTATCTTTTGTGCTATGATTGTCATAATTTTATTTCCAAATATGTTTAAAACCTCACAATATATTGTTATATTTTTGCCTTAAGTAGTCATTTATCTTTAAAAATAAAACAAATCAGAAGATAAGATTTTTTTATGTTTATCCACATATTTACTATTTTAGCAATTGTCATTGCTTAGTTTAAATTTGAAATTATATTTGGTATCATATTCTCAATTCCTTTTACATTTCTTTTAGTGAAAGTCTGTTGACTATTTGTCTATTTGTCTGAAAAAGTCTTTCACCTTTGACTTAAGGGTTTTTCCCCCTTACGAACTTTAAAGATATCATTGTACTGTTTTCTGGCTTGTTTTGTTTTAGAAGTCTGAGATATTTTTAATCTTTATTTTTCTGTACACGATGCCATTTTCTGTAGTGACTGTTAAGATTTCCTCTTTTTTCACAGATTTTCAGCATTTTATTGCACTATGCCTATGTAGTTTTCTTTGTACATGCTCCATTACTTAGGTTCTTGTACTTGTGGGTTTATAGTTTTCAATAAATTTGGAAAAACATCAGCCATTATTTCTTCACATATTCTTTCTACATGACCTTTTGTGTCTTCAGGGCTCTAATACATGTATATTAGATTGCTTGATATTTTCTCACAGTTCATTGTTCAGTTCAGTCACTCAGCTATGTCCGACTCTTTGTGACCCCATGAACCGCAGCACACTAGGCTTCCCTGTCCATCACCAACTCCTGGAGTTCACCCAACCCATGTCCATTGAGTTTGTGATGCCATCCAACCGTCTCATCCTCTGTCGTCCCCTTCTCCTCCTGCCCCCAATCCCTCCCAGCATCAGGGTCTTTTCAAATGAGTCAGCTCTTCGCAGCAGATGGCCAAAGTATTAGAGTTTCAGCTTCAGCATCAGTCTGTCCAATGAACACCCAGGACTGATCTCCTTTAGGATGGACTGGTTGGATCTCCTTGCAGTCCAAGGGACTCTCAAGAGTCTTTGGTACTGTTAATTTTTAGTCTTTTTTTCTTTCTTTGATTCATTTTGGATGGTTTATTTTTGCTGTGTATTCAATTTTAAATCTTCTCTTCTGTAGTAGCTAATCTATTATTCCCATGCAGTGACTTTTTAATTTCAGGTAATATCTTCTTCACTTTTAATGTTCAGTTTGATTCTTTACATTTTTTTCCTCTCATTGTTTTCATTTAACTTCTTAATTTAATTTAGTTGTTTAATGTTCTTGTATTCTAATTCCAATATTTCTGTCATTTCTATACCTATTTTTATTTAATTCATTTTCTCCTGGTTAAAGGACTGTTTCTTGGCATGTCTAGTAATTTTTGATTGGATGTTGGATATTGTTAAATGTTTGGATTTTGTTCTCCTCCTTTAAGGAGTATAGAATTTTATATTTGCAAGTATTTAAGTTATTCATAGATCAGCCTGATTGTTTTTTCTTTGAGGCTTGTTTTTAAATATTGCTGGGTTAGATCTAGAGTCACCTTTATTCCAGGGCCATCTTAGCACTGCTGTTTAAGTATTAAGTGTCTTGGGTCTCTACTGAATGCCTGTTGTAGTCTATAAGGCTTCTGTGTTTGGTCAGAACTTGAATACCTGTATATCCTAATTGGGCTCTTGAGAATGGGTTTATGGGGGGTAGAATTCTCAAATGACCCTCAGTGATACTCACATTTGCATAATCTCCTCCCACTGGGTTTTGGAAGATCCTGTGAGTTTGATCACTCCTTTAATTACATTACTTTATATGACCAAGGAGAATTAGCCACAGTGGGCCTGATCTCATCATGTGAGCCCTTTAAGAAACAGGTTCCTCTGGCTGATTACAGAGGGGAAAAGCCCAATATATGAAAAATTGATTTCTATATTTAGTACAAATGTCTAGTTTATGGTAGGAGACAAATATGGTACCTGTTACTTGACCATGGAATTTTAAAATTCACCTAACTCACTTGAGTAGGAGCTCACTAAATTCTGCTACTATTAGCTGATCTTTAAAACTAGAGGAAACTGATTTGGAAGGAAGGGAATTGAAAGAAACTAGTTAACCATATTCCAAAAGTAAGAAAACCATTCTTTTTAAAGTTATTTGGAAATGTTTCATAATAATGAAATATATAGAGAAGACTATAATAAACTTCCGTATCCAATAATCAACTTAAGAAATAAAATACTGATATAGTTGAGGCCCTTCTGTCCTTCCTTCAATCTCATCCTCCTTGTAGAGGTACTTAATTTTCGTGTTATTAATTCCATGTGTTTCTTCATATTTTACCTCATATGCATGCATCTTTGAATTTATCTTTGCATTTTTTGACATTTGTTTTAATGGTATCAATATGCAGCGTTTTTTGTTTCCTTTTTTGTTTGTTTAGTATTTTGTTGTGAGACTGAAAAATTGATGTGTGCTTAGAATTCCATTGTATGACTAGCATGATTTATCTAGTCAACTATTAAGAGATTTAGATTGTATTCATTTATTGAAGCAGTGAATGCTGAAATTAACTTTCTTGTAGATGTGACTTCATAGTGAAGTCACTAGATAAAAGAGTAAATGAATTTTTAGATCACTAGCCACTAACAGTTTTTCTTCAAAGTGGTTTTCCCAATTTTCATTCCTACCATAAGAATTCTGGTTATTCTCCATCCTTATAACCCTTGGTACTGTCAGAATTAAATTACAGTAGTCGATAGTTACATGGATGAGAAAAATGCTATCTCATTGTGATCTAAATTTGCATTTCTCTGATTATTGATAAGGGATGACACTTTTTAATATGTTCACTACCAGATTATAATAGAAATTATTATTCTCCAGTATTATTCCCCAATTTCTCAAACCCCATTAGGGTTGACATAAAGGTCTAACATCTAAAGTCATTAAGATGTGCGATGGAAAATTTTCCCAAGTGGCAAATTATTCCCTGAGTCATTTAAATTATTTCTGGTCATCATAGCATGATTCTTGCCAACACTTTTAATTGTGCCATGCTCAATATGGCAGTCTTAGCTTCTCCCTCTCTGGTTTTTCTCGTTTGTAGAAAAGCAAGAAATCTTAAGTCATTGAAGGCAAAAGTAGGCCAAGTTATGAAGAAGAATAGAACATTATTCTGGCTAAGAATGACTAATAACTATAGGGTTTGCTGATTTCAAAAGAGCCTGGTATATTACCTGGTGATGGAATCTTCATATTTGGGAATTTTTCAAGCAGCTTAGATAAAAATTTAACCAGAATGGTTAACAAAACTGAGTGTGTCTGTGCTTCTCCAAGAGATAGAACCAAGTAATTTTGAGGGTCCTTCTCCCCCTTTGTCCTGTGCCTCAATGAGGAACAGAACTTTCACAGATTCGTTCCACTGCCAAGATGATAATCCACCAAGAAAATTATTTTGTTATGTTTTCTAACCATAATGAACAAAATTGTATCTTGTACAAATACATCATCAGTAAATTATTTCTTGTAAATGGAACTAGAAAAATTCCCCTGAATATGTTCTTGGTGCTAAATGGGTATGACTTTGAGCCCATGGAATATATTTTCTGCCCTTTGCATAATTAGAATTACCATCTGCCAAGTTATGTTACAGTATTCTGCTTGCCTTCACTCGTACCTCTGGATCACCAACACTTTTACCCTCACTTTAGGAATTTCACGAATATCTGGGCTCTAGCATTTCAATGGTCTCTGTGATGGTCCAAGTAAACATAGCTATGCAAGTAATTCAATTTGTAATTGATTTTGGAATGTACAAGTTGTTGTACGTTTTGGGGGAAAATGGGTAAGTTTACCTTACTTCGGAAAGATCTTATTTCATAAAGATTGAAAACTTCAGATGGAGGTCATTTAGTTCAAGTTTGAAAACAGAAAATTGCTCTGTTTCAGGCTTGTTGATTGCTTTCAGTTGATTTCTCTGTGACTCAAGGACTAGAAGCTTTCTACCACTTCCTTTGGTAGAAAAAATTTTGACCCTAAGAGACTAAATCATAGGAAGGTTTCTTCACATTCAGACTTAATTGTCTCATTTATTATATCTTTTTCTTTGCACTTTTTAGATGTTTGTTAAATTGCACTAGTCAATATTACTAAACCACAGATGTGATGTTTTAAAATAAGGAATATGTCATTTTGAGAACTGATACCAGTTTCTGCTCGCGCATGTTTTGCATTTGTCCTTAGCAAAAATGGAAGTAGTGTTTTAAGATGGATTTTCTCACCTACGATAGCAAGTTGTAAATATCTGAGTCTTTCTCTGTTTGCAGGGCCAGGTCTTTAAATATGCTTCTCATCCTCTCTTACCCTATGTCATGTTGCAGAGGTATAGCTGGTTTGCTCTTCTCCAGGTTGGGTCTCTTTCTATCTTATTGACTTACTACCAATCATTGTCTCCCTCCAGGTTATCCAAGCTGTCTTTTTTGGCATCTGTGTGCTGACTGATCTTTCCAGTCTTCTGACTAGAGGAAGTGGGAACCAAGAACAGGAAAGACAGCTCAAGAAGCTCATCTCTCTCCGGGACTGGATGCTAGCTGTATTGGCCTTTCCTGTTGGGGTTGTGAGTATGAAGTAAATCGCATTTAACCACAAAAGAAATGAGTCTTATATTAGACTTCTCAGAGGGAAAACGGCTAATTATAGGCTTCTGCCCTGGGGCTGCCATAGCACAGCACCACGGACTGAGTGGCTTAAACAACAGAAATTTAGTTTTTCCCATTTCTAGAGGCTGCAAGTCTGATATCCAGGTGTCCACAGGGTTGATTTCTTCGGAGGTCTCTCTCCTTGCCTTGCAAATGGCCTCCTTCGCCTGTATCTTCACATGCTTTTTCCTCTGTGTATCCCTGTCCCAATCTCCCCTTCTTAGAGGGACACAGTCATACTGGCCCTCAATGACATCATTTAATCTCACTTGCCTCGTTAAAGACGTTGCCTCTTTAAATCACGTTCCAAGATACTGAGAGTTAGGACTTCAGCAGAGGAATTTTAGGGGGACACAATTCAACCTGTAATGGTTTCTTAAGCAGCCCAGACTTAAAATGTATGGGTCTGTGATCATTCTTGTATTTTTGAACTTGGGAGAGGAAGTCAGTAATAGCTCATACTTCTTCACTTACTCAGTGGTGCCATTAGCTAATATCACTTAAGTAAATGCCGCTTAATGTTTGATTCTACTCTGGCTCCATTGATTTCCATTGTTTTCAGTTAGATTCCCTCCCTAGCTTAACTTCCTTCACTGATTTGTTAATCGCCCATCATCTCTACATAGAGGGCCAGGGCACCATGAGACTCTATAGATTTTAACCTGTGAAGAGCCAGAAGAATGAGAGAACACTTGTAAATTGTGATAACAATTAAGAGCATTTTGTGTAATTCAAATACAGAACTTTCATCGGCCACCTGATAGAAATCAGGCGGAGAAATAGAAACCCGTGTACCAAGTCACGGTCCTTTGTAGGCTCAGAAAGTTGCTTTTTAAATCTTTCCAATGGCTCTTACTCATATTTGCCACATTTATACCTGGCTGAAGCCTCTATACACTTGTTCTAAGACCAGTTAGTGGGCACCAAGACTATTACTGAATTGCTTTTTCTGCATACTGAGTTGTGTCTTCTTGGAATGAAGTAACCCTTAAACTCTTAACAACAGGACAAGGAAAGTAGTATGATCTGGTTGTATGTCTCCTCATTCATCCTTACCCTCCAAAAATCTAGATGTTTGCTCAGGTTAAAGCCATCTAGCAGATCTCTCAAAACTGGTTACTTAACATAACAGAGTTAAATACCTTATATATTATTCAATATTTCCTTCTTTAGACTTGCCTTATAAAATTCAAACACCTTCTATGAGAATACTTATCTAAGAGAAAATTTCCAATGCCATAAACTATAAAGACCTACACTTTCTACTTGAAAGAATTATCTAGAAAATCCAAGTTTGTGTGTTTTCTGTTACTTTTTACCTGCTTGAAGTGAAAGTGTTAGTCACTCGGTCATGTCTGACTCTTTGCAACCCCATGGACCTATCCACCAAATTCTGGAGTGGTTAGGCATTCCCTTTTCCAGTTTACTGCCTTGGAATTTCTATAGGCATGTCACTAATTCTGGGGATCCTCCTTGATTAGAAGGAATACAGTAGTAACAAAATACAAAGTCAAATAGAAATACAATATTATCCTTTCCTCTTTGCTCTGCCCGCTTCTGTTATGTGGTGTCAGACTGTGTCTCTATGAGCTTAAGTTGTGTGTCTTGCTACTCTAATCAAAGGCTCATTGCATATGCCCTCTAGACATTTATAACATTCAGTTCACTTCAGTTCAGTCGCTCAGTTGTGTCCGACTCTTTGCGATCCCATGAATCGCAGCATGCCAGGCCTCCCTGTCCATCACTAAACTCCTGAAGTTCACCCAAACTCATGTGCATTGAGTCGGTGATGCCATCCAGCCATCTCATCCTCTGTCGTCCCCTTCTCCTCCTGCCCCAATCCCTCCCAGCATCAGAGTCTTTTCCAATGAGTCAACTCTTCACATGAGGTGGCCAAAGTACTGGAGTTTCAGCTTTAGCATCAGTCCTTCCAATGAACACCCAGGACTGATCTCCTTTAGAATGGACTGCTTGGAACTCCTTGCAGTCCAAGGGACTCTCAAGAGTCTTCTCCAACACCACAGTTCAAAAGCATCAATTCTTCGGTCTCAGCTTTCTTCACAGTCCAACTTTCACATCCATACATGACCACTGGAAAAACCATAGCCTTGACTAGACAGATCTTTGTTGGCAAAGTAATGTCTCTGCTTTTGAATATGCTGTCTAGGTTGGTCATAACTTTCCTTCCAAGGAGTAAGCGTCTTTTAATTTCATGGCTGCAGTCACCATCTGCAGTGATTTTGGAGCCCCAAAAAATAAAGTCTGACACTGTTTCCACTATTTCCCCAAACTATTTGCCATGAAGTGATGGGACCAGATGCCATGATCTTAGTTTTCTGAATGTTGAATTTTAAACCAACTTTTTCACTCTCCTCTTTGACTTTCATCAAGAGGCTTTTTAGTTCCTCTTCACCTTCTGCCATAAGGGTGGTGTCATCTGCATATCTGAGGTTATTGATATTTCTCCCGGCAATCTTGATTCCAGCTTGTGCTTCTTCCAGCCCAGCGTTTCTCATGATGTACTCTGCATAGAAGTTAAATAAGCAGGGTGACAATATACAGCCTTGATGAACTCCTTTTCCTATTTGGAACCAGTCTGTTGTTCCATGTCCAGTTCCAACTGTTGCTTCCTGATCTGCATATAGGCCTCTGACATTACTTTAGCCTAAAACATTTTATCCTGTTTGAGACTTGAGATATTTGTCCACTTTCAATGTCCTTCCTGAATTTAGTCCATGCATGCTTTGTGATTTGTAAAAAGAATGGGAGTCTTTTTGTTTGCTTGTTTGTTTGATTTGAGTATATCCAATATTTTCTCCCGTGTTTCACTATGTTTGTTGTTTTCTCTGTATTTTAAAAGACAGAGGAGACATCATAATGCCTTTATTATGCTCCTTTTTGAGCCAAAAGTCGTAATATCATATTTTCATGATATAATGTATACACCTTTCCTAGCCGATGAACTTCACAGAGGAATATAAAGAATAAATAATGAATCAGAGATGTGCTGTTTCACTAATTTCTTTAACTCTTATTTTTTTCTTGCCTGCTGATACTTTATAGTCAATATTTGGGTCATAATTTTCCTTGTTAAAATGAGCCACTTTCCTTTTCATAGTCACTAGCATTCTATTTTTCCTGAGCTTTTTGGAGCCTCCCTCTCCTCTGCCCTTCTCTTGTTCTCTTTCTGTCTCTCTGTTTAATATAAGGAAGAATCCTGGCCTGTAATTGCCTTGCATTTTCCATTGTTTTTTACTCTGGCATTTGATTTTTTGTGTCTCTTTACCTAATTTCACACTCTAAAATGAAAGTGGAGAGTGAAAAAGTTGACTTAAAGCTCAACATTCAGAAAACGAAGATCATGGCATCTGGTCCCATCACTTCATGGGAAATAGATGGGGAAACAGTGGAAACAGTGTCAGACTTTATTTTTCTGGGCTCCAAAATCACTGCAGATGGTGACTGCAGCCATGAAATTAAAAGACGCTTACTCCTTGGAAGGAAAGTTATGACCAACCTAGACAGCATATTCAAAAGCAGAGACATTACTTTGCCGACAAATGTTCGTCTAGTCAAGGCTATGGTTTTTCCTGTGGTCATGTATGGATGTGAGAGTTGGACTGTGAAGAAGGCTGAGACCGAAGAATTGATGCCTTTGAACTATGGTGTTGGAGAAGACTCTTGAGAGTCCCTTGGACTGCAAGGAGATCCAAGCAGTCCATTCTGAAGGAGATCAGCCCTGGGATTTCTTTGGAAGGAATGATGCTAAAGCTGAAACTCCAGTACTTTGGCCACCTCATGTGAAGAGTTGACTCATTGGAAAAGACTGATGCTGGGAGGGATTGGGGGCAGGAGGAGAAGGGGACGATAGAGGATGAGATGGCTGGATGGCATCACCGACTCGATGGATGTGAGTCTGGGTGAACTCCAGGAGTTGGTGATGGACAGGGGGGCCTGGCATGCTGTGATTCGTGGGGTCGCAAAGAGTTGGACACGACTGAGCAACTGAACTAACACACAGAAATTCCTTGAGGCCAAAAAAAAAAAAAGATTGATAAATGCCTTCTTCCTAGATTCCACTAATTTTATTATAAAGTCATATTTTCAGAGGATATGAATTTGACTCTTTATAACCATTTTTATATAATTTTAAACTCAGTGGACATGAGTTTGAGCAAACACCAGGAGACAGTGAAGGACAGGGAAGCCTGGCGTGCTGCAGTTCATGGGGTTGCAAAGAGTTGGACACAACTGAGCAATGAGACACTAACAATCATTTTTATCCAATTTTTTTTGCATGTAAACATACAGTTTAATGATATTTCCCTTGTCTTTCTCTCTACTTCCCAACTTTCCTTTCAAATGAGCCCTAGTCTCTGCTGTGACTTCAGAGGTTCCCTTGCCCTTCTATATCTCCCCCAGGATCTGGAATTCCACAGTAGTTTCAGACTTTCTTCCTTGTTAACATATGAGCCCTTCCTGAAGCAGCATCACTGGGAATCACTTGAAGAGATGTCATCTTTACTCTTCCTGTGGCTCTTGGCCTGAGAGGGAGGTAACCAACCCAAAGGGTTCGTTACATCAGACAGATGGAAATAGCAGTGATGCCCATGACTTGTAGGAATCTGTAGTGTAAGAATGCCTATGTATGCAAATGACTGGTTATAACGTTTGTAATTGAACACCTTGTATCATGTTGGTTGACACAGTCAAAATGCTAAAGGGAAAATCCCAGCACTCTCCCTGCACCCAGAAAGCCTGGGACGTGGCTTGAACCTCTGAAGAAGGAAGATGCAGAGACTCCACTTAGAAGTCTGTGGTCAGTCCCCAGGGCCTCCAGGCTCTGACTGCCAGGTGACTGCCAGCCTCACAGAAGACCTCCTCTGCTGCCTTCTCCAGCTTTCTCAGCTCCACACTTTTGTCAACCACAAGTTTGAAGGGGAAAGCAATGTCATTTTTGCTTCTTGGTGCAGGGCAAAAGGGCTTCCCTTGTGCTAGTGGTAAAGAATCCACTTGACAATGCAGAAGACATAAGAGACATGGGTTCGATCTCAACGTGGGTTGAGAAGATCCCTTGGAGAAGGGCATGGCAAGCCACTCTGGTATTCTTGACTGGAGAATCCCATGGACAGAGGATAGGATCCTGGCAGGCTAGAGTCCATAGGGTTCCAAAGAGTTGGACATGAAACTGAAGAGACTTTTAGCATACAAAGCAAAAAGGCAGTGGGCCTGAAAAGAGGGCAGAATGGCAGCTGAATGTATTACTGCTGCTCAAAGTTTCCCAAAGAGACCTCTCCACCTTAGGCTTTTCCGGACATTTCCATTATTTCTGTCTCTCTCACCTCAGCTGCAAATGTGGCAGCAAGAAAGACCCGGGTAGGTTATCTAGGACTTGTATTTTCTCCACTAATGCTTCCTCCAATAACGAGGTTAATTGAGAGCCTACAGTAATTGTTTTATGTGCGCATGAAGCGCTAAGTATGATTCTGTGACCCATGGACCTGATGCCTCTACTTCATGCAGTCTGTCTCTCTCAAGGATATATAAAAGTAATGAAGCATTCCAACCCAAGATAACTGAGGTGAAGCTTTGTTTCAGCATAACCTTGAAGAAACCAGGCAGGGTTGCTTGAGTGAACAAAGCATGTATCATCCTGATTTGTGTAGATTCCCATAAATGCAAAGCTGGCCTTGATTAGTGATGCTAATGGCCGGAAACCACCACCACTCCCAAAGCCTTGCAGCTCATTTTTGCAGGGACAACCCCTGGGAGGCTCATCTTACCATGTGCAGTTCATTTCTGAACCCTGTCACCCTTTTAAAGAAGCATTACAAATAATTCTATGACATTATGTGGTCTGGAAGCACTGAAGTTTATTAGGAGCAATCAAACCAAGAATGTCTTTTGTCTCCCGTGAGTTCCGTTGACTTTCATGCTGGCAGATACTCTTCTAGTTAAGAGAACAGGCTAAGGCTTTCAACCAAAAATAAAAAGAAAATAAGAGTAGTAAAAAATGAGTATGATGAGTATTAAATTGCCTCTTTCAAAAGTCCTAAATAGGTCCCCAGCTGTAGGCCTAAGCAGCTCATTTAATGATGAAGAACAATCATATTTTCCATCAGTTCAAGTCTGTGCATCCCATTCATCCACAGCTGCTCCGCATGCAGGATGCACATAATCCACTCTCACCACCTTCTTGGTACACCTTTGTCCCTGGCCTCACTTAGGTAGCTCTACCCAATGTGAGATTGCTGCTTAACTAATTTTTGCAGGTGGGTGACGATGAGGATGTACCAGTCTCAAAAAATAGGGAACCATCTGAGAAAGTCCTGTAAATTTGAATCTGGTCTAACCTAGGGTGGGATCCAAGATATTGTGAGCAAACCAGCATGTGCCTGGATGAGCTTTACTGGAATTTGAGGCTTTCATTGGAGTTTAGTTTTAGAGCTGTTAAGTAACTCTTTTCTGGTGTTATAATCATGTTTTTATAAAGATTTTATGAAGATTTGACATGGAACAACCTAGTCTAGATCCCTGTAAAATTCACTTTTGCTTATGATGGGAACTGTATGGTACCTGCTTCTTTGGGAAACATGGAAAATGGAAATTGAAATTTTAGGTGCATACTCAAAGAAAAAGTGTCTAGAAATTATTTTCAAAACAAGATTCTTCAAATTCTTCATTTATTGATACACTAGCTAACTAAGCCATCCTTCAGAAAAATTTTTTGATGCATGTGAATTTAGATTGTAATACTTCTACAATTTAAAAAAATGTTCATTTCTGATTTTCAGAGGTAAGAGATTGGCTTAAATGGAAAACAAACTTATTAATGAATATTAGTTACTAATATCAATGTATGTTAACATAACACAAAGGAAGGAAATTTGGTTCCATTTGAGATTGAAAATAAAAGCAAATGTCTTTTCTTCTATTTTGATATTAAGGGAAAACTTGGGATTAAATACACTTAATATCTCCTGATCCTCTCTGTATTAAATTTTCACACAAATACCTAAAATCAAACTTTTCTATTTTTTCTTTAAGCCTTCATTGATGTTTTAAGTTTCTTCCAATACCCTTTCTAGTCAACTTTGAAGTTAAGAATATAATATCTGCTGCTGCTGCTGCTAAGTCACTTCAGTGGTGTCCGACTCTGTGTGACCCCATAGATGTCAGCCCACCAGGCTCTCTTGCCCCTGGGATTCTCCAGGCAAGAACACTGGAGTGGGTTGCCATTTCCTTCTACAATGAATGAAAGTGAAAAGTGAAAGTGAAGTTGCTCAGTCGTGTCCAACTCTTATCGACCCCATGGACTGCAGCCTACCAGGCTCCTCCACCCATGGGATTTTCCAGGCAAGAGTACTGGAGTGGGATGCCATTGCCTTCTCCGATAATATCTGCTAGGTCATATTTTATGGTTAAACCTAGTTCAGTACAGGGGTAAAGCCTAAGACTGACTCAACATCAAAGAACTAGGTTTAACCATAATATCTGCTAGGTCATATTTTATGGTTAAACCTTGTTCTTTGATGTTGAGCCAGTCTTAGGCTTTACTCCTGTGCTGAAATGAGTGTGCATTGAGTGGTGCAAGGGGGAAGGTTTAGAGATGAGGATTCATTCAAGATCAGTAAGCAAAAGGAGCATTTTCCTCCCATTCCAGGAGAAATGCTCAGAAGACGATCATTACCTAACCTAGGTTAGTTGCCTATGATCACCTTTTTGATAGTCTTTTCAAAAGACCAAGGACGTAATATGACCAGTCAGATATACCTGATAAGGAACTGAGTTGCTTCTTAACCGTCTTATATATTCTCTGCTAAATGAAAACCAAAGATTTTCTGCGTAGTTGAACTATTTAATTTGTACACATTCATGCTAACACAGCAAAGTCAGCTTGCAAAACAAATTCCTTCAACACAAAATGTGACTTCACTTTTAACAAAATTTTACTATAACCCACTCGTTTATAGGCAGAGCATTCAAAGAACGGAAGTTCTGTTCAAATCAGTAGTTATTTATGGGTGTATGGAGCTTCCCAGGTAGTGCTAGGAGCCAAGACAGTAGTGACTGATTTTGCCCTTCAGGGTCTCACAGTCTAGAGAAGGTGACTTTATATAAGTTATCTCAACAAGTGAATTAAAAGAAGACATGAAGAGTATAACAATACATATAAGTATAGAAGTAGCCTGCAAGATGGAGAAGGCGATGGCACCCCACTCCAGTACTCTTGCCTGGAAAATCCCATGGACGGAGGAGCCTGGTAGGCTGCGGTCCATGGGGTCACGGAGGGTCGGACACGACTGAGCGACTTCACTTTCACTTTTCCCTTTCATGCATTGGAGAAGGAAATGGCAACCCACTCCAGTGTTCTTGCCTGGAGAATCCCAGGGATGGTGGAGCATGGTGGGCTGCTGTCTGTGGGGTCGCCTGTGGGGTCGCACAGAGTCAGACACGACTGAAGTGACTTAGTAGCAGCAGCAGCAACCTACAAGAAGAAGGAATTTATTTTAGTGAGTAGAAAGTCCTGAAAGACTTCCCAGAAACGATGATATCAGAGCTCTGTTTTGAATAATGACTAAAAACTTACTGGACGTGTAAGTTAGTGATGCTTTCAGCTGTTAGAAACAGAGTATTGCCAGATACTCACCTGGCTCACTTTTTTACATCATTCAAGACTGCTCAAATTATTTCACCTCAGAACAGCTCCCATGAATAAACTTTATAAATTAGCCCTTGTCGTTCTCTGTCCCCTTAACTTGCTTTGTATTCTCCATCATGATTCCTGCTGCCAGGCACATTATATGTTTATTTTATTTGGTTTGTCTTCTCTGACTTAGTACATGCTCTGTGAGGTTAGAGAGCTTGTTTGTTTGGCTTACTGCTATAACCCAAGCATCAGAAGCAATGTCTAAATAATTTAGTGTTTTTTGAGTGAATATCCAACCAACTGTGGTTTAAACAATAAATATATTCAGGGTCTCATAAAATAAGAAGTCTGTAAGCAGGAAGTTTTAGGGTAGTATGGCTCAGTATTATCATTTGAAGCTTATGTATTTTCTATTTTCTACTTTTCTATCTCTGGAGTGCTGACTTTCTTTGAACTTGCTACTTTCAATCTCTGGGCTGATGAACCACCACATACTATATGCTTTGCAACCATGCTCAAGGCAGAGAGAGGAAGACACTCTTAAGGGAGCTCTCCTCAAAGGGTTTGTCTTTTCGTCGTACAAATAAACCTTTCTCAGAAGCTCCATCAGCCAGCATCCCCATAGGTCTCATTGGTGAGGACTGTCATGTGGCTCGAGCCAGCTGCATAGAATGCTGGGAAAGCAAGCAGGAGAAGCAAGGAATGAGGTCACCATGAGGGCTTATTCATGATTTATCTTAATGTGCCTTATGGGTTAGTCATACTGCTGCCGAAACAAAATCGCTAGTTTCAAGAAATAGAATTAACAATTGTTGAGACTAATAACTACATGTAAAATAGGTAAAAACTAATAGAATTTCAGGTAATTTATTGTTTATCTGTGTTGATATAAAAATATATACTATAAAACCAATGCAACTAATCATGGATATTTTCTGAGCCAAGAAAGGCAGATTTTTTTTTTTCCATTCAGTCTCTGCCAATACCATTTTTTTTTGGGTGCAGTCTCAGCAGTATTATCATGAACAGTTATCTAAATCTGACATTTGAAATTCTTCTCAAAGAAAATCACTTATGTTACACGATTGACTAAATGGCTTATGTTCATTTTCTGAAAGTCCATACAAAATTCGTCACAGGTAGCCCTGCTTTAGTCCAGCAACTCAGATATGTAGATACCAGGTTCAGTGAGTAAAATCTGCCTCTAATCGTAGCTAATGGGAGGTTGCTCTATAACACAGGGAGCTCAGCCTGGTACTCTGTGACAACCTAGAGGGATAGGATGGAGTGGAGGTTGGGAGAGAGGTTCAGGAGGGAGGGGACATATGTATTCTTATGGTTGATGCATGTTGTTGTATGGCAGAAACCAACACAGCATTGTAAAGTAATTATCCTCCAATTAAAAAGAAATAATAGTCCCCTAGAAATTATAGAGAAGTATCATGTCCTCTGGACCAACTCATAGAGTTCCCACTCTCTCTGGGCAAAAGGGCCACAGATATATCTTAGAAAATGAAGATATCTTTTTCTCATACTTATATCCATAAGCAAAATATAGATTTGAAATATATGATCGAGAAAAAGTAGAATTGTTAGTTAATTATGCTATTAATAATTAACATTGATTGTGTTAGTCACTCTGCTGCTGCTGCTGCTAAGTCACTTCAGTCGTGTCCGACTCTGTGCAACCCCATAGATGGCAGCCCACCAGGCTCTCCCATCCCCGGGATTCTCCAGGCAAGAACACTGGAGTGGGTTGCCATTTCCTTTTCCAGTGCATGAAAGGGAAAAGTGAAAGTGAAGTTGCTTAGTCCTGTCCGACTCTTAGCAACCCCATGGACTGCAGCCCACCAGGCTCCTCTGTCCATGGGATTTTCCAGACAAAAGTACTGGAGTGGGGTGCCATTGCCTTCTCTGGTTAGTCACTCAGTCGTGTCTAACTCTTTGCAGCCCAAAGGGCCGTATAGCCTGCCAAGCTCCTCTGTCCATGTAATTCTCTAGGCAAGAATACTGGAGAGGGTGGCCATTCCGTTCTCTAGGGGATCTTCCCAACCCAGGGATTGAACCCAGGTCTGCTGCATTGCAGGCAAATTCTTTACGATCTGAACCACCAGGGAAGCCCAATAATTATCATGCTGCTGCTGCTACTGCTGCTAAGTCGCTTCAGTCATGTCCGACTCTGTGCAACCCCACAGACAGCAGCCCACCAGGCTCCCCTGTCCCTGGGATTCTCCAGGCAAGAACACTGGAGTGGGTTGCCATTTCCTTCTCCAATGCATGAAAGTGAAAAGTGAAAGTGAAGTCGCTCAGTTGTGTCCAACTCTTTGCGACCCCATGGACTGCAGCCCACCAGGCTCCTCTGTCCATGGGATTTTCCAGGCAAGAGTCCTGGAGTGGGCTGCCATTGCCTTCTCCAAATAATTATCATAATTAATGTTAATTCAGTTACACTAATAATGTATATGATTCCTGTTCTCAAAAATATGAGCCCCCCTGCCCCAAACCAGGATCTTTTGTATGCTGTTGTTTGGGAGACCAAGAACAAGATGCAGTAATATCTTCTTTTTTGTTTTTTTAAGGAAAGAAAAAAGGAACACTTTCATTTTTTGTCTTCCTTCTCTGCATATTTCCCTCCCTCCCTACCCCTCTAGTTCAGTTTCTCTCTTAACCCTTCCCCGCCATCCTCTGCCTCAGAACCATCTCCTTGTTTGTAGAAAAAGAAACAACAATTTGCTGTGTGGGTGTTCCTGAAATTACTACACAGCCCCTGTGGGCGTTTTGAGGTAACTCTTACCTGTTTTAGCTGGATCAAAATGTGCTGGGTTAAATCAGCCAATATGAAAAGGAACATTTCCCCCCAAGGAAGAAGCTAGTAGACTTTCCACCTACACAAAATGTATTAACTTTTCCTTGTGCAATTACCATGCTAATGATTTGCTTATTTTGCCACAAAGCCAGTCCCAGATAGGACTTTCATTCATCCTGCCTTTTTCAAACTTTCCTGGGAACAAAAGTGGAGGCATGATTCTGGCTTTAGGGGGATGTGTCCTGGAGACACAGGTGGGAAGGTGGGAAGATGAGAGATGGTGAGGGGAGAGATTGTGTGTACCCACAGTTCACAGGTGGCCCTGCCCTCTGTCTGCTAAGCACTGATGAAAAAACTTTCCCAAGAAGTTTCCCTCTTCAAAATGTCCCTTTACCCTGTTGCTTAGGTCTGTGCTTCATTTACCCATGAGGACCAATATGTACCAGAAGTTTGGGCTGTGGTGGCCCCAGAGGTTTGGTGCAACATGAGGGAAATGAAGGGAGCTGTGTCCCAGAGGGAACCAGAAAAGGCCGTTCCATCCCATCTGCTCTTCTGCTTCTCTGAGTTCCCACCACTGCGTGTTGTTTCCCAAGGAAAGGCTGGGGAGGGACGTGAAATAGGAAAGAATCCTCAGCATAGATGAGTGGTGTGCCCAGGTAGCAAGGCACGTGTGGAGAAGAGTTTTCTGGGCCCATTTTTATCACCTCACCTCTTAATCCTAAGAAGGGCCCCTCCCCTTTCTTCACCTTCACAGTCAACTATGAAATTAGAATGATAGCCTTCCTACAAACACAAATAACTTAACAGAAACAGCCTCAGCGCTCCCATGCCAAGAAAATAACACGAGTGCTCACGCCCAGGAGATGGCTGTCAAAATTAGCATGGAGTCAACAAAAGAAGATGGTCCCTAGAATCATTGATAGGGTAATATTTTTGTCTGACTGGTCCACCACTCCCCATGGTCACATCCTGGGCCGTGCTACTTCCTAAATCACACCTGCAGCCCAGGCTGCTGTCTCTGACTGCAGAGACGGAAGAGTGGTCCAAGGGCCAGAGAGCATCCTTCAGGTTCCCATGCTGCTCCTGACACTCTCGCTCCCTAGTCCCTGCATGTCTACCTGCCCTGAATCCTGAGGATCCCCAGCCCCCGAACAAAAGCCCAAAGCACTGTCAGGCAGGTGAAAGCCCCTACCTGGCATTCCCCGACCTCCATCACTTATGAACCAGAGTCTCAACTGGGACCTGCATTGTTTACCTTTAATCAACTTGCATTTGAAAAATGCTTTAAATACTCAGGGTTAGCTTTGTCCTAACCATAATATCTATGATGGGAACTGACATGCTGGTTATATTTCTCTACTGCACATTGAAATAAACATATAATCATTACAATAAAATCATTTTCTGTGCTGTGCTGCCATGCTCAGTCACTCAGTCATGTCTGACTCTTTTGGCCCCATGGACTGTAACCCACCAGGCTCCTCTGTCCATGGGATTTTCCAGGCAACAATATTGGAGTGAGATGCCATTTCCTCCTCCACGATATCTTCCTAACCCAGGAATCAAACCCATTATCTCTTATGTCTCCTGCATGGCAGGCAGGTTCTTTACCACTAGCTCCACCTGGGAAGCACCAAAAATCATTTTCATTAAGTTAAAAAAAAGAGAAATTCTACCTGTAGAATGTAGATTTCCCTCTCAGATTACCGTAGAGTTCTAAAGAAGTTGCCGCACACTTGGAGACATTTGCTGTCGCCTTTCTTCTTTGTTTCCAGCTGTTCAGTTGCTGGGGACCAGCAGTTCCATTTATAGCTTACCTTCTGAAACTTCTCGCCGTCTCCCTTCCCATAGTGACAAAACCCATAGCAACTCAAGAGCCTGAAAAGTCTATGAATGAGAACTTGCTTCTCCTACGTACTGCTGTGGACCAGACTAAGGGCTGTAGTCTGTTATTTAATCCTCAGAGTCCCCAAAGGTAGGAATGTCTGTCATTCCTACTCCACAGAAGAGGGTTCTGTCGTACAGCTTGACCGACAGGGTTCCCATTTCCTAGGTCCCTTGCCTGAAGTCCATGGCTAGGAAATGGTGCCATCTGGGCTTGAACACAAGCACTCTGATCGTGAAGCTTTTCGCAAGTACTCTAAATTTTTTGACAATCCAGACCCAATCTTGCTTTTTATCATTCACCTGATAGACACTTTCAGCTATATACGTGAACTCCAAGCTGGCCACAGTTTCTCATTTAGGATAATACATCAAAAATGAGAAAGGGACTTAGGCATTATGTGACTCAGAAATCACTGTTTATCCTTTTCTTTGAGGCTGTTTGACAAAAGCCTGTTCATTTGTGCTTATTATTGTTTCCCTGTGATATATTATTTCCTTGGCACCATAGAGCCAATGGTTTCATACGGTTTTATGGGCTAATTTATAAAGTATAAATTTTGGCAAGGAAAGAACGTCTTCCTGCCTTGTCTTCTTGTTTCAACAATTGGACCCAGATTTAAGCTACCATATATTTTACCCAATATGTTTGTTTTTAATATGTGAAAATAAGGTTTTGTCAGTAGAATTAGCTACATTAAAAAAATGACTATTAAATATATCTAGCATCTGTAAACCATCTCTGGGTTTCTAAGAAGGCATATGTAGTTCAGAGGTACACAATTGCAAAAGAATATTTTTGAGAAGAAATGATCCAATGCACTCTGCATGGGTAGCCTAATGAATCAACTGCGCCTACCCAGTGAAATATTTGACTAAGGATTCCTAAGGGCCATCTTGTTCAGCTTCATCAAGAGCTTTTGGTTAAACTGCTTTCCTTTTTAAAATTTATGATTTATCCCCCCTCCTATTTTCAACAAGAATTTGAGATGGTCTGAGTCGAATCACTTCGTCAAAGCGGCCCAGTCTTCTCGGCCTCGGCATCCTTCAGCAAGGCCACCTGTAAATCATTTTGCCTATTTGGATAAGTGTCTTCTGTGTTACGCTGCAGGGTACACAGAGCAACTTACTTATGTACTTTCTCTTGAAAAAAATGAGGCAAGCCAGGAAAATGGGGAGAAACTAGATCTTCTGGCAAATTCAGTTAACATTTATTGAGTGCTATACACCAGATACTATGTTAAATGCTCTCACACCATTTCACTTACTCTGTTAGTGCATAAATGCATTGCAGGCTCAGTCATGTCTTGCAACCCCCTGGACGGTAGCCTGCCAGGCTCCTCTATCCATGGGATTCTCCAGGCAAGAACACGAGTGGGTTGCCATTTCCTACTCCGGGGATCTTCCCCACCCAGGAACTGAACCTGCGTCTCTTGTGTCTCTTGCATTGTTAGGCAGAATCTTTACCACTGAGCCACCTGGGAAGCCGTTACTCTATTAGGGGATCTCATAAAAACAAACGGCAGTAGACAGTTGCCATGCCCTCATCCCTACAGACAGTGATGCTGGCAAGAGGACTGGAGCACCGAGGAGGGGAAGCTGCTGCCGTGCTGGCCTTCAGAGCCCCTTCTCGTTTTGCTCAGTCCTGTCTAGAGAATAATGCCTGTCGTATTGGATCCGGTCAGAAATGTCTGATGCTCTGTGCCTGAAGAGTCTCAAGCAAAAATGACAGTAAGGAGGAGAAAGAAAGAAAGCTCTGAGGCTGGGGGATCATCCATATGAAGTAGATTTTCTTTGGGTCTCTTTGCTCTGTGAGCAGATCAGCATCAAAACAGATGTTTCTCCCCAGTCTTGGCACCTTCCTGAGATGCTGATCCTCAAAGTAATTAGTTTAGTAGAACCTCCTGGTTCTTAATTGACGAGAAGGGTTCTTGAACCGCCCCCGGCAAAAAGTCCGTAATTGGTCAGCTGTGCTAGAGGAGGGCCTTAGCAGATGACAGGGAGTTCAGGTAGACCAAATGCCAAGAAAAAAAACTCTTGAAGTGCTGTCAGGCAGATGGATTGCTGACGCTCTGGCTGCATGCAAGCATCTTTGAGCCATTTCGGTTCCAAAAATGATTTGCTTTTTGACTCCTTCCTCTTTGTTTATACAGCATAGATCATCACAGAATGATTTAAAGGTGAAAACGAAAATCCACACAACTTGCCACAACAAGCATTTGTTGCTTTTGTAATAGGAAAGCTGCACATGTGTTCTCATTTGCAGATATATTCTCATTTAGGATGGTCATGCTCTGAATTTAATGGATAAATTGTTCATAGCAGGAAAATGAAGGAACATTGGCATGTTGTTATGATACTAAAAAACAAACACACCAACCTCTGCAAAGGGTCTTTTCCCATTGCAAACTGTGGATAGAACTTGCTGCATGTTTTCATTGTTCATGCATAAATCTAAAATAAACAAAACACAGAAAACCTTGGCTTCCTCCCTCTCTTATCTCTATAGCAATTCAAAGGCAGTGAATGGCCATTTGTGGGTGTCCCAGCTGGGACAGTACTCCAATACCATTATAGCCAGGGACCAAAGACCCAGACACTCAATTTTGTGAGTCTATTTTACAGGAATTCTTCTTTCAGTAAATGAACTTATGTTAACTAAATGAATATAGACTGAAGTGTAGCTCAGAAAGGTAATTAAGTCATTTATACTTATAAAAGGTTGTCAGGCCAACTGGAGTCTCTGTAAGCTTTTCCTAGGGGCAGAACAACTTTGAAGATAACAAAGAGTAGCCAGAAGAATCTTGAGCGAACTCAAAATCAAGGCACAGGGGATAACTGGATGATGATAGTGGTGGGTAGTCAAATTACTATGATCTGAGCCATCCTTTTGTATCCCAAGGATTGACTTGCTAGGTAGACTGGAATGCTGGCCTGGGTGGCCAGAGGACCCCCTCCTCTATACAGAGTTGAAGACAAGTCTTTTTTTTTTTTAACTTAGTTTTTTTTTGATTAATTAATTTGTTTTAATTGGAGGAAAATTACAGTATTGTGATGGTTTTTGCCATACATCAACGTGAATCAGCCACAGGTATATATGTGCCCCCTGCATCCTTAACCCGCCTCTCACCTCCCTTTTCACTCTATGTGAATTGTCTAAGAGCATCAGCTTTGGGTGCCCTGTGAAGACAATTCTTATTCTTTAATACCCATAAGCCTAAACACTATGATGACCAGTTTGCTCCTGTTAACAAATTCTTCTTGGGCATCTTTAATCTGCTTGTTCAGGCTTTGTCTTCCAGTGTTCAGTAGTGTTCTGGTCAGGCCATTCTGATACTATACCCGAGACACTGAATACAGGCAATCATTGACGCATAGCCACCTAACTTAGGATGCTTCTGCAAAAGGATGTGCTAATTACTTACATAATTAACTTTCATTCAATTAGATTACTTTAGATGTTTCTTTATTCTCAGGTGGAACTTTAAATTCAAGTTGCAGTTAGCTGGCTGTCTCTCTTATGTACTAATAGCTATCTGTGAATATTCATTTTAATATAATCATTAAATAACTAGACTATAATCCCCTTTTATTAAAAAGAGAGAGATGGCAAGAGTTGGATTTTATGACAAAAAGTCCAAATTGTTTTTCAAGAAAGAAACGCATATCAATGCTAATCGATTGGCAGTGGTTTTCTAACATAATAAGGTAGTCTTGTGTGAGGTTCCTGGATTGTTTAATTATCCTATTTACCATCACTTGACAGAGAGGAAGAGAAGCCTTGCTCAGTTTATTTAGGTATGGAATTCAGTTTAAAATGGATCGATTTACAACTTTGAACCCCGTAAAGGAGGATTAGTTATTAGAATGCTAAAATGACCCACCTTCTGGAGTCACCTCACCTGCGTAAGGCATAAGGTGACCAGATAGCAAAAGAGTGTGAGCCTGGAGACAGACCATCAGTGATCCATCTATGTCTATTTCATACTCTTTATGGGAAGATTTCAACTTCTGACCTGATTTCACAATTATAAGGCGATCTGTGTTTTGTCCCTATTTCTGTAAGTTTGGCAGATGACCACAAAGTGGGATACGCAGAGTGTCTGCCCACAGAGCCTCCTTTTTTCTGTGCCCTGCCCTCTCACAGTGCACACCACCTTCCTGCCAGGCCCACCACCTCTAGGATGCTCTCAATCCAATGTGATAATAAGCCTCCAAACATCACTCTTCACAAAAGAAGACTGCCACGAATAGGGGCCAACCCCAGGCAATTTGGATTCTGTTGGTGGGAAAGAAAAGCAAACTTTAAAAAAACTGATCATTTTCATGTTTCAAACAGGCCAGGCAGAGATGCCTGAGTCGCGGGGGAAGAGCCGGAATCAAGGGAACCATGTGATTGGTGCCATTGCAGCCTGTAGGCACAGGGGTTATACAGGGCATGACCCTGGATAGAGAGTCTGGAGACTCTAGGTCAGAGGGCCCCAGCCCCACAAGCTGGTGTTGTAGGGAAAAACATGCATCTCAAAGATGACATAAGAATCAGAGATCCTGTCAACTAAACTTTGAGTATGGAAGGTAGCATGGCTCCATGAGGCAAGATAAGACCCAATTATCAGTTAGGACCAGCCAATATTCTAAAAAAGTATTGCTTCTCTGGCCTTTGGATGTGAATTTGCCAGAAGGAAGGTGTACCTGGTCACATCAACCTTGTTGAGATGCTTGAAGTTCCATGAATGTGCTTATTAACTTTGAAGGGAAGAATGAGTCTTCCAACTTGTTCCATTCTACTGTCCTGTAGTATCACATATATGTCGTGTTAGATCCATGATTTTTGGCAATTTTTCTCCATCTCTGATCCATTTTTCTCTTCCCAGGGGCAGTTTAAATCCAAGGACATAGAGATCCAGCCGCTTCGCCTCAATTTAAGGCAACTCTGAAGGGTCATCCCTGCTCTAGAGCAGCCTTAAATTGAGGCCCCTGGGAAGGGGTCATGGCTTTAGGCAAGACCTTTCCCTGCAGCTGAGGGCAATTCTAATGAGGGATGCAGCTGACAGCGGCCAGCAATGGATATTCCCAACATCTGCAGGGTGGATGCACAGGCCCTGAAGAGGGAATCTGGGAGAAGTACTACAGTATCCACTACAGTTAATTGATATAAGTATAAAATTTGTTTTCTGACTTTGCAAAACTTGCTTAGTTACCGCATGTAGCTTCCATGAATACAAAGATAAAGGAAGTAAATGGAAGATCTAGGTGCAGAATAAATTTCAATGAAGCCTTTTGATTAAAACAATCTTAGCAGTTAGAAAGTAATTTATGTAACCCTGACATGGCATCCGGTCCCATCACTTCATGGCAAATAGATGGGGAAACAGTGGAAACAGTGGCTGACTTTATTTTTCTGGGCTCCAAAATCACTGCAGATGGTGATTGCAGCCATGAAGTTAAAAGATGCTTACTCCTTGGAAGGAGATTTATGACCAACCTAGACAACATATTAAAAAGCAGAGACATTACTTTGCCAACAAAGGTCCGTCTAGTCAAGGCTATGGTTTTTCCAGTAGTCATGTATGGATATGAGAGTTGGACTATAAAGAAAGCTGAGTGCTGAAGAATTGATGCTTTTGAACTGTGGTGTTGGAGAAGACTCTTGAGAGTCCCTTGGACTGCAAGGAGATCCAACCAGTCCATTCTGAAGATTGGCCCTGGGATTTCTTTGGAGGGAATGATGCTAAAGCTGAAACTCCAATACTTTGGCCACCTGATGCAAAGAGCTGACTTCATTTGAAAAGACCCTGATGCTGGGTAAGATTGAGGGCAGGAGGAGAAGGGGACGACGGAGGATGAGATGGTTGGATGGCATCACTGGCTTGATGGACGTGGGTTGGGTGGACTCCAGGAGTTGGTGATGGACAGCGAGGCCTGGTGTGCTGTGGTTCATGGGGTCTCAAAGAGTCAGACACGACTGAGCAACTGAACTGAACTGAACTGATAAAGGGCACTTTCTGTACCCTATCCCTTCATAGAAGGTATGGACCCTCTGTGGGCCAGGCCTTTCAGGTTCAAGACCCACTCCACAGATTTGCATGGGCCTAAGGCCACTGTCATCCGTCTCTGTGGCCATAGTTCACGGAACGCTCAGATTTTAGTGTTGCCATTTGCCTCTGGGGCAGGCTCAGTTTCTGTGTTTGCTACTGTTCAGGTTTTTCCTGTTCTTTTTTTGTCTGCATGGGTTTTTCGGCTCCTAGTGATTTCCCTTCCTTTCTTGTCTGCTCAGCAATATATTTGAAAGTATATTTGTCATAATTTATTTAGGACCTAGCGTTTCACAGCAGAAAGGTTTCTCGGTGTATCTAGTCCTCTAGACTGCAGAGAGCTAAACCCCCACTGTCTACACCAAAGGCAGTTTTTCCTTTTACTGCTTATAATGCGACTTTCAGTTTTATGTGGTTTTAATTTTTATATTTTATTTCTTTCAATAATTCTATCTATTCGGTTTTATCCTCTTGCTCTAACATCTCTTCTTTATAAAGTCCCAATTTTTCCTCTTTAACTGCTTTTTTTAAACAGAATTATTTGATCATAAATTAATGAATACATTTTCTGGTTTGCATTGTTCAGGTGCCCTCTCCCATTTTGCTCATATTCAGCTTTATCTCTGTCCTTTTTATTGTGCTATCTATGAATATGTTTCATGCTTTTCTTTTTTTTTAATGATTACTCATCCGTAAATCTGTTTGTCCTTCCTGTCTAGCTTTTTATGAAAAGCTAGAACTGGAGACAGGCTAGGAACTTACAAAGGGCAGCTTGAATTTCTGTTTCCCACCACTGCTGTCCCCTGGAAAATGGCTTCTTTCTGGGCCAGAGTCATTTCTCTCTCCTTGACGCATATTGCTCCCAGTCCTGCTGCGTGGTTGGTTATAGGAAGCTTGGTCTTCATCAGGTGAGCAGGAGCACTCCCTTCAGGCTGGTTATCACAGATCCTGTCTTGTTTACCTCCCATGACCACATCCTGCTTCTTGCAGAGATACCATACTGGCCCACTTCCACACTGAACATCATCACCTCTGACCCCTGAACATTCCCCAGGGCTCCCATGCACCTCAGACCTCCGGTTCCCAGCAAAGGTCACTGCATGTCTCTTACAGTGGGCCACCTGTAGGATCTCTCTGTTCTGCTCACTGGACCACAGAGCCCTCTGATCTTGTTTCTTACGTCAGAGTCTCTTCCTGGCCCAGTTCAAGTTTCCTAACACTTGGCAGCCTGTTGAGTAGAGTGATGTTTGGATTAGGGACGTTTCCTTCTCCCGTTGGTCTCTTTGTTTCTCATTCCTCTTATTCTTGGTTGATTTCAAGAAAGAGAGCCTTTAGTCTTCCATCTTAATTTTGAAGTTCAGGGAAAGATCATTTCAAGATAATAGAAGGACTTAAACAGGTAAAGAGGAGCTAATGGATAGAAGATCTGAGAAGAGATGGGCTAGAAGAAAAACCTTGGAAAGAAAGGCTTATCTCCTTACAGACAGGAGGGCAAAAATTGTGGATAACATAGAAAAATTTTAGGTCAGTAAGAATATTGAAGGAGTAAAAGGGTATTTGCTTCTCTGGAAGATGTGGTCTGATACATACAAGCAGCAACCCACTTTTATTCATTATTCAACAATTTTTTTTTACACCACTAACATGTTAGGTACCAGGCAGGGGGAAACAGCAGTGAGCATGACAAAGAAGTTCCTGTTTCCTAAGACTTCACTTTCTCATAAAAGATCCAGACAGTGAACAATTGAACACCAGCAAAAGGAGCTTATTTTCTATCAGGGTCTCTGACAGAAAATAATGCACCAGTGGTGAGGCTTCCATGTAGAGGTGGTGGCTTACCTCAGGCTGATGGAACAGAGAATCCAGCCACATGAAAACAAGGAAAGAACATTCCTGGTGTAGAGTGGAAAATGCTACAGCTCTGAGGCAGGAAAACTCATAAAGAATTTTAGGAACAATCAAATTGCCAGTTGGCTTAGGGAGCAAGAAAGAATATGGTATAAATGAAGGTTGGAAATCAAGGCAGGCATCAACTCATAGATTTTGTAGGAGTTGGGTTTTTTTATTCTCACATTTATTACTCAGAAAAGATAGTTAAGGCCTGTGTGCTGTGTTGTGCTAAGTTGCTTCAGTCGTGTCCAACTCTGTGACCCCATAGACTGCAGCCTGCTGGCCTCCTCTGTCCATGGGATTCTCTAGGAAGAATACTGGAGTGGGTTGCCATGTCTTCCTTCAGAGGATCTTCCCAGCCCAGGGATCCAACCACATCTCTTGTATCTCCTGCCTTGGCAGGTGGATTCTTTACCACTGGCACCACCTGGGAAGCCTATTAGTTAAGGCCTAAGTGTGGATAAATATGGAGAAATGATAAATTCTATCAGAAAGATGGAAGCCATGAAAAAGGTATAACATCAACATGTGCTTTACAAACTCTAAATGGAGATTCTGGTTTTAAAGTAATTTGAGCAGAATAAAATATATATATAAAATATATATATATATATATAAGGTAACTCACAATCTCATCATTACAGTAGAGGAATTCTTTATCACACTTCTTTGAATCAGTACTAGTAACACATTGTACACTGAAACAAAAGATGCTGCACCATTTCAGAGTGCTTATACTTCACTGTGCATTGCTGAAGTTAAAGGTATGGCTGAGGGAAGTCAGGCAAAAAGAGAGCACCCAGGATCTCCTAGATGTGTGAAGTAGGAAGACAAGAGCCATTTCAAAATGAGACATTCACTCACTGCTTGGAGGCCATCAGGGATAAAGCCAGCTATCATCCGGAACACACAATTTACTCCCAGGCTATGTGTGTTTGCAAAGAGAAATCACAACTGGAAACATGTCTAGATATTACCGCTCAGCAAGAGTATGACCTTGGAAAGAATCGATAGGAAAGAAAATCATGAAAAGGAAATCTAGAAGCAGAGTTGCTGCTGCTGCTGCTCAGTCGCTCAGTCGTGTCCGATTCTTGTAACCCCATGGACTGTAACCTGCCAGGCTCCTCTCTCCATGGGATTTCCCAGGCAAGAATACTGGAGTGGGTTGGCATTTCCTTCTCCAGGGATCTTCCCAACCCAGAGATCAAACCCTCATCTCCTGCTTGGCAGGCAGATTCTTCACCACCTCGGAAGTCCCAGAAGCACAGCAGTTGAGCCCAAAAGAGAATCTAAATGTTTTCCAATCAGTAAAAGGTCAAGTCTTAGTATTAATAGATTAGTTTTAAGGGGGAAAGCAATTTCATAGGCTCATGTCATGTTGAAGCTGAAGACTTAAAGATGCATTCATTTAGTTCCTCCCTCCCTTCTTTAATGGTGGATAATTGAGATCGTGATAAAAGGCCTTTTTGAACCAATCTACAGATCAGTGGTCATGTATGGATGTGAGAGTTGGACTATAAAGAAAGCTGAGTGCCGAAGAATTGATGCTTTTGAATTGTGGTGTTGAAGACTCTTGAGAGTCCCCTGGACTGCAAGGACATCCAACCAGTCCATCCTAAAGGAGATCAGTCCTGGATGTTCATTGGAAGGACTGATGCTGAAGCTGAAACTCCAATACTTTGGCCACCCGATGTGAAGAGCTGACTCATGTGAAAAGACCCTGCTGCTGGGAAAGATTGAGGGCAGGAGGAGAAGGGGATGACAGAGGATGAGATGGTTGGATGGCATCACCGAGTCAATGGACATGGGTTTGGGTGAACTCCGGGAGTTGGTGATGGACAGGGAGGCCTAGTGTGCTGCAGTTCAGAGTCAGTCATGACTGAGCGACTGAACTGAACTGAACAGATCAGTGACTTTTTCTCATCCTTCAGGGCAAATGTCTTGGCAACTTGCTTTGCATTCTAATTGGTGTTACTAAACTCTAATCAGCTTTAGTTGATCACCGGTCAGTAAAGCTTCTTCATAGACGTGAACTAAAACATTTGCTTCAGCTTCTGTTGGACTCCGTATGAGAAATTCCTTCTAAAAAGAGAGCGTGAATCCAGTTTTCTTTTGTGTTGGTTTCTAATCCTTCTGAGGGGTTCAAATGAGGTCTCAGGAACCACTGTAACACAAGTATTTTGTCTGGGAACCTGGAAGGGCTGGACAGCGACTGTGGTGCTCCCCCTGTCAGTCCAAGTACAGTGTTCTGGTCCTGGCAGCACAGTGCCAGCAGGTGTGTGCTGAGGAAGAGCTGGCCACCGGGCCTGGCTGGGGAAGAAGCTTCACAGCCGTAGGACATTTCAGAATCACTTCGCCTGTCCAAGAGAACCTATTTTTGTTCGTATCCATGCCCTGCTAGTAGAGTTCAAGCTTATTTTGGGTTTGCTGATGACCATACCATCAGGAGGATGTCAGTGCAGGAAGCCAAGAAGCTACCATCTGTGCTGTGTTTTTAATCTCAAGAATTATTTAGAAGGCTGATTACTCAGTTAGCTGTACCTCTTGACCTTCTAGTGTTACACTAAGGAAGGGGACTAACCCTTTCCTAAAAGTCACTTTGTTTTTAATAACCCATATAATTCCCTCCAGGTATGGTGGGGGTCAGAGGATTGGCCGAATTGCATGATTAAATATTGACCCCACAGTGCTTTCTATGTGATAGGGACACCGCAAATGATCGTTCCTGGTGACGGAAAGGAGCTCTCCACAGTGGTGTGCTGGCCAACATTAACAGCTGGCTCTCTAAAGATAAGCTATCTGATGTGTAGCATTTGCTAATTTCCATAGTAGAATATTAAGAGCAACTTTTTAAGTTCAGACTTTAGATGAAATAGAGAAATTCTACAAAAGGCACAAATGACTATAACTAAAGAAAAAATTAGAAAAGCAGAAAAATCTGTATCTGTTAAAGAAATTTAATTCACAATTAAATCTTCTCACAAGAAAACTTACAAGCCCAGATGATGCCACTGGGAAAGTATATCAAATAGGTATGGAAGAAATAATACCAATCTCGCACAAAGTCCTTCACAAAGTAAAGGAGGGAACACTTTTCCACTTTATTTTTTGAGGCCAGGATTATCCTGTAACCAAAATTTAAAAAATGACATTATGAGAAATTAAAAAAAAACTAGAGATCGATATACTTTATGAATAAAGATGGACGAAATAGCAGCAAGTCAAATCCAGTAATGTATAAAAATGATCATACATGATGACCAGGAATTAAAGATTGATTTAACATTAAGAATCGATTGCTATCATCCATCATATTAACAGAATAAAAGAGAAAAAAAATATGGTCACCTGAAAATATGCAGCAAAGTTATCTGAAAAAATTCATCACTCATTCATTACATGCATAAATTAGGAATAGAAGAGATTTTCCTCAACTTGATAAAAGACATCTAAGCAATACCTGCAGTTAATATCAAGCTGAAATGCTGAAAAACTGAACACTTTCCCTAAGTAGAGAAGAAGGCAAAGATGCTCAGTCTTCATCACTTCTAGTCAACATTGTACAATAAGAAAAGAAAAAGAAGTAAAATGGCATACAAATTGTAAAGAAAGAAGAAAAAACTGTCATTTGCAGATCATGTTCATATAAAAACTGAAAGTAACTTATGACATAATTACTCAAATTACTAAGTGAATTTTGAATACACACAGGATACCATGTCAATATACAAAAATCATTTGTATAGAATAGAGAAATTTGAATAGGGAATTCTTAATATGCCACCAACAAAGAATGTAAAAAAGAAGTTTAAAGCTATCTACAATAGCAGAAAAAACATGAAATGCTTAGTGATAGATAAAACAAAATATGTGCAAGAGCTGTATACCCAGAATGATAAGCAGTGAGAAATTAAAAATCTGAATAAATGGAGACATAGTTGTGCTCATAGAAGACTCATTACAGTTAAGATGTCATCATTTCTCTTCATATTGAATATATTGATTCAGTACAGTTCTAGTCAGAATTTGAGGACAATGTTTTTATATGAATTCACAAGCTGAGATTCTGAAAAATTAAGTGAAAAAGCAAAGGACTTAAAATAGCCAAAACAATTTTGGAAAAGAAGAGTAGAAAGCAAATGGAAATCTAAGGAATCTAAGATGGCCCCCAAATTCTGCTCCCTTCTACACAGGCCTGTACAGTCCCCTCCCCTTGCGTGTGGGAGGGGCCCTGTGACAGTGATGGGATGTCACTGTCTTGATTAAAGTACCTTATGTGGCAAAAGTAAAGAGGTTTCCACCTATGACTCCATCCAGGATTTGAAATGGTTTTGTACGGATGGTATGGATCGCCCGGGCAGTTGTCAAACTTTGGTTCTCACCCTACAGAAACAAATACCTCTAACCATCTCTCTGGTCAAGAGTACACACATTTATTGCACAGTCTTACCTCCAGGGTCAGACTCAAGAAAGAGACCCACACAGGCCCTGAGGCATACTCGTGCCTATTCAGGCAGGAAATTCCAGGGTCATGGCTTCCCAGGATGTGGTTTAGCAAAGGAGGGGCTTGCAGGCTCTGGGTAGACCAGCCATGTGGACCTGGGATTGCCTCACTCCACGGGGAGAGAGGAAGGTTCCAGGTGGCTGGAGCAGACCCTTGCAAAGCAGAACATCTCAAACTTTGATGTGCACAGGAGTGACCTCAGGATCTTATCAAAATCCACGATCAAAACCTATCAGGCTGGGACCTGGCATTCTGCTAAAAAGCTCTCAGGTGGCATGGGTGCTGCTGATCCAGGGGCCACGCTTTGAGTAACAAAGCTATAAAGCATGGCACCCACCCAGATCTGAGGACAGGGAACCCTGATATTCAGTACACATGAAGTTACTGGTGGAGTGAACAAACCCAAATTGTGGATAATTCTAAAATTGTTTGTTGTACTTGGAAAGCTCCTGATGATAATTAGCATTAAGCTAATAATACATGGGTTTTTTTTCTTTTTTCTTTTTGTGCATTTATCCACTGAATAAACACAGTTGCCCCAAAAGCAAGATAAATAACTGTCTTAATCTGGTATTAAACTACGTGTGTTATCTACAATTACTATTGTAATTATCATTCAGTGTGTTTTATGAAACAGTAAATGTTCATAACATCCTGGATTTTAAGGGTGAACTTTTTCAAGCTAAGATTATCCATGTGATAACTGATGTACTTGGAAATAAACTTTGGAACCCTTCTGGTTTATAACCTTGAGCTATAAACAGCAGGAGTTTTATACAAAGTGGCAATAAAATAGATATTATTAATAAAATGTCAGGGCATGGATGCCTTATGAGAAATGAGTTAAAATTGTTCCTACTTAATATTCATGCTGCATTTTATCATTCTGTAGTATTTATTATTTTGAGACATAACTCTGAAGAGACTTTGAGACCTCCCTCTGAGATGGTTCATTCTCTTTTCTATGCTACATTTAAAGACTATTTACAAAAGCATTCACTTAAAAAAAAATTCTATGGTGAAAGTTAAGACCTTGGGCCGTTTGTTTCTTTATTTTATCTAAGCTTCTTCTCTCTCCATTAGTTTGAGGAAAGGTAAAATAATCAATTGAGTGCACTTTTGATGATGAGGTTGCTGATGGGTCAAAATAAACCCCTGGCATCAAGATGAATTTATGAGCTATTCCAAGAGAATTAGGAATCTTCCTTTCCTCTCCGTACACTCTGCTTCTCAGTGCCACTAAAGCCCCTGCTTTAAGCTATATAAATTAATACATTTGCTGGAAATGTGACTTTAGGACATTTTATAGCAGTGATTTCAATGCTGTTAGTGGTGAAATAGAAACTTGAGAATGTGAAGATTAATTTAAACCACATGATGGGTTCAAGGAAAATACACTACAGCTTCTTGAATGTGTTCTAATGTACAATGGGGAATGGGATCCAAAAAACCACCAATGAACTTTTAAACCCTCTTGAGGGGAATCAAACCAACACAATTAGCCCTGGAAGGGAGCTGTTCCAGATGACAGACAGACCATCTCTCTGTCTCGCTCACAAACAGCCCTGTGCCTGAGAACATAGTTGGGAAATCAAGGAGAGAGGAAGAACCCCAACAGTTACCACTAATGGGATGAAGTTAGAATGATCTTTCCAGTTATTAGCTGGCTTACTGATTTATCTTTCATTGTAAATTAAAGTTTTGTTGGGTTCTTTGAACAGTAGAAAACCAACCAATTGTATGCTGTGGACAGTTGGTGCCTTTGAAATAAAAGGATTTCTTTTCCCTTCCAGTTCGTTGTAGCGGTGTTCTGGATCATTTATGCCTATGACAGAGAGATGATTTACCCGAAATTGCTTGATAATTTTATCCCAGGGTGGCTGAATCACGGAATGGTAAGTGAACAAAAACAAATGATTTCTTTTTATTTAAAAAAAAAATCTACTGAAGAGCTGTTTTCTAATTCAAGCTGTCCATAAAATCTAGCTAAGTAGCTGTGAAATGGAAATTATAATGAGACTGTAGTTAGAGAAGAAAATTGAATGTAAATTTAAAAAATGTTTTCTCATGACACTGAGTCACTATTAAAACTGTAGAAACTGAATCCATGGTTTATGAGAGGTGTCAGTTGTGTTAGTTATAATACAGTTGGCTCATTCCAGGATGGATTTAATTTCTGTACCATTCAAAGGCTTGTCCGCTATTGGAGATGGAGGATTGATTCCCACCTGCACCACTATGGATACCCCATAGTCCATGGAATTCTCCAGGCCAGGCTACTGGAGTGGGTAGCCTTTCCCTCCTCCAGGGGATCTTCCCAACCCAGGGCTCGAACCCAGGTCTCCCACATTGCAGGTGGATTCTTTACCAGCTGAGCCACAAGGGAAGCCCAAGAATACTGGAGTGGGTAGCCTATCCCTTCCCCAGTGGATCTTCCCAATGCAGGAATCAAACCAGGGTCACCCACACTGCAGGCAATTCTTTACCAACTGAGCTATCAGGGAAGCCCATGCCTCCTCCACATCACATCAGTGAGATTGTGTTGAAAGTAGCTAATGTACTTGGAGAATTTCCCCCTGGAGGAGTGGCAGGCTGTTACTTTCCCTGGGAGGGCTGCTACAGACATTGGAGGTGTCTTGTTGGGTTCCGTTCATCCCAGGTTTTTGCCTATGGCTGTGACGTCTTTTCCTTCTTCACGGTCTAATTGTTTTGAACACTTTAGACTTGATATTACCTTCACAAGTTTCAAATAAAATACTTCATGCAGTTTGCACATCACTTGACAAAATTTGAGGATATATTTTCTGCAGAGGAATTTTGTGTTGTCTTCCCTATCCAGCTCTGGAATTGAGTGCTGTTTCATTTATTAACATAAGAAGCTCACATTTCTTGGTTGCATCAGTTTTTAGAATATGTCCCTGGGTGCTCCTAGTGAAAAGGGCAACCCATGGCAGAAATTATAGGGGAATGAAGAACTGGAAATCATGTGTCTGAGGTTCAAAATAAGTGTTTCCCTCCCCCCGCCAGTTTTGGTATATTTTAAGAAAACTGGTGTGTAGTAACGAACAAACATTATTGTACTGTGGAGCGAGCGTTGATCAAATCTTTTGTAAGCCAACTCCTCAAAAGTAGCACATCTCAGAGAACTGGAATTTTCCTTGAGTCCAATTCGAGCCACACTGTAGAAGGATTAACATGGCACCTCAGGTCTATTTAAAAACAAATTAACCAGTTTGAGCTTCTTGTCAATTGAATGTAAGCATCTCCAGAGCCTGACATGGTTGCTCTTCCTCTCTCTAACATGTCTCTTTTCTTAAATATGGAAATACTCTCATAACTCCCAAGTCTTTGCAATCCTCTGCCTGCAATGCCCTTCCCATTCTTCACTGGGAATCTCCTGCTCATGTGCTCATGTTGCGTGTATACTGTTTTCTTTATGGAGCCTTTGCCCACTCTCACAAGCCAAGTTCACTATGCTATTAGCTGTGCTTGCCTGGCACTTTTATATCTCCATAGTACATGTCTGTATCCCCCACAAATATGTTATATGGTTACTGCAAAATGGTAGCCTTTGAATCCTGAGTCTTTGCCCAGCCACCTGACATATAGGAGGACCAGTACATATTCATTAGATTGACGACTAATTCAGTACAGCCAGTGCCCACAATTCTTTGCCAGTAAATATTAATAGCTACTATTTTTTGAGAACCTACTGTGTGCCAGGCTATATAATTTAATCTCCATAGTGGTTCTATGAACAAGAAGTTATCCCTTTTACAGAAGAAGAAACTGAAGCTTAGAAAGTTTCTGACACCGGAAGGGCTTTGGAAGTATAATAGAGTCCTGGGCAATTTGGCCTGTTGTCTACATCCCTAAACTATAGTGATACCTTCTAGCCAGAGAATAAATCACAGTCTTTGCAGATCCTGGTGCTGCTTAATGTTTGGAGTGAATGGTTTGTTCAATATGTATGCAGTTATTAGAACTTCAGCTGGACACTTCTAATTTTCCCTTGACTCACCTTAACGGGTTAAAATTCTGACTCTTGGAGGAAATACTACTTAGAAATGCAAGGAGGATTTGAGTGACACAAATATTTAGTAAAGAGAAAAGATAAATTAATGAACATGTCAAATCCTCTTGACATAAGCTCAGTAGATTTCTTCTCAATGAATTTTGTCTCAGAAAAGTCATGATCATTTCTTGGCTTTTTTTCTTGTTCCAATTCATGGTTCAAGAATTGCTAACAGAGAAGTTACATCTGGTGGCTAAGGAATATTTTGTAATATTAAACAATTTATATTACTCTAAATATATATAGATGAAACTGTAAATACAACATACATAAAACATGATGCTGATTCTTTGGATTGGCAGTTAAAATATGAACATTAAATACTGGAATAATGAATAATTTAATTCATGATTATTATAAAAATGTATAATACAATTTATGAAACATCAAAAAATTAAGTCAGCATTTTCAGCTTTGTTTAAATTGTATTTAATTAATTATAGTTTGTATTTGCCTTTAATTTTAATAGCTACTTTTGAATATCTAATTATAAAAATATGAAAATAATTCATTACAATTTTTACATTTATTTGATGTTCATATTTTGATGAAAACATTCAAATTATATACACTTTAGTTACAATTATATTCTATTTTTAATTGATGTTTTTGTTAATACTGTCAGTAGAGCTCAACTTTTGTGAGAATTTCCATTATAAAAAGAAGGGTGTGGCAACCCACTCCAGTAGTCTTGCCTGGAGACTCCTATGGACAGAGGATGGCAGGCTACAGTCCATGGGGTCACAGAGAGTTGGACGCGACTAAAGTGACTTAGCACACATGCACAAATTTGCTGAAATAAAAGCAAGACAATAAAACTGGGAGTATTTGCATTGTACTGAATATTTATATTTGTAATTATTAAGTTTTACTACTCAACCATATTTTTAAATTTTGTTTTACAAAAATATATCTAATAACGTTGAAGGATAGAATATATTTTGTTTAATACTTTCTAAGTTTAATTTGTAGCTTTCACGTATTTCTGCAAATGGCTTACAGCCCTCCAGGCCTGTTTGCTATTATTGCCTGCTTAGGTTGTTACAAGAATTCCAAGAGAGAATGTACTGTGTTCTTACATATAGAATCAGATTCATTGTTCGAAGGATCTCAACATCATTTCTAGGGATCCAGAGTGCTGTACCACAGAACTGAGATGCAGTGTATAAGTCTATCATGGCACTATTTCAGGAGAATCAAGTCAGTCTTGAATTTACAGCATTCAAATAGGCATAAGAGAACACTTACAGGGTCTGAAATTCACAGGGGTTTCAATTTTGATTTTCACTGAAGTTGCCAGAAGTTAGACGTGATTAGAACTAAAGGAAAATATTCTGTCTCTTTTTTTCCATTGTCTTTCTGTTTGCTCTCAGCAATCCTAGAATTTATTTGCAGAAGAGAAGAGGAAATGGCTGATGGGAAGGGTAATATACCCTTGCTGTGCAAACACTAGGTTGTCTCCAGGCCCATTTAAATAGCAGTATATGCACACACACATGCACACCACGCAAAGAATTTTAATTTATTACAACGAAAAATACAAGCATATAACGTATGGCTCTTTCAAATAGAGTCAGCTCAGTATCCAAAATCAAAAATGTTTCTGTCCTTGCAACCCTATTTCCCTTTGTATTCCCAGCAATTCAAACAGCCTATTAGACCTTCACTTAGTGTCGATGATAAAAAAGATGCTTGTGTATTTGCTTTTGAAACTTAGAAGAATGTCAAGTTTACAATTATTTCTTTCTATCACCTTTTATTCTCAGTCCACTGATAATCAGACAAAGAGAAAACAGAAGTGATATCAGCAAATGAATCAGAGTTTCCAAAATGTAATGTTGTGGTAGGATCTTCATGGCTGCCACATATGGAGGCTGATAGAGTCAGACTCGACTGGGCGACTTCACTTTCACTTTTCACTTTCATGCATTGGAGAAGGAAATGACAACACATTCCAGGGTTCTTGCCTGGAGAATCCCAGGGATGGGGGAGCCTGGTGAGAGGCCGTCTATGGGGTCGCATAGAGTCGGACACGACTGACGCGACTTAGCAGCAGCAGCAGCAGCAGCTAGCATTTATTGAAAACTTTCCACATGCAAAGCACCCTGGTAGGCACTGTGTAGTTACCAGACAAGAACAACACGTGCAATTTTAAAGGATGGGAAAGGCATGTTTGAAGTGGATGAAGGTATTTATTAATAAGAAAACGATTTCCCAGACCAACAGAGCGTCCCCAGTAGGTTGTATTCACTTACCCTAGGAGAAGCACTGTTGCGATTCTGGCTTATTTCTTGGATGCAAAAATAGAACCGTGAACCTTTCTCTTTTGCTGAGAATAATTTTAAAGTATTGTCAATGGAGTAAATATACATTAAAAGCAATAAATAAATATTTAAACTCTAGAAAGATTGCAGACTCTCAGAGATGCTATAATAGGAAAAAGCAACAATAAGACAGTCTCCTAGCTTATGGAAGACCTAATGAATGTTTATAAAGTGCTTTGAGAATGTCAAGCACTGCAAAAGTTTAGGATATTATTATTATCCCACAGATCTTTAAGCAGACATGACCTGGATGCTCTTATCATCACAGCGGGAGTTATTCATTCCCTATATAATTTATCAGGAGACAGAAAATAAGTCCCACCTCTCCTCATGCTTGATTTGTCAGTCGTTCTTGTTATATGTAACTGATCCTCAAGAGAACCTTAATTTAGGCAAATGTTTATTCTTTTCAATATAATTTTGACATTTGGTAATTACTAAAGTTCTTGTACATCTGTCTTTCCCAGAAGAGAAGGCATTAAATACTGCTTGGATGATCATTGGTGTTGTAGAAACTCAGATTTGATGTTCTTCTTTTTGGTAAATAATAAAGCTTATGGAAATTTTCCATTTCTGGGATACAAGGATTATGCATTTCATTGCCCATAGAGTCTGCCACACTGACATTGTATATTTCGTAAAATAAGCTGTTGATTGAAAGAATACCTTCTTTTTCATATAAAAAAGAACAGACCTTTCTCAATTTTCCCAATATATTCTAAAGTAACTAGAAGATATCTGGAAATTTTCAAAAATAAAAGTGAGACTGAAGCACAGGTTAGAAATTTCTTGGGAACCTCTTTCTAAGGCTCCCAGTGGACCTCCCAAAGAAAACAAAGACCCCTAAGAGCAAGGAGAGGTACAGAATTACTAAATTCTGTTTTTGTGTGTAAGCTTTTTTCATAACCAATGTTACTGATTTTAGCTTTTTCCACTGTGAATTTCATTTGTGATCATTAGTTCTGCCAGGCCACTGGGCTTGGGGTATCAGATGTTGTCAGTCCAAATTTTGGCTTGAAGATTTGATTATTCCATCTCTTTAAATCAGTAATGGATTTTAAGATATTTAATTTTAGCTTTTATCATTATTTTTATTATTTATCATTTCAAACAGAAATATTGTAAATTGAGAAGAATATATTCTTTTAAATGATATTTGAGACATTTAAACAAGTTTGTAAGGTAGAGAGACAGAGGTTTTTCTGGTTTCATGTATGAGGAACTTGGGATTTGCAACTCAATCATAACAAGTAAAAAGCTGAACAGATTGAGAAATCATCGACTCTTCTGGGATCCCTGTGAGAGTGGAGAACATAGACCATGCTGCTGCCCCAAGGTTAGTGAGACCAACCATCAGATACAAAGAATAGCAAATAAACTGGAGCAGAGTCTCCTGAGTGGAAACCACCATAGGAACCAGTACCGTGGGAGGGAAACCTGAACTCTAGTTGATAGATTGCTGGAGGCTCAGTGAGGATAACCTGGGAGTGAAAAAATCCAGGGTGGCCTGGGTATAGAGAGGTTCCCACAGTATTTTGAGATGTACCTGCAGGAGCTCAACCAGATTCCCACAGTAAATTTCAGAGAAACATTCCTTCATGCTTCCAGCAGATGGAAAAGAAAAGGAACTATTGTGAGAGACACCGGAACACTCAGCTCTTGACAAAGCCTGACCTCAAGAGAAACTAGTTAGCCAGAGCCTAACCTGCTGGGGTTGGAGAAGGCAATGGCAACCACTCCAGTATTCTTGCCTGGAAAACCCCATGGACGGAGGAGCCTGGTAGGCTGCAGTCCATGGGGTTGCTAAGAGTCAGACATGACTGAGCAACTTCACTTTCACTTTTCACTTTCATGCATTGGAGAAGGAAATGGCAACCCACTCCAGTGTTCTTGCCTGGAGAATCCCAGGCATGGGGGAGCATGGTGGGCTGCTGTCTATGGGGTCATGCAGAGTCGGACACGACTGAAACGACTTAGCAGCAGCAGCAGCAACCTGCTGGGGTATCATCAGAACCTAACTGACCTGAGAGGAGGGACATAACCAACTCCAGCTGGCTCTAGCCTTTCTGTCCTGCCTACGGTAAGGAGGGGAGAAGCCTGAGAAACACTTGGGAAGTTCATGATCCAGAAGCACAGTCTCACTGAAAGATTGAAGTGTTCTATAGTCCTAATCATATGGCTGTAGAACATTTCTCCTCCCCTGACACCTCACCACCATATTACTAAAGGCCTTTAATAGCAGTTCCTTTTATTCAGTACATCATGTCCACCTATCAGGAAAAAAAAAAAAAATCACAAGGCATACCAAAAGACAACAAGCACAATTAGAGACAGAGCAAGGATCAGAGCCAGACATGGTAAGGATATTGGGATCATCAGACTGAGAATTTAGAACAACTACGATGGGTCTTCCCTGGTGATCCAGTGAATTCTACACTCCAAAGGCAGGGGGCCCAGGTTCAATCTCTAGTCAGGGAACTATATCCCGCATGCTGTAACTAAGAGTTCGTGTGCCCAGCTCAAGATCCCCTATGCTGCAATGAAGCTTGAAGATTCCATATGCCACAACTAAGAGTTCGCATGCCCGACTAAAGATCCCATATGCTTCAATGAAGCTTGGAGATCCCAGGTGCCACAACGAAAACCTAGCACAGCCGAATAAATATTTTAAAATAAATAAGCAACTATGATTAATATGCTAAGGATTCTAATGGATAAAGTAGGCATCATGCAAGAACAGATGGGCAGTATAAACTGAGAGATGAAAATCCTCAGAAAGAGCCAAGAAGAAGTGCTAGCAATAAAAACACTGTAACAGAAATGAAGAATGCTTTTGATGGGCTTATTAGTAGACTAGACACAGCTGAGGAAAGAACCTATGACCTAGAAGACGTATCAATAGAATCCTCAGAAACCAAAAAGTAAAGAGAACAAAGACTGAAAAAACAGATATCCAAGGACTGTGGGATAATGACTAAAGGTATAACAGATGCATGATGGGATTACCAAAAGGAGAAGAAAGAGAAAGAAACAGAAGAAATATGATGAAGAATTTCCCTCAAATTAAATTCAGACCTTAAACCACAAATCCAGGAAGCTCAGCGAACACTAAGCAGGATAAATGCCAAAAAAGCTATGCCTAGGAGTATCATTGTTAAACTACAGAAAATCAAAGATAAAGAAAAAAAAAATCCTGAAAGAAGCAAGAAAGAAGTGGAAAGGAGGAGACAGAGGCTAGGATGAGGAAGGGGCAGAATAGGGAGAAGAGAAAAGAAAGGAGGGACCATTGTGACTGAGAAGAGAGATGGCTACAGAAAGGGGGGCCATGGAGTAAGGAGATGAGAGAGAGGAAGACGAGGGGAAAGAGGGTTAAAAATACCCTAGGGTAAAGAAGGCACGATGGCAAGGCCAAATCACATGGCTTTTTATACCATGTCTCCTTCATAGCTTCTGAATTTCAGGATTAATTTTTCTCTCTGTAGTACCTGGCATAGCCCTTGGCATAGTATAGGTACCCAGTAATCATCTGATGAATCAATAGATGTTTGTAGTCTGAGCTGGCCTCTATTCTGTTCACACAGATAGAACACACCAGACACCCTTCTTGACTTAGAATGCTCTCCCTTGGAGATCTGCTTGACTCACTTCTTTGCCTCCCTCAAATCTTTGCTCAGTCTCGCTTTCTCAGTAAGACTTACTCTGAGCAGCCTATTAGGCATTGCAATTTCCCCCAACCCCCCGGAACCCCCTTACCTTGCTGTCTATTCCCCTCATGGCATTAAATGTCCTTGACATATTATATGGCTTTGTTATTTGTTGTATTTATGGCTTATTGTCTATCTCTCTCTGCTAGAATGTAATTTCCATAAAGGCAGGGATCTTTGTTTCAGGGACTGATTTATCCCAGGCCCCTAGAACAGTGCCTGATTTGTTGCATAAATGAATCAACTTTATCAATATTCTATGTCCATGCTTTCTCTTGTTCTCTTTTATCCCACTCTTTTTCTTTTCCCTTCCATAATTGTTGACAGAGAGTATGATTCCAAACCATTTACTTTATTCCTAACTTGTATTTCACTTCACTTTTCAAACTCATTTTCACTGCAGCCAAATCTTATGTTCATGGCCTGCTGTCCCCCCGAGGGTCTTCTTGGTTGTACATATATTGTTCTTCCTGCCTGAAATAGCCAGAATTGATGTCTGAAGAACACATCATGGGTCTTTGGAACATTTAAGAGCAATAGGCCAGATAAATAATAGCTTGGATCAAATGTATTGAAAAGCTCTTCAGTATATTGATTATTTTATCTGGGTACTGGTTATTTTTTCTCTAGGGTAATAGTCAGACAATGCTTTTTAAAGCAACTTCCTGCCATCACAAATTCCTTTGTAAAACTGATTTTCCATGCAAGGGTAGAGTTCAAGGCTAATATTACTTGGCTTACACCCTACTCTTTTCCTTGCAACATTTAATAGATGAGCAGGCCCAGCAGTAGTGTGAGTTCATCAAAAGGTCTATAAATTATATTCAGATATTTTGGGGTCAGCAAAACCCAACGTGTGGTTTACTCAAGTGTTTTTACCCCTAATCCTTAAATCCATAGATATTTCAAAGTAAACTTCATTCATGTGTTTCCCATTCATTTGCCCTTAGCGCTTCATAGTTGGGGGAGGGGTGGAGACAGGCGGAAAGGTATTGTCCTAGGAACTGGCTTCCTTCTTCACTACCACAGACAGATCATTCATTAGCCACAGACCTAACTCCTTGGCAGAAGTCCATCCCTATATCCTTTCCAGTTCCCTTTTAATTGAAGCTCCAACCTCAGCAAGCATCAGTGATGGCTGCCAAAGAAAGTGAAGTGGAAAAAAGCTGCATTTTCTATCACAGAGGCACAGAATTCCAGAATCTTAGCCTTGGGAAGTGACTGTAAAGATCATCTGGTCCATACTGCATGTGATATTTAAATCACTTGAACAATATCCTGGCAGATTCAGGCTCTGCTTGAGCATCTCTGGTGATGAAACTTTAACAGTGGACCAAGACCCTGGGGTCTTTAGCTTAGGAAAAACTCTCATAAGGTACTCAGTTCTTTTTAAGTACCCATCTGCCCAGTCCCTTCATCCATTATTTAAGATCAAAACAGCAGTCCTGTCTGTTCTCCTCATGTTCCCTTTCATGAGGATGTCACTGTCCCTCATGACTTCAGTCTGTGCCCTACATGGATTGTTCCCAAGTCTGTACTTCTTGGTCCAACTTCTCATTGGGAATGACACTCTGCATTTGACATCACGACCTTGAGAAAAACATATAAATATGTTAAACCATATAAATATGTTGAAACAACCTCATGTAACCCCTCCTCTAAATCTTGTAATGCATCTTACGTTGCCTTCTCAACGATGGCCAGATACATCTAAAATTCCTCTTTCTACCACACCCACCACACTAGGTTGGCAAGCCATGTCATCCGTACCTTCAAAGTAGCTGCCTATCTGCTCCAGCCTTCTCACCTCCACCATCCTTCTTTAGATCAGGGCGTCATCATCAAATCACTGAATGGAGGCATCGAGCTCAGTTCATCTCTCTGCCTCCCCACTGTCTCCTCCCCACATCTCTCTCCATATTGTTAATTTTCTAGGAGAACTGAGGTTCTGCAGCCCTCTTTATACATTTCCTTCTCAGACATCACCTATGAGTCAAGTGGTCCAGAGGCTCCTCGGCATCCGAGTGGGTCTTCTGACTGCACGCGTAACACTTGTTCCTACACCTGTGGTTTCTTTCATCACATTGTGTGATTACTGTTCACTCACTTGTTACTCCTCCAATGAGCTATGAGGCCAAAAAGGACGGCAACTTTTAAATTTCATCCTCTCCTCCAAAATCTAGCATAGGCTCTGAGGTGAAGGGCACACTCAGTAACCAATGTTTATTGAGGTACACAAGCCCTTTATCACACTGTCTTCCGTGACCAGGCTTCCGCTCGTCTACATTTGTTTTGACAATTTTATATGAGTTGCAAGTGCTTGCTTGTGAGTCCTTGTTTATTAGTGTTGTCCATGCTTCCATTAACTTTTTTGGCAGTTTCACTGCTGTTGTTGTTGTGTAGTCCCTAAGTCGGGTCCCACCATTTTGCAGCCCCATGGATTGTAACCCGCCAGGCTCCTCTGTCCATGGGATTCCCAGGCAGGAACTCGAGTAGGTTGCCATTTCCTCTTCCAGGGGATCTTCCTGACCCAGGGATCAAACCTGCATCAGCAGGCGGGTTCTTTTCCACTGAGCCACCTGGGAAGCCCAGTTTCACTGTATACTCTACACTAAAACTTCCACATCGTTCTTACCTGACTGCTATGTGCTTAAGCTAAGATTTAAAGTTATTATTGTTAAATGCAGTGTGACTATAGGATAGGGGAGGCTACAGGGCTAAGAACTTGAGGATCATTGAACGGACATACTGGGAGTTAATAAAAATGATGGAATCTTTGTTCTGAGTTGCAGTGCCTAAGTCTGTGCCATTGCATTGAAGCTGCCTTGGAGACAACACTGAGTAAAGTCAGTAACAAAGCAATTGATTTGCCAGAGCAGTAAATTGTAGCCACATTGTAACTGTGCTTGGAAAGGATGGTTGATTTCCTAAGGTCAAGACAGGTATTTAAATGAAACTGCCATACCTGTGGCAGAACGAAAGAGCAAGCCTCAGTAACTTACTGAAAATGGTGTCCACTTGTCCAGGCTAACCACTGGTGAGTGGACTAGCTAGGGGTAGAATGCTGAGCTGCCCGACCCCATGGCACTTCCTGGCCCCAGAGCCTCTCCCCATGGAGCGTCAACAACAAGTTAAAGAGATGTCTTTCAACATGCATTGTCATTATAACTCACAAACATATTTCATCAAGACACTGGTAAACATATCTGGCATTTTAAATTATTTTCCTTTTCATCTGAGCAAGAGTGATTTTTTTCCCCATTGTTCTGCCATATCCATATTCAGAGAAGAAGCTTGTAATTAATGATCTAATTAAAGTATGTTTTAACCCAAGTGCAAAGATTAGCCCTGATTGGTGGAAATGTTTCCTTTTAATGCAAACTTTTTCATCCTTATCAAATACATTAATTCATGTGACCTGGTAATGGATCCAATTATCTTATATGTCCAAGTCCTGCTGTTCACATTGCCACTATCTATATATGTGGGGTGAAAAGATTGATAAACATGCCTTTTATCAATCTTTATAAGTTCCTTTTATCAGCATTCCTTTTATCAATTCCTTTTATCAACTCTGAATATTCATTGGAAGGACTGATGCTGCAGCTGAAGCTCCAATAGTTTTGCCACCTGATGTGAGATGGCTGGATGGCATCACTGACTCAAAATGTCTGTTGAAATGTCAGTGATTGATTCGGTGATGCCATCTAACCATCTCATCCTCTGTTACTCCCTTCTCCTCCTGCCCTCAGTCTTTCCCAGAATCAGGGTCTTTCCAATGAGTTGGCTCTTCGCATCAGGTGGCCAAAGTATTGGAGCTTCAGCTTAGCATCAGTCCTTCCAGTGAATATTCAGAGTTGATTTCCTTTAGGATTGACTGGTTTGACCTTGCAGTAAAAGGGACTCTCAAGCGTCTTCTCCAATACCACAGTTTGAAAGCATCAGTTCTTCAGCACTCAGCCTTCCCTATGGTTCAAGTCTCACATCCATACACAGCTACTGGAAAAAACACAGCTTTGACTATGCAGACCTTTCTCTGTAAAGTGTTGCCACAGTGTAGTGTACATAATTTAAGAGGCTAGTGAGAATAGAATTCTCTGCTTAACAGTCTGTCTATATTTCTCTGTTGAGTTCCACTAGTAGGGAATGTTTAACTTATTGTGGGAATTCATAAGATGGTAGCGGAAGGAAAGAGCCCCAGTGCCTACCACACAGTAGGCCAAACAAATGCAAATCCTCTAAAATAGGATGGAGGATAAAGAAGGTGTGGTACATATATGTAATGGAATATTACTCAGCCATGAAGAGGAACAAAATTTGGTCATTTGTAGTGATGTGAATGAATCTAGAGCCTATCATACAGAGTGAAGTAAGTTGGAAAGATATTCTTTATTAATGCATATATATGGAATCTAGAAAAATGGTGAACCTGTTTTCAGGGCAAGAAAGGAGATGCAGAAGTAGAGAACAGACTTGCGGACATAGTGGGGAAAGGAGAGGGTGGGACAGATTGAGAGAGCAGCATTGACATATATACACTGCCATGTGTGAAATAGACGGCTGGTAGGAAGTTCCGTATAACACAGGGGGCTCAGCTTGCTGCTCTCTGATGACCTTGAGGGGAAGGATGGGGGGTGTGTTGAGGGAGTAGCCATTCCCTTCTCCAGGATATCTTCCTGATACAGGGATTGAACCTGGGTCTCCTGCATTGCAGGCAGATTCTTGATGGGTGAGCCACAAGGGAAATCCAGTGGAATGGGAGGAAGGCTCAAAAGGGAGGGGACATATGTATACATTTAGCTGATTCACCTTGTTGTACAGCAGAAGCTAACATAACATTGTAAAGCAATTATACTCCAATTAAAAAATAAAATAGGATGGGATAAGATAAAATATTAAAATGAAAATATTCTTTAGCTAATGATTTTAATTCATTATCAAATACTAAGTAATAAGTTAGTGTCAAGCTCTATCTAAAGCATCCAGGGAAAGTGCCTGGGTGGAAATCTTGTATTTATAGCAACACAGAATTTGTGTATACTCCTAACCTAAAAAGTTAATGATATGTCTTAATAGCTCCTACAAAACATAAAATATTTATCTTTGGACATAGACTTCAGGTCTTCTTTCTTTATTTTAAAGCATGTGCCCTCTGTTGCACTTCTTGAAAAGAACTTTGCTGAAACTCAGAATGTGACTGCTAATATTCACACATATGGCAAATATGAACTCATCAGACCACAGCTATTTTGCTGCATTCCACGGTGTCTCATTTATTTGTTTAATTTGCAGCTATAGCAACTAGATTCCACCACTTTAGGCTCTCACACAGACCTCCAGTCTGATCAGCTTGGTCAAAGTTTGGCACTCAGCACTGTACTCAATTGAAGACATATGCACAGACTCACTTACCACATTTTTTAACCCGGTTTTCACACTGGGTAATGTGTAATCTTTGCATAAAAATATGAAAAGCCACCGTCTGCACAGATAGTAGGCAATTAAAAGATGCTGCGACCTTCTTTTCTGTAACATTTCAAATCTTAAAGTTTTCTTGGCATGCTCTTCTGAAGCCCATCTGACTGTGAAGCAGGCTGCCTCTCCACAGAAGGCTCACTCCAGCAATGACTAATGGATTGACCTGGTGCCACGCTAGTGTAGCTCCACGCATGCTGCTCTGCACAAGACAAGCATTTGGAAATGACCTTGAAACGAAGTTTTGCCAAGTTAGTGAAATATGGGCCTTCAAGGAGTGCCCATTTCACCAGCCATTGCCAATGCAGTCTTCACTGCATTGTCAAAACCTGGCCTTTTCATTTGGTATTGGTTTACCATGAGTGTTTAAGGAATAATACTCCCTCTTGATTTTATTAGTTGCAGTTTGTAACAGGTTGGAAAAATTAGGTAATGTTGAGAATCAGCTTCCCACTATTGTTTCTCTTAGGTGTTTTTTTTTTTTCCCTTTCAAACACTTGCTGAAGGAAAGGAGATGCTCAAAAGGTCCAACTGTAAGTGGGGAGATGGGAGCTTAAAATGGAGGGTAACCTGCAAACAAGGGTGAAGATGCAGGTGGTGGATAGAGAAAAGACAGTAGGAAGAAGTAACTGTGTGCTTGAAAAATGCCCAGTTGATAGGATTTCATTTCATTGGGATTTAGACTCCAGGCGGGGAGTGTTTCTCTGATCTCAGTACACATCCATATAGTAATCTGTTGTAGTTGTTTGAAAATGTTCCTTGATGTTGACATCAGTTGTTACTATATGGCTTCCATTTTACTGAATTATCTGTTTATCTTAGTGCCCAGTGTCTCTAGATGGCGCTTCTCATGCTGGTGCAGTTGGCTGACATTTCAGGTCTGGATAATGAAGCTGTGCTTTCACCTTATTTGGAAGTCAGTGATCAAGCTGCTGTACTGGTACAACTTGGAAAGGTCCCCTTCAGCTTCTCCTCTTGTGACTTCACTTCAGCAAGGAACAGTTATGACAGTCAAAAGGCAGGGCAGTCAAGATGGGCTATTGGAAGGGCATTGGGAAGCAAGTCATTTCTCTTAATGCATTGTTAATTAATTCTCTTAATTCTTCATGACTTCTCTGAAGCTAGCTCTCAGACTTTTATGCAAAATCAGATTCTACACTTCTATTAAAAAAAAGAAAAAAGACTATCAATTCAACTCCTTTAGAATGCTCTAAGGAAACTGTAAAAAACCTCTGGCCAGTCTCATTTTTAAAATGCTGCTAATCCTCACTAAGTAATCCTGGGAAACATACATCTATAAGATCAGGGCAACATACTGTCAACAGCAACTTCCCAGAACATTCCTTCTTACTTCATCTGGGATTTTTCAATAAGTAATTTGATATTTCTGCAAGTGTAAACTGGAATCACTAAAATGAAGGCATTTTTTCCTTATAAGCTCAAACCTTCCAGACTCATCATTTTGTACAGTTACATAAGTAAGCCATGCAACTGAGCTAAAAGTAAATTATAAAATATAACAGTTGCAACATATCCAACTAATGTTAAAACCAGAAATATATTTGCAAAACAGTTTTTGCATGATTTCAGTTTATATTGAAATCATGTTTGGTGATTTTTCATTAGATTTTGCTTAGTGTCATATGCTAAATTATTTGCTTGTGAATTTTTTTTTTCTCCCCAGTTGCCTGTATTTGGAAAGTTTGCTTGAAAAGTTCTGGCATAGGAAACTTAGAAAGATTCCATTATCTTATCCTGTTTTCTTTATCTGTCTGTATTTAGGATAGTTTGCTTTAAATTGCAGCTACTACACTTTTTTTTTTTCACTTTTAAAAGTTTAAAATAAAGGACATCATTTTCCAATAGCCCTAACCCCTATGCTGTCTCATATTAACATGACTGATTTTTAATGTGCTTCCTAAAACATCTCTCAACTTCTTACATAAAGTAGGGATGACAAAAATGAATAAAGGACTGAAGGAGGAATGATAAAAGGAGAGGGAAGTGCAGCAGGGAGCATCAAATGTAAGGAACACTGTGACTTGTGGCATTCAGCATCGTAGATCGCAGACCACAGGGACAGAGAGCCAGAATTAAAAAGAGAAGGTCAAGGCCAAAGAGCTTTTGACCCCTAAGAAATCTTGTGTCCTTTTTGTCTTGCTGAATTCAGCACGTAGCTCTGCTGTTCTCCTCCTGATAATATTTTTCATTTATCTTTTCAGTAAACATTTTAGATCTGAGGAAGTAGGAGCTTATCATCATTCAATATAGTCAGACAATACCTTCACCTTTAAGCTATATTCACAATCTCACCATCCTATTTTTTTAGCATCAAATGAGATTATTTATGTGTATGTGAATAGAATATAATGCATTTTCTTATCAAAAATGTATTGATTTATTCTGCATTCTCTCATAGCTCCCTTCAGTTGAACAGGGGCATTTTCTCCAAAGGTAGGGATTTTCATAACCTTTATTCTAATGTGATGGCACTTTGTCCTCTTTGTGTTCATTGCACAAAGAAAAAAAATGAACACTTTGTGCTCATTGCAAAATTTCTCTCAAATAGTTTTGGTGTACCTTCATGTATATTTATACTAGGATACACAGTGGAAAGAACTATGATCCTGTGTTGGTCAGGGTTCTTCAGAGACACAGAGTCAATAGGATGTATGTATGTAATAAGGAGGACTTCTCTGTAGCTCAGTGGTAAAGAATCCACCTACAATGCAGGAGACGTACGTTCAATCTCTGGGTCAGAAAGACCCCCTGGAGAAGGAAATGGCAACCCTTTCCAGTATTCTTACCTGGGAAATCCTATGGACAGATGAGCCTGGTGGGCTATAATCCATGGGGTCGCAAAAGAGTCGGACACAACTTGGCAACTAAAATAACAACAACAGTGTAATAAGGAATTGGCTCACGTAACTTTGGAGGGTGAGGAGTCCCAAGATCTGAGGTCACCAAGCTGGAAACCCAGGAGAGCCAGTCATTTATTAATCATTTCAGTCCAAATCCAGAGGCCTGAGAACCCGAAAAGCAGATGGTGTAGGTTCTAGTCCAAGTCTGAGTCCAAAGGCAGGAGAAGACCAAGGGCCCAGCCAGAAGACAGATGGGCAGAGGCACAGATTTTCCCCTATTCAGCCTTTGATTCTGTGTATGTGCGCATGCTCGGTTGCATCCACCTCTTTGCAACCCCACGGACTGCAGCCTGCCAGGCCGTTTGGGCCTTCAGTGGATTTGGATGAGGCCCACCCCCACTGGGGAGGGCAATCTGCTTTACTCAGCCTTCTGGTGTTAATTTCATCCAGAAATATCCTCCAGACACAGAAGAATGTTTAACTAAATACCTGAACACCCCGTGATCCAGTCAAGTTGACCCATAATTAACCATTACAGATTCCCACTGAGAATTCCTCTTTCCCTTTAGAAACTGCTCCATGTATAGAGGTCTGAATAATGCTTCCTTCTTTCCATGTCATCAAAATTGCATTAAAGTTGGTCAACCAGGTTGGCTCAGATCTCAGGCTCAGAGACCAACCAGTCATTGCTGATTGATTCAGTCTGCACGTGCACCATCTGTAATTTTTTTTTTTGATGCACCTCACATGGTTCTGGGAGAAGGCAATGGCACCCCACTCCAGTACTCTTGCCTGGAAAATCCCATGGACGGAGGAGCCTGGTAGGCTGCAGTCCATGGGGTCGCGAAGAGTCGGACATGACTGAGCAATTTCACTTTCACTTTTCACTTTCCCCGCATTGGACAAGAAAATGGCAACCCACTCCAGTGTTCTTGCCTGGAGAATCCCAGGGACGGGGAAGCCTGGTGGGCTGCCGTCTATGGGGTCGCACGGAGTCGGACACGACTGAAGCGACTTAGCAGCAGCAGCACATGGTTCTGAGGTACAGCCAAGTTTGAGAATCCTTGAATCCATGGGTCTCTAGGCTTTTGGGGGGCTTGATGAAAGTGGTTGATGGAAGAACATGAAGCCAAACATCACCACATCACCGTGATGATGACTGGAGCTAAGCTGAGTAGAGGGCATGGCAAAGAGACAAACCTGGATAAACATGCATAACTGAATCAACTTAACCATTATGGATTGGTCACAAGGTGCCTCGGTTGGCACCACCCCAAGACTCTAAGAAAAATGAACCAATATTAATGTTACTTAAAAGATTAAAAGCATAATACATGTCAATTATCATTAATCCTTGAAAATATTTATGGAGTTAAATGGTCTGTAACTAATTAGAGATGGCAGTTAACAGGGGATATTAGTTTCCTTTGAATTTTATGAGACAAAATATAAATCTTTTATATAACTCTATTTCCTACAAAATGGATTTGTACTTGTCAGTGGGATTTTTTTAAGTTTTATTGTATTCTCTTGGATTTCACTCCTTTTCCATAAATCCTACAAGGAGAATTCCAATGAGGTGAGTCACGCTGTCTTGACACTTTTTTTGGAGCTTCTGCCCGTGCAGCTTGGAATATGGGAATTTTCGTAGAGATGTGTTTGGGAAACATGGAAAGAGAAAGGAAGGGATGGAGGGAGGGAGGAGAAAAGGAAGGAAAGGTACAAAATACTTTAGATTATGTTATTTTAACTTCATGGCATTATACAGGTGAAACTTTCATTGTGTCTATCAGACCCCCTGAAGTACAATTGGGTTTGGGTTTCAGAAGTTTATTCATGAGCTAGTCATTTGGAACTGGGAACATATTTTCACATGAAGATTTTGTTCTATAAGTGGTAATTCATTTTTGTAGCTAGCTCATAAACTCCTCGTTCTGTTTGAAAACTGATTGTGCATTCCCAGTAATAAATAGACAGCTGTACTGTTGGAAACGTGTACAGCTACAGAACTTAAAAGCAATGAAATCAATTGCCTTCTCTTTTCACTTGGATGTTGATTGATGCTAGAGGGAAAACAGGTTTAGCTGGAGCAGCAGGAGCATGTTCAGAACATTTAACATGGATATTTGAGAGTGACAGTCAAAGGAGCAGAAATCATTCTCTCTTGATGGTCTCTGCAGCCATGCATTCGCCACCAAAAACCAACACGTTTAGACCTTATTAGTAAGTTCTCACTGAAAATGCCTTCTTTCCTTCCTGCAGCAAATATTGAAAGTGAAAGTCACTCAGTCGTGTCCGACTCTTTGTGACCCAATGGACCACACAGTCCATGGAATTCTCCAGGCCACAATACTGGAGTGGGTAGCCTTTCCCTTCTCCAGGGGATCTTCCCAACCTGGGGATTGAACCCAGGTCTCCCACATTGCAGGTGGATTCTTTACCAGCTGAGCCACAAGGGAAGCCCAAGAATACTAGAGTGGGTAGCCTATCCCTTCACCAGGGGATGTTCCTGACCAGGAGTATAACTGGGGTCTCCTGCATTGCAGGTGGATTCTTTACCAACTAAGCTATCAGAAAGGGAAAAGTGAAGTCACTCGGTCCTGTCCGACTCTTTGCGACCCCATGGACTGTAGCATACCAGGCTCCTCAGCCCATGGGATTTTCCAGGCAAGAGTACTGAAGTGGGTTGCCATTTCCTTCTCCAGGAGATCTTTCTGACCCAGGGATCGAACCCAGGTATCCTTCATTGCAGGCAGACACTTTACCGTCTAAGCCACCAGGGAAGTTAAGCTATCAGGGAAGCAGTAGATACTAGTGGATCACATACTTGTGTGTGCTTAAATACTTGCCACTTGTACCAGAAGCAGAAACCGCAAGTACCTCTTTTATTGTGGAGCTTGTAATCTATTAGGAGAGACAAATAATTTTTCAAATAGATGACTTTTGATTCACCTGTTTTTATGAAGAATTATATATGAGCTTTGAAGTCTATACATATTTATAAGGAATGATGACTCATATAGGGTATACCTGTATAGGGGGCGGGGGACATAAGTCTTTGTCATATACTTGCCATGGACCAGCCACTTACTGACACTGTCTCATCTAGAGTGACCCTGAAGGGCAGGGATCATTATCACCATCTCTGAGATTCACAGAAGCTAACGTGTCAAAGAGGGTAGGACATGCTGCAGCTGAGCCTGGATGCAAACCAAGTGTGTCTGACTCCAGGCGTTTTATGTCAGTCTCAGCTGCCTGTTCTGCAAAATGACTCTGGAGATATTTCCTATTGTTCAACTCAGTATTTTTTATATAGGTATCCATGCAATAATCTCCCTCCTAGAATTTAATAGTGGAAACGGTGCTGTCTGTCCTGGTGCTTTTCATTAATGTGAGCCATTTCCACTTCTCTGATGCCACACTTTATCTTCTCACGCCATAGCCAGCTCACCTATGGCTTCCAGGATGGTTTTCTCTTTTCCCACTGTATTTTTGTCTCATTCTTTATTGTGTGTGGATTTCCACTACCCTGAGTGTTTCATTGCAAGCTGCCTTGTCCTTTTGAGAAACACAAAAAAAGAAATTGTTATGACTTCTGGAATTCCTCAGTGCTTTTTTTTTTTTGGTATCCTCTACATGACTTGGAATAGGGCCTTGCACTTAGGAGTGAGAAATAAGTGTTGATTCATTGTTAACTGATCATAGCAATTCCTAAGGCCAGCTCTGGCTATTTTAAAGAGCTTGAAGAAGTTGATGGCTCTGGCCGTATATTTTAACTGTATCATAAGACTTCCTACTTTCCTTTGTCTTAATTGAGACTTGTCTCTTGCATTGTCTTGTGTTTGTCACTCATAAATGGAATATAAAGGACAATGATCACCGCCAGCGTTCATCCCACTCCTACTGTGCTAAGCTCTTTATAGATATTGTCTACTCAATCCTCCCAACCTTATCATTATTCCCATTTTATAGAAGGAGAAACTGAGGACTAGAGAATTTAAATGGGTAACAGGGAAATAACCTTTCTCCTGATAAATCAGCAAGAGATGGGAGAAAAGAATGGGGAAGGAGAAAGGATTATACAAGAGAAATATCAATAAATTGCTTCAGATATGATCAGTCAGGGGCTTCCCAGGCAGTGCTAGTATTAAAGAGCCCACCTGCTGATGCAGGTAGACTGAAGAGGTACAGGTTTGATCCCTGGGTTGGAAAGATCCCCTGGAGGAGGGCATTGCAACCCACTCCAGTATTCTTGCCTGGAGAATCCCATGGACAGAGGAACCTGGCGGGCTACAGTCCATAGGGCTGCAAAGAGTCAGATACGACAGAAGTGACTTAGCATGCTTGCATGATTAGTCAAATGTAGAAGGCCGGGAAGAAATGTAAGTTATTTAGAAGAGAATTATTCTTACCACCCATCCCATTCTCTGTTAACCTTGGGGAGGAAGAAGTCACATGCAAATGGCTGTTTTTATATATGAGACATTCTCTTCTCCTAACTTGGTGGGATGCTGATCTTAGAAATTTCTTTAATCCACTTATTTATTTGGTTAGCTTCAAGTTATATAGTTTAATGTAGGACAGAAACCTTAAGGTCTTCTGTAGCCTTCTGGGCTGGTCCTTGCTTTTCTGTGGGCCCCCAGTCTGCTATAACCTCAGGGTCTCTGGAGAAACTGAATGTGTGCTTTGCTTGATCTCTTTACCTTCTGGGTAGTGACCCCAAGACTCTTGCGGTCATTCTTGCCCCCGGAGCAGCAGCTCAGGTCCTCAGGGACCTGTGTGGAGCTTCATAGCAGAAGGACAAAGAAAGAGGAAAGAAGGAGAGGCAGGATTATTGGGGCTTCCTCAGGGAATGAGGAGAAGTCAGAGATGAACCCATTCGTGCATATTTGCTCAACACGCTGTTGCTTGGGACTGTCCTGGGCACTGATTTTGTTCTTCTTGAGAAAGAATGCAGCCAATCATGGGGAAAAAACTAAAGCTCCAAGAAAGGAAAGAGAATGAAAGAGATCCAGGGACCAGTTTTCAGGAGCTGACATTGGAAGTAGATGCAGTGATTTGGGGAAAATTTCCTTTCACACTGAGCTTCAGGAACTTGAAGTAATTGGATGTGTCTGAAAGTGATGTCAAAAATATGGGCATAACTGGAGCTTTGGTTAGAGAAATCAGCAGGGACTCGGATGTGGGCAAAGCCTCCATACCAAACACTAGTTTTGGTTTTATCTCTTAGGAAACAAGAAGCAGGGCAAAGTTTTGCATTAAGAAAATGATTTGGTTTACACATGGGAAAGGTGAGAACAGAAAGGAAGGGTGTCTGAGCTAGAGGAGCAGCGGAGGCAGGATATGCCGCCTTATGTTGATACATGCAGAGTAATCTGACTGCAGAAAAGGTGCAATGGGTTCACCCAGGGCCAAGCCAGAAACACCAGGTACCCTGGCCTAGGGGACCGAACTTGATTCTAATGGCTTTGGGGAGTGGCTGAAGGATTTCAGGGGGAAAGTGGAGTCAGAGAGCTACTTCCTTCTTTGGGGTTGAGGGAGAAGAATTGATAGGGACAGCCTGCATTTAGGAGGTAAGAAGAGAGAGTGGAGCTTTGGCCAATGCCCACACTACACTGGGGAAAAACTGAGAAGGCTCCGTCACAGAGGTGGAGGGATAGTTGTGGGAGAAGGTGGAGATGAAGAACCAAGAGAGGAAAGCACTTCCAGGATGTTGCTGGGCACTTCCAGAGATGACAGGTGGGCAGCATCCTGGGCCACATGGAGGTCTCATCAGACAAGGACAGCAACCACACGGGTGCTGACAGTGGCAAAATGATCACAAGGGATCAAAGGATGGAGATAAGAGGAGCCTGCCTGAAATGCAAAAAGCAATAAAAATTTTTTTTATCCATGTAGCATTTCTTTAGGTGAGGGAAGCTAGATCACTTTGTCCTCCTCTTGAGCCAGAAATAAGGGCAGATCAACATTTGAGTAGAAATTTTTCCATTCCTGGCCTCACCTTCTTGTGAGTCTGCACTTCCTCCAGGTGAAAGAGGTGCTATTTCTGACCCCACTGCAGGTCAGTTTTCCTGGCTAGAGGATGATGGCCTTCGGTGTCTTTGTCTACCACTTAATGTATTGTCATCCAGAGCGTTTTTCCTATATTGATCTCAGTGTTAATCTATACATACATGCTAAGTCGCTTCAGTCATGTCCAACTCTTGGCGACCCTATGGACGCCTGCCAGGTTCCTCTGTCCATGGGATTCTCCAGGGAAGAATACTGGAGCGGGAAGCCATTTCCTCCTCTAGGGGATCTTCCCAACCCAGGGATCGAACCCACGTCTCTTACGTCTCCTGAATTGGCAAGCAGGTTCTTGATCACTAGCACCACCTTGTATATACATAATAAGGATGAATAAGGTGTACAAAATATATACACCAGTATATACATAATAAGAAGGAATCATAGGAGAATATGAGAAACTTTGATGAAAAGAATTTTCTAGTTTTGTGCACTTCTTGAGAGGTGGGGAAGAGAAACTTTAATCCTTCCCATTTGTGATGTTTCAGTTGTCAACACATCAGAAACCAGAAAAACAAAAACTTAATTTGATTAATTGGAAGCATGAATGATTTAGATTATGTCTTTCTTTAAAATATTCTGAAATTTGACTCAGATATTTAAGAATCTTCAGAAATTTCTGTAGACATGCACCTAGAGATAAGCCATTTGTTTCAGTGAGAATTCAAAATGAGAAATGTGTTTTAAAAAATAGATAAAATTGGGCCTGAATTGGAGAAATCATTTGCTGACCAATGTCATTTGAAGACATTGAACTTGAGACTCCTTGCTTTGTCCATTTCTCAAGATAAATGTGTAGTCATGAACCGGGGTGGGCATTTCAGGTTGCTGCTGTGAAGTTGACGTTAGAATGGGCTGAGCATGCATGACATCCTTGGAGGTACGATAGTTCAGATGAGACATAAATGCTTTTCAGTTCTTTCTCATAATTTCCCTAATCTTTCTGGCAATAGAAGAAAAAGAAAAAAAAACTTTCCAGGAGTATAAAATGTTATGAATTTGTAGCCATTGTCATGGTTACCTGCATAGTTTCATTGCTTTATTAATGTGCAATCCCCTTTATTTCTGGAAAGATCATTATCGCAAAACACAATAGTTTGCAGCCTCTTAGCAAGTTTCACCACATATCTCAGAGATTCTGACAGTAGCTGTGATGAATGTGTGTGTGGTTTCTGGGCCACCTGTGTGCTGTTGACTCAGTAACTAGGACATCATTGTTTAGGAAAAGACAACTTGAAGTTAATGACTCTGAGAATCCTTTGAAAGTTTAAATGCTTCCCTAAACAAAAGTGCTTATTTTTTCCTCAAGGAGAATGATCCAGGGCTTGAGTCTTTTTCTAACTAAAATAATTTAGTGTTTCTGACATTAAAACTTTTTAAAGTAATTATTATTACTTACTAAAGTCACTTGGAGGTTTCAGGAAATTTTTTTTCTGATAAATTCTTTAAAATACTATCTTTCCTAAATTAGTTTCGTACATCATAGAAGGGTTTTTGTGAGACGCTGTTAATAGAGGTGTTGAGTAAGATTTTCCAAGGATATTCTCCCACTACTTAAGTTGAAGCTAAATATAATAGCTCAGTAAATCATTTTTCAGGCTAACTGCTGCTGATGGTAGATGCTGCTGGCCGATCCCACATTCATTTCTCTTCTTCCTGGGTGCTCAGCCAACTACATGTCCCAGCACCTCCTACAGTTAGGTCTGACCATAAGACTCATGGTGCAGTGGAAATCATACATCAGCTTCAAATCATATATATCAGCTTCCAGATGTGGTTCATAAGTACCTCCCCCTTATTCTCCATCACTTGTTATCAGGCTGGTTGATGACTCTGCCGATCTGGACCATTGAATAACTAGATGGAGCGGAGCCTCCCTGCCAACCAGAAACATCTATTGGAAAAGAGACAGACCCTGTGAGATGTGAGGTTTGTGTGTTATATCAGCTCGTGTTACTCTAACTAATATACTGCTAATCAACACTTCTTCTAAGCAGTCATAGAATCCTTGATTTTTCATCCACAAGTTTTTCTACAACTTCTTCCACTGCTGTGGGGTCTCTAATTAGTGTCCAGTGATAACTTTGCTGTTTTGAGCAAGTGCTACCTGAATGGCTGCAGCTGTAGAGAATTACAAAACATCATTAGATCCTTCTGACTTATGTGCACAGAGAACAAAAAGAAATCGAATTAACCTTTTCTGGAAACTTCTGTGTGTCCTTTAATATACATTATTTATTCTCTATAATTCATCTTCTAGGGAACGCTGTTATTCTCATTTTTAAAAGTGTCATATAGTTTTAACAATTTCTTTATAGTTAGGGAGAAGCCAGGGAGGATTCAAATAAAAGGTCCTCGGGAACCAAATCCAGCCACACTGGACTTTCATGGTGTATATTCAGTTAACTAGTGTCAGTCAATCATCATACTCCAAAACAGACAGCTAGCAATAATTGAAAACATATGCAAAGAATCCTGGATTATCTGTGATGCTGGCTGTAGAAACGCTTATTAGATTTTTAGAAAATTATAATACTGACATTGTTGAATTTTACCTCCTATCCTAATTAAGATATCAGAACTGCTATTGTAACAGATACCAAAATAACTGTAGTTTAAAGACAATGGTCTGGAAGTTGGCAGGCTAGCTCTCCCTCATGAGGTCAACTCAGGCCCCAGGCTCTTTTACCTGGTTGCCTTGGGATCTTCTAGGGCTTTTCTTCATTGGCTTGGTGGCAGATGGCTTACCACACAGCATCTGAATATAAGCCCTTAAGAAGTGGGTCCAAGAGAGGAGAGGGCACACATCTTTTCAGTTAAAGGTCTGACCCAGAAATGGTACGCATCACTTTTGCTCAAAAAGTCGCTGACTGCAAGAGATCTGACTGCAAGAGAGTCTAGGAAATGTCATCCCTAAGGGCTTTGCCTTGTGCCAGGGCTTCTTTTCTTACAGAAAAAAGGGACAGGAGGGTTGATGGGATAAGTCACAGCTTTTGCCCCACCTCCTTTCCCTTCCCATTCTTTGACACACATGCTAATGAGAAGGATCCCAAACAGCAGTGGCTGGAACAGAGAAGGAAATGAATCAAGCAAACGAAGTATAATTCAGAAATTGAATATCTCCTCTCTCCTTAACCTCTTCCAGCACATATGCTAAAAGAATCGAGAGTTAATGTCTTGCACTAAGTTGTTTAAAATAGGCTATAACTATTAAATCAAGCATTCTTTGAATAAAATGATTACAACAAATGGAGGATATATGAACAAAGACTAGCTGTTAAATCATGTGAGGTAATTAGAATTTCATTAGGTCTGACATCTGGTTGAATTATAAAGCAAAACCTCATCTGCTAGAGATATATAAGTGGAATGATATATAAGTGAAATGGTATGATGTCTGGAGTTTGCTTTAAAATACTCCAGGAAAGAAAAATGGGAGTAAGTTTGATGAATAGATAAAATTAGATTGGGAAAATGTTATGAGTTGTTGAAGCTGGATGATGGGTTCATGGGGGTTCATTATGCTATTCTTTCTACTTTTATGTATATTTGAAATATTCCATACTACAATAAAAAGTTAAATAAATACTTGTTCCAGGAAAGAAAAGCAATTTTTGGCCGTGCCCGGATATTCATATATGAGCTCATTTCTGTACTCCAGTTAAGTACACTCTTAAGTTTTCAGTGAATTATTATTTATTTTGCATGCATGCAACTGGAAAAATTCACTTCATCTAAAGAATTCATTAATAATTTGAGCCAATTAAACAAAACTCTGGCAAGTGCCTGCTGCATCTAGTAACACAAGGAACACAAAAATGAATAAGGTAAAGCCCATGAGTTTAAAGTCTAATCGAGCAGATAAGATAGTCTCTCAAATAAATCTAATTTAAGAGAAGTATTCAAAGAGGTTTAAAAGTTAGGAGGTCACACCAACTTGGAAGGATTGGCAAAAGTTTCCTGAATCTGCTATCATAAGCTTTAAAGACAAGAGTAAGCTTTCTGGCAGATGGGAGTGGTGGGTAGAATGGTCTAGACAGGGGACCACCACGAGCGAGGCTCCAAGCCAGAGATGGTGAGATGGTTCCCTGTGACAGGAAAGACAGAAATAGTTTTGGGCGTTGAGTCTCTGGATGTCCCATTAAAGGAAATCAGGGAGTAAAGAGGACCTGGCCAAGAAAATTTATATTCTTTATAGAGCCATCTTATCTTTGAGGAGCTTCCCGGGTGGTTCTAGTGGTAAAGAACCCGCCTGCAAAGGCAGGAGACATAAGAGATGTGGATTCGATCCCTAGGTTGGGAAGATCCCTTGGGGGAGGCTATGGCAACCCACTCCAGTATTCTTGCCTGGAGAATCTCATGGACAGAGGAGCCTGGCAGGCTATAGTTCATGGGATCGCAAAGAGTTGGACACAACTGAATCAGTACTGGCTGGTCATTGGAAGGACTGATGCTGAAGCTGAAACTCCAATACTTTGGCCACCTGATGCAAAGAGCTGACTCATTGGAAAAGACCCTGACTTTGGGAAAGATTGAGGGCAGGAGGAGAAGGGGATGACAGAGTAAGAGATGGTTGGATGGCATCACCGACTCAATGGAAATGGGTTTGGGTAGACTCTGGCAGTTGGTGATGGATAGGGAGGCCTGGCGTGCTGTGGTTCATGGAGTCGCAAAGATCTGAACACGACTGAGCGACTGAACTGAACTGAAGCGATGTGAGCACACTTGCACGTTGTCTTCAAGACCCTGGTGAAATGCTAGGTGTCCATCTTCAAATACAGCGTTGGGGTACACAGAGGGGTTTGTGTGGGTAGTCAGCTGCATGAACGGATAGTTGAAACTGTGGATAGATAATGACTTTACTGCTAAAGAGAGGAGAAAAAAGATTTTTTTTTTTTAAAGACTAGTTCAGTAGAGTAAAGGATGGTGATTGTGACAGCAACATCACTGTGAAAACTACATGATGATTTCAGTTGATACGAAATCAGAATGAGCCTCTGGAGTAACAAGATCCATGTCCTTCCTCTCTGCCCCCCTCCCCCCTCGCAACCTCCCACCCATTGAGTTCTCAGCACTTTCTTACCCTCCCAGAGCCCACTTATCTCTACTTAATCTCTCTGCTCTCCTTTAGTTTAAGCTTCCCCAAAGAGTTGTCCCCTCAAGATGTCTGCACCCCTGACCTCCATGTACCCTTTAACCCGGAAGCCTGCTGCACCACTCTGCTGAAACCATTTTCAGTTCCACACTGAGGGTTTGCAGTCACCTCTGGGTCCACCGACATCGTTTACTCCTCACTTTCCTTGACTCTCTGAGCAGTTTTTGACTCAACCAGCCACTCCCTCTTCCTCTCTCTTCTTGGCCCCTGGTTTTCTCTTGGCTCTTGCTTCTCATTTTCTGTGCAGGCATCTCCTCTCCAGAACGTTTATGTATTGTGTTGCCTTGGGACCAATAATGCTGGACTCTCTTTTCTTCCTACAGTCTCTCCTAAAGAGGTTTCTTCCTGTTCCACTGTTTTACTTATCAAAAATCAGCAAGGCTCTCACATAGGTGTCTCATCTGAGTCCTGCACCTACCTCATACCTCCACTCGGATTTCTCGATGTTTCGTACACAACAGATTCAGACTGAAATTGGGACCCCTACCTTCCTCCCAGACCTGTTGTACATCTCAGTATCACCACCATCTACTTTGCTGTTCGAGCAGATAAAGTGAATCGTTTTGTCTGCAAAAGATCCACAGGACAGTTCCACTAGGAAGCCCAAGTAAACACGACCTCTTTATGAAATGCCCTTTGATCCCCAGACTGTTCCCTAAAATAGTGAAAGTGTGTAAGCTGTAAAAAATAAAGCTTTCTCACATAGCTTCATTGTAACAGAGCAGTTTGATTCAGGCACCAGTGCTAGCTTTAAATTTAAACTTGTGCTGACTTTAAGTTACATATTTTAGAGGATTTCGTGGGCTGCTTATACTGGGCAGCCAAGCTCTCTGAGCTGACCGCATTTGGTTAGACTCAGGACTGGTTCCAGGGGGTTCCATAAGTAGATACTGCTACTGCTAAGTCACTTCAGTCATGTCCAACTCTGTGCAACCCCATAGACGGCAGCCCACCAGGCTCCCCCGTCCCTGGGACTCTCCAGGCAAGAACACTGGAGTGGGTTGCCATTTCCTTCTCCAATGCATGAAAGTGAAAAGTGAAAGTGAAGTTGCTCAGTCATGTCCGACTCTTCTCGACCCCATGGACTGCAGCCTACCAGGCTCCTCCGTCCATGGGATTTTCCAGGCAAGAGTACTGGAGTGGGGTGCCACTGCCTTCTCCGTCCTAAGTAGATAGGACCCCACAAAGCATCCAAGACATGCCTTTCTCAACCAGAGCAGAAATCTGTAGGCTGTGGACCTCTTCACCATCCTTTATTCTGCCCCAAGTGGTGAAAAACAATATCTCTAATCCTCTGTGGTGAAGAACTGGGGACACTTTTCTTTCTTTCCCACCTAAGGCTCGAGAAGATGAACTTAAAGGCAGCTTGTGTTTTATCTTCGCCTTATGAGTCCATGTTCTCTGTGGAAAAGCACAGTCATTTGCAGGAAAGAGAACCTTCTAATTCCAGCTCTAGGACCAGAAAATTAGTTGTAAGTCTGGTTAGTAGAGTTGTCCTTATCTCTTTCCTATACACTCCCTCCATATCCAACATGTTACAATAAATAACACTCCTTGAGTATTTCCTTTGTGCCAGACACTGTCCCAATGCTTTACATGTATGAATTCATCTCATCTGCACAGCCGTCTAGGAGCTAGCTGTCTTTGTTTAATGTATGAGAAAAGTGAGGCATAGGAAGTTAATACATCGCTTAAAGACACCCAGCTAATGTGACTCTAGGACTTAAATTCAGGATATTCGAGTCCAATTGCACCCTCTCTTTTTTATTGGAGTATAATTGTTTTACAATGCTGTGTTAGTTTCTGCTGTATAACTAAGTGAATCATCTATATGTATATATATATCCCCTCCTTCTTGGACCTCCCTCCCATACCCACCCCCCATCCCACCCTTCTAGGGCATCACGGAAGCTTGCATCCTCTTAACCACTCTGTTATACCAAACTGCATGGAAACTAAACTACCTCTGAATTACATTTTCCCCTCATTCGTATCATGCCATTGATGTAAGATGTACCATCATCTTAATTTAATATCAGTTTTCAGGAATAAAGTAAGCACTACCAAATCAAGTGTCATTGTAGTAGGACTATCTTTTAAAAGCCTGACCAATTTTTTTTTATCCTTGGTAATTCCGTTTTACCTATACACAGACTAATTGCAGAAAACAGAGGCAAATTCTTGGTGACTGAGTTCTAAGATTGGGCCTTCTGATTCATAAAGGATAATTTGGATATTCATAAAGGATCAGTTCTGTTCAGTAGCTCAGTCATGTCTGACTCTTTGCGACCCCATGAATCGCAGCACACCAGGCCTCCCTGTCCATCACCAACTCCCGGAGTTCACTCAAACTCACGTCCATCGAGTCGGTGATGCCATACAGCCATCTCATCCTCTGTTGTCCCCTTCTCCTCCTGCCTCCAATCCCTCCCAGCATCAGAGTCTTTTCCAATGAGTCAACTCTTCGCATGAGGTGGCCAAAGTATTGGAGTTTCAGCTTCAGCATCAGTCCTTCCAAAGAACACCCAGGACCTATCTCCTTTAGAATGGACTGGTTGGATCTCCTTGCAGTTCAAGGGACTCTCAAGAGTCTTCTCCAACACCACAGTTCAAAAGCATCAATTCTTCAGCACTAAGCTTTCTCACAGTCCAACTCTCACATCCATACATAGTTTTGTTTAATTACAAGATACAATGTTTTTAAGATAGACTTCAAAAAAATGTCTTCAAGGTTTGCTTTGCATGTTAAGAGCCAAAGCCTGACAATTTGGTAGGTTGCAGAGAATGAAGGATGGTATCTAAGAAGCTTCGTGTCCCAGTGGAGATAGCATTTTAGTTGTTGGCAGGAGAGGAATCTGCAGCTAAGATGCTGAAGGACTCTTAGAAGGTGATCCACACTCCAGTGCCTCTGGAGATGGGAGATAATGGAGCCCCAGGAGCACATGGAGGAATCTCACAGTACAAGAGCACCAGCTGAGATCCCAGCCATCCTTCCAGGGGGTTCAGTTCAGTTCCGTCCCTCAGTCATGTGCGATCCTTTCCGACCCCATGGACTGCAGCACGCCAGGCCTCCCTATCCATCACCAACTCCTGAATTCACTCAAACTCATGTCCATTGAGTCGGTGAGGCCATCCAACCATCTCATCCTCTGTCATCCCCTTCTCCTCCCTCCTTCAACGTTTCCCAGCATCAGGCTCTTTTCCAGTGAGTCAGTTCTTCGCATCAGGTGGCCAAAGTATTGGAGTTTCAGCTTCAGCATCAGTCCTTCCAATGAATATTCAGGACTGATTTCCTTTAGGATAGACTGGTTGGATCTCCTTGCAGTCCAAGGGACTCTCAAGAGTCTTCTCCAACATCATAGTTCAAAAGCATCAATTCTTCAGCACTCAGTTTTCTTTATAGTCCAACTCTCACATCCATACATGACTGCTGTAAAACCATAGCTTTGACTAGATGGACCTTTGTTGGCAAAGTAATGTCTCTGCTTTTTAATATGCTGTCTAGGTCGGTCATAACTTTTCTTCCAAGGAGCAAGTGTCTTTTAATTTCATGGCTCCAGTCACCATCTGCAGTGATTTTGGAGCCCCCCAAAATAAAGTCAGCCACTGTTTCCCCATCTATTTTCCAGAAAGTGATGGGACCAGATGCCATGATCTCAGTTTTCTGAATGTTGAGTTTTAAGCCAACTTTTTCACTCTCCTCTTTCACTTTCATCAAGAGGCTCTTTAGTTTTTCTTTGCTTTCTGCCGTAAGGGTGGTGTCATCTGCATATCTGAGGTTATTGATATTTCTCCTGGCAATCTTGATTCCAGCTTATGCTTCATCCAGTCCAGCATTTCTCATGATGTACTCTCCAGGGGGAGTCACACCCAATAGCATCTCTTGCAGCAGTTCAGTGGTGGAGGGGAAGATGCTGCTGGTTGAGATGTCCACACAACATGGAAAGTATCTTAAAATTTCCTGGTGTCCCTAGAGGTTTCCCTGGGAGGGGATCCAAAAGGCCTTGGTGTCTTATGGAAGGAACACCAATGAGCATATTTGATGCAGGTTCCACGTTTCAGAGTCTGTGGAAACAGAAGCAAAATCAGCAGCAGAAGCATTGTGGGTCAAAGTCCCAAGAAAAGATTAGCAGAGTTGGTGGGGTTGGGTGAGGGATTGGTGTGGGGAGGTGGGGGAACAGATTAGCAGGATTAGGGATGGGTGGGGGAAAACTAATGGATTGGATGTCTCTTCCTTGATGCCATGGCATTTATGAGCCTTCTTAGAATGCAGATGCTAGCCCAGGGAAAAAGAGAAGGAAGGACAGAACCCTAATTTGAGTCTAAGTTCTGAATCTGATTGACATAAGTGAACATGGCTGAGTATCCCTAGGCGTGGCTGTGGTTTTAGTAGCTGAATTACTCAGGGTCACAGAGATAAGAAAGAACTGCAATCAGGATTCTACCACTATCTATGCCGTATCATTCTGTACTATCTCCATGTTTACCATAACTAAATGGAATGATGACTCAAGACCTACATTAAGTTACATGATAGAAACGTGAAGGGTGATTGTGACACTCACCCTGTGATGTTAGACATCAGTTTTAAGATGTATACACATTTTCATAAACTCTAAGATGGAAGAGGTATAAGATACACTCTCGCCTCTCCATCTCTGCTACCACCACCTAATCCATGTGTTTACCTTGGTGATTGCCCAGTGCCTCCACACTAGAGATATGAGGCGTTATGTATATAATGAGGAGTGAGAGAACTAGAAATTGGATGAAAAATGTTAAACAGAATGTTGTGCAGAATCAGGGAACTTCCTTGTAATCTCGGCTATCCAAGGACAGAAGGAGTATCCTTGAGGGGCACCAAGCACCACATCCCTTGAGATGTTAGAGCATCATCAAGACGCCTACTGCTAGGATGGGACCTTATGGAAGGGAATTCAATGGAGAACATATGTCAGTTGATGCAGTCTTTAAGGTCCCTTCCAACTTTGGAATCTTGCCATTTTAGAATGGAGATTGTGATCGCCAGATTGCTCTATATTTAAAGAGTGAAAAGAGGACATGGACAGTAGACTGGTCTTTTGGAGCTGGTTACCATTTAGGGAAGCAGTGCTTTATTGTATAATCTGGTAGGATTGAGGGAAGATTATAACACTGGAAAGAACTGAGCAGGTTTCTTGGAGAAGGTAACAAACTGGTAAACATGAAAAATTTCAAGTTAGAGTTCTGTTCTAGTATCTACAGCTGCATGAAGTGAAGTGAAGTGAAGGTGCTCAGTTGTGTCTGATTCTTTGCGACCCCATGGACTGTAGCCTACCAGCCTCCTCAGTCCACCGAATTTTCCAGGTAAGAGTACTGGAGTGGGTTGCCATTTCCTTCTCCAGGGGATCTTCCCAACCCAGGGATTGAACCCGAGTCTCTCGCACTGCAGGCAGACACTTTACCGTCTGAGCTACCAGGAGAACCCCTAAACTTGGTGGCTTTAAACAACCACTGTACTCTCCCTCGGGATTTTGTAGCTCTGGAATTGAGGCAGAGCTCAGCTGGGTGGTTTTTCTGCTCTACATGGTATCTGCAGAAGTCACTCAGTGTATTCAATTGGCATGGTCCTGTGTCCTGGCAGGGATAGCTGGAAAGCTGTGTTCTGCTGGGACTGTTGACCAAGGCATCTGCATATGACCTCATAGTCTCTTGGTAGTCTAGCTTCTTACATGGCAGTTCCATGCTCCCAGAGAAGTGTTCTAGGAGGTCCAGGTAAAACTACAAGTTCTCTTACTGCCTAGCCTCAGGAGCCTAAAGCATCACTTCTGCCGCATCCCATTGTTCAGTCATGTTCCTAAGGCCAGGTCATACTCAAGGGGAAAGGATCTTCATGCCACCTCTCAATGAGAGGAATAGTAAAAAATGTATAGCCATCTTTAATCTCTCATAGAGAAAATGACTCAGTATTCTGAACCATGTGGGGAGTTCAAGCTAACAGCAAAAGTGAAAGGGTTCTCCTTAGAATAGCAGGGGGACATGTCTGCCTTGGTGACAAGGACCAGAAATAAGCGTTCCAGGGAGCATATGGCTGATTCATTTTTCTGTACAGTGGAAACTAACAACATTGCAAAGCAACTGTACTCCAATAAAAATTAGTTTAAGAAAAAATTTTTAATTAATAAAAAAGCTTTCCAGGGCATGGAGATAGAAACTTTGAGATGGAAACAAGAGATGGTAGAAAGAGTTTTTCTCAGGGAAATAAGTAACCCAAGGCTATCTAGCTGAAGAGGAGTTTCACATAATGGAGATTACACCTTCCACCCACTCTCTCTATATATTACCTCTGGGATTCCTCATTCTAATAATATATCTTCACTGGTTTTACCAAGCATGTATCACAGAGACTTCTATCTGAAGCCACTAACTGCAAGATTTGGGAGCTCATGTTTTCATTGCTCTTCATCCAACACACCAAAGTCTGTTGTAGTCCAGGGCTGTGAGACAGGTAAATTGGTCTCCCTGGAAAGCAAGCCCATCTGTGGCTTCATTCCCAGTCCACTATTAAGGGATTGAGCAGACTAGCCGTGAACCCAGGCTCGTGTAACAAAACATGAAATCTGCTCTCTACAAATTATCCAGATAATCTCTCCCAAGCCCCTTCTGGATAAAAAGCAGAGCCACATGAGGGTGACATGCTGGCAGGTATTCAAAGCGGGAGTGGTCATGGCTTGGCTGTATGCACAGAGCAGTTGGATTGGGTTGTTTGATGCAGGTCTGCTTGTATGTAACTTTTGAATAAGTTTTTTAAGAAGCTTGCTAATTAATTTTAAAGGAGTATTTCTCTTTGGCATCGTGTCTCATTCTTTTCACATTATATATTCCAGTGATAAATGATGGATGCATAAATACATTACCTTTGCTCAATCAGTGTTTGCTGTTGTTGATGTTCAAGTCCACAAACTGGATTTGTTTCAGGATAGCTGAATTTGGAATGTAACATTTTGCCAAGTCAATATCTCACTTGCCCAGACAACACACATGTGGATTTTGCTGTTGCTTTCTTTTTAAAATAGTATATGTCTCTGGTGCCATTGATTAATGTAATATTGCATTAATGTGCTGTTACAACACCCTAAGGCATGCATGAGTTCTTTTAGACAGCAGTAAAGAATTCCCCAGACTAAAGTTTTTAATAAAATACAGATTGCAGGGCAAAAGGAAAAAATCAACATTGAGAATTTATGGATAGCAAAAGTACTTGAAGAATCAACTTTTGGTGGACTTGCCAATGGAAATACAGTGTAATTGTTATATAATTTCATTCCTCTAAATCACTAGACATTATCTATATCTATTCATTTATTGCATGTGTTTTTAAATGACCCAAATATCTGACAACATTGTTCCACAACTTCTCTTTATATTTTTATGTTTCCACTTGCTCCAGTGTTTGTATAATCCTTATTGTTGGATCCAAAACTTCAATGAGGACTTGACAGCCACATGTGCAACAGAGCTCAAAATACAAAAATTACAATGGAATTCTTCATTGCTCATTGTAAATAGCTAGCAGACAGCCTTCTTCACTGCAGAGCTGATGTAACTCTGGCATGGAGTCATTCTGTACCTATTATAAGTAACAACTATCTTTTTCTTTCTCAAGGTAGTTTTCGATCTTTATCATTTTTTCTTATCACAAAATCTGGAATAGTATTTTTCTAAATCAATTAACTGATGTAAAATTTAACTGAATAAAAATATTCTTGATACAATATCTTCCACTTTGTAAATAAAGATGCTACTGCGTCCTGCCTGTAACAGAGGGCATAAATCCAACTCCACTCTTTTGTTTGACCCCGGGGTATTGTTGTTTCCCCTGGAGGAGGAGACAGCAACCCACTCCAGTATTCTCGCCTGGAGAATCCCATGGACAGAGGAGCCTGGTGGGCTAGGGTCCATGGGGTCGAAAAGAGTCAGCCACGAATGAGCGCATGCATGTATGCACACACACACACACACACATAATTTCCAAACTTAATTTGATAAAAGAAACACAGCAAGGTTTGCTTTTTTAGTGTTAACCTATTTTAGTCTTACAGCCTATGTAAAATACAGAAGGTATCATCTCTCGTTTAAACCCCCTAAAATTTTTTAACACCTGCACAAAAGCAAACAATGTGAAAACAAACCAATGAGGAAAAGTATGATTGCTCCCTAACAGAAAGACAGTTTTTATGTAAGCAAGTTTTATGAATCAGCACTTGATACGAATAATTTTCAGATATGATCATAAGATCATTAAGTACAAGCATGCAGAAAACATCCTGCTGTTTGCTAATAGTGCTAACAGAAGCCAATTGAAATGAGGTAGATAACTGGTCTTAACACGCCTACAAGTCCAACTGCTGTTGATGGTCATAGCTGAAATAAAGAAGAGAGTATTTCTCTTATATTTGTATACTTTTAGATCTGGACTTTTTTATTCAGTTGATTCTATAAGATATCAATTTAGATTGAGAATTAAAAATTAAAATAGGGGATGGTATCTCTGTGGTGAGGGATTGTGCTGTGCTTAGTCTCTCAGTCGTGTCCAGCTCTTTGTGATCCCATGGACTGTAATCCACCAGGCTCCTCTGTCCATGGGGATGCTCCAGGCAAGAATACTGGAGGGGTTGCCATGCTCTCCTCCAGGGGATCGTCCCAACCCAGGGATCGAATCCAAATCTCCCACACTGCAGGCAGATTCTTCACCGTCTGAGCCACTAGAGAGCCCCTCTGGTGAGTGATTATCTGGGTTTTAAAACTACGTGGTGGATTCATTTTGATATATGGCAAAACCAATACAATACTGTTAAGTTAAAAAATAAAATAAATAAATAAAAGAAAATAATTGGGAAAGGATGAACAGAAAAGAGCCTACCTTGAAAATTTTAAAACATCTTTTATTTTTCAGATAAAGATTAAATTGTAAACTTACAAAATTTAAAATGTGAATAACACTGAGATCACTGCATATTAACAGCTGGGATATGTGGCACTTTAAAGTGATATTCCATGCAAAATTTGTAGCTACAAAAGTGTTTACTAGAAACAAATGAAAATGGAGGGTGAGTTCTATAGGGAAGAAAATTAAAAACCTTCTTAGTATTGAAGAGTTGTTTAATGGAAGTAAACATTTGAATACAAGTTTATTGTTGGTAAATAATGCTTCTCATTTAGAGTTTAGCTGTAATAAATTTCTAGAAGTGTTCTTTAAAATAAATAAATAAAACTACATGCCAAGGGACAGGGCTCAGGATGTCATAAGTAATATAAACCCAAAAGATGCTGGGGCAGGCATCCCCTGCTCTGTAAAGTGGTGCAGGAGGAGAGTGGAGAAATTGTCACTCCCTTCTAGATATCATCTCTTTTGTTAACGCAGGTTTTTTTTTTTTTTTTTCTGTTGCCCAAATTGTAATGACCTAAGACATAGATTCCATCCCATGACTGTCCTTTCCCTAAAACCACCAGATCGAGTGCCTCCCATGTCCCAATTATAAAGTTCTCTTGTGTTTTTCTGGTGTTTGTATTCCCATAGTTGCAAATAAAAAGTGTATTTTTAGTTTTAGAATTTTCCTTTCCATTAAAAAAAATCCCCGAAGATTTGTGGCACCACTGTTATTTCTGTTAATGTCATTGCTTCCATAGCAGCGAGCTAAGATTTTGCAAGAAACTATGTTTACAAAAAAGCAGTTGTCTAAGTGAACATTATAGCTCCATGTAGCAGAGTTTCAGTTTAGATTTCCTAGAACCATTACAGTACACACACACACACACACACACACACACACAGACACAAAACACACATACACCCCTTCCAATTTATGTTATAAACACAGTATAATTGGCTAAATCCTCTTGTCCATGGAACTGAGATGTAACTAGCTCTTTGGGTTTCTGTAACAGAATAAAAGGTCAGGCAACTCACATTCTTAACTGCAAGGTGGATTCTTTCCTGCTCTCTATTCTAAGTGGGAGTAGAATATAAAATAAATGAGTTTGTATTGATATTTAAGCATTAGGGTGGATTTAAGGAAAATAAAAAATAGGAAACAAAGAAAAAAATCATGATTTCCGCAGCTCATTTTGCTCAGCATAAACCTTATGATATTTATTTTGCCTAAAAGGTTTTTTGCTCTCAGGATTTCAGTTGGTAGAACCATATTTTTAATTTAGGAGACCTCAGATTTGCTTTACTGTCTTCTAGGTCAGAGATTTCAGTGACTGTTCTATAGAGAAATAAAAAAGTCTGTATGAATGGTCATTTCTAATTCTGTCTCACTCGGCATGAAATGACATGAGAACATTTAGAGAAACGATGCTAAGAAAGTCACTGCTGAGTTTTTATCTTCATGGGAGTTGGGTTGGCCTCAAAGTGTCCGAATGTGGCTTGGCATTATAGATTTTCTCTGAAAAATGCATTCCAAAATCTTTCTGATAGATGTGGCCTGTGTTCAGTTCTACAGGTAAAAACCTAGCTGGGAAAGAAAATTAATATTTTCTGTAGCATTTTCAAGCAGTGCTCTTTACTAAAATAATCCATAGCAACTTTTGGCCACAGAACTCTGCAGCCGTTGTGCAGAAGGACAAGCAAAATAAGAGCAATGTACCACTTCCTCTCTTCCTGCTGAGAGCTTACAGTTGCATGGAGAATACAGCCCTGAATCCAGAGTGAAATAGATGGATACAAAGAAAAGAAGCAAAGTGACACGTGTTCACCCAACTATGTTATATAATCAGGGGGCAGGAAGGGTCACTGATGCATGGTCTTGTTAGGTTGTCAAGGCTTAATTCTTACGAGACATTTTGAGGAATGAAGGGTATAATTTAGTGAGAGGAAGAATCGCATGCCTTGGCTTCATCCAGCAAAATAGTGGCATCATAAAATCAGTAACTCTGCAGAAATCAAAAATTAAACTCACCATATCCATACTGCCTGAAAGCAAACCCTTAAAACTGTCTCATCTCACAGCCACCAAGCAAAAGTCTTTCTAAATCATATTGTTTTTCTTAAAGATTTTTTTTTAATGTGAGCCATTTTAATGTCTTTATTTAATTTGTTGCAGTACTGCTTCTGTTTTGCTTTTTTGGCCACAGGGCGTGTGGCCAATTCCTAGCTCCCTGACCAGGAATTGAACCTACACCCTCTACATGGGAAGGCAAAGTCTTAACCACTGGACGACCAGGGTGGTTGTTCAGTCGCTAAGTCTTTGCAACCCCATGAACTGCAGCACACCAGGCTTCCCCAGGGACGTCCCTCTAAATCATTTAAGATTTTTCCCCAGCGATTCTAAAATTCCGTTTCCTTACCTGGAACTGAATCCTAGGATCCTTAAAAAAAAAAAAAAAAAAACCCCCTGCATTTTATAATTCAAGAAAATTGCCACAGCCAACAGAAATAAAAGTGGTGCTCTCAGGAAACTGCAGAAAGAAGACTCCTGGGAGGAGAGGAAGATCACCACCAGGGGTCCTGCCCTAGTGGTGCAGGAGGGGCAAGCCCCAAAGGAGAGCGAGAAAAACGCAGAGGGAGCTTCTCCTCCAATGTCTGATGTGGCAGGGGTCTGTCTGCATTGACTTTGGGGTAATCCGGAAGGTTGACTGAAACCACCCACCCTTCACCTCTGCAATACCTCAGTTCACTAGAACCAAAAACACAGCTCATGTCTCAATCCTGCAACACAGAAAACACAGATCTTGTGTTCATTTAACAAGAAACAAACATGTGTAGTTATGATTCATTTACTAAGTATTGAATTTGTTAAACAGCTATTCTATGTAGATAGAAAAGAGGATACTGAAATTGTAGTCCCTCCTTATACAGTTGTCCCAGGGATGGGGGAGCCTGGTGGGCTGCCGTCTATGGGGTCGCACAGAGTTGGACACGACTGAAGTGACTTAGCCATAGCAGCATACAGTTAAGCTAAGCAGACTAGTGCCCCCTCACAAGAAAGGCTATACCCTAATCTCAGAAACCTATGGATATGTTAGAGTGGAGAGTTAAGAGAGTAGACGGAGTGCAGATGGCTAATGGGTGGACTTTAAGATAAAGAGATTATCCTGGTTTATCCAGGTAGATGCAAATGTCCTTTAAATGCGGAAGAGGGAAACAGAAAAGTGAATGTCAGAGAGAGATGATTTTAGAAGGCTTAACTGGCCACTGCTGACTCTGAAGATGGAGGAAGGGGCCACCTGCCAAGGAATGTGGACCCCTTCTAGATGCTGGACAAGGCAAGAAAATAGATTCTCCCCTAGAGCCTTCAGAAGAACAGCAGTCTGATGACATCTAGGTTTTAGCCTGTCGAGACTCATGTCAGACTTCTGACCTCCTGAAGATAAGAAAGTTGTGTTGTTTTAAGCCACCGAGTTTATGATAATTTTCTATAGGAGGCATAGAGAAATAGTGCCATTATGCTGCTGATTTCCTTTGTATTGTGTCATAAATTGCCTTTTGCGTATGCTTCTTTGTTTTCTCTTGGTCTCCTTTCATGCTCAAGAATGCACCCTCTAGGAGGACAGGGTCTGGCGTACCTGGCCCAGCTGTACGCAGGAGCTGGGCGCTGAGCCTGGAATACACTGGCGCTCCATAAATGCTTCCTGACTGTCTGGTGAATGATTACATACATAAAAGATGCTTAGAAATCATGCCTCTCTCTGGAGCTTCTGCAAGATATATACATATGAAATAACCAAGGAAAATGAAAGAGTAGCGAGGGATCAGAGACCCGGAGGAAGAGTAGATGTGGAGAGCAGAAAATATCAATTTGAAAACAGTTAAGATTTAAATCCTCCGTGCTTGAGAGAGTCCCATGCTACAGAAGAATGTAAGACTGTTGAAAGAAGCAGCATTCATACAGGAAGAAGACTGGTGGTGTTCAACCACAGAAAACTGTTAAAACCCTTTCTGAGACTGACTTACCATAGTGCTGTAAATCAATTTTTATCAGGAGACAATAGAAAATGAAATTCACCTATGGCAATAAATACAGAGAGAAAAACTAGATGTGGCAGAGAAACTGGGTAGAACATTAATTGTGAAACAAAATCAATATGTCAGAAATGTATATCCTGCTGAGGCTTTCACTGCCTTTGCCTGTAAATGTTAACAAACTGCTTTCCATGTTTGTTACATCAGAAAGAAGAAAAACCTTACGTTTAAAAGCTCCCGAAAGTAAAAGCCAAGGTGTTTTACGTGCTTTTCTTCATTAGTGGTTTGTAGGCACATCTTTTTTAAATTTTTATTGAAATACAGTTGATTTACAACGTTGTATTGGTTTTAGGTGTACAGCACAGTGATTCAGTTGAACAATGAAAAGTGAAAGTGTTAGTCGTTCAGTCATGTCCGACTCTTTTGTGACTCCACGCACTGTAGCCCGCCAGCCTCCTCTGTCCATGGAATTCTCTAGGCAAGAATACTGGAGAGGGTAACTGTTCCCTTCTCCAGGGGATCTTATTGACCCAAGAATCGAACCCAGGTCTCCCGCATTGCAGGCTGATTCTTTACCATCCGAGCCATACATATGTGTGTATATATGTATATATATTCTTTTTTACATTCTCTTCCATTGTAAGTTATTATAAGATATTGAATGTAGTTCCCTATTCTATACAGTAGGTCCTTGTTGGTTATCTTGTTTATATGTAGTAATGTGTGTATTTTAACCCCAAACTCCTAATTTACTCCTTCCCCCAACCACCCTGCAGGCAGATTTTTAACCCTATCTTTGTTTTTTGATGCTTCACCCATCAATAAATATTAATCACTTTGCACTTAAACATTAAATTTCAATATTAAATTATTTAATAATTAATGATTAAATTATTTAATTCTGCCTGTGAGGTAGGTACCATGTATCCCTGTTTCTATGAAAGTTGCTTAGTCGTGTCCGACTCTTTGTTACCCCATGAACTTTATAGTCCATGGAATTCTCCAGGCCAGAATACTGGAGTGGGTAGCCATTTCCTTCTCCAAGGGGTCTTCCCAACCCAGGGATCAAACCGAGGTCTCCCGCATTCCAAGCGGATTCTTCACCAGCTGAGCCACCAGGGAAGCCCTGTTTCTATAGACAAGGTCTTTGCAAAAGTGAGTCAGACAGTGAGTCAGTGGTGGAGCACAGGTTTCTGCCTAGGCAGTCCACTTTCTTAGCTGAGAGTCCAGACCACTTCTTAGCTGCCCCTCAGCCCATCTTCCCACCAGACACTGGGCTGGGTCCTGGAATAGACAGGCGAGTATCAGCCCCTGGCCTCACGTGACTTACCCTCTAGGAGGAGAGGCATATCACTAGTGAAGGAGACCATCGCACAGCATGCTGAGGAGTGAACACCAGGGTAGACAGACCCAGTTCTGGGAGCACCAGGGGCTGTCACACTGCAGGTTGCTAGTATTACTCTGTACCAAGAGCAAATGAATATTTGTAATGAAAAATATAGCCTTAAGTGCCTCATATGCAAATGTTAGGTGAGGTGGAAGTTGATGAGATGTGATCTGAATGATGTTTTTTTACAGGTTTGCCTCATTTTATTGCACTTCACAGATACTCTGTGGGGTTGTTGTTGTTTTTTTGGAAGGAAAATAGATTATTAAGGAATGTACAAGTCAAATACATGCTTAGCAATTTACATTCATGTTATATAAATTTACATAAACTTTACACACTGAATGATTTTTTTTAAATTCCAACAGTAAGTTAATTCTCTACATTTTTTTTCCCTTCTTACAGTATGACACCTGTTCTGAATGTCTTTTGTCTAGCTCAGGGTTTCTCAGCCTCAGCAGTATTGAATATTTGAGGCAGATAGTTCTTGGTTGTGGGGGAGGGAGTGCTGTGTCAGATGCTTAGCAATGACCCCTTCCACCCCCAAGTGTGATAACCAAAAATGTCTCCAGACATTGCTGAATGTCCCCTGGAGAGCAAAAGAGCCCTGGTTGAGAAGCATTGGTAGTATTCTTGGGCTTCCCTTGTGGCTCAGCTGGTAAATAATCTCCCTGTAATGCAGGAGACCTGGGTTCAATCTCTGGGTTGAGAAGATCCCCTGGGTTGAGAAAGGAAAGGCTACCCACTCCACTATTCTGGCCTGGAAAATTTGTCACAAAGAGTCAGACACAACTGAGTGACTTTCACTTCACTTCACTTCACTTCTGAGAAGCACTGGTAATTCAGATCCCACCAGTCCTTGAAGACCATCTATCTGGCTGAATGCTTCGGCCATTCCCCTTACCACCCTCTCTTCTCAGCAACCCTGGATAGTCTGAGAAACTCAGCAGCTACATTTCTTATATCCAGCCATCCCCAGCCTCCACACCTGCTGCCTGAGGATGGGAAGGACCTCATCACCCAGGGCACTCAGCCTGCCCTCATCTCCCCAGTGCGCCACTCAAGGCTTAATTTGGGGTTTCCTCCTCACTCTGCCCCACAGACTCTCCCCTCTGCCTCCCTGGGTTTTGAAGGTGTGCAGGTTTGGGGGCCCAAGAGCAGAAGAAAATGGGAAAACTGAGGTTAATGATTTTTGAGAAAAGGAAAGGAAAAATAGCTTCCAGTTTGATACCAGTTTCATTGGCTCTTATTGGGCAACATGGCTCAAGAAGTAACTTAATTTGGTATATATGAAAAAAATGAGTGCTCATCATGGCTACTTTCACAGAAAGTGTGAATGTAATTCTAGTCTCTTTGAAGTTCTTTATATTTCCTGGCATTCTCTGGAGGGTGATTCTTCCCTTCCAGGTGGGTAAAAACAAATCTGAGACTTTATGAATTCTGTTTTAAGGATAAAAGCTACACAGTGAGGGGCTTTTGGGCTTCCCAGGTGGCACTAGGGGTAAAGAACCTGCCTGCCGATGCAGGAGATATAAGAGTCACGGGTTTGATCCCTGGGTTGGTAAGATCGCCTGGAAGAGGGCATGGCAACTCACTTTTGCCACGGAGAATCCCATGGATAGCCCTGATGGGCTACAGTCCATAGGGTCACAAAGAGTCGGGCACAACTTAAGCAACTTAGCACGAGGTTAACAAAGCAAATGGAAGGAAAGAGAAAAGTCAGGATGGGAAGGAACCATTCTAAATTTAGAGGCTGTTTGAAGGTACGGGTATGAACAGGGTCTGACACAGTTCTGAAAGAAGGCTTCCAGACATGTGCTGAGCAAAGGACTGACCAGAAGATGAATTGTGATCTGTTGATGAAAATGTCTCATTACTTTGTCATTATACCTATTCGGTCCTCAAAACTGAACTGTGAAATGAAAGCATGGTACCCTATGGTGCTGTGCTCTTGTGGAAAGAAGTTTCCTCTGTGTGAGTCGAGAAGAGCTCACGCATCTAGGACAAGAGATTCCTTGCATTTAGCTCCCATTTGGACCAAAACTTCAGAGACTCCCTACTGTAGAGTACCAACATGGAGAGCAGACAGAGAATAGAAATCAAAGTGAATTTTAAAGGCATATATGCCCATCATAACATCTGGTCTCCTAAGACAGCAACTTGAGAAAGCAGAAAGGCTTTGCTTTTAAACCAAGAAAAGCAGCCTTAATCTGTAAAGCCAAGGCTTCGTGTGGATGGTGTGATGGAGGGTCTAAGGGAAGGAACCCAGAAGCAGCCATCTCCAGATCAATTTGTTAAAAGGCATTGTGACCTTAAGTCTTAACAAATAGCAAAATAGACCCCTAAATAGCCCCTCTGAATTCCACACTCCTGAAGTTTTACCTAGAGATTTTGATTTCTTGCAGTAAAATTACAGTGAAGGTAGATCTTTTTAAGGTGCTCGATATTCTACTATCAGATCAGATCAGATCAGTCGCTCAGTTGTGTCCGACTCTTTTCGACTCCACGAATCACAGCACGCCAGGCCTCCCTGTCCATCACCAACTCCCGGAGTTCACCCAGACTCACGTCCATCGAGTCAGTGATGCCATCCAGCCATCTCATCCTCTGTTGTCCCCTTCTCCTCCTGCCCCCGATCCCTCCCAGCATCAGGGTCTTTTCCAATGAGTCAACTCTTCGCATAAGGTGGCCAAAGTACTGGAGTTTCAGCTTTAGCATCATTCCTTCCAAAGAAATCCCAGGGCTGATCTCCTTCAGAATGGACTGGTTGGATCTCCTTGCAGTCCAAGGGACTCTCAAGAGTCTTCTCCAACACCACAGTTCAAAAGCATCAATTCTTTGGCACTCAGCCTTCTTCACAGTCCAACTCTCACATCCATACATGACCACAGGAAGAACCATAGCCTTGACTAGACGAACCTTTGTTGGCAAAGTAATGTCTCTGCTTTTGAATATGCTATCTAGCTTGGTCATAACTTTCCTTCCAAGGAGTAAGCGTCTTTTAATTTCATGGCTGCAGTCACCATCTGTAGTGCTTTTGGAGCCCAGAAAAATAAAGTCTGACACTGTTTCCACTGTTTCCCCATCTATTTCTCATGAAGTGGTGGGACCAGATGCCATGATCTTCATTTTCTGAATGTTGAGCTTTAAGCCCACTTTTTCACTCTCCACTTTCACTTTCATCAAGAGGCTTTTGAGTTCCTCTTCACTTTCTGCCATAAGGGTGGTGTCATCTGCATATCTGAGGTTATTGATATTTCTCCCGGCAATCTTGATTCCAGCTTGTGTTTCTTCCAGTCCAGCGTTTCTCATGATGTACTCTGCATAGAAGTTAAATAAACAGGGTGACAATATACAGCCTTGATGAACTGCTTTTCCTATTTGGAACCAGTCTGTTGTTCCATGTCCAGTTCTAACTGTTGCTTCCTGACCTGCATACAAATTTCTCAAGAGGCAGATCAGGTGGTCTGGTATTCCCATCTCTTAGTAGAATACATTTAAAATATAATTGTATGTGTTTAATTACATCATTGATCCACTTAATCTACAAACAATTATTGTGAGCCATCAAGTGCCAATTACTGTGCCTGGAGATATACAAATAAATAAATACTCTGCTGCTGACCTCAAGGCCCTTATTGTCTAGTGGAAAAAAAGACCAGGAAACTTAACAGTCACAATGCCGATTTTTAGTGTCTTGACAGAGTGCGGTATGAGAACAGTATCTGGAAAATTCCTTCTGAGAAGACAAATTTAAAAAATAAAAATAATGGTTTAATTTTGTTGATTCAGGACTTTGAACAAGTCTTTTTAAAGAATGCTTTCAGCTCCCCACATAAATGAGGAAAGATGCGGTATAATCAAATAGAAAGTGGGGACTGTGGAGCAACAGAGCTCTTTCATGAATGTTTGAATAATTGCCACAGCACTGAACAAAGAATAATAAAATATACAGTTGATTTTTCCTATTAAGAGAATTTGCCAAAACCTAATAAAATCCTCTTGATATCTTGCCTCATAAAGTAACTGAAGGGAAATGCCTCCATGTTTTCATACGTTTAATGCCACTAAGATATGTTATTGCCAAGATATGCAAATAGCCCTGCCTGGCCTGGATTTAGGGGTGACAGGTTGAGTCTGGAATGCTTGTTGCTCTCAACATGCAGTAAAAAGAGCTCTAGACTTGGGTCCTTACTGCCGGCTCTGCTCTGCTGCTTACTAGCTGCCAAGATTTCAGATGAGCCAGTTAACCTTTCTGAACCTCAGGTACCTCCTATGTAAGGTGGGGCTTTACAGGAAGACTGTGAGGACTCAATGAAGTACAGGTTATTTTTAGCCATTATATCTATTATTTAGCTTTTGGGTGAATGGATCTTCTCATGCATCAATTCAAGATTATACTCTAACTTTAGCATAATTACAAAATATGTAAATGGAAGCCTTCTGCCTCTTCCTACCTCCTCACCCCACCCTGATCTATCCTCACTATGACCAAAATGATCTTATAAAACACAGAGGGATCATATCACTCTCCCAAGTGACACACTTAAGGTGTCTGCTCACCACTGTCCAGAGGAAACCCAGCACCTTGGAGCCCAGGTCCCTTCTTTTCTGGGGATGAGGTGTGCCCATCTCCCCAGCTGATCTCTGGTGGCCCCTGGCACACCCAGTGCTTAGCCAGGCTCACCGTGTTCATTCTCTCTTCCTCCTCCATGTCTTTACACATGCTGTTCCCTCATATTGGAGTGCCCTTGACCCTGCTTCTTCACTAACAAATTCCTTCCAATGAGTTCCTCAACATTCAGCTCAAGTCTTAACACCTTCCCTTGTGCTTTTCATGATATGCCATTATCTACCTCCCTAGTAAACTTCTCTCCCTGAAATACTACTGTCCGCGAGCTCATGCATGTCCCTTGCTGACTCAGACTTTTCAAAGGCAGGGACCAGGGACCATCGCATTTGGCCATTGCCTCACAACATGCTTGGAACGTTGTTGCTCCAAGCATCCACTCTCACTTTTTTCCAAAATAAGAGACTCTTATTTTTAGCTGCACACAGGGCCACCAGAAATTTTTAAAAAGCACAAAACCTGTGTTTCCCAGTCCTCTTTACAGCTAGATAAGACACATGGTGAGGTTCTGACAAATAAAATGGAAGTGGAAGTGTTTTGTGGAACTTCCAGAAAGGATTCTTAGTAAGAGCTGACTCACCAGGGGAGGGGGTTCTCCCTTGGCTTTCTGCTTGTCCTTTTTCTCCTGGCCTGAACTTTAGAAATGGTCATGAGAGTCTCAGAAGCCATTTGGGTCACGAGGTGCACTTGACATTGTAAATTAGGATGTCAAAGTAGAAAGGTAGAAAGAGTCCGTTCTCTGTTGTTGGTCAGTGGCTAAGTCGTGTCCAACTCTTTGAAACCCCATGGACTGCAGCCAGGCTTCCCTATCCTTCACCGTCTCCTGGAGTTTGTTCAGACTCATGTCCATTGAGTCTGTGATGCCATCCAGGCATCTCATCCTCTGCCACCCTCTTCTCCTTGGGCCGTCAATCTTCCCCAGCATCAGGGTCTTTCCTAATGAGTCATCTCTTCACATGAGTGGGCTCGTTCTCTGAAGACACTGTTAATCCGCTGTCCTGGCCTGTGGGCTTCTTTTCATGAGAGAGAACTAAACTGATGCTGGAAAGCAGTGGTCAGCACACATTTTCTGTGAAGGGACAGTAAGTGTTTTAGGCTTTGTGGCCCGTGTAACCTCTGCCACAGCTGCTTGACTTCTGCTGTTGGAGTGCCAGGGCAGCCCTAGACAACACACCGACAGATGAGTGGCTGTCTTCAAATAAAATTCTAGTTTACATAATTAGAGAGATTGCGGCTTGCTAATCCCTGCTCTGAGGCACTGAGATGTTAAGTCTTTATGATATGTGTAGCCAAATCTAACCTTAACTAATACATCCTGTTGGGTGAGATGAAACATTTGATTTGGAGGAGAGAAATTGCCATGACCCTTTTTTTTTTTTTTTAATGTTTTCTTTCAGAAGACTTTCTCCATTCCCTTCTCCTGATTGAATTATACAAAGTTCTGACATTGCTGTTTCCATACTCTTTTGATTATTAAGACCAGCTGGGGACTTCCCTGGCGGTCCAGTGGTTAAGACGCCTCACTTCTAGTATGGGGTGGGGATGGGGCGTGGGTTCAATCTCTGGTCAGGGAACTAAGATCTCACATGCCAGGCGGTGCAGTCAAAAAAAATTTTTTTTTTAAAAAGACCAACTGAATTGGACTCAGGGCTTTTCTGGGCTTCCCTCAATTTCATTGTGTTCCGTTTAGAGGATTCCAGTGGAATAAAAATAGACAGTCATCAGGTGTGTGGACAAGGAGAACGGAAGACAAGGCAAGGCCTGTAGGAACTGAATGAGAAATATCATGCTGAGCGCTCCTAAAGTATGTTTGAAGTACACAACAAAACTTTCAGGCTGACGGGATGATACCGTATTGTACTTGGTTACCAGGGAGATCATACAAGCTGAACTGATGCTTAGCAGCACGACAAGAGCTGGTCTTGAAGATTCTTTTGAGCAAAGACTTTGTCTGATGTTCTTAGGATATCTTGGTTTTTCTGGGTTAGCTCACCCTGTGAAAGTAGAACAATATACTACAGACAAGGAATGGCAGATTGATTTTCCCTTCCATGCAGATTCCAGCCCATGGGCAGTAGACATCTGCAGTATTGAGAAGGCTTCTGTGGTTGTTCAGTGTTTTAGTAGAAGTGGTCTCTGCATCTTCCCTGATAGTGGTTCTCCTCAGGTGCATGGGAGCTGGAGAGGAGGGGCTAGATAGGTTCTTTCTCTTGAAATATACTCAAGGATCATGAAAGCTAGAAGGAAGTCATAGTTTAAACTACCTCTAACCTGGTTCTTTATTTTGCAGAGGATGATATTAGGCTTAGAAATGTAAAGTGACTCATGTAGTGTTACACAGCTAATTAGTGGTAACACCACAATTACTCGTCAACAGTGGACTTTTTCATTATACAGTACTACACATATTTATGGGCTTCCCTGATAGCTCATTTGGTAAAGAATCCACCTGCAATGCAGAAGACCCCAGTTCAATTCCTGGGTCGGGAAGATCCGCTGGAGAAGAGATTGGCTACCACTCCAGTATTCTTGGGCTTCCCTTGTGGCTCAGCTGGTAAAGAATCTGTCTGCCATGGGGGAGACCTGGGTTTGATCCCTAGGTTGGGAAGATCCCCTGGAGAAGGGAACGGCTACCCACTCCAGTATTCTGGTCGGGAGAATTCCATGGACCGTGTAGTCCAAGGGGTCGCAAGGGACTTTCACTTCACTTCACACATGTTTAACTAAGATCTTTTTACACTTTTCACTAATTTTTTGTAATTTCTTTCTAACATAAAACTTGAACCAGCTTGTCAGTGGGATCTTGCTTCGTTCCCGTGACCACGTGCATATCGAGACCTCCTGTTCTTGGCACTTTACGAGCCTAATTCTTCAGATTCCATTTAGTCCTGGGAGCCCCTGATTACCTTCCAAAAATTGCTTTTTGTTGTCTTTAGGTTAATGATGATCAGAGTCAGTTTCAATTGCCTGCAGACCAGAACTATGGTTGATATGGAAATGGATCCTGGGAGTGGGGTTCAGGAAGCATTCAGGAAACAGGAAGAATTGGGAACTGCTTATCTAACCTAGATTAGGTAAAATGCAGAGAAGTCCTAGTGATAACAGGAATGTGATTCCAATAGCTCATGGCACCCAGTGGCCAGGGCATGAATTAAATGCACCTGCGCTCACCTGAGCAGCTGGCATCAGGTGATGGAGAGAAGGCAAGCTTTTGGATTATTACTGTCATAGAAGAGCAGAATGGATCTGAGGGGTTCAAGGGCCATGAGGTGAGAAGTAGAATTCTGGGTGCAAATCCAAATGGACTTGAATCAAGTTCAAGAAAAATCCAAGAACTTTCAGTAGCCATGAAAAAAGATTTTTCTGGAGCCTCAGATCAGAGCTTTTTTTTTTTTTTAATTCCCACAAGTTCTGATGCTGTGGGGTTGAATCACAGTGTTAGTTGAATTCAGTGTGTTCAAGTCCTGGAAAGAACAGAGTCCAAGGAACTAGAGCAGTTATTTGGGGACTCAGAATGCGTGGGAGACCCCTGCCCCCATGGGCCTCCATCACCCTTGGACATAGCTTCTCTTCCTTGCTCTGCTACATTGCCTGCAGGAGCTTTTTCCAGGAGGAATCCACCTCTCCCACCTTGGTTAGGACACCAGAATCTTATCTGTTCTTCACTTTGGAGTGAATTTTGGCCTCTCATTTTTTAGGTAGCAGAATTTTGTAAGCTTGTGGCTTATAGTAACTTTTATTTATGTGAAATTCTGAAGACCTCCATGAGTGAGATTCAATAAATCCCTGATTTAGAATCCTCATAATTTTTCTACTAAAATAAAACAGCTTATTGAACTAACAAATCATTAGTGCTAATAACTGCTAAAGATATACAACTAAAAGCAGTTTTTAAATAAATAAAAATTCTTGACTGTACTTAGTACTTTTTTTCATTAATCTTCATCTTTAGTCACTCACCACCTTATTTTTCTGTTTCTCTTCTTGTTTATAATTGTCCTTTATTTGAAAGTATTATAGCCACATTAGAATCAAGAAAAAGAAAACCCATTATTCCATCATTGTTACCATTTTAGTTTATTTCCTTCTTGACTTTTTCATTTGCTTTTTTTCTCCTAAACATTGTGGTAAATATAATGCTGGTGTACAACTTCTAAACTTTAATATATCACACACATTTTAATCACTTAAAATGTATTTCCATGGCCTTCTTTTCAGTGGTTTCATAATATTGAAAAGAGTACAGGCATTAAGTTGTGATTGTGAATTTTTTTTCTTTATTTTTTTCCACTTTACTTTTTTAATCGAAGGACATTTCCTTTACAGAATTTTGTGGTTTTCTGTCATACATCAACAAGAATCAGCGATAGGTACACCCATGTCCCATCCCTCCCGAACCTCCCTCTAATCTCCCTCTCCATCCCACCCTTCTAGATTGTCACAAAGCCCCTGTCTGAGTTCCCTGAGTCATAGAGCAAATTCCCACTGGCTGTCTATTTTACATATGGTAATATAAGTTTCCATGTTACCCTCTCCATACATCTCCCCTTCTCCCTCTTCCCATCCCTCCATGTCCATAAGTCTGTTCTCTATGTCAGTTTCTCCACTGCTATCCTGCAAATAAATTCATCAGTGCCATCTTTCTAGATTCCATATATATGGATCAGTATACGATATTTATATTTCTCTTTCTGACTCGCTTCACTCTGTATCATAGGCTCTAGAGCAAAGAAATTCTGCTTTATTATTCCCAGCTACTCAGAAGTATTTAGTTATCATTTGTTGAATTAAAATCCATTGCCCATTCTGAGTTTGTAATGTTTTTAAACACTATTCCAACAAACACCTTTACAGATATAGCTTTTCACATATTTTTTTAATGTAAGATAGATTTCCAGGGCGGGATTACCAGTCACATGGTATGACCATGTTTATGGCTCAATACATTGCCAAAGTGCTTTTCTTCTAGAAGGGCTGTATTGATTTACAGAGCCCCCTGTGATGTGTGAGATCACAGTTTCACTACATCCTTGTCAGCACTCATGCAGCAAAAGTACAGTGATTTTAGTGTAAATATTTTCTCACATGTGTCTTCACTAATTGCATTTTCTTATTCCTGAATTCACTGACTTTAGCTACTTGAAGGAACTCTCTATAGAGTGAAGATGGTAACATATTTATTGCTTAGTATTGTTCTCACTTTTTATGTTTTTTTTTTCTATGCAGTTGTGGGATTTTTTTTTGGAACATCCTTACTCTCCTTTGAACCTGTTAGCCTTCTTCTGAGAGTACCTTGAGCTCTAAAATTTGCAGCCTGTGAGCCTTTTCTTGTCATCTTGCCTTCACTGTCAGCATTAACTGACTCAGTTCAGTTCAGTTCAGTCGCTCAGTCATGTCTGACTCTTTGCGACCCCATGGACCACAGCACGCCAGGCCTCCCTGTCCATCACCAATTCCCAGAGTTTACTCAAACTCATGTCCATTGAGTCGGTGATGCCATCCAACCATCTCATCCTCTGTTGTATCCATGACTGCTGTCAGCCAATCCAGGAAACACCTTAAATTACCTTTTCTTACCTCCCAGTATTGCTTTCCATGGTCAAAAGTAGAATAAAGTATCCTATGTTTTCCCAGTGTTACTGTCCTCTTCCAGCTAGGAAATGTGCCTTTGTTTGACCCATCTCCAGGCTTCCCAGATGGCACTAATGGTAAACAACCTGCTTGTTTATTCAAGAGACATGAGACGTGGGTTTGATCTCTTATGGGGATGGGTCGGGAAGATCCCCTGGAGGACGGCAAGGCAACCCACTCCAGTATTCTTGCCTGGAGAAATTCATGGACAGAGGAGCATGGCGGGCTACAGTCCATAGGGTCACACAGAGTCGGACACGACTGAAGTGACTTAGCATGCATGCACGGTTCATCTCTCCTGCCCAACTTCCTGTCCTTGAAGGAGGTGTCTGATGCATGTCTTTACAAATCTTTGCAGATTTCTGCCTTCTGCTAAACCTGTTTCCAGTGTTTTAAAGTAGCCAGGTGTTCCCCCTGTGTACAAAAACTTGAGTCTAAACAGGACATAAACTGTTCCCTTTACATCAGGGAGTGATTTCTAAAAAATAGGTGTTCTGAAGGCTCCCTTATTCATTCTCAGTATTTTGCAAATCACGTCTTTTCTTGTTTTCCTAAACCACCAGTGCTTCCTGACCCCTGATTCTGTTTACTCTTTTACCAATGTCAGCTCTGGTTTTCTCTCAGGTGGAAAGATGAATTCAGCCTTTTAAAAATCTTTTCAGAAGTTGCTACTTTAATCTTATTCCGTCAAATTTCACTCCTCAACCTAAGGTACATGTTTTTTGGTTCTGAGGAAACCTCTGTGAACTGCAAGTCACTGAATATAGATCCTATAGTGTTCAAAATTAATTAACCAGAAGTGGGTAATTAACCACTTAATATTAACCCATGTAACTATTTACCCACATAACTATTTATTAATAGTAAAAAACAGAACCTGGGTTCAGACTCAAATTTGGCCTAAGAACAACTCACCTGTTTTTTGGCCTCTCTTGGTGAAAATGTTTTCAACTCTAATCAGTGCCCTTATCTATGTGATGGAATGCTGACAAGATAATGATCACAAGGACAAAAGAAATTGTGGTCCCAATAACGGTACACCCTGTGAGTGTCTCCTGGGGCTTCCTCTCCTTAGTCACCCACAGAGCACACACCACCTGAGCAGGCAGCATGATCGTTGTTGGATACTTTTAGGTTTTTTTTTTAAAGTTCTCTCTTTTATCTTGAGCCAGAATCTGCCTGCATGCAGCTTCCATTCACTGATCCCCATTTATCCCTCTGTAACAAAACCAGATGCATATCCTTTCTAACTGCCGGGGTGGAGAGAAGTAAGTAGCAGTAGTGGGACTCCGTCTGGATTTCCCTCCATTTCTCGCCAGTGTGCAAGCACTTGGTATGTCAGACACTCTCAAGTGGGCAATTAACAAGGCAGTTTACCTGCTGTGAGTGCTTTAATGAGTAGTGTTGTTTCATCATAATGAATGGTGATATTCTTATCCTTCACCGGTAGATCAGTACATTCTTGTTAAGGAAATTGGGTCCTTCCCACCAGCTTTGAGTGATTAGTTTTGTCTTTGCAACTGCCTTCCTATGAAAGAGGTTTTCATCCTGTTCGCCTTCCTCTCCAACTTGAGTGCGGTTAAGATTGATGAGGAGATGGGCGGTAAACCCCCTGAGCTCTTTGAAACCAGTGCCCAATACAAACCTGTTTAATTCTGTTCTTTTGTGGTCTCTGGCTTCAGCATTTGGCCTTCAGGAGCATTTTGGTCCAAGCTACCCTGTGGTCTCTGTGGTCTTCACCGGTGGCAACTGGTTCCCAGGGATATTACCTATGTTTGAATCTTGCATGGCTCATAACTTTCATCTAGATCCAATTTCTGTGGTCTGTTCCATATGAAGAAATAGGAGAAAATGTGATAATAGCAGCTAGTATTAGTGTGCTCTGTGAGCCAAGAGCTGTTCTAAATCCCTACCTTGGATTATTGCATTTAATAGACAGTCATGTGTCCTGGGAAAACAGCGTAGGTTCTGTGCTAAGTACTTCACATTCATTACTTCATTTCATCCTTCATTTCCATTTGTTACCCTATGGTATTCTAACTTCCTCAATGACATGACTGATTAGATGCAATAATCCATGTAAAGTTCTTAAAACAGTGTGCCTGGTGTAGCTGACATTGTAGAAATGTGCTGTCATAGCAGCACATGGACTGTCTAGTTGTGGCACATAGCCTCAGTAGTCGTGCTGCGAGGGCTTAGTGGCTTGGCAGCATGTGGGATCTTAGTTGCCCCACGAGGGATCAAACCTGCCTCTCCTGCATTATAAGGTGGATTCTTAACCACTGGACCTCCAGGGAAGTCCTAGCTGTGCCACTCAATAGACCGAGCACCCAGGCAAGTTCCTCAAGTCCTGAGAGTTTTGATTTCACATCTACACATAAGATATGTGACCCTGATGATCTCTAAGATCCCTTGCCCTCTGTAATCCTCCACCGACATATTTCTTTGTCAAAATGTGAATGTCACCATATTAATGGCTATATATTTCTACCATCTTAGCCCATGAAAGTGAAAGTCACTCAGTCATGTCCGACTCTTTGCAACCCCATGAACTATAGCCTGCCAGGCTCCTCTGTCCTTGGAATTCTCCAGGCAAGAATACTGGAGAGGGTAGCTATTCCCTTTTCCAGGGGATCTTCCCAAACCAGGAATCAAACCCAGGTCTCCCGCATTGCAGACAGATTCTTTACCTTCTGAGCCACCAAGGAAGCCCAAGAAAATGAGTGGGTAGCCTATTCCTTCTCCAGGGGATCTTCCCGACCCAGGGATTGAATCAGGGTCTCCTGCATTGCAGGCAGATTCTTTATCAGCTGAGCTACCAGGGAAGCACTATAATGGGAGATGCTTCTGGAAATTCTTAGGCAGGAAGGTGAGAAGAGCACCCCCCAAGATGTCCTCTGTCTGCCCCCCAGCCCTCTCACCATAAGTGAAGCCATCAGTAACCGCTTAGTTTAGGAGTTGTCAGGGAAAGTGCAGTGCAAAACACATTATTGGTAGTATTGTGTTTTTGAAATCAGTTTCTTACAACTTGTCTGCATGGAGGTGGTATGTTGTCATAAGAAAAGTGCTGGCCCAGGAATCAAGAGCCTTTGAATTTAATTCCAGCTCCAGTTCTACGCTGTCTGATCCTTGGGCAAATGGCATTTACGTTTCCTGGGCCTTAGTTATTTCAACCGTTGCAAAGGGATTGTTAAAAATTTCTTCTGATTCTAAAACTCTGCTATAAAGTTCTTTATATGAGGACAATACTCAGATGAAATCCTATGGGCAGAAAAGCATTTGTCTCTCCTTTCTCTTTTTTTTTGCCAAGCATAATGAGAGTTGGCGTGGAAAAAAAAAATGTGCTGTGAAAAGGTTCATTCAGCCTTTTCTTAATAGATCGAGTGGTTGGTATTTCTGCTGGCTTCTGAAATACATTACAAATCACAATCTGGAGAAAGTTCCGAACCAGCTCCAAGCCTTCCTGCTGAATTTGGATACATCTTTAGGTCTTACTCTGCAGCTCATCCTTAACAACTGACAAAATATTTACTTTGCTCAGTACAGAAAAGGGTAACATTTTCCAAAATATTAAACTAGGTTGGATTCAGAACACAGACAATGAGGCAAAAAGTTGGACCTCAGTTTGAAGCCATGTCGTTGAATCATTTTCCAGAGTGCCATGAGAAACAGAGCCTGAGTGCATGTTTGTGCTCCACGGTAATTCTGAAAAGGGCAGAAGCCAGCCAGTCTCTGTCTAGCATATTCACTGGTATGTAGACCGGAGGTTCTCAAAGTGTGGTCCCCGGACCGGCCGCATTGCCATCCCCTTGCAGCTGGTCGTGATGCAAACTCTCACGACCCATCCCAGAGCTACTGAATCAGGAAATCCTCAGAGGTGGCCCAGCAGTCTGTGTTGTAATGAGTCCTCCCAGTAAACAAGTCCAGGGAAATCTCATGCTGGGAAGAGTTTGAGAACCACTGGTGAGGCCCGTGAAGGCTACAGGGCTTGTTAGCTCTGAATTAAGGGTATGAAGCAATAACAAGACTGGTAACTTCTTATTAATCATTCTTTTTCTAATATAAACGAACTGGTAAATTGAAACCTTGGCATATCGCTTTTTGAAATGCGCTCTACTCTTTAACCCCACGCCTCTTCTCTCCCCATCTTCCTCTACCCTCTTCCCAACCTCCACTCACAGGTTCCTAACAATAGTGGCTTAAGTTACGCTTGGCTATTACTTAGGATGGTAAAAATGCACTGCACTTTGTTTTAACGTATGTGGCATTTAGCTCGTGATTCTGATAAAGGACTAACTGCACTTAAGAAAAAAAAAAAACCTTCTCATTTAAGGCCTCTCCTAGCATAAAACTGTGGACAAAAATTGAATGACTACAATTTATAGTTTTCTGTTCTGTTAAGTCTTATGGTTAACAAAATTACTGTTTTTTTTTATAAATAAGTTGTGATTTTAATGAAAGTACTAGAAATTGCTCTAGTTGCCAACTTCAATGAAGAAATGGACTACTGTTTTAAGGATTGTATCATTTCTATAAAATTGCAAATACTTTCTGGAAGAAATTAAGATAATCCTCACAAATGCCTCCTTCTGCCACTGCCACCTCACTCATTCGTGTTACCTGCCTGGCCCCTGCAGGCATCTGAGCTGTGACCTTTGTCCTGCAGTCTCCTGCTTGGCGACGTCATGCAATCCCAGGGCCCTGCATCTGTTGATTTGGAAAGCTCACAGATCTGTAACTGGAGTGTGATTTTGTTCCCAAATTTCAGCCAATACCTCCAACTGCTTCCATATCCTTCCAGCACCTTAAAGACCTAACAAGACCACACAGCCAAACCAGAACACGTCATCTTTTACCTGAATTTGACTCTTTCTGATGTCCCTGTTTATTTTAATCAACCTCCCCCCGCCCTGCCCTCTGCAGCCCATTCGGGGCAGGAAAGTTGTGACACAGGAGAAAGTTCAAGGGTTTGGGGACTGTGTAGATCGGAGGTCAAATCCAGGCTCTACCACTTTTTGGCTCCATGCCTTTGGGAGGCTCCATGCCTCAAATCTTCAGTCTCTTCATGTGTAAACCAGAGAATTCTTTTGAGGAATCAAGAAGGAAAAGTATATGAAACATGGCTGTGTAACATATTATCCAAACCAGAACATATTGAGAATGAAAGAGGCCGTTGTTAATAATTATTCCATGAGAGAGAAAGAAAGAGGGAGGGAGGAAGGGAAGGGAAGAATGAAGAGAGAAAGAAAGAAAGGCATAAACTCAGACTGTGCCAAGAAAAACAGGACATGTGTTCATCCTGTGTCATGTGTTGTTATTATGTGTTAGAGTAACGTGTGGTGTGTCCCCTATAAATACTAGCTCCCTTGCCCTTCCCGTCATCCCATCGTTTTCCTTCAGTGTTTTCTGGATCTGCCTTCACTTGTATCCTCAGCTGTCCTCAGTCCCTGTCTCTGAGAGTAGTAATGCTGTCTCGATTGGCATTTCTCCCCTCTGCTGTATTCTATGTACTGTTACCAGATGAATCTTCTCGAACTGCCTCTCTTAAACCATTCTCTGCCTCAAGACCCTGTAACAGCTTCCCCCACAGCCCACCTAATGGAGGTAAAACTGCCCAGCATGGCGTTGAAGAGCTTTCCTGTTTGGGGTCCAGTCTATTTGTTCAGACTTAATCCCAAGCCCCGTCCTTTATTTATACCCGGTTCTTGGCAAACCCAAGCATCTTCCCAACTGCCCAGTCTTCCCTCATGCCTCTGCTTCCAGCTCCTCTGATTCTAGAGCCTCAGGTGCTTTCTGTCTGTATTGAAGGTTTATGCCTTAGGCATCCCACAGTAGGGGGCGGGGAGAGGAGGCAGCAGCTATATCTGGTTCAGACCTCTTTCCCTTAGATGATCTACACAGAAGAGGAACTCAGTAAATGCTGCTTGAATGAATAACTGACTGAATGAAAGTCACTTTTGCCCTGCCAATAGCTAAATAATGCCACTGCCTCCTCAGTGAGTCAAAAGTTCCTTAAACTATATGGCAGAAATTCCCATTGACTTTGCTATTTTTTTAAGAACTGGGAGATTAAAACCATTAAGTCTGTAACAGTAATGACTCTAAAACTGCACATAACTTTCCCCTGACTCTTCATATTGATTCGTTTAGTCTGATTTGCCCAGAAAGAGATTATTTGATTTTTTTTTTAAACTTTTGGCCAAAGAAGGAAATTTTACACATGCATATTGTAAAAGTCAGGTATCTGCTTACAACTTGGACATTGTGAAATACTTAAAATCAATCTTTTTGACTGCCTGTCTCCAGACTCCAAAATATGTGGGACAGCTTTGTCTTGCTTTTTCCTTGTTCTGTCCCAATTTGGGAAGCAAATGTTTATCTATTCTAAGGTAACGTGGCTTTACTATCTCTTTTGGCATATTTGTTTGTATAACTATATTATAATCAATAAAAGCATGCACCTGTAGTTTAAAGAATGGGAAGAATTGGTTTTATCCACCCAAAAATTTTTTAAAATTTTTGTTCGAATTCTCTTTAAGAGAAAGTAGCTTGTCTGAAAATAGACCCTTTGGAATAGTGGTAACAGGAGCTCAGTCATAAGTTTCTGACTTCTATTCTGATATTTATCCACTTGTTTGACTTACAAAAGTGTTCTGGTGTAGTGAAAAAAAGTCACACCTGTACAAGCTTACCTTAAAATGACAGTTCTCGATTCCATTCTCCATTAACTTTTTAATTCGAGATCGTTTTCTTTGCATTAAATAATTGCTCGTGTAATTCTGCCAACTGCTGTGAATATTTTTACCCAAGACTTTTATCTCAGTATGAGTTTTCAGAAATGAAAATAAAGGCAGTTAACTTTCATTGAATTTGAAATGCTTAGGTCTCAGAATTTGCATAATTTTATGAAAATTATGTAGAAACTACTTAACTTAGGTAACCATTAAAAAATTAATGGAATTACAAAGGAGTGGTTAATTCACATTCCCTCTGAGGAGACTCTGGGATGTCAGGACAGGCCACCAAGCATCCTATTTCCAAAGATAACCTAGTGCCCCATGGAAAATAATTAACTGTCTGAATTTCTGCCATTGAATTAAGACTCTTGAAGAAAGATAATCTAGACTTACTTCTCAGAGGTGTGAGGGTTGTCCCAGAAAGCAGGAATCTTACCTGGAGTCAGTCAGTCAATCAGCCTGTCGGTAAATGTGTATTAGTCAGCCAGCCTGTCAGTAAATATATATTCAGTACTTGCCATATGCTAGGCGCCGAGCTAGGTGTTGGCATACAGAGGGAAGCCAGGCGCTGCCCTGTCGCATGGAGCATGCTGACTAGTGGAAAGGAGCTGTCACAGCAGTATCTGTGCCTCTGCCCCAGGCCCTTCCTTCACCTCCATCCTATTCCATCCTGGCAGCAGGAGGAGAACTTTAAAAAGCAACACTGAGAGCTATCTGATAAGGGTCCTCCAATCTGGGATCTGGAGACTTCTAAACTTTTTGACCTCAGAGATTATGGGACTAAAAAAAACAAAAACAAAAAATAGGCCAACTTTAAGGCCTAAAATACCTGAAAAATGATGCAGAGATCAAGTCCTTTAAGTATAGGCCAAGAGCTATGATCTATTTGAGTTAAAATCTTTTTCATTGTGGACCACCCTCTTGGGTTTTTAGGGGTTCTTTTAATAACAGCCCTTCAGACACAGAACCAAACACTCAGCCGCCTGAAGGGATTGGATAGTGGGGGAGTGGTGGAGGAGGGCATGGCTGTTTACTGTAAATATACACATGCATGGGCCCCAGGGCATCCAGGAAGAGCTGGGGTCCCAGAAAAACAGAAGTGCCTGGGTTTTGAGTCCGTGGTCTACATTAATGGGCTCTGTCTTTCTCCCAGGACCTACTACCTCCTCTTTCACCTGTTAGATAACTATTTTCTAACTTCCGTAAGCTTCTGTGGTCCTGTTTTTTTCTCTTCTTTATGATTTTGCTAACACTTTTAAGCAGTAAAAACCTTTCTTGTCTTCAAGTAGCATCTTATATTTAAAGCAGATGAGAGTGGAAATACTCCAAATAAAGTGGGTATGGGCTTGGCCCCTCCCACTCAGACCTCCCCCCATCCTTAGGTCCCATCGTTTACTTTTCCCCATCACCTAATATAACCACTGTAGGTCCCCAAGAGAGAAGCTAATAGGCTGTATCAAGACTTTTTGCACTAGGCCTGTTTACAGAGCAGACTGTTCTAGAATGAAGTGGTCATCCTTGCACCAATCATTTGAGGCCAAGGTAGGGGTGGGGTTAAGTGAAGTGAAGTTGCTCAGTCATGGGTTAAGTGGTACCAAATGTGGCTATGAGGGTCTGTCCCTCCAACCAAGGACAGATAAGATGGTGACCCTGGGCAGGGACTGTGTGTGTGGCGAGCACCATGACTGCCCTCTAGTGCACGGTGTGAGTGGAGCCTTGCTGGCACCCGAACCAGCAGATTATGTGGGAAGGTGGAAACATTGAACAGTCATTGGCCAACATGAAGGCGAGAAGAGCTAAGGAGCAATAAAGGGTCTGGGCAGCCATCACAGGGATCTGAAACTCCTTTCCTTACACAGATGAGAGACTCAGAGGGCTCTGGACTCAGGGAACTTTTGGAAACTCAAAACCAATATAGAAAAGATTGTCACCAAATTGATGGGTGTGATCTGGGGGGCAGGGAAAACAAAGGTAACTTTTCATCTGCCTCTTTATGTAGGTGTGGAGCCAGCTTTTTTAAATGTGTTCATGTCAAATATAAAAACACCAACTCACTCTCAACTTAAGAGTTCAATTCTTATTCCTGGGAAAAAGTCAAAAGTTGCTTTTGTGGCCCTAAGAGCCACTATTTTAAAGGATACCAGGCTGAGATATTTCTGGCGGTTGGATTACACCAGCACTAGGTTAGAACCAGGTGGAGGAACTGTGATCTCAGCCAGAGGAAGCTGGACATGGCCCTCCACGGGCCCAGCACCTCCAGCGGAGCGAAGGCCCGACTCCAGGAGTGCCCTTGGACTTGGCGAGAAGGCACTGTGAAGAAAGCAGCTCTGTTTCCTGCAATTTGAACAAAGTGCTTAAAAACCATTGGTACTTAACTACTCACATTTGAAGACCTTTGCCTCCAGAACAGAATGTCTGAAGAGACTCCAGTTCTAACTCTGGCACTGGCACCGGCTTATGGTGTAACGGAGTTCCACTTGCCTAGCCTCTTGTTTTCTCTTTCTGTGAAAGAGACATCCCACAGGCAATGTTTCCCAGGTTGGGAATCCCACCAAAGTGTTCCCACAACCTGCTGTCAGCTCTCTTCCACCATCTCTGCAGTTCTACCCTGAATACATAGGGGGTACTTGTTGGCAGTTGGAAAAAAGATATTGTATGATGTAATATACCTTTCGCATTTGCAAGTTAGTGCCTTAAAATCCACCAGAACACATAGATGACCCCCCGTGCCACCACCCCTGCCTCACAGAGAGACTACTGTGGTGTTACTGATTGGGTCACTCACATGGCCTGGGCCACCATGGCCTCGCCAACTTGTCATTCTCATTTCAGCAGATAGCACCATCTCTGCAAACCACCCTCCACAGAAAGTGATCAAGCCAATGCCACTGGTTAATTTTTTCTTAATCTTTTTATAATGGTTTCATTATTTGGGTGCTTCTGGGATTGGCATCCCCAGAAATAAATGACTTTTGACTGCAGTTGTGGAAGAACTTTGCTGGTTTATTGTGGTACTAATTCATATGCAGCCTGCCCCCATTTACAGAGCCTCACTCAGAGGTAGAAAATGATATGGCATCAGATCCTACTTGATATTTCATGAACTTAGTGTCTATTTTATTTAAAGGTAATTAAAAATGTGGTTCCAAACTCACATAACTTCTCTTAACTTACTGTTCGATAGAGTCCCCATCCCAATAACCTTCCTTCCTTTCCCTCTCAGGCTAGAAGATCAGCTTCTTGAAGTCTAAAATGTCAACCTGATGGTGTCACTTCTGGGTTTAAAATCCTTTAAAGGATCCCTAATGTCCACAGCTCCCCTGGTGGCTCAGTTGGTAAAGAGTCTGCCTGCAATGCCAGAGACCCAGGTTCAGTCCCTGGGTGGGGAGGATTCCCTGGAGAAGAAAAATAGCAACCCATAAAGTACTCTTGCCTGGAGAATTCCATGGACAGAGGAGCTTAGTGGGCTACAGTCCATGAGGTTAAAAAGAGTCGGACATGACTGTAGTGACTTAGCATAGCGCAGCACTCACCCCCTGGTAATCGTAAGTCTGTTTTCTACAAATGTCACTCTGTTCTTGATTTGTAGGTAAGTTCATTTGTACCCATTTCTAGATTTCATATGGCATTTGTCTTTGTCTGCCTGACTCCATTCAGTATAACACCTTGGGGTTTGGACCATAGCAATGACTCTGCCGGACGCTGCAGCCGTTTCTCAAATCTTATATTTTAAACCTAAATTTTAACATGTACAGTTTCTTAAATTTCAAATCCAAGGCCTTGGATCACGTGACTGTGGTTGATTGATTTTGCTCAAATGGGAGCCCAGGAAATTGAGGAGATAATACAGAGGTTGAGGGGAGTGAACCCTGTTTGGGTGCTCAGGGAGCCTCTTCAGCCTTGCCAGACTAGTTGTGAATAACTGCTGTTCTTTATCATATCCATGGTTTATTAGGTCAATGAATCATTAGAACAGGCTTTTTCTAATGATCTGCATTTTGAGTTGGATGTTCTTGGAGGCCAGCTCCAGTGCCTGCCTGGCATCTGTCCATGGTGCTCAAGCAACAGGGATGATGTTCTAACCACACCAAAGCCCTCCTAAAGCACACCTCTGCCCAGTCCTGTGGGACCGGTGTGGCCAGGGGCTTAGTGGAAGTGGGTAACAGGGAGGAGAGGAAAACCTGGGCTGTGACAGTGACAGTTTTTCCTACTATAAATAAAACACTAGGCAATACGCCTTTTTAAAGGTAAAAGATTTCTTTTTATGATCTCTTGACACATTCTGCTCACTCGTAAAAGGAAGAAAGAGTAGTTATGTTCTGGAAAACTGCATGCACTCTATTTCTATTGCTTTGTCACCTACTAGTCTTCTTACAAAGGTGGATTGGAGTGATTAGTGATAATCAGATGGTATTCTTAAGGAGTTTCCCCCAAAAAAGAGAAAATCCTTGAGATTTTCCTACTTGCTTTGGAGCCTCTGAGACCTTTTAGGAACTTTGTCTCAAAAGAGAAGAAAATATTGATTGAGGGCTGACCTGGAGGTTTTGTCTTTATGTTGGGGGGGTGGTGATGGATCATTGAAAAAGCAAGAGAGTTCCAGAAAAACATCTACTTCTGCTTTATTGACTATGCCAAAGCCTTTGACTGTGTGGATCACAACAAACTGAAAAATTCTTCAAGAGATGGGAATACCAGACCACCTGACCTGCCTCTTGAGAAACCTATATGCAGGTCAGGAAGCAACAGTTAGAACTGGACACGGAACAACAGACTTGTTCCAAATAGGAAAAGGAGTACGTCAAGGCTGTATATTGTCACCCTGCTTATTTAACTTACATGCAGAGTACATCATGCGAAATGCTGGGCTGGATGAAGCACAAGCTGGAATCAAGATTGCTGGGAGAAATATCAATAACTTCAGATATGCAGATGACACCACCCTTATAGCAGAAAGCAAAGAACTAAAGAGCCTCTTGATGAAAGTGAAAGAAGAGAGTGAAAAATTTGGCTTGAAGTTCAACATTCAGAAAACGAAGATCATGGCATCTGGTCCCATCACTTCTTGGCAAATAGATGGGGAAACAGTGGAAACAGTGAGAGACTTTATTTTGGGGGGCTCCAAAATCACTGCAGATGGTGACTGCAGCCATGAAATGAAAGGACACTTACTCCTTTGGAAGAAAAGCTTTGACCAACCTAGACAGCATATTAAAAAGCAGAGACATTACTTTGCCAACAAAGGTCCGTCTAGTCAGAGCTGTGGTTTTTCCAGTAGTTATATATGGATATGAGATTCTGACTATAAAGAAAGCTGAGTGCTGAAGAATTGATACTTTTGAACTATGGTATTGGAGAAGACTCTTGAGAGTCCCTTGGACTGCAAGGAGATCCAACCAGTCAATCCTAAAGGAAATCAGTCCTGAATATTCATTGGAAGGACTGATGCTGAAGCTGAAACTCCAATACTTTGGCCACCTGATACAAAGAACCTACTCATTTGAAAAGACCCTGATGCTGGGAATGATTGAAGGCAGGAGGAGGAGAGGACGACAGAGGATGAGATGGTTGGATGGCATCACTGACTTGATGGACATGAGTTTGAGCAAGTTCCAGGAGTTGGTAATGGACAGGGAGGCCTGGCGTTCTGCAGTCCATGGGGTTGCAAAGAGTCAGACATGACTGAGTGACTGGACTGAACTGAACTGGTGGGCTGATAGTTGTTCAGTCATGCCTGACTCTTTGCGATCCCATGGACTGCAGCCCACCAGGCTCCTCCGTCCATGGGGTTTTCACGCAAGGATACTGGAGTGGTTTACCATTTCCTTCTTCATTATATAGTGGGGGAAGGTGAATGTTAATTGCTAGCGAAATATCACAGGAAGGGAAAAAAAGAATTAAACCAACTAGTGTCACCTCTCAGGATCCTCCTTTCTCTTCAGGTAGGTTTTCACATGTTCTTTTTTGATTGGGGTAAGTGAGGATTCCTCAGATAAATCCCAGTTAAGATCCTTTAATCAAGGAAGAATAGACCAAACTAGACTCAAGAGCCAAAACCAACACCAGTGATAACTGGATAGAACAGAAAAACTTCAACCATGAATTTAGAAAGTGGCCTTTCACTCCTGGGGGTGAGTGTTCTGTGATACATACAGCTTTTAATAGTTGAGGGATAAAAATGACATTAATTGCAATCAGATTGGCTGAGAACATGGCAAAAGGATTAGTTCATGCTGAGCTCAAAAGCACTACCCTTATACCCCAAGGAAACCAGATTTGAAAAAGACACATGTACCCCAATGTTCATGGCAGCACTATTTACAATAGCTAGGACATGGAAGCAACCTAGATGTCCATCAGCAGATTTATGGATAAAGAAGTTGTGGTTATATATATACAATGGAATATTACTCAGCTATAAAAAGGAATGTATTTGCATCAGTTCTAATAAGGTGGATGAACTTAGAGCCTGTTATACAGTGAAGTAAATCAGAAAGAGAAAGACTTCTGCAATGTATTAATGCATAGTATGTGGAATCTAGAAAGATGATACTGATGATTCTATTTGCAGGGCAGCAAAGGAGACAGACTTTTGAACACAGTGGGGAAAGGAAAGGGGGGGATGATTTGAGAGAGTAGCATTGAAACATATACATGAACATATGTATATGTATGGAGAGCCAGTGGGAATTTGCTATATGATACAGGGAACCCAAAGCTGGTGCTCTATGACCACCTAGCGGGGTGGGATGGGGAGGGAGGTGGGAAGGAGGTTCAAGAGGGAGGGGACTTATGTAAACTTCTGGCTGATTCATGTTGATGTATGGCAGAAACTGTCACAATACTGTAAAGCAGTTTTCCTCCAATTAAAAATAAAAAATTTAAAAACTCCGCTGCCATTTCTGCGGAAATAAGTTAATGATTACTCCACTGCCCTGTGTACATGCATTTATCCATTCACTCATCAGTCATTCATTGAGGACCCACTAAATGTTAGGTAGGTGGTATATGATGCTGACTTTAGAGGAGCTGAAATTCAAGTAGCAGAAGTGGGTTAGGGAATGGTCACAGAAAAGGCAATGGAGTAGAACATGTAGAAGGTGGCACCCCAGATTACAGGCTTTGTCTTCAGATGGAATTCTGTGAGGACTTTATTCCGTGCAAGAGTTTTTTAAAATAGAATTTCGTATTTTCTTTTCATCATTGCATGTCTGCATCCGGGCACACGTTATGCATTTCTATGTTGTTGGAAAGAGAAAAATTCTCATGATTTACTTGGATACTTTTGCATGGGGTTTTGCATTTGGCTTTATTTTATAAAATAATGGCAGGGAAAATAGGCAGGAAATAGACATATCCATCCACAGGACGATTCCGATTGGAAGCTAAGCCTATGTGTGAGAAACAAAGTGTCTCCCATAAGCTCCCAGAATGATGACCAGGAGCTTTTTTTTTTTTTCTGCCAAATGCCTCCCCAGACTCTCCATCTTCCTTCCTTCCTCCCCTGATACATTTTTCTTTTCTTGAACCAATAAGTACCCCCCAAACTGTCAAGTTTACCTGGCCAGGATATTTTGGTGTGTTTGACCCTGGCAAGCCTCTGTGGGCCCTACAGGCTGTACCAGCTCCCTCCCTACGGCTGGTGTCCCTCCCGGTGACCTTCGTGGCCATCTGGGCCGGGACCACGTCTGCCCGTTCAGCCCAGCAGGGCAGGACCTTGGCCGTGAGTTTGCAGATGCTCCACTAGGACTCCGCTTCCGTGACTCACGCCATCTGTTGGTAATTTGTCGTTATTCTGGAGTCAGGGGTTTTCAAAGACTTCCATCCCTGGAGTCCCTCCACGGGGTGCAGTCGCTGTCCGACTGCAGTTTTCTGACACCAGCTTCCCATCCGGTCTCGGGCCAGACCCCAGTGCTGAGTCAAGCTGCCATGAGCGTAATGATCGTGTTCTTTGCACTTTCGAGAGCCTCACACCAAGTTCCTCACCCCCTCTTGGGTGAGTTACGCTTTTTGTGGGACTTGTTTGAAGTTCGTCCAAGCTGGCAGCCATGGGGTTCCATTTCTACAAGCTCCAGCAACAGTAGGCTGCAGCCCTTTGTGTCACCAGGCCATCTGCTTAGCTTTCTCCCTCTTCAAACTGTAAATAAAATGAGGTACCTACACCAAAAAAAGCACGCCCTCATTATAACCCATTTGCATCAAGTCAACCCGGATGGCGCTGCTTTGTCTGTACTAAACTATATTGCTTTCTCACACCTCTTTAAGCAATGTTATTTTCACCAAAAGCATAGACAATAATAATAGTGAATATGTATTAATGTTTTTCTACATTCCAGGCACCATGCTACATCTTTCATGTTCACATGATTCCATTTTATCCTCAGAAAAAAACAAAAACATGATAGAGATACTGTTCCTATTTCTGCTTCTGCCTGTAAGGAAGTTGAGGCTCAGACAGGTGATGTAACTTGTCCATGACTGTTCTGCTAGTTAGTGACCATGCTGAAATCTAAACCCCACCCACTAGCTCCTGAGTGCAAGAGTTTAACTTTTTGTGTGTACCGCCCCATTCTTGATTTTAAGTATCTAATGCTTTGAATTTCAGTGCCTTTGACTAGTTAACCCCTCACTCTGTTTTTATGTTATTTATTTATTTTCGGCTGTGCTGGGTCTTCATTGCCCTGCATGACCTTCTCATTGCAGTGGCTTCTCTTGTGGAGTACGGGCTCTAGAGCACACAGACTTCAGTAGTTGGGGCATCTGGGCTCAGTAGCTGCGGTTCCCAGGCTCTAGGGCACAGGCTGAGTAGTTGTAGTGCATTCATTGGCTTAGTTGCTCCAGGACACGTGGAATCTTCCCAGACCAGGGATCAAACTCATGTCCCCTGCATTGGCAGGTGGATTTTTTACTACTGAACCGCCAGGGAGGTCTTGCCTCATTCCTTAAAGATGGCATCACATTCATTAGCAATTTCATTCATCTACTCAAATGTTTTATTGAGCATCTACTGTGTGCCATGCACCATCCTGGGTCCTGAGGGGCCAATTATGGAAAAGTCATCTCATGGAGCTTATGATATACTTGGGGCTGCATTTATTTAACAAACCTTTGGTGTATAGTCACTGTGCTAGAGACTGGGCCTATAAAATAAAAAATGATACGATCCCTCAACGTATTTCACTCAGAGTTATTTCCCATATAGCAGAACTCTCAGGGAGTTACAATTCCAGGATTAGGAATCAGAAGAACTAGGTTCTGGCACTCAGTCAATATATGTTCTGGAAAAATCTTTGAACTTCTCCCTCCCTTGATTCCTTCATCTATTAAAGAGAGACAAGGTAAAGTTACCTTCAGCTCTGGGAAAAGAATCTCTTCTCTGACTGAACTTAGCTTTGCAGGAAAGCTAGGGTTTAGAATGGTGGGGAAAGAGAAAAGGGGTAAGTCTAGATTCATGAGAAAAGCAGGAAAAAACGTCAAGAAGTGAATTAATCAGAAAACTTTTCACTTCAAGTAACAGAAAACATGACCAATGACTTGAAAAATTAGGAATTTATTTTTTCACATAAAGAGGTCAAAGAAGAAGTATTTCTGATGTTATTTCAGTTGTTCAATGATGTCACCAAGGACCTCATTTCCTTCTAAGTTTCTGAACTGCCGCCCTTACTATGTTGGCCTTAAAAGTTAGTGCCTTGTGGTTACAGGATAGTTCCTCTTGTTTCCAGAATTATTTTCTTATAATTGTGTCTCGAGCAGAAGGGAAACCATAGGAGAACATGCCTTTCTCCCTAGTGTGGCATTTGTTTTTGTGCTTACATCTCTGTGGATCCATACCAACAGCCATCTTTGGTCCAGAGACCACACTCTGAGTGTCTGATTAAAAGAACTTCCATGCTGCTGCTGCTGCTAAGTCGTTCCAGTTGTGTCCGACTCTGTGCGACCCCATAGATGGCAGCCCACCAGGCTCCAGTGTCCCTGGGATTCTCCAGGCAAGAACACTGGAGTGGGTTGCCATTTCCTTCTCCAATGCATGAAAGTGAAAAGTGAAAGTGAAGTTGCTCAGTCGTGTCCGACTCTTAGCAACCCCATGGACTGCAGCCTACCAGGCTTCTTTGTCCATGGGATTTTCCAGGCAGGAGTACTGGAGTGGGGTGCCATTGCGTTCTTTGGGCGGAAATGTTTTACGTTCCTGTTTGCTCTTCATGGCAACATTCCTCAGATCTCTAGATTTTCCTATATGTACATTGATTGACCTGATGTTGGCAAGGCCACCCAGAGAACTTCTGTCCATCCTCACAGGCCATGAGAAAAATGATCTGAAAAACAGCAAAAACAAGAACCCCACAAACTCTACAGTTGCCTGTGCTGGGCACAAGGTAAAGTCATGTTTAGCACGTTCAAGAGAGCTGCTAAGAGACAGGCCCTGGGCGTACTCAGAAACCCTGTTTTAGGGCCTTTATTTTTCCTTCATGCTTGGTGGCTCAGTCGTGTCCAACTCTTTTGCGACCTCATGGACTATCTCCCACCAGGCTCCTCTGTCCGTGAGATTCTCCAGGCAAAAATACTGGAGTGGATTGTCATTCTCTTCTCCAGGGGGTCCTTCTGATCCAGGGATCAAACCTGGGTCTCCTGCATTGCAGGCAGATTCTTTACCATCTTAACTCTGAATTAATGCAAATCCCCCATGAAGCCCAGGCCTCACGAGTGAGACTGAGCCAAATGAGGGCTATGAGGCACCTTTTACCTCGCAGCCTGTACCCCTGACTCAAGTCAAACTTGCTTCAAATTCAAACTCAAATTTGGCTGTCACCGTCTTCCCAGTTCTGGCATGGGGGTATTAAAAGACAAACAGAAAGAAAGGAGCCAGGTAAAAAGAGCTTATTCCCTGCAGCTGTACAGTTACACCTTCTATCAAGATTTCTACTTCTATTTTGTTTCCTTGTATTTTTGTGTAACAAATATTTTCAGTGTGCTTACTGTGTTTCAGGCCCTGTTCTAAGGAATTTACAAACAAATTCCTCATGACAATCTTATGAGGTAGGTTCTGCTATCCTTCCTATTTCATAAATGAGGAAACTAAAGCACAGATCATTTAAGCAATATCTCAAAGTCACACAGCCAGGTTTTTATTCGCGTCAGTGAATCTCCTCATCTAGTGTAAAAAGGAAAGTGTCGTTAGTCACTCACTAGTCATGTTTGGAGAAGGCAATGGCACCCCACTCCAGTACTCTTCTTGCCTGGAAAATCCCATGGACAAAGAAGCCTGGTAGGCTGCAGTCCATGGGGTTGCTAAGAGTCGGACACGACTGAGTGACTTCACTTTCACTTTTCACTTTCATGCATTGGAGAAGGAAATGGCAACCCACTCCAGTGTTCTTGCCTGGAGAATCCCAGGGACGTTGGAGCCTGGTGGGCTGCCATCTATGGGGTCGCACAGAGTCGGACACAACTGAAGTTACTTAACAGCAGTAGCAGCAGCAGTCATGTTCGACTCTTTGTGACTGCATGGACTGTAGCCCTCCAGGTTTTTCTTTGTGACTGCATGGACTGTAGCCCTCCAGGTTCTTCTCTAGGGCATCTTCCCAACCCAGGGCTCGAACCTGAATTTCCTGCATTGGCAGACAGATTCTTTATCACTGAGGCACCAGGGAAGCCCAAGAAGGAAAGTAGATGGAAGAGTTTAGAACAAGTGGGTGTAATGGCACTGTGAGAAGAAGTGAGCCTCAGTCCAGGAGAAACAAGGCTTTTTGCCATGAGAAAGCAGCCATGTCTCAGAAATAACAAAAAGGGATTCTAGTCACTGGAAGGGAAAACAAACTTTTGTCTGAGTGGCAGGTTTGGGATGTAATATGAGAAAGTAGCACCAAAATCCTGTGTATATCGTAACCAAACTCACATCAAAGATATGGTGACACGTCTGTAGCAATAACAATACTAAGAAAATGGCTATGCTGTTTTGGTTTTTCTTTTTGTTTTTAAATTAAATTTTTTTGGAGTAGAGTTCCTTTGCAGTGCTGTGTTAGTCTCAACTGTACAACAAAATGAATCAGCTATACATATACATACATCCCTCCCTCTGGACTTCCTTCCCATTTGTGTCACCACAGTGCATTACGTAGAGTTTTCTGTGCTATATATTATTCTTATATTATCTATTTTATACATAGTATCAGTAGTGTATGTATGTCACTGATATTCCAATTCCAAACACCCGATTCCTCCCACCCCCCTTTCCCCTTTATTATCCATATATTTGTTCTCTATGTCTCTGTCTCTGTTTCTGCTTTGCAAATAAGATCATATATTTTCTAGATTCCACATATGTGTTAGCTATTTAGAATCTCCACTATATGGCAAGTTATGTATGTAACTTTGTTTAATTTTGCAATCCTATGAGAAAAACAGTATTATGCCCATTTTTTCAAATGCCAAAGTTGATAAAGGGAAAAAGAGATGCAATAACGTGCTGTTAATCTCACAGATACTGACTGGTAGAGTCAGAATTTCTATCTGGTTTTATATTGACTCCAAACCATAGGTCGCTGTTACTCAGCCACACCACCAGATTGAGTAACGCCCCGCCCCCCATTCCATGAGCGGATGGAACAGAGGACCCCTAGCACTGTGTGCCCAGTCATCATGTGTCCAAGTCTCAGAAGATAAATCTAAACCAGTTGCTTGCTTGTTTGTTTTCAATTGGAAAAATCCGTGAAAGATAAGCATAGGCCCCCATTAACTGGAGACAGAACACTTCTATTTCCTAGAAGTGGAACATCTTAGCCTCTAGCAAGAGGACTATCCCACATGATGACTGAGAATTTGTGCCCCCAACAACCTCATGGAAACTCCAAGGGGATCTGTCTCCTATCCCTACACAGAGTTGTGTGTGGTCTGTGGAAGGTGAAGTGTTACTGAGCCTGACTCCAATCTGATGCCCTGGATGGGTGACCCACTGGAGGTCTGGAGTTCTGCCAAGGTTATTTCCATCCTAGATCTACATAGAGTTTGTTGGCAGATAGAGTTGGTCCCTGAGACCAGACTAGTGGGTGTTTTCATTACCCCATGGGGCTTGTATAAATTTATTCCCTTCCGTTTACAGAAATCTTCATTCCAGCTTCTTTTCAGTCTTTGTGATAAACAATCAGTTGATTGTGTGGGAACATTCACAGTCACATACATAGATGCTAAAGCCTTACTGAGTGCAGAACTGGAATTCTAGCTCGGACACCCATGGTTTATCTAAGGCAATTCAAGAAGGTAATAAAAGCCAAATCATTCCAGAATGGGTCATCAGGAGTGATGTTCTCGGAATGCCAAGTGAAATTGTGCAAACAGCACTGATAGGCATTTCAAAAAGAAAGTAAGAAAGTCATGCACTTTTGGAATTGACAGGGTGCATCCCAATAATTATATACTTGCTTGGTGCCTTAGTCTTCTCTCTCTTTGAATGACCTCCCAGTTATAAATAAGCAGATAAAGTATCCTAGATTCCAAAATGCCAGGAATCTTTTGACCAGGTGAAGTCTCATCTTTCAAGGTATCTGATGTTAAGTCACCCCAGATCAACCTGTACATTTTACTTGATGACATAGGTATTATTAAAGTACTGATGCAGGACAGTGGAGGAAGGAGACTTCCTATAGCTTGTTTAAGAAGGGAAGTAATTTTCTTATTTCCACCTGGCTATGGTTCAGAAGTATTAGCTCAGTTGGTAAAGAATCCGCCTGCAATGCAGGAGACCCCGGATCGATTCCTGGGTTGGGAAGATCCACTGCAGAAGGGATAGGCTATCCACTCTAGTATTCTTGGGCTTCCCTTGTGGCTCAGTTGGTAAAGAATCTGCCTGCAATGTGGGAGACCTGGGTTCGATCCCTGGGTTGGGAAGATCCCCTGGAGAAGGGAAAGGCTACCCACTCCAGTGTTCTGGCCTGGAGAATTCCGTGGACTGTATAGTCTATGGGGTCGCAAAGAGTTGGACACGACAGAGCGACTTTCACTTTCACTTTCAGTGCCATACTATCACTGAGGGTGAAGTAGGAAGAGAAATCCCTTGTGGAAGGTGTGGGGGCAGGAAAGAGTCAATAAATGGAGATTTTCTGGAGAGAGTTGAGGTTAAGAGAGGGATAAACAAGTATTTGTAATCTGTTCTTGCCAGGCTTCTCTGTGACTAGATATCTACTGAGTTTGAACCAGAAAGCATTCTCCATCCATGCCACAGACATTATCGCACTCACACCTCTATGGGAAAGCTCTTAGCTCTCCCCTCCTGCTCTCAGCACAGACATAGCTAATCAATCATAGCACTCTCCCTGCCGAGCCAGGATTTGGCATCAAAATCCTCCACACCCCAGTGCTCCAGGCAGATCCTCTCGTGTGCCATGACAGCTGGCACTTGAAAGCTGTTTACTTTCTCAGTCAGCTTCCCCGGTAGCTCAGCAGTAAAGAATCTGCCTGCAGTGCAAGAGACGCAAGGGACATGGGTTCTGTCCCTAGGTCAAGAAGATCTCCTGGAGAGATGGCAACCCACTCCAGTATTCTCATCAGGAAAATCCCATGGACAGAGAAACCTGGTGGGCTATAGTCCATAGGGTCACAAAGAGTTGGACAAGACTGAGCAACTCAGCACACACACAGTGGTGATGCAAACATGAATAAAACGTGGCAACTGACCTCAGACAGCTCACAGGCTGTTAAGGGAAACAGATCTGGCAACAGGGACTTACAGTATTTTGAGATGAAATGATAGAATTATATTTCAGTGGTGTGGCAACACGGAAGGAGGGGTAACTGTCTTAACTAAAGGAGTGTTTCCCTGAGGAAAGGAACATGAGTCAGACTGAAAGGAGGAGAGATTCAGTTCCCAGGAAACGGGATGGGCATGGGGGCTCTGGACAGCTTCATCTGTGACGGTGCTTTCTCAGCCTTGGGTCCGAGTTGGGGAATGCCAAGGCTGTGGGATGGGGGCAGCCACAGGTCAGGGGCTGTCCCTCCTCAATTGCCAAATAAGATGTCGGAGGACTTTCTTGCAGAAAAATTCCCAGTTTGCAGCATGTGGCCCCCTTGGGGACCATAGAATTATTACAAGGGCTCCATGAATTCACAGCAAACTGAATAGCCTGCGTTAGCAGTAAGTGCGTCATGTGAGTATGTACTCATAACATCACTGCTAAGAAAGCACCATATGCTACAGGCAGAAGACACAGGGAAAGAAGGCTCTCACCCTCAAGAGTTTAGTCTGAAGTCCGCAAACCGAACTCTGTGCACCTAAGGGGTTCTGACTTGGAGAATCAGTTTAATTGTGAAAATGCACTACCTGTGCAAGCTGGGAAATATGAAGAGCTTGGGAGTCCTGGACATCTATTCAAGTGCTTTTATGGTATTTTACATGATCAGATTAATTCTTTTTTTTTTTTTTTTGACAAATACATAAATTTACTTTGGGTTCACAAGCTCATAGCATGTGTTCCCACTAAAGCCTTTTCTTAAACTTAGGTTCATTCTCCGAGAAGTAATTATATTTAAATAAATACTATAGAGGAAATATGCTCAGCCATTAATCTGCCAAATAGTTCAACCTTGAAAGAAGACACAGTCTGTAACATTGTTATGACTAAATTAGCAGCGTTAAGGATCAGCAAGCATTATCAATTTAGTTGGGGTTCACACCTCTCAAAATCCAGTTAATGAACAAAGCTTTCAGTTTATTTGTCAAAATATCGAATAACCAGCCCTCATTACCCAAGTTAATGTTATAATAATCTCCTGCATTTGTAAAGGACAGTTGGCAAAGGACTTTTCTCTGATGTACGTTATATCATTTGAAGCTGACAGTACCATTCAAGGTGGATGGAAAGGTATTAAGCATATTTTAGTATCAGCAGTATAAGTATTGCCATTATCCTAGGTCTGTATTTTTTACCAAATACTTATATAAACAGAATGAAACAGAGGATTGAATAATTATCTTCAGTGAGAACTTGGGGACAGTTAGGTATATTGGTCCTTTCCCACCCCATACCAGTTAAATCATAGGAGGGTTACCCTGGGTTTTTAAGAACTCTTTAACACTTGTCAAGGTGAGTAGGCACCCAAAAGATGAACCAAGTGAATCTAATAAAAAATTGGGTCCCATGGCAACCTGGCAACATGCAATTTGAGGAATTATCCCAATTTGAAACATTGCTATTAATAGCACATTTTCATAAGCACAGAGTGTACCCTGGAAAGCAAGAAAAACAAAGTCAAATCTTTAAGAAACTGAAGAAAAAGGAAATTGAAATGAACAAGACTGGAAAGGAGAAAGAGGCGGGGTTCTAGTTGCCAAGGAGAGGTGAAATGATGACTGTATCATCCGTATGACCCACGAAAGGAGAGAAGCTGCTGCAGGGTTTGTTGTCAGTTCTTTTTCTAGACAACATTGGATATATGCAGCAGCAAAGTGTACTGAATGGCACCTAGTCATACAAAAGTAGGAAAAAAAAAAAGAGTGGGAAAGAAAAACACAGCTTCCAGAGATTTTAAGTGTGTAGAATTTCATAGTGATTAGATTTTCCCCCTGAGGGTTCTACGCTAAATTTATTGCTTCTTTTGTTTTATCGATACTATAATAGAATTTGATACATTCAGAAACTTCAAATGTTTGTTCATTTCATATGACAGTACAGAATCCAATCAAGAATAGAGATTGCCCCTCCCAGAGCTACAAATATACAAAATGATAATTGCTTGGAAAAGAAATAACAAGTTTGGGATGAGGGTGCTATTCTCTGCTGCTGCTGCTGCTGCTGCTGCTAAGTCACTGCAGTCGTGTCCGACTCTGTGCGACCCCATAGACGGCAGCCTACCGGGCTCCTCTGTCCATAGGATTTTCCAGGCAAGAGTACTGGAGTGGGATGCCATTGCCTTCTCCGGTGCTATTCTCTGCTATTGGCCAATGAAGCAATTTCAAAAGTGTGGCTCTTCCAGATTTTTCCTGCAGAACTATTTGTGTGTTTCTATGCAGGAAGGACAAACTGTGAAACTTGATGGCTTTGGGTCCACTTATTGATCAGTCTGCTTGGGGACTTGCAAACATCATCTGTAATCCTAGCAATGCAGTCCGTGAAAACCCTCAACAGAGGTGTCTTATGGGGCAGTTTAGCCTATCAACCAGTAGGGTAGACTTTCATGAAATCTGGGTCTGTCCTCAAGGCAGAAAGGTCTGGGTTTAAGTCCTGGCTTCAGCTCACTGAATTAACTTAGGTAAGTGTCATTCAGTTTCCTCATAGAGTTAGTTGGGAAATAAATGAGATGATCCATTTGAGCCATTCAACACAGAAACGGGCACATAATACATGCTCATTTTTAAAGTGATTTGTAAATGTGTGTAAAGTGTATAAAATAATAGCCAGCATTTACAGAGCAACTTATCCATGGTAAAGAATCCACCTGCCAATGCAGGAGACCTGGGTTAAATCCCTGGGTTTGGAAGATCCCCTGGAAAAGGAAATAGCAATCCACTCCAGTAGTCTTGCCTGGAAAATCCCCATGGACAGAGGAACTTGGCAGGCTACAGTCCATAGGGTGGCAAGAGTCAAACATGACTTAGCAACTAACACTTTCACTTACTTACACTTTCATGTATTGTCCTACATGTTTTGCATGTCAAAACTGATGCTATATGAGGGAATGCAGGAGTTTCAACTCATGTGAGAGTTAGCCAGTTACAAGATTACACCAGACTAGCCTCACTACTGGCACCAATTGCAAGTTCAGGGGTTTTCAAAACCATCCTCAGGTTCAAAAATCCACTAGAAGGACTCACAGAACTCACTGAATGATGCTGTGCTCATCCTTATGATTTATCACAGGAAAAGGATAGGGATAAAAATCAGCCACAGGAATAGGTATGGAATGGAGACCAGGACAGATCCACAGGTGGTTTCCAGTAAAACAGCATTCATTCCTCCTGGTGAGGGTGTGTGACCCTGTGCATGATGGACAGCCAGCCAGGGAAGTTCCCCAGAACCTTCGGTGTCCAGAGTTTTACTGGGGCTCAAATCACATGCTGCCTGCATGGTTGACCTTCAGTCTCTAGTCCTTCCCAGGGACACAATTGCTACCATGTGAGCCAAAGCCATCATCATAAAATCACATTCTTAGATTGGTTGGTGGCCAAAGCTCCCAGGCAAAGACACTCCCCCAGAGGTAGGATATTCCAGGGGTCTAGAGAGCACCTCTTAGTAGCTGAGAGCAAAGACTAGACCTCTCTTTGGGTAGATTAATTCTTCATTGTGAATATTTCCATCTCATAGATGAAGAAACTGAAATGGAGGGAGGTTTAGAAACTTGAGCCAGGATTCAAATCCAGGCAGTCTCTCCCTGAAATCTGTAAACATTACCCCTCACTGCCTGCTGCTGTGTTCACTGACTACTGAGATCAGACTGCTGATAGATGGTAGGATTTAAATTTGTACTTAGGTGGGTCTGATTCAAAAGTTCTTGGTCTCACCATGTCCCTTTGACTTTTCCTTACAAAAACATGAGAACCCCACTGACCTAAAAGACTCTTCTTTGGCTCCTTATACCCCTGAAGGCAAGTGAAGTTGCTAGCACCCCTCCCTGGGTTCTTTTTCTGGCACGTACAACTGTGCTTGGCTCAGGGGAAAGTGCACCTTCGTGGTTTCCTGGGACGCTCTTATGACTAGTAAGAGTCAACGGAGTTTTTATGAGCCCTAAAAATAATATAATCTATGAAGCTAATAATGCTGTGTTATTTCTACAGGGAAAAAATGTGCTGCCAGTGGTGGTGGTTTAGTCCCTTAGTCGTGTCTCATTCTTTGCGACCCCATGTACTGTAGCTCACCAGGTTCCTCTGTCCATAGCATTTCCCAGGCAAGAATACTGGAATGGGTAGCAATTTCCTTCTTCAGGGGATCTCCCCGACCCAGGGATCAAACCTGGGTCTCGTGCATGGCAGGAGATTCTTTACCAACTGACCCATGTATGCATGTAAGTAGGGAAGGTGTTTTAGTCATATGCTATGAGTGTCTTCATGAAAGCTGTGCTAGAGCCACCTGTTTGCATATAATGCATCACAGTGGCACATGTAAGAGCATGCTTCCTCTTGTATTCTTCAGGTCACAGTTTGATGTCTCTCAGTTCAGTTCAGTTCAGTCGCTTAGCTGTGTCCGATTCTTTGCGACCCCATGAATCACAGCATGCCAGGCCTCCCTGTCCATCACCAACTCCCGGAGTTCACCCAAACTCATGTCCATTGAGTCCATGATGCCATCCAGCCATCTCATCCTCTATCGTCTCCTTCTCCTCCTCCCCGCAATCCTTCTCAGCATCAGAGTCTTTTCCAATGAGTCAACTCTTTGCATGAGGTGGCCAAAGTACTGGAGTTTCGGCTTTAGCATCAGTCCTTCCAATGAACACCCAGGACTGATATCCTTTAGAATGGACTGGTTGGATCTCCTTGCAGTCCAAGGATTCTCAAGAGTCTTCTCCAACACCACAGTTCAAAAGCATCAATTCTTCGGTGCTCAGCTTTCTTCACAGTCCAACTCTCACATCCATACATGACCACTGGAAAAACCATAGCCTTGACTAGATGGACCTTTGTTGGCAAAATAATGTCTCTCCTTTTGAATATGCTATCTAGGTTGGTCATAACTTTCCTTCCAAGGAGTAAGCATTTTTTAATTTCATGGCTGCAGTCACCATCTGCAGTGATTTTAGAGCCCAAAAAAATAAAGTCTGACACTGTTTCCACTGTTTCCCCATCTGCTGCCATGAAGTGATGGGACCAGATGCCATGATCTTAGTCTCTAGCACTCTGAAATTTAGGATGTAGTTACACATACCAGGCTAAAGCTTGTTCCTCTCAACCCTATCTCAGTTGCTTGTCAGACCTGGAGGGTTTTGAAGGGAGCAGTGGGAGGACAGCCATACTCCATCACCCTCAGAGAAGAGCTTTCCTGAGTAACCACTGTAAACAAAGGGATCACTGATGAAAACCAAAGGGGCGGGCCTCTCCCACCCACAGATATCAACCGTGCTGATGTACATGGCCTGCTCATCACCAGGCTAGGGGTCAAGCTATATGAGTTCAGTCGATTGAACTTGAATCAAGGCAAAAAGTACATGTAACCCACCCCCACTTCCTACAGCTCTCATCAGTTAGTTGAATTCCTCATTAATCAGAGTCTCCCAGGGTAAGACATCAACAACAGTATGTATTTAAAGTTCCAGGACCTCCCTGGTGGCTCAGTAATAAAGAATCCACTTGCCAGTGCAGGGGACATGGGTTTGATCCCTGTGCTCTAGAGCCCAGGAGCCACAATTACTGAACCCATGCTCCCTAGAGCCAGTGCTCTGCAACAGGAGAAGCCCCTGCAGTGAGGAGCCCTCACACCGCAACTAGAGAGTAGCCCCTGCTCGCCACAACTAAAGAAAAGCCCGCACAGCAATGAAAGCAGTGAAGACCCAGCACAGCCAAAAATAAATAAACAAATTTAAAATAAAATATTTAAAGTTCCACAAAGATTCTTAGGCTCAACAAATGTCAAGAGCATAATAGAGCTAAAAGGATGCCACCATTGAAAAATTTGCAAAATATGTGAAACAGGACAATCTATCATCTAATATTCATTTTCAGCATCTAAAGCAGGTTCATTCTTTAAAGGGAAGGGAAATGATCAATCCCCACTTAATTTAATTTTGGTTTGTAAGAGAGGCTGTTAATGTTAATTGAAAGTTAAGCACTTAATTATATAGTAATGCATATTTTTAAAATTAGGGCAAGTGTACCACAAAGTAATTTAATTGTCATTTACAAATACACTGCCGTTTTTAAAGTGTTTTCATACTGGATGTTAATGCCTACAACTGAATGAAAGCCTGAAGCCACTGCTAGGCATGAAAATGTCCTTGACTCATGTCTCTTCTTGGGGACAAGGGTTGGTTTGCAGCTATTTCCTCAGTGCACTGTCAGTATGACACTGGTGGAATAATTAGTTATTAAGTATTTGTTGACACCAGTGGGACACACAGGCTGGGTTTCAAGTTCTTTTGCTGAAGTTCACATAGATGTAGTAGGAGGCTACATGGAGAAGTGAGGGAAGACATAAAACCAGGTGGGCAGCCTCACAGAGAAGCGAATATAGGTCACTGTTAAGGCCAGGATTGGACAGTAGCTCCTTCATCTGCAGGTGGTTCTAGAAACTCGACAGCAACTCTAATAGCTTCCCAAGTTCAATACTCAGCTCTTCCATCTCTGCTCCTCTGTCTGCCGGTTGGACTTCTATTCCCAGACCAGCTATGGTTTCTGCTGCTGCTACCAGTGACCTTCCCATGCCATAGCTTCTGTTTACACAGAGCTTCTACTCTCTTATGGCTTATGCTTCTTGCCTTCCTCCTCTGTCTCTGGCTTCAGCCCACCCTACTGTTTTTCGATGCTCTCAGTGTCTCCCATTTAAAGCCTCTAAAAGACAGATGGGTCAGCAGTCATGATCCCATTTGATGCACCTCCATTGGGTATACATCACAACAAGCAAGTCACCATAAGGGTCAATGGACTGCCTTCAGAAGGCTGGCTTGGGATCAACCACTGGTTCTTCATCTAGCTGCCTTTGACCAGGAAAGGAGAGTCGTGGGATATACAGCATGGCAAGCTATGCATAATAAATCCCTTAGGAAAAGGAAACTATGAGCATGGCAGTCACTGTGGGACTTCTCAGAAAGCCCTGTGACATCCAGAACAAGGCATGTCACATCAGCACCCCTCTGGTTGAGCCCCTGGCCAGTCCCCTTTTGGGCCCAGCTCTCTGTGTGCCCTGAGCTCAAGCCCAGGGATTCAATTGCTCTTCTTCATGAATGTGACTCTCTGTGTCTTCTTTGCCATCCAGGCTGGCTCTCCAATAGGAAGCAGCTCTTTATAGTCTTCCTCCCTTCCTCTGTGTCCCTGAAAGAACCACATGGTTTTTCTGTTTTCAGTGCTTTCCTGCTAATTACCCTGGTTTGAGTGTGGGCTAGCTGGAACAGCAAACATTAGGGAAGGTATACATGTCAGAACTAAACTTTGAGTAGTTTAGGCTGCAATGTAAACATTTTTGACCAAAATAATAATAATAACATGTCTACATCTTAATATCCAGAACCTGTGAATACCACTTATTATGGCAAAAGAATGATTGTTAACTTTTATGGCAAAATGATGTAATTAGTTAAGGGTCTGAAGGGAGAAGCTTATCCTGGATCACCAGTGTCCTTGTGTGAGAAAGGCAGTAGGAGATTAGACAGAACACAGAAGAGGAGGTGGCAGCAGGCCCGTGGAGGTAGAGATTGGAGTGATGTGGCCACAAGCCAAGGAATACCAGCAACTTCAAGATGGGGAAGAGGCAAGGGAAGATTCCCCACAGAGCCTTTGGAAGCACTGCATCCCTGCTGACACTTTCATTTCAGATTTCTAGCCTCTAGGGCTATGAGGAAATAAACTTCAATGGTTTTAAATTATCCAGTTTATGGTACTCTTTGTAGAAGCCCTAGGAATCTAATATACATGCTGTCTTAAATGTTCCATGGAAGTTTTCAAAGTTTCTTGAGGGCTGACCTGTCTTATGCTATTGGTTTGCAAACTAGAGTGGATTGTGGCCTGAGGTAGGTTCAGGATAGCACCGCGGCTCGGTCTGCTGAGGCAGCTGGTCTACAGGTTTCATAAGAGTAGAACAGGGTGCTTATTCTAGGTGCGTGATTTGTTGAATAAACGAATACATTCTCTGGCTTCGTTCTAATCCACTTTTTTCCTGGCTCTGTGCATCCAGATGACTCCTCTGATGGAGTCATCAGAGGCCCTGCAATTTCGGGCCCTAAATTTACTCAGATGGCCCTGCAATTTAAAGATGGGACTTTTCTAGCCATTTGTTTCATCCCAGTCTGGCCTCTGATCTTTTGCAATTCTTTCCACTGTTCTTCCTTTCAGCACCACATAGACACTCTGGATAAGAAAGACATCTTGCCTTTCTTTTTGTTTCCTTTAAATCAAGCAAACTATTGTTTCTGAAATAAACCTCATTACAAACAGACCTTGTTTTATTGCATTTTGCTTTATTGCCCTGTGCAGATACTCTGCCTTTTTTTTTTTTCAAATTGAAGGTTTGTGGCAAATTGAACAAGTCTATTGGCTCCTTTTTTCCTAACAACACTTGCTCACTTCATGTCTCTGTGTCATATTTCAGGCTTTTTCTTTATTATTGTGTCTGTAATTTGCACAGTATTTCAGACTTTTTCATTATTTTTTGGTATTTTTTTTTGTATTTTTTTTGGTAATCTGCCATCAGTGATGTTTCATGTTACTTTTATGACTCATTGAAGGCTGAGGTGATAGCATTTTTAGCAGTGAAGTATTTTTTAATTAAGGTGTGTACATTTTTAGACATAATGCTGTTGCACCCTTAATAGGCCACAGTACAGTGTAAACATTGGAGAAGGCAATGGCACCCCACTCCAGTACTCTTGCCTGGAAAATCCCATGGACAGAGGAGCCTGGTAGGCTGCAATCCATGGGGTTGCTAAGAGTCGGACACGACTGAGTGACTTCACTTTGACTTTTCACTTCCATACATTGGAGAAGGAAATGGCAACCCACTCCAGTGTTCTTGCCTAGAGAATCCCAGGGATGGGGGAGCCTGGTGGGCTGCCGTCTATGGGATCACACAGGGTTGGACATGACTGAAGTGACTTAGCAACAGCAGCAGCAGCACAGTGTAAACACAGCTTTAATTTGCACTGGGAAACCAAAAACTTCATGTGACTCAGTTTACTGTGCTATTTGCACTGTTATCTAGAATCAAACAGCCAGTGTATCTGAGCCATGCCTGTGTATCTTCTTTCCATTTCTGCTCTCCATCTCCAAGCTTACTCAAACTCTGTTTCCCCACCCCGTCCTTCTGACAGAACTTTCTCCTCTTTGGAACTTTCATGCCACCTTATCTCTTTTCTATATCACTTATTTCTGTTTGGAAACCATATATTTATAAGAATACCATCTCTTCTGCCAGACCATCCACTTCATCTTTCTGTTACTGCATCTTATAGGGACAGCTTACAGGATAGGAAGCCAAGAAATATTGGATAATTGAATAAACAAAAATTTGGGCATTTCAACAAACAGAAATTTTGTAGTAAAATCCTTAATATGCTAGGAAGTTAAGAAGGTAAATAAAATTATTTTGAAACAACATTGAAGGCCCAGTTGAAATGGTGGTGGGCTAGTCTGAACTTGGATGGGTAAGGTCAGAATAGTTAGATGCATCTATACTTGTTTTTTTTTTTATTGCTCAATAGCAAATTACTACAAACTTAGCAACCTAAAAGGGCACTCAGTTATCATCTCACAGTTTTTGAAGGTCAGTAGGCCAAACATGGTTTAGCTGGGTCTTTTGCTAAAAGGCTTCTCACAAGTTGCAAGTCATCAGCCAGGGCTGGGGTCTCACTGGAAGGACTGAGTGGGGAACGAGCTCTTACCAAGAGCAGGCTCTTGGCAGGATTCTGTTATTCAAGGGCTGCTAGACTCAGAGCCTCAGTTTCTAGCTGGCTGTTGGCCAGAGGATGCTACCTTAGGTCTTGTCATATGGGCCTCCCCAGCATAGCTCTGTGGCTCATCAAAGCCAGCAAGAGAAGTAGCCTACTAGCAAAACAGAACTCACTTATCTAAACTAATCTTATCTAAACAGAACTTATCTAAACTAATCATAGAAGTAATGTCTCATCACCTGTACCAGATACTGCAGGTTTAAGGCAAATCAGTGCCTACCTTCCAACAAGGGCGTAGACATGAAAATACATCTTTGAATATGTCTGCCACTTCTGATAAGTACCATAGACATTCCTTAAGTATTCTGAAAAGGTCATGTTCCAAAAACTGGTTTCTTTTGGCTGGAACTAAGAATTCAGTAGGATTTCCTTACAGAAACAAGGGAGTTATATTCCTGGGCTTACCTCCAGGTAAGGGCCATTTTACTCAGACTAGGTCAAGTAGCACACTAACCAAACTACAATAAACTACATTTATTTATGCCATTGTTATTCTGTGAGAATATGCTTTCCAAATGTCAAGTTGGAGTGTTGGGACAAATTCTCCAATTAGCAGATCTTTCGCATAGCCGTGTAGGGAGGTTAGGAGTTCTATTCGTCTGCCGTCCGGAACTCATCAAGTATTTCACACTATGTATGCGAACAGATGATCCCCAAGCAAAATATTTATCCATAAGCTGATAATCAGTGACACATTTACGGTGTAAATGCATGTACACCGTAAATATATCATTTACAGTGTACTCATTCTCTGACATCCTCAATATTTGTATGGAAAATCGGAACATTTCCAACAGGGAGAGCAAATCATTTTCAAAGACTTTCAAAAAGTATCATTCAAGAAAGCATTTCAAATCATTTTTATATTCTTTAGACTAAACAAAAACTTGCACAGAAGCAATACTGAAGCCCCTAGGCTGAAGTTCCTGGTCGTGGTTTATTTACACTGAATCTCATGGGTTAGTAATGATGCCACCGCCTCTGCCTGCAGCTCAAGGTGGAAGACTCTCCCCATTAGGTCAGCAGAAGAATTTCTTTTGAATTTTCAGCTTCATCAAAGACTGGGCTTCTCCCTGTTTGAAGTCTTCTCTTGCTTCTTAGCCATTGGGGGTGCTTTGAACTCAGCTCCCACTGACCCCGTTTCCTCTTCAAAGGCTTCTTCCCTTCCGTGCAGGGAGAAAATGCCCTTTGAAAATAGTGGGTTCCTGCCTTATATGAGTCAGTTGGTGTAAGTGGCAATAAACAAAAATAATAATAAGCAGCAGGAGAAAATGGGCAAGTGGAAAGAAAGCCACTTTGCAGTATTACTTGGAGGAGAAAGTATTTAACATGCCTTGTTCTCTGCTGTGCTGCAGCTTCTGTAGTTTGCATGAAGCAGGGGATGGGCATTTAAAGTGGTCCATCCTTTGGTGGGAATTTTGGCCCAAGTGGACTTTCCAGAGATGTCATACATAGGAAAATCCAAATTTAAAGCAACTCCACTTATCTGAATGAGAATCTTCCCCAGACACATAACCAGTTAGACCCTGTCATGAGGCAAAGACCTGGACATCTTGTTTCATCCGGAAACACAAACTGAAGCTAAAAATTCTTGAAAATTATTCTTTTTCTGAGATATTGACTCAGGAGTTCACAGACCAGTTATGGGTTAATTCCGCTGCGCTTTTTTAATTTTGTCCAGTTTAAGTCACTAACTTGCATATGTACAATTTTAACCCTGATGAAGTAGTTTCTGTTTTGTTTTCTCAGAAAGATGCTACTAGAGTTGTGATAGCTTGTAAGACACTTAAAAGTAGGTCCTTCCCATTCTAGAAGTCTCTGATTATGTGATCTTAGGTAAACTATCAGTTGGAGCATCAGCCACTGTGACGTAGAATACCTCCTTAAATTGCCACCTGATACAGAATAGTTCCAGCATTAAACAGCAGTGGCCTGTAGTTAGAACACTGATCAAACCACATTTTCCTTCATATCTGGTCATGGGGTGTATTAATGTGCTAGGGCTGCCATAACAAAATAGCATGGACTGGATAGTTTAAACACCAGAAACTTATTACTCATTATCCTGGAGGCTGGAAGTCCAATCAAGGTGTTGACAGGGTTGGTTTCTCCTGAGGCCACTTCGTGGATGCCTTCTCACTGTGACCTCACATAGCTTTTTCTCTGTGTGATCACACCCCCGGTGTCTCTTCTTCTACTTAACAAGGACACTAGTCCTATTGGTTTAGGGATCCACCCTTATGATCTCATTTAACCTCATTTACTTCTTTAAAGATCCTGTCTGCAAGTAGTCACATTGGGGGTTGCGGTTTCAACATAGGAATTTTGGGAGAACGTATTTCTGTCCATAACATGTGGTTACCAGTAATGTCCATAGGTGGATTGGAAGTCGTAAATAGTTTGTAAAAATTGTGTATGTGTGTATCTGTGGCTTTTTTCTGGAGAGAAAGTTCACACTTTTCTTGGGAATTTCGAAGAATGTTAATAGGACACTCTGCTTTACATCAACTTCCCTAATTATTTTTCTAGTTGGGATGATATATGCTGATCCTTCACAAAGATTCTGTGATTCTGTTAGCCCTGTTGTTCCATTCTTCCTAAATTTTGAGATACTCTTATTTGGCTATGAATCATAACTTTGTTGAAAGGTTAGGGAGAACATGTTTTCTTATTCTGCTGAGATGACTAAAATGATGATGTTGCATATTTTCGGTACCGACCAGCTTAGAGTGTCTTTTTTTGTAAATGGTGGCTTAGGTGCTTAAGAAAAATATGTAGTTTTATAAATCAAATAAACATCTGAGAAAGTTAAAGAAAATAACAATTAAAAAGCAATTATGAAGTTAGGACATAGGAATAGTACTGCAAAAATAAGCAGAGTTGAACTTCCCAGTTATAGGCAGTGTTCTTTGTATGAGCTTAGTTGCTTCAATCGTGACTGATTCTTTGCGACCCCATGGACTGTAGCCTGCCAGGCTCCTCTGTCTGTGGGATTCTCCAGGCAAGAGTACTGGAGTGGGTTGCCATGCTCTCCTCCAGGGGATCTTCCTGACCCAGGGATCAAACCTGCATCTGTTACATCTACCTGCGTTGAAAGTGGGTCCTTTACCACTAGCGCCACCTGGGAAGCCCGAGTGTTGTTTATGTCTATGTAATATGCAGAGGAAAGCCACGAAAACCAGTAGTAGGGATATAGGCCCTATGATAAAAACCTACAGAAATTAGAATTTTTTAAATAGAAAATGGGTATGACTGATACTTCAGTAGTTATCCCTAGCCAGTACGTTCTCTCCCTCTCCCACAGGCCTGCACCTTTATGTGGGTCCCATCATATGCTGATCTCTGCGGCTATTTTTATTGAATATCTGTGCCACCGACTTTTTAAACTTGAACTTTGGATTTTCACTTGCCATCAATAAGTTTAATTTTGATAGGTTTAGACATTTTTCTTGCCCAATGGTATTCAATTTTTTTTTAATTGTGGAAACTTTAAATCCAGACAAAATCTTCCATGGATGCCAAGTGGACAAAAATGGAGCTTATAGCTGAAAGAGAGAGAGAAAAAAAAAAAAGGGCCCTGCTGAAATAAAAAATGTATTATCAGTATGATATTTCCCTAATCCCAATTCTGCTCTATTTGGAATTCCCAGTTCATCAACTGTCCAGAGCAGATTATTTCTTTCTTTGCTTAATTCTCTCTGTATATTAAAATATCATAAGAAACAAAGAAAATTATGTTCCCAGTTGTCTTTTTTTTTTAATCAGCTGGGACATAGTTATTTTTCTCTGAAAGCAACCTCTTGTAAAAATGTCAGTAGTGGATGGGAAAATTAAGGCGATGCCCACTTCCCTTTCCTCATTTAGGACAGTGATGGTGGGAGGAGATTGGAAATCCTACATCATATTACTGGCTTTGGAAACATCGTCAACCTTTGGTCTCATTTGCTCCTAAAGCATGCATCTGGAGTCATAGAAACTAAATATATAAGATGTCTTATGACTTTCTGGTGAATGGCTATTTTGGAAAAAAAATCCTTTCAAAGCCCCCACGTCATCTTTACTGAAGTCACTGTGTCAATATCAAAGACATCTGGTAACTCACTGCCTTGATCCATGCCTGATGGCTTTTAGGGAGTGCTCCAAGCTCCTGGAGTCAATAACACCTGAATCACTGAAATAAAATGAACTTTGAAATGGGTGGTTACTGTTAGAGTTTGAATATTTCCAATTTTTTAATTAAAAATATTTTTTAAAAAGCTTCATTCACTGACCTTCGTAAAGATTTAAGGAAATCTTTCTTAAAAAGCAAATTAACTTCTGAAATTGGTACAGATGCAGCACTTGGGAGTCTTTGGAGTTTTCAGTGGAAATACATACTGAATCCATGCATGTGTGTGTGTGTTGAAATGTTATAGTTGAGCATGTATATTTTGACAGAAAGTTTTATGCTTGCTTTTTTTGTTTTTGTTTGTTTTTTTGTTTGTATTTGGTTTAGTTTGATTTGCTTTGGTTTGGTTTCTTTCGGGTTGGGTTTTTTGTTTTGGTTCTCACAACATTTTGGCTCTAAATGGCTCGGCAAAGAAATAAAAGTTTGCAATGTTTTATGTAATTTGCCCCTAAGTCATGCAGAGTTTGTGTCAAAACTAAATTGAGATCTTTTTTCAGCCAGGATTTTTTTTTTAACCTGCTGGTTTAACTAGCGAACACACCGCCCTCTGTTTGTTAGTATATCTGGTAGGTTCTGATACTGTGCTAGGGGCCAGGAGGACACAGAAATACGTCTTGGGCCCTCTCCTCACATCTGCATCCTCTACCTTGACTCCACAAACTCAGACAGTCCAATAGGCCAGGATAACCTCTTCATGACTTCTAATTTTTACTTGTGCCCAATGATGTCTCTGGAAGATGGAGACTTGGTTCCAAAAGCATACATTTTGGTGAGAGCCTGAGTTCCCCTTACCATTCATCACTTCCTGCCAGCCCTCAAGATGAAGCATATCCATTTGCTACTGGTAGTGCTTTTTCTATTGGGATTTTGAAAATTAAGGAGGCAAGGGAAAGAAAACTAGTAACTGTTGAATGCCTGTTTATGGCCAGCTATGGTTCTATATAATTTAATTTTCATAACAGTGTTATATTGTTCCCATTTAACAAATCAGAAAAGCCAGGTAGATGTCCAAGGTCCTCCAGCTTAACCCCAGACATCAATGGTATTTAAATATAGGTTTCTCCAAAGTCAAAGAGCAAATGTTTCCCACTAGACTGAATCATTTCTATATAATTACTAGAGAAGCCCTCAGTTTCCTCACCAGGAAAATAAGGACAAAAGTCTTCCACTTTGTTTAATCTGTCATAAAATGGGAGCGTATTGAACACACTGAATAAATTCAAATGAGTTTGTGTTCATTTAGCCTCTTCATGAATCATGAACAACCACTGGCAAATTATGACTCAGGTCATCAATAGCCTTAATATTCATGCTGACTCAGTAATGCTGAAGTACTTATCACCCCATCAAAGTTTTCTCCTTTGACACTGTTAACATCAAAGAGAGTAATATCTTCCATTTTCACACACACCCTTTTGCAAAACTCATTAAACTTTTGTTTAAAGATTTTGCTTCTCTCAAATGCTTCTTACCCTGCAGCCTCTCTTAGCTGATGAAGGTATTTCATAGACTTAATTGGCAGAGAGAATCAAAGATGGACATGTAAACAGAATGCAAAAGGAAACCTGTAGAGGGAATGGCATCGCTGAGGCAAAGAAACACTTTGGAAATTATAATGAAAGGTTAAATGGAAAATGACTTGGAACTTTCCCGGTGGTCCAGTGGTTAAGACTCTGTGCTTCCACTGCAGGGGGCACAGGTTTCATCCCTGGTCGGGGAAATAAGATCATCCTTGCCCCACAGCTCAGTCAAAACAATAAATTTTTAAAAATAAATAAAGTGAACATCACATTACAAGCGTCTTTTTCAGTTAATAGTTTTCTCAGGGAGCCCAGTCTAGCGCTCTGTGATGACCTAAAGGAGTAGGATGGAGGGATGGGAGGGAGACTCAAGAGGGAGGTGATGTATGTATATAATTATGGCTGATCTGTGTTGTTGTAGGGCAAAAACCAACACAACATTGTAAAGCAATTATCCTCAAATTAAAAAAAAATTTAATAAAGTGAGTTTCTTATTTTAAAAAATAAATCAATACAAAGTTTAGGAAAAAAGAAAAGAAAACAATTTGAGGAGCAATGAAGGAAAGGTCCTAAATTCTAGAACCAGGAGTGTGGATTGGATGATAGGAGTTACCAGGATCTACTGCACTTTTGTCTTCTGTCTCCACCAACTGCTGACTGGGCTTTACTAATGTCTCTGCTGATCCATTTGCCAGGACATTGGTAGACATTTTTGGTCCTATTTTGCCTTCTCAGAGGAATTGAATGGAACTGACTGTCCCATCCTCTTATTTTCCTCCCCTTGGCTTCCATGATACCTTTTCTGGCTTTCCTTTTCTCTGTCTGGCTCCTTCCTCTACTATGCATTGTAGACTCATCTTGTGCCATCCAACTTTAAACATGGAGTTCTGCCAGACTTGTTCTCAGGCCCTCCTCCGGTCTTAATACATACCTTTCTCTTAAATGAGCTTGTCTACATAGCAACTTCACCTGCCACCTAGCTAATAAGGATTCTTTTCCAAGCTCCAAACCCATATGAACCTGAACATCGTAAAGATTCCTCTTGTCTAACATGCTGGTGGCCAAAGTTGGGAACATACGCAATGTCTTTTTGAATGGTTGTTTGTGTAATAGAACTCTAGAAGAGCAATGACATGGCAGAATGACTGGTGATGCATTTAATTTTGGATTGGCTGCTTTTCAGCAAGTTTCAGCTCTGTAAGTTTTGAATATAGTGACCTTGAGGCCAACTGAACAATTTCTGTAGAATATATGTGGGCCAAAATTATATTGCAGAAGGGAATAAATGGAAACAGAGAGAATCTTCTACTTCTTAAAGACAGCTCTCCCCACCTGATACTTCAGTTCAATATACTTAATTGTACTCAGGGCCACAGATTATCTGGATGGGCAAGTTAAGTCCACTTTATTCCAAGTTCACTCTGAAACCTTTGGGATACTGTGATCACAGGGGAAAATATAGTCAAGGAAAGACGATAGCAAGAACAACTAAATAACAATAACACAAAGAAAGCTGAGCACAGAGAAACGATATTTTTGAACTGTGGTGTTGGAGAAGACTCTTGAGAGTCCCTTGGACTGCAAGGAGATCCAACCAGTCCATTCTGAAGGAGATCAGCCCTGGGTGTTCTTTGGAGGGAATGATGCTAAAGCTGAAGCTCCAGTACTTTGGCCACCTCATGCGAAGAGTTGACTCATTGGAAAAGACTCTGATGCTGGGAGGGATTGGGGGCAGGAGGAGAAGGGGACAACAGATGATGAGATGGCTGGATGGCATCACCAACTCAATGGACATGGGCTCCGGGAGTTGGTGATGGACAGGGAGGCCTGGCATGCTGCAGTTCATGGGGTAGCAAAGAGTCGGACACGACTGAGCGGCTGAACTAAACTGAACACAAACATTAATTGAGTGCTTATAATGTGCCAGGTACAGTACCTTATATATACATTGTTAGATTTATTCCTGCACAACACCATTTAGTTATTCTCTTTAACTGCATTTTACAGATGTGTGAACTGAGGTTTAAATAAGTTAACTGTCTGCCCCAAGGTCACAAAGCTAGTGAGTGAAAAGCTGGAATTCCACCCTCGTCTCACTTGAGAGCACTTCCCTTAACCCTACACTTTTCATCCCACACTTGCAAAAGTTTCTCATTCACTGATTGGTATATTTTGCATAAGGAAGTCCACCATTGGCCTCATTCTTCCTTTTGCTCACTAAAGTTCACACACAAACAAAAAGCATGTTTAACTTTAACTTCTTTAAAGCATGTTTAACTCTTTAACTTGTCTTTAGTTGAAGGGACAGGGAAGAAAAATTAAAAATGAGAGTCCCCTGGAGATGACCTGAGAATCTTACTATATCCAGACATGGAGGATCCTGTGCAGAGGAACAGGGAAAGATGAAGGAAAACATGGGTTACTCTTCAAGTTGGCATCTTGCAACTCATGCAAGGCTGGATTCTAGGGTGTCTACTGTGACTACTCGTGGCCTTGACCTAAACAGACAAGTTTCCCCCTAAAAAGCAGTTTTGTTTAAGTGTCAGAATTAATGGGGGGGCGGGTGGATAAAGCTAATAAAATAACATAGGCTAATTGTAACCCTTAACTTTCCTTCATATAAAAAAAATTTTTAATGCTTGAGTCTCACATTTTTCAACACAGCTGGAGAAATAGAAACACCACCAAACTAACCCCACAGTGGGTCGAGTTCACAAAAATGGGAAGTTAAAGAAAACTCCATTAATTTAGAGTCATCATAGCCTTCTGAAAAGAAAAGAAATCTAATTCAGAATACCTCCAAGAGAACAATAAGCTAAGTAAACAGCTCTAACCTCACAATGATTTTTCTTTTACTTTTTATTTTGTATTGGGGTATAGCCAATTATCGATGCTGTGATAGTTTTGGGTGAACAGCCGTACATATACATGTATCCTTTTTCCCTCAAACTCCCCTCCCATCCAGGCTGCCAAATAACATTGAGCAGAGTTCCATGTGCTATACAGTAGGTCCTTGTTGGTTATCCATTTTAAATACAGCAGTGTGTACATATCCATCCCAAACTCCCTTACTCTCCCCTTCCCCCATCCTTGCCCCCAGCAACCATAAATTCACTGTCTAAATCTGTAATCTCACAATAATTTGAAGAACTTCTTGAAGTTATTTTCTCTCCTTGATGTTTGTGCAGCAAATTTAAGTTGTTTGGTAATCCTTGGGCTCTGGGAAAAGCAAATGGTTAGTTTATGGTAAATTTCTCTCAAGATTATCTTTCAGAAAACATGTGAGTTATGAGAGAGAGTAAGAGTACCTAATTCACCCTGCTTTTGACAAGAGAATTGGATGACAGGTTCTAGATGCTGCTGCTAAAAGGCTTTCAGCAGTTGCTGTGCTCAGCCATGGATATGTCAGTGAAATAAATAACCAAAGGCAGTCTAAGAATTTGCAGAAGGAAGTGTTTTCATACTATGGCTTAACAAAAACATCTCTATATTAAATCTACTTGCAAATTTAAACTGTACCAGGGGAAGGGAAATGGGTTTATATAATCCAAGTAGCATAGGAAATATTAAATGCTTTATGTTGTTAAAACAGGGTGACATCATTGGCAAGGCACTTTTTTTCTCTAGGAAATGGAAGGCTCCATCCACCAGTAAGAGGTTGGAAGAATTGTTCACTGTGGGAGAAAGTCTAACATACTCAACAGCCCTGCCTAAAGTTTATGGTAGCACTGGAAAAGAAGAACTGACCTGTTTTATCTCACCATATTTCCAATCTGCAACATAAAAAGGGAGCAGAGGTGGAGACAATAAGGAAATTCTGGGAATCTATGGCTTTCAAATGGAGGAAACTGCTGCCAAGAATCACATTAATGTACTACTTGATCATATGTGGGTTTTAAGAAATAGGATTCTTAAGGATTTCTAGAATGAAGGAAGGGATTTTACGTAGAATTAGAAAAAGACAGAGGCAGCCAGTATACATCAAACAAACTATAAACTGAGGACTTTTTTTTAAGGCTTACAATGTAGCAAGTAGAAGATCTTAGAATTATGCTGTCTTGTCCAGTGTCCCAGAGGGCCAGTCCAGGGACAGAAAATCATTAGGGGGACCACAAATGAGAGTCATGCAATTTACTTATCTGTCTAAACATCGTGGTCAGTTTTTCAGAAGTTTTCAATGTGCATTGTTACTCCACTCCTGTCTAATATTGTCCCCTTTACATTCCTCCTCAAACAAATCTGCTGAGCCATCCTGAAATAGTAGACATAAAACTAACACCAGAGATAAACAGGGGGATATTAATCCCCAGGAATATTTGTTAGGACACTTTGGCCCCAGCGGACTCACTTGAAAACTCGAAACCTAAGACACCATAACTCTTGACCATGACTGTGTACAAGGAAAATCAGATTAGTACCCCTCCTTCACTTGGCCCAACCACGTTTGACTTTTCTGTTTGTACTTATGGTGACTAAGCATTTTTAAATGGTCCTCTAGTCAAGCAAAAGGGTTCTATTATTCAGCTCTACAATTTTATCTGATACCTTTTCCTTTTCCTTTTCTGTGTCCTGGTATTTTGCCAGACTTTCTTCCATTCTTCCACTCACTTAAGCTCCTCCCTCCTCCTCACCGGGTTTTATATCTGATATCTGGAACTTGCTCATTTGCCCTTTCTCCTGTTCATCTTCTCAGCTTATACTATAAGCTGTGCCTTGTTTCTTTGTATTCCTTTTTTTTTAATGCTATATTCTAATATTTTCCTATACATATGTCACATTCTCTTTAGTGTATCCTTTTAAACCTTTACATGAAGTTATCTTTAACAATAAAGTAATCTATGTAAATTGAAGAACATTTGAAAAAATGTAGAAACAAGAAAGAAGATGACTCTTGGTTCTTCAGACAAAGGAAGTCACCGTTGACATTACAATGTGTTCTTTTTAGATTCTTTTACAAACAAGATTTTCCAAAACTATGTCTGATAGTATAAGTAGTCTTTGATTTTCTTTGATGTCTAAATATGATAATGTACGTGTTTTTCTTAATGTGTGTTAATGGCTACATAATATTCCACTGAGTGGCTATAGCTTAGTTTAAAAACTGTTCCATCATTGTAAATCATTAAAACATATTTTAATTATTTTACTATTGTAAGTAGTGTTTGGGGAAATATCTTTTTTTACTAAGCCAAGGAAGGGTGTGTTTATTTGTTTTATTCAGGATAATTATTATTTCTTTGGCATAGATCTCAGAAGTTCAATTACAGTCTTTGGGAAAGGGTTTGGAGCCCTTGATAATAAGGTCAGTTTGCTTTCACAACAGTATTTGCAGTGTGTTCTTTGTCCAGCGTTCATGAGTGTGTGTTTTTCACCTCATTCTTGCAACATTAGGTTTTCTTATTTTAAAAGAAAGATTTGCTAATTTAATCTGTGACGATGGTTTTCTTTTGAATGAAACTGCTTATTAGTAAGGGTACATGCATTTCCATGAATCTGTTTATTATTAACCCTCATGCATTGGGTCTTTCGCCCCTTCTTTCCCTTTCCATCACCTTGTAGCCACATGCTAATTTCCTGTGCTTATCCTCAGTCCCTTCTGCTCGCTTTTCCAACCCCAAAGTTAACTCTGTAATTCTCTTTTGTCTCATGTCCAGTAACTTGTGGGGCAATGGGACCCAGATTGCATTTTAAGATCATTTTTATGAGTCGTTCTCAGCAGGCGTTTTCAAGGCCCCAGGTTCTTTTTCTGTCCCCCACTGTGAAAAACTGATTGGCAGCTGGTGACGGGCAGGGCACTGGTGCTTGGCACTCACAGGAAGCCCTGCAGGAGGTGCCCAGAGCCACAGCGGAGGAAGTGTGGCCAAGCCAGCACAAGGTGGGGGACCAGATGTCGCCCGATTATGTTCCATTGAAATCCAAACAAAGCCCCAGATTCAGGATCATTTCCTTGAGACTCCCCAGTTGGAAACTGGCACCAATCCAGACCCTCACAACAGCTGCTCTCCCCATGCTAGGGTTTATGTGCCTTGCAGAAAACTTTACCTGTGTGTTATTGATTGGTTTCTGCAAAGCAATCAAACAGTATCTCGAAGACCCAAAGCTTACTGCTCTCTGCTGAAAATAAAAAGAGCCCATATATCACTGAACATGCCAGCGGTCTTATTACAGGCTTGGGAACTCTGAGGAGGATGTGTTGTCCTTGTTATTTATGCCACCCATCTTAACCTTGAGGCTGTGTTCTGACACTTGCAGCTTGGCAATGACAATGCTCCACTCTTGTTAGGAGACTAAGTCCACCCTTTGGAAATAAATTCTATTATAAAATAAACTTTCAGGGAACACAAGCAGATGAGAAATTGTGCTTATGTTTCTCATCATCCAGTTCATGCTGGGAAATCTGAGAATCTCTCCAAAAGCTCCTGACTTGTTATCTCCAGGTCATTTGCATCCATGCCGTCCACTTTCTTGCTCCCAAGGAAGGTGAACTGGAAGCCTGACAATTTCATTTTCTGAATATCAAAGAGGAAAAGCAAACGGAAACCATCCTCACCACAACCGCCTCCCCCCAAAAAGATATTGTAGTTGCTTGTGCTGAGCAACAGAGGAAGGTTTTACTTTTAAAACACAACAAGTATTTTTAAGGAAAACAAAAATAAAGAATTGTGAAAGAACACCAATTTATCTAATACTTAGCTAAAAATGTATTCCTGACCTATATCCAGGAGCTCTATTTTATGGGTTGCCTTTATAATTGGCTAGCCCAGCTGTTTCAATCACCTGATAAGGTCTGGGGGACTCTCTCTCTTCTCTCCCCTCTGGTTGCCTGGCGGTCCTCAACCCAGATTCTCAGACCTCACAGTAAGATTCTGGAGCAAACCCTCTCCATTAGAAACAAACAAAATAAATTGTTTCCATTCCCCCAAAGGAATGTGCTAAAGCCTTTTTTCCTCTTTAACATGGATACAATTTAAGTTTGGCAAAAGCTGGACACAGTGTACCTCAGAGGAGTGCGCTTTTGTGAGAGAGACCCTTACGGAAAGACCCCTTCATCCTCCCTGTAAACTTTCAATGACATAAAGTAACCAGGTCATGCCTTCAGCATCCACAGGATTTCTGCAGAATCCTTAATGCATTCCCTCATTCCACAAAAATGGCTTCAGCACCTACTATGCGAAAACCCTGCGTGCGTGTTCCTTTCCGGCTATCCCCACAAGGCTGTGAAGTCAGAGCTTCTCACAGTGTGTACTTCGTTGGCTTCATTTCTAGCCCTTAAAGCTGCACCAGGGACATCCAGATATCATTCAGTGACATTTCATTACTCTGATTCAGAATCCTGTTTATCTGTAATGCTCCATGGTTGAGAAATTCAAGGGAATTAAAGACAAGACATGGTCCATTCATCCTAAGTCGCTCAGTCGTGTCCCACTCTTTGCAACCCCATGGACTGTACAGTCCATGGAATTCCCCAGGCCAGAATACTGGAGTGGGTAGCCTTTTCCTTCTCCAGGGGATCTTCCCAACCCAGGGATCAAACCCAGGTCTCCCATATTGCAGGTGGATTCTTCACCAGCTGAGCCACAAGGGAAGCCCAAGAATACTGGAGTGAGTAGCCTATCCCTTCTACAGCAGATCTTCCTGACCCCAGAATGGAACCGGGGTCTCCTGCATTGCAGGCAGATTCTTTACCAACTGAGCTATCAGGGAAGCCCTGGTGCATTCATGGCAGGCATTGAAAGGGAAATCACCAGAGATGATCTCAAGAACTGATCAAAGACAATAATATGATCAAGAGCCAACTCAGTTAGAACCAAAGGAGTTGATCTCGCAGTTTTTGTGCATGGACTTCCCTGGTGGTCCAGTGGTTAAGAATCCACCTGCCAGTGCAGGGGACACAGGTTCTATCCCTGGTGTGGGAAGATCCCACAAGCAGCAGAGCAACTAAGCCTGTGTACCACAACTTCTGAGCCCACACCCTGGAGCCCATGCTCCTCAACAAAAGAAGCCACTGCAGTGAGAAGCCCGCACACCACAGCTAGAGAGTAGCCCCCGCTCACCTCAACTAAAGAAAGCCCCTGTGCAGCAACAAAGACCCAGTGCAGCCATAAATAAATAAATAAAGATTAAGAAGAAAAGAATATGCACATGACTCATAAACGCAGCCCTGGCCCTTGCCAGTGTCCTGCTATCTCTCCGTCCCTTCCCTGTCCCTCGCCTACGTTTGTAAAACATTTCCTGTTCAAGATTCTAATGGATTCCAGCATCTTTGCTCAAACACTGGGAGCCATCTTGTTTCCCTGGACAGAAGCAATCCCCATTAAGAGTCAGACCCCAGGTCAGTTAAGGCCAGAGGACAGGGTCTCCTGCGGCCACATTGGAGAAGGACTTATTTGTCTTCAACTCTAAAGACACTTGATATTCTTAACGTACCCTAGCCTTTCCTCAGAGAAGGCAATGGCACCCCACTCCAGTACTCTTGCCTGGAAAATCCATGGACAGAGGAGCCTGGTGGGCTGCAGTCCATGGGGTCGCTGAGTTGGACACGACCGAGCGACTTCACTTTCACTTTTCACTTTCATGCATTGGAGAAGGAAATGGCAACCCACTCTAGTGTTCTTGCCTGGAGAATCCCAGGAACGGGGGAGCCTGGTGGGCTGCCATCTGTGGGGTCGCGCAGAGTCAGACACGACTGAAGCGACTTAGCAGCAGCAGAAGCAGCCTTTCCTAGTAATCCATTTTTCATTGATCATACTCACAAATTTACCAAAACATTTACTGAATCGATTTATACTTTCAGTCCGCTCCACTTTCATAACCCAGAAGCTGCTTCTTATACAGCTCAGCACACAGCTTTTTATATTCCTCAGCTCGCTTTATTCCTAGCCCCAGTATTCTGGGAACTGGCTGTCATATCTAGTTCACACAACCCATAACGGTTCTCATTTGATACCTTTTGAACAGTCTTTCTCTCATCCATTCTCCCTTCATCCTCTTCAGTTCTTGAGACCGAAAAGATTCTCAAGGCTCCGAGTGAGCTCTGACCTCATCCAGCTTCCTTCTTTAGTGGCTCCCATAAAGCTGAGATTTATGGCTATCAAAGTGAGAAGAATATTGGGTCAGGGAGATATGTTGGCTGAAGCAAGGAATTGACCTGCAGACAAAAAGTGATGAATAGCTCTTAAAAGTCCACTCTCCACTAATAAGGAAGGCTCCGGGTGAAGAGTCGTAAATTCCACTCACGACTGCAGACACTGGGGATTTTTCTATTTACCTAAGATATTTGCAGGATGGGGACCTGACTCTTAATGGGGTCAACAAAAGTAGGCGTGGGGAAGAGTCCCCAAGCTGCATGTAAGCTTGCAAAAATGTTTCTCTCCCCTTGATTAGTCTGGAGAGGCTAATGAAAATGTCAGGTTTCTTTGATTTGGCTGAACTGTGAACACCCGGTAGGTAATACCATTGATCTCATACTGATCTGAAGCTAGCCAAAAATATATGTCTTTGATTAATCATATAAAAATGAGGGAGGATTAGGACTTGCATATATACATCTTGGCTGCTGCTGCTGCTGCTGCTAAGTCACTTCAGTCATGTCTGACTCTGTGCAACCCCATAGACAGCAGCCCACCAGGCTCCCCCGTCCCTGGGATTCTCCAGGAAAGAACACTGGAGTGGGTTGCCATTTCCTTCTCCAATGCATGAAAGTGAAAAGTGAAAGTGAAGTCACTCAGTCATGTCCGACTCTCAGCAACCCCATGGACTGCAGCCTTCCAGGCTTCTCCATCCATGGGATCTTCCAGGCAAGAGTACTGGAGCGGGGTGCCATTGCCTTCTCCGATACATCTTGGCAAATAAAATCATTTAAAATATTGATCAGTGGGTGCAAGTAACAGGACCTAAGGCCATAAGGAAAAATAAAACTGAAGATCTTTTGTGTGATCTAGATACGGAGCATGAAGATTCTTCTTCCTCCAGAAGCCCCTCCCAAATGCACTGTCTCACAGGGGAATTAGAGCTTTACGACATCTGTATGACTGGCATTGTTCCTGGAGCCTCAGATTCACAGGGACCAAAACTACATGGTCTAGCATGTGCCTGATTCAGCCTTACTCAGCGGAATAAGTTGTCGTATAGCTACAGATGGATGGCAAGTTTTAAAGAGCATTAAGTGCCAGCCATGCCTTGGTTGGTAAGAAACCCAGTTGTATGTCAAGGAAGCCTGTTACTCATGCATGACCATGTATAAAATTACGGTAGCTGCCTTTATAGATCCCAAACTAGGTGGTAATGAGGAATTTACTGTAGACTGACCAGTTTCTTGTCTCCTAAATCAGTAAGTCATGTGATGTCAGGGGAGTCATAGTCCTGGAGTGAGTTGTGAGCTGTCAACCAGGTGGTTCAGTAGTGAAGAACCCACCTGTCAATGCAGGAGATGCAAGAGACATGGGTTCGATCCCTGGGACGGGAATCTTCCTTGAAGAAAGAAATAGCAACCCACTCCTGTATTCTTGCTTGGAAAATCCCATGGACAGAGAAGCCTGGCAGACTGCAGCCCATGGGAACACAAAGAGCCAGACACAACTGAGCACAGCGCAGAGCACAGAAAACCACCCATCACTGTATTGATATATTGCTATATTCCCTTGATGAGTATCACACACAGAGCTTGGACCTGGCTGCATGATGACTATGGGTATGCTCTCCTGGTGCTGTGATGTCCTGGGTGGGTCCCTTTTGGGGACTGAAGGACTTACTTCCCCAGCAGCTGGAGGTTCTGTCTCTTCAGCCCCTCATTGGAGGTTCTCTCTGGGAGCCACTCTCACCAGAACCAAGCCGTCTTGCTAAAGGTCAGGCCCCCTTCCCCAAACAGCCATATCCCATCACTAGTCCATGCTTGGGATAAAGACCTGGCCCATTTACTCCAATTTGGGACAACACTGAAGGGCCAACCCAGCTTCAGATCTCCTGGTAGAGTCAGTTAAGACCCTCGTTGAGCATCACGAGCATACTTCACCCTCTGCCTTATTGCCCTTCTTTTCCGCCTACAGGCACTGACCCTTGGAAACTCCCAAATAAACCTCTGCACACCAGTTCCCATCTCAAGAGTCTGCTTCACAGGGAACCTGACCTGTGCAGGATCCCTTCTCTCAACTGCTGCAGACTCTTAGAGATGAAGAGCCTGGGATCCAGAGGGACCCCTGTCGGCTCAAAGTTATATAGCCCTCTACTGGTGAATGGCTTCCTGATCCTGCCTTCTCTCCATCTCTCCACAGCAAGCAGAGCCTGTGCAGCCACTATAGTCTAGATTCAGTGCTGGCTACTTAATCATCAATACAGCCTAAGCAAGACGAGACTGTGCAGAGAATGACTGCTTGAACAAAGGCCTAGAAGGAGCAGTGAACTTGATGTGCTGTGTGCACAGGGCAACAGAGATGTTATCCATTTCCTAGAGGCCCCCCTCCCCCAGTACGTACTGTCCGACCACCCACACGACTGTAACAACCAGCATTGCTCTGAGTAGAAAGTGTGTCCTTTTCTGTTTGCAAAGTCAAATTAAGAGGCTACAGATAAAACGTTTTGTGCTCTGAGCTAAATTGCCTTTCTCCCTTGACTTTCCCTTGTAATCTTTGGGAGAATGTTTAAATACTTGATGCTGTAAAGTCTCCTCTGACAGTATTACCTTATATCATGGAATGATTGTGAAAAAGAGCTAAATCACAGCTACTTTTATGCATGTTAAATAGTGCTTCTGAAAAAGCTTGAATTTAGTTTAATAGATCATAGAAATAAATTTCCAGACTTCCCTGGTGATCCAGTGGCTAAGCCTCCATGCTCCCAATGCAGGGGGCTCGGGTTTGATCCTTGGTCAGAAAACTAGATCCCACGTGCTACAACTGAGACCTGGTGCAACCAAATAAATATATATATATATGTATATATTTTGAAAAATAGAGATAAATTTAAAGATTAAAACTGAAATCTTCCCCATTCCTTAAGTATGTTGTTGTATCTGTGCATTTGCATGTATGTTCACATGGGTGTGTGTGTGTGTGTGCGTGCACAGGTGTGTGTGGGTGTATGCATGTGTGTATTCATGGATGGGTTTGCATATGCCTTATGGTGTGTGCATATGTGTGTGTTTGCATGTATGTGTGTGTATGCATATGCACACTCTATTAACATGATGCCATTGGCAGGGTGCATGTCACCCTCTGGAGATTCACGGCTCTCTGCTTTCGATTACATTCAGTCTAGTCCAAAACCCCTCTGAACTAATCCTAATCAACTTGGAAGCCACCAGGCTCAGGCATGAGGCTGTCAAATGTGAGTGTTTGCAGATGTCAGTGAGGATGGCAGGATTCCAGGAGGACAGATCAAGGCCTAGTCACTGAAAAATGCATGCCAGTGCATCCCGGCTCCAGAGCACCAGCGCAGCCGTAAGAAAAACGTGTCGTGACAGTAAATCAATAACCTCTTGGAGACGATTCTTTTCTGAAACATCCCTGATTAATTATGCCAGCGCACACTTGGCCACAGTACTTTGCTCCAGCATTAACTTAATGCTTTTTGTGTGAAGCTGGATTATAACTGGTTCTCATAAGTCAAATTTGACATTTTCAAATAGGGCTTTAAAGGTTTGGGTTATAGATTTTATAACGTCTTCATGTCAAACATAATTGCTCCTATATCTGCTGGTAGATATTTGCCAATCAATCAGAATAACATTTATTTTATCATAAACAAGGCTAAATGAAAACCATTTGAAATCATTGTATTTGAAGACTCGGTGAAGAAGCTTCTTTGGGATGGCTGAAATCTGCTTATGCATTGCGGTAGAGGAATGCAGGGAAATTACCAAAGTTGATGAAAATGTGTTACTATTTTCTCACTTCAAAAAATTAATGCCTCTCTGTATTTTGTGACTGTTTAGCTTCAGCTTTAGTTAGGTGATTTAGTACCAGATGAATATGATTTGGGGCAAAGTAATCCCATTCCTATCTGTAATAGAAAATTTTATTTTTTGTCCCTTCAAGATGAAGGTATTTTTAATGCACTTATATACTGCATCTAGGAATTTATTTTTTATTCATCTTAAATTGCCAGGTTTTTTTAATGTTAAAACTAATGGAAAACAGGGCTTACCTAGGGGAAAATCATATTTTCGTGGTCCTTGAACAAAGGTTTGTTGCAGCACTGTTAAGTCGCCTGTTCAGAGCAGGGGTGAAGTCTACAGTGGTCAGTAGAGCTTGTCCCTTCTCCCTAAAGAAGTTCCCCACGCCTCACGGTGCTCCCCTTCCTTTGTGTCCACTGTAGCATTCTGTGGCCTATTGATACTCAGTATCTTCACACTGGCATCAACCTAGAAGCGTCCACATCACTCTTGTTAATAATAGCCTATTGACCAGAACTAGTCCCACTGCCCAACTTAACTGTGAAGCAGCAGAGATCTGTGAGGGATGATTCTCTGATAAGCAGAAAATGACCATGCCTTCGGTGTGGACTAAAGAGAAGCTCCCAAATATCAGAGAATTATAATCAGAGAAAAGAGCGTGAGCAAAGGCCTGGCCATGAAAGGTCTTTTGGTGGAACAGTAAAGTTGCCAGTACAAAATGTGTGAGATTAGTCTAGAAAAGCCAGCTGAGTCCAGTAGATGGGATGTGTCTCTGAAGGCAGTGATAAGAAACTCGGACTTTGTTCTGAAGAGAGTGAGAAGGTTTCAGAGAAGGGAATCAAGTGGTCAGAATAATGCCCTAACAGCAGAGGATGCTGATGGACTTGGATGCATATTTCTATGGAGCTCAAAATAATTTTAGAGAAGCATATGAATGACATTAAAGTCTTACTTTCTTATTTTGCCAGTTCTTTTTAATTTCAGAGTGCTTCTCACAATGAGTTTTGTTTTTCTGTACCTGCTCCCTGAACCTGACAGTGTGTCCTGAGCTTTAAGGGTGTTGGAAGTTTTCCTGATGACAAGAACACCTGATTAAATCTCATTCGCCTCGCCTTCTACCTCTAATATGTCTCCCATTACTCTTCCTTCCATTCCTCTTCAACCCACCCACTAAAATGCTTTCCAAATACATTTATCCAACCAGTCCATCCTAAAGGAGAGCAGTCCTGGGTGTTCATTGGAAGAACTGATGTTGAAGCTGAAACTCCAATACTTTGGCCACCTGATGTGAAGAGCTGACTCATTTGAAAAGACCCTAATGCTGGGAAAGATTGAGGGCAGGAGGAGAAGGGGACGACAGAGGATGAGATGGTTCGATGGCATCACCGACTCAATAGACATGGGTTTGGGTGGACTCCAGGAGTTGGTGATGGACAGGGAGGCCTGGTGTGCAGCAGTTCATGGGGTCGCAGAGTCAGACATGACTAAGCGACTGAATTGAACTGAACTGAGGCCAAAGAAAAGACAAGAAACAGCCGCCGGTAGCACCTCAGTGCCTGCCTGTGTCAGTGGACTGCGGTTATTCTTAGTCCTTTCTCTCTGCCTACCTGAGGCTCTTGGTACCCATGAGATTTACCCCCAAACATGAATGGGAAGTCTGTTCTGAGTCTCCCTTTTAACCTTGGGTGTAGAGGCCCCTCATCCTTCAGCCCTTGAAGCCCCATAAGGTGAATGGGTGGGTGAGGGAAGGGCCAGGCTCCTCCTCCCAGGCACAATCAAGAGACCAAGAGCATCAGTTCCTTGTCTCCGTTTTTCCACTGACCATTCTCAATCCTCAGGTCTTCCCAAGGACTTCACAGGCAATAGAGCATCACAGTTCAAGAATAAGTCCGAAAGCCAAACTGCCCAAGTCTAAGCCCAAACCCACTACCTTCCAGTTGGTGAACCCAGAGCAACTTTGTCAACTTCCCTGTGCCTCGATTTTTGTAAAACAGAATTGATGTAAACATATGCCTCAGAGGATCACTGTAAGATATAAATGACTTTGGACATGAGTTTGAGCAAACTCTGGGAGTTGGTGATGGCCAGGGAAGCCTGGTGCGCTGCAGTCCATGGAGTTGCAAAGAGTTGGACATGACTGAGCGACTGAACTGAATCCACGTAGAGGACTGGCATGCAGTAGGTATTAGACAATATCATTTAGCAATTTGTCTTAAGTGAGAGATCTCCCAAAATCTCTCTCAGTTATTTTTGCATGTAGTGTATAAGTCACTTTTACTACAGAATCTCATATAATACTTATGCAGTCCTAATGACTTTTCTGAGCTGAGAGACACCACATTTGTATTTGCCTAATTGAAACGCCTGGTGTGCTACGGTCCATGAGGTCACAAAGAATCAGACACAACATAGCAACTGAACAACAACAACAAAATTGAAATGCATTCCTGAGAACAGCCATCCATTGGGGCAACGATCCTTGTCTCCTCTATCCTGGAATATATTTAAATACATGAAATCGTGAATTGCCCATGACAGGAGTACAGTAAGCTTTTAATTGAGTGAATGAACAAACAAGCTAGTTCGGGGAGCAGTATGTGTCACTCAGGAAAAAAACACAGATTTGGAGCCTAGTAGATCTGAGGTCTACAAACTTCCCTGGTATCTCCCCTGGTAAAGAATCCACCTGCAATGCAGGAGACCCCGGTTCAATTCCTGGGTTGGGAAGATCCCCTGGAGAAGGGATATAGGCTACCCACTCCAGTATTCTTAGGTTTCCCTGATGGCTCAGATGGTAAAGAATCCACCTGCAATGCGGGAGACCTGGGTTCAATCCCTGAGTTGGGAAGATCCCCTGGAGAAGGGAACAGCTACCCATGCCAGTATTCTTGCCTGGAGAATCCCATGGACAGAGGAGCCTGGCGGGCTACAGTCCATTAGGTCACGAAGAGTCGGACATGACTGAGTGACTTTCACACTCACAGATCTGAGGTCTAAGGCTGGCTACACCATTGCCTACTTCTGTGTAACCTCTGACAAGTTCATCCCTCTGTTCCTTCACTTCTCCATTTATAAAATGGAGATGAAAATATGTTTAATTAGAGTTGCTCTAAGAATTAAATATAATGCTGATTGGAAATGTTTAGAATATAAAACTGAGCTTGTATTAGAAGCTTAGGAAATGATAAACATTCTTATTACTGTATATGCAGTGTTTCTGCACATAATGAATGATGGGGGAAGCAACATAAGACAGAGATGAATGAAGTCATTGGCTTGTTTAACCTATCATATATGTTTGCCAGAACTTTTTCAATGCACAGCAGAAACTAACACAACATTATAAAATAATTACACTCCAATAAAATAATAATAAAATGAAAACCAGATTTCTTTTTTAGTCTTTCCCTTGTACTGTTTTCCAGTAGTATGGCAATTATTAAAGTAAAAGAGAAGTAAAGAGGGGGAAACTGTAGGTGAGGAAGCTGTAGAGAGGTAAGGGAGAGAGGAGGCTGAGGAAGACCTAGAAGAAAGTCATGGAGAGAGTCAGGTTCCTGCCTTGAGGAAAGAGCGGGCAGGACAAAGGGAAGGAAGGAGAGAGGACCGTTGTCTGTAGACAAATCTCTCCTCTCTGCAGTCTGTCCTCCATCCTGCCTCCAGCTTGCCCTTTCTGCTTTATTATTGTTCAGTCACTAAGTCATGTCCAACTCTCTGAGACCCTGCCAAGCTCCCCTGTCCTTCACTATCTCCCGGAGTTTGCTCAGATTCATGTCCATTGAGCTGGTGATGCCATCTAACCATCTCATGCACTGCCACCTGCTTCTTTTGCCTTCAAATCTTTCCCAGCATCAGGGTCTTTTCCAATGAGTCAGCTCTTTGGATCAAGTGGCCAAAGTATATTGCCCTTTCTACTATCAATACCCAAATATGTTTCTCCTACGTCCGTGCACTTCCAGCTGTATGGAGGAATTTAAGCAGAGCTACCTCTGCTGCTTACAAAAACAGAGTCCATGTAAAAATACTGCACGATTTGGCTTCTGCCCACCTCAGCTGTCCAGACATCATTCTTCGTGCTCTTTCATGTCCTGTGACATGGTGATGGTTCCTTAGTGGTCTGTACGGTGCCTTTACATCTTTTCTTCTTCTTGAGCTGGAAAATGAACTTCTTCCTGTGCCCTTTCTTCTACTTGTGAAGCCCTAGTCACATGTAAACACCCAATTGAAATGTCTTCTGGTGTGTGAAGCTTTCCCTCAACCTACCCCAGCAGACCAGGTCACCCCAATCGTTGCACCGTCCCTAGTGTGCACATCTACACCAGTTGTTGCACTCTCCTGAGTGTGCACATCTGTGTGTAGCACATCATGTTGTAATCACTTGATCATCTCAGACCAGTCATCCTCACATTGCTATTCTGTGCGAACCACAGATACTAATTGTGAAATGTTCATGGAACAAGTGACTATGGGGTCACTTCCAGGTCACTCTTACCTTTTAAGATACGACATGGGTTATTTCTGGAACCACATTCACAAAATTCCTTTTAGTGGCCCACAGGCTGCTGGGCTGAAAAGAAGGCACCGCTCTGGAGCTTTCCAGTAATGCCACAGAGCCTCGGCACCTTGTGGATACCTTCACTAGCAAGACTCAGCAGGAGGTACTAACTTCCCTCGAGTCATATTGAAAGTGCTTTTTAAATGTAGAAATCATAGCCTGGTACCACTGTACCAGTGTTAATTGTTTCTGTGATGCATCATTTGCTTTTAATTGCAAAGATACGCATGTCTTGGTTCAATGCATGACTCTGTTTTGTTTATTTGGCCTAATTATTAAAACCATATCCTAAGAGCTGCTGGGGCTAATGTTAGAACTGGATGAGTCCCAAATTTAGTATTGAGTCCATAAAGCATTTTAGAAGTGCCTGGAACATACTGACACTCAAGAAATATTGGTTCCATCTGAATCTACGTTTCTGACCCTGGGTCACATTTCTAACCTCATTCTGAGAAGCCTGTGTAAGCGTATCTCGGACAGTTTGAGAGCCAGCAGTGACAGGTATCCAGCTCCACAGAGAAAAGGCACAATTTCAAAGGCTCTGGTGTTTCTGGGGAGATTCTGTATCATATTGTGCTGGTGTGACCACGTTAAAGCCAGCACCTTAGCTCTCAGGAGAGGGAGGCCCCTGACACGGGGAAGTTCCATTTGACTCCTAGAGACTGGAAACTACTGAGGGTAAAAAACACACCAAAATATCCCTATTGTGAAGAGAGTGAGGGAAGGTGGCAGATTTTGAGCTGACCAATTAATAAAGTTAATAATGACAGTTTTTGGTGGCAAGAGAAAGCATTTGGTTCGGTTTTCAGAGTTTAAAATTAAGGATTTTTAGAGCCTGCCTCAGCTTTGTTTCCAAGCTGCCCGGTTTGACATTGCCATCTGGGCACATCCACTGACTGAATTTATGGTTGCTCCAGGAGCAGCCCCACCCCAGTTCTGCGCATGCCCCACCCAGCGCTGCTTTTCTCTGTGTTCATCAAACGTTTGCCTTATTTGGAGAGCCCAGAAGCTTTGCAAAGGTTAGAATCTGTCAGTGTTTTGCGATTTTTTTTTGGAGGGGGCCAGTCTTTCTCATATCACCCTTCCTATCGTTTTAGATCATGTTTTGCTAATACAATGGGCTTTAACTTCAAAGTTGGAAATTCCTTGTTGCTTTATGACAGCACAGAAATTTCTATTTTAATCCCCTTTTAGTCTGGTTAAGGGGTGGCAGAGCAAAGGAACAAAATATTCATGTTAAAATATGGAGTGTATGCCTTCTGTATCCTAGAGCTGTTTTCCATATTATTTTTATTTATAATTTATGAGGGTTTCCCTGGTGGTTCAGTGACAAACAATCCATCTGCCAATGCAGGAGATGCAAGAGATGCAGGTTCAGTTCCTGGATGGGGAAGATCCCCTGGAGTAGGAAATGGCAACCCACTCCAGTATTCGTGCCTTGGAATATTCCATAGACAGAGGAGCCTGGCAGGGTACAGTCCATTGAGTCACAAGAGTCAGACATGACTGAGTGACTGAACAACAGCAGTCAATTGCTAGGATATCATAAGGACTGTCCCTCACCCCTTGCTCCCAGGCAAGTCTGATCACATCTCTCACCCTGCCTGCAGCCAAGTACCCACAAGAATGCAGGGGCTCCAAACACACACACACACACAGCCATCCTTCAATTTTTTATTTATGATCAAAATTTGTCGTAGAATATAAGAAAACCTATCCTGACAATCATGAGGGGAAGAACTGTGTTCTACTCACATGGGGACCACCATGAGCACTACGCCACTGGAATCCAGCAAGCCAGACGTCCCCAGCAGTCTCATTTTTAGCTAGCTCAGACAGCGATTTGATGCATCCGTTACCTTGAGAACATTCCCAAAGGTCTGCCTGTGCCCTACTGATGCAAATCAGTGGACAGAGGATGGCCAGCTCTCTCATTATCCAGCTAGGCAAGGGATGGTCTGGAACCCCTCATGTTCAAAAGACGTTTTTGCTTCCAAGGAAGAAAACCTTTTTTGTGTGTGTCTTTTTAAATTTATATTAACATGTAGTTGATTTACAACATTGTGTTAGTTTCTGCATCATCATCAGTTCAGTCGCTCAGTCACGTCCGACTCTTTGTGACCCCATGCACTGTAGCACACCAGGGTTCCTAATCCATCACCACCTCCTGGAGCTTATTCAAACTCATGTCCAGAGTCAGTGATGCCATCCAACCATCTCATCCTCTGTCGACCCCTTCTCCTCCTGCCATCAATCTTTCCCAGCATCAGGGTCTTTTCCAATGAGTCAGCTTTAGCATCAGGTAGCCAAAGGGTTGGAGTTTCAGCTCTAGCATCAGTCCTTCCAATGAATATTCAGGACTGATTTCCTTTAGGATGGACTGGCTGAATCTCCTTGCAGTCCAAGGGACTCTCAAGAGTCTTCTCCAACACCATAGTTCAAAAGCATCAATTCTTCGGTGCTCAGCTTTCTTTGTAGTCCAGCTCTCACATCTATACATGACTACTGGAAAAACCATAGCTTTAACTAGACTGACCATTATTGACAAAGTAATGTCTTTGCTTTTTAATATGCTAGATTGGTCATAGCTTTTCTTCCAAGGAGCAAGTGTCTTTTAATTTCATGGCTGCAATTAACATCTGCAGTGATTTTGGAGCCCAAAATAATAAAGTCTCTCACTGTTTTCATTGTTTCCTCATCTGTTGCCATGAAGTGATGGGACCAGATGCCATGATCTTCGTTTTCTGACTGTTGAGCTTTAAGCCAACTTTTTCACTCTCCTCTTTCACTTTCATCAAGAGGCTCTTTAGTTATTTTTCACTTTCTGTCATAAGGGTGGTGTCATCTGCATATCTGAGGTTATTGATATTTCTCCCAGCAATCTTGATTCCAGCTAGTGCTTCATCTAGCCCAGCATTTCTCATGATGTACTCTGGATAAAAGATAAATAAGCAAGGTGACAATATACAGCCTTGACATACTCCTTTCCCGATTTGGAACCACTCTGTTTTTCCATGTCCAGTTCTAACTGTTCCTTCTTAACCTGCATTCACATTTCTCAGGAGGCAGGTCAGGTGGTCTGGTATTCCCATCTCTTGAAGAATTTTCCACAGTTTGTTGTGATCCACACACTCAAAGGCTTTGGCATAGACAAAAAAGCAGAAGTAGATGTTTTCCTGGAACTCTCTTGCTTTTTTGACGATCCAGCAGATGTTGGCAATTTGATCTCTGGTTCCTCTGCCTTTTCTAAATCCAGCTTGAACATTTGAAAGTTAATGGTTCACATAATGTTGAAGCCTGGCTTGGAGAATTTTGAGCATTACTTTACTAGCATGTGAGATGAATGCAACTGTGTGGTAGTCTGAGCATTCTTTGGCATTGCCTTTCTTTGGGGTTGGAATGAAAACAGACCTTTTCCTGTCCTGTGTCACTGTACAGCAAAGTGAGGCATTTATGTCAACACATATACATATATTCACTGTTTTTGGATTCTGTTCCCATGTAGGTCATTACAGAGTATTGTGTAGAGTCCCCTGTACTGTACAGTAGGTTCTTATTAGTTCTTTGTTTTACACATGCCACTCAGTTGCCTTATACATAGTAGTGTGTATATGTCAAAATACATACAATCTCCCAATTTATCCCTGTTCACCCTTCCCCTTTGGTAACCATAAATTTTTTTCTACATATATGACTCTATTTCTGTTTTGTAAATAGGTTCATTTGTACCATTTTTTTAAGATCCAATATTTAAGCGATGGACTTTCCTGGTAGCTCAGCTGGTAAAGAATCCTCCTGCAATGCAGGACACCCCAGTTCAATTCCTGGATCAGGAAGTTCCCCTGAAGAAGGCATAGGTTACCCACTCCAGTATTCTTGGGCTTCCCTGGTGGCTTAGCTGGTAAAGAATCCACTTGCAGTGCGGGTGACCTGGGTTCGATTCCTGGGTTGGAAGATCCGCTGGAGAAGGGAATGGCTACCCACTCCAGTATTCTTGCCTGAGAATCCCCAGGGACAGAGGAGCCTGGCAGGCTATAAGTCCATGGGGTCAGAAAGAGTTGGACACAACTGAGCGAGTAAGCACAGCATAGCACAGTATTCCACAGTATATATGGTATATACAGACCACATTTTCTTTATCCATTCCTCCATCACTGGTCATTTAAGTTGTTTCTATGACTAGTTATTTGAAAAGGTAAATGTGCCCCAATGTCCATTGAAATGATTTTTAATCCATGTTATATGCTATGGAAACAGTACCTTTCTATTAAAAAAATATTTTGGGGACTTCCTTGGTGGTCTAGTGGGCTGAGACTCTGTGGTCCCCATGCAGGGGGGGCCTGGGTTTGATCACTGATCAGGGAACTGGATCCCATATGCTGCAGCTAAGACCCAGGGCAGCCAAATAAAAATTTTTTTAATGCTCTCTTTAAATATCTATATATTTTGGAAACCAGGAGAAAGACCAAATAAATGGAAGGTGAAAGTCTTCAAATTTTGTTTAATATTTTATGTATTACACATTCTGACTATAACCACAGATGCTAGAACTTTAAAGTAATCTTGAGCAGTCTCCTGATTCATCTGCTCTACTTTTGTACCATCACACAGCATGTATTTTAATCCTTCTATTTATTCTGCAGGAAAGTTTATTATAAAACTTTCCTTTAGTTTATAGATTACCAAATGCCATCACAAATAAAGTATTTTCCCCATAGCAAGTCCAGACCCTTCTTGTGTTATATAAATCCGTTTTTTTAAATCTTCTTAAATACCATTAAGTTACTCCATCCATACCTAAACTTCCTACTCATCTGTTTCTCCATTTTTTCTGGCAAAAACACCATTCAGTTCAGTCGCTCAGTTGTGTCCGACTCTTTGCGACCCCATGAATTGCAGCACGCCAAGCCTCCCTGTCCATCACCAGCTCCCGGAGTTCACTCAAACTCATGTCCATCGAGTCGGTGATGCCATCCAGCCATCTCATCCTCTGTCATCCCCTTCTCCTCCTGCCCCCAATCCCTCCCAGCATCAGTCTTTTCCAATGAGTCAACTCTTCGCATGAGGTGGCCAAAGTACTGGAGTTTCAGCTTTAGCATCATTCCTTCCAAAGAAATCCCAGGGCTGATCTCCTTCAGAATGGACTGGTTGGATCTCCTTGCAGTCCAAGGGACTCTCAAGAGTCTTCTCCAACACCACAGTTCAAAAGCATCAATTCTTTGGCACTCAGCTTTCTTCACAGTCCAACTCTCACATCCATACATGACTACTGGAAAAACCATAGCCTTGACTAGATGGACCTTTGTTGGCAAAATAATGTCTCTGCTTTTAAATATGCTGTCTAGCTTGGTCATAACTTTCCTTCCAAGGAGAAAGCATCTTTTAATTTCATGGCTGCAGTCACCATCTGCAGTGATTTTGGAGCCCAAAAAAATAAAGTCTGACACTGTTTCCACTGTTTCCCCATCTATTTCCCATGAAGTGATGGGACCAGATGCCATGATGTTCGTTTTCTGAATGTTGAGCTTTAAGCCAACTTTTTCACTCTCCTCTTTCACTTTCATCAAGAGGCTTTTGAGTTCCTCTTCACTTTCTGCCATAAGGGTGGTGTCATCTGCATATCTGAGGTTATTGATATTTCTCCCGGCAATCTTGATTCCAGCTTGTGCTTCTTCCAGCCCAGCATTTCTCATGATGTACTCTGCATATAAGTTAAATAAGCAGGATGACAATATACAGCCTTGACGTACTCCTTTTCCTATTTGGAACCAGTCTGTTGTTCCATGTCCTGTTCTAACTGTTGCTTCCTGACCTGCATATAGGTTTCTCAAGAGGCCGGTCAGGTGGTCTGGTATTCCCATCTCTTTCAGAATTTTCCACAGCTTATTGTGATCCACACAGTCAAAGGCTTTGGCATAGTCAATAAAGCAGAAATAAATGTTTTTCTGGAACTCTCTTGCTTTTTCAATGATCCAGCGGATGTTGGCAATTTGATCTCTGGTTCCTCTGCCTTTTCTAAAACCAGCTTGAACATCAGGAAGTTCACAGTTCACGTATTGCTGAAGCCTAGCTTGGAGAATTGTGACATTACTTTACTAGCGTGTGAGATGAGTGCGATTGTGCGGTAGTTTGAGCATTCTTTGGCATTGCGTTTCCTTGGGGTTGGAATGAAAACTGACCTTTTACAGTCCTGTGGCCACTGCTAAGTTTTCCAAATTTGCTGGCATATTGAGTGCAGCACTTTCACAGCATCATCTTTCAGGATTTGAAATAGCTCAACTGGAATTCCATCACCTCCACTAGCTTTGTTCGTAGTGATGCTTTCTAAGGCCCACTTGACTTCACATTCCAGGATGTCTGGCTCTAGGTGAGTGATCACACCATCGTGATTATCTGGGTCGTGAAGATCTTTTTTGTGCAGTTCTTCTGTGTATTCTTGCCACCTCTTCTTCATATCTTCTGCTTCTGTTAGGTCCATACCATTTCTGTCCTTTATCGAGCCCATCTTTGCATGAAATGTTCCCTTCGTATCTCTAATTTTCTTGAAGAGATCTCTAGTCTTTCCCATTCTGTTGTTTTCCTCTATTTCTTTGCACTGATCGCTGAGGAAGGCTTTCTTATCTCTCCTTGCTATTCTTTGGAACTCTGCATTCAGATGCTTGTATCTTTCCTTTTCTCCTTTGCTTTTCGCTTCTCTTCTTTTCACAGCTATTTGTAAGGCCTCCCCAGACAGCCATTTTGCTTTTTTGCATTTCTTTTCCATGTGGATGGTCTTGATCCCTGTCTTCTGTACAATGTCATGAACCTCTGTCCATAGTTCATCAGGCACTCTATCTATCAGATCTAGTCCCTTAAATCTATTTCTCACTTCCACTGTATAATCATAAGGGATTTGATTTAGATCATACCTGAATGGTTTAGTGGTTTTCCTTACTTTCTTCAATTTCAGTCTGAATTTGGCAATAAGGAGTTCATGATCTGAGCCACAGTCAGCTCCCAGTCTTGTTTTTGCTGACTGTATAGAGCTTCTCCATCTTTGCCTGCGAAGAATATAATCAGTCTGATTTTGGTGTTGACCATCTGGTGATGTCCATGTGTAGAGTCTTCTCTTGTGTTGTTGGAAGAGGGTGTTTGCTATGACCAGTGCGTTCTCTTCGCAAAACTCTGTTAGCCTATGCCCTGCTTCATTCCATATTCCAAGGCCAAATTTTCCTGTTACTCCAGGTGTTTCTTGACTTCCTACTTTTGCATTCCAGTCCCCTATAATGAAAAGGACATCTTTTTTGGGTGTTAGTTCTAAAAGGTCTTATAGGTCTTCATAGAACCATTCAACTTCAGCTTTTTCAGCATTACTGGTTGGGGCATAGACTTGGATTACTGTGATATTGAATGGTTTGCCTTGGAAACGAACAGAGATCATTCTGTCGTTTTTGAGATTGCATCCAAGTACTGCATTTCGGACTCTTTTGTTGACCATGGTGGCTACTCCATTTCTTCTAAGGGAGTCCTGCCCGCAGTAGTAGATATAATGGTCATCTGAGTTAAACTCACCCATTCCAGTCCATTTTAGTTCGCTGATTCCTAGAATGTTGACATTCACTCTTGCCATCTCTTGTTTGACCACTTCCAATTTGCCTTGATTCATGGACCTGACATTCCAGGTTCCTATGCAATATTGCTCTTTACAGCATTGGACCTTGCTTCCATCACCAGTCACATCCTGTTTTTGCTTTGGCTCCATCCCTTCATTCTTTCTGGAGTTATTTCTCCACTGATCTCCAGTAGCATGTTGGGCACCTACTGACATGGGGAGTTCCTCTTTCAGTATCCTATCATTTTGCCTTTTCATACTGTTCATGGGGTTCTCAAGGCAAGAATACTGAAGTGGTTTGCCATTCCCTTCTCCAGTGGACCACATTCTGTCAGATCTCTCCACCATGACCTGCCCGTCTTGGGTTGCCCCACGGGCATGGCTTAATTTCATTGAGTTAGACAAGGCTGTGGTCCTAGTGTGATTAGATTGACTAATGTTCTGGGATTATGGTTTCAGTGTGTCTGCCCTCTGATGCCCTCTTGCAACACCTACCGTCTTACTTGGGTTTCTCTTACCTTGGACGTGGGGTATCTCTTCACGGCTGCTCCAGCAAAGCGCAGCCGCTGCTCCTTACCTTGGATGAGGGGTATCTCCTCACTGCCGCCCCTCCTGACCTTGAACATGGAGTGGCTCCTCTTGGCCCTCCTGTGCCTGCGCAGCCACCGCTAAATCAAATCAGCACTTAGAAGGTACAGGTACAGTTTACAGGTAATCTGTTCCAGGGTATAGATGTGTGGCTCAGATGGTATTTGAGATAACTTAAGGGCACAGGGCCCTGGCATTAAATAGTATTGAATCACCTGGTGAAAAGGTAATTCTCTCTCAGTTATCTTTCAATCCTTCTGATTTCATTTAGAAGGGTCTCTATTTCATTCTGGCTTGTCTTTGTACATGCATACTAAGTCAGTCAGTTTTGTCCAGCTCTACATGCATGTCTTTAGTGCCCCTCTAATTCTAACACTCGTACTTACCACATACAGAGCAGGCTTCGGAATCAAACGGGCAAACGTGTCTATTGAATATTTATCCAGATCAATTAGTTTTCATTGTTATTTGTTTTTGTGATTATCTTTTATTAATATATTCCATTTAGGAGAGTTTATAAACCTTGTAAGTTTTCCTTTAAATATATTTATTTAAGGAAAAAAAGTGAATTGACTAAAAAAATTATTTAAAAAGCATGTAGCATGTGACAGGAGTGAATTAGGACTTTTGACTTTTGTAGAAACTTTGTCGGAGAAGGCAATGGCACCCCACTCCAGTGTTCTTGCCTGGAGAATCCCAGGGACGGGGGAGCCTAGTGGGCTGCCGTCTATGGGGTCTCACAGAGTTGGACACGACTGAAGCGACTTAGCAGCAGCAGCAAGCACTTTGTATTTGTATCCTTCGTCCATGATATTCTTCTGACTGCCTATACATCACAGGAAAGAACTCATTTAGTAACATGTGTTTTCTCACAGTGAAAATCTTTTTGTTTATATTGAGGCTTAACCAAAAAAATAGTTCTGGTTTGTTGAGAGACAACATAAGTGACCTTAAATCATGTACTGCCACAAGCTTATTGAGTCAAACATGATTTATCTCTGATATCTTTTAAAGACATAATGGAAACAGAACTGGTCTTGAACACTTGGTAGACTTACTTAGTAGGGCACAGCGGTTATTGCCTTTGGACTTCTCTGGTGGTCCAGTGCTTAAGAATTCACCTGCCAGTGCAGGGGACACAGGTTTGATCCTGGTTCAGGAAGATTCCATATGCCGGGGGGTATTGGGGGTGGCCACTAAACTGGTGGGCCACAACTACTGAAGCCCACAGGCTCCAGAGCCCGTAGTCTGTGACAGGAGAAGCTACTGCAGTTAAGAAGCCCACGCACCGTACTAGAGAGTAGCTCCCACTCGCTGCAACTCGATGAAGCCTGCACACAGCAACGAAGACCCAGCGCAACCAAAAACAACAAATAAATAATTTTTTAAAATGCAGTTAAATTTTCCGAGTCTTTGTTAATCCCATCTACAGAAAAGAGTTAGTAACTCTCATTTAGGATGTTGTTTCAAAGATTAAATGGTCTCCACAAATATTTACTGGGCCCCTCCTATGTGCTAGGCTCTTTTTTAAGTGCTACAAATACCACAGTGAACAAAATGTAAGCTTACCACTCTTGTGCACCTTTGGTCTTAAATGGAGCTGAATATTTCTTTCCTGGTTCTTAAGTCATTGAAACAGTGTTGCCTGGGAGTGGATTAGAACTGAATTTCTTGTACCCCTACTTCTGAAGTAATTGCTCCTCTTGCTGCTACAGATTTTGAGTCACAATTAGCTGCCAAAGGTAACTTAGAGATTCAACAAGGCCTTTCATAGATTTTTTTAATCTTTTCTTTAGTCATAAGACTTTAGCTACATGCAGAGAAACATTTATACTTGCTGTAAATATTTTACATTATTTTTACTTTTGTTAATATGTAATGTTTATCAGTAAACATAATTTGCATTATAAAATTTTAGAAAAGAGGATATATGTTCTTTAGTGCATGAAAATTCTACATAATAAGCTGTTACTACTCTCATATAGAATTTGCCCCTGGTCAAAACTGGCGTGGGCACAGCTAGCCACAGAAAGATCTTTTGTCCTCGCTGATGGAAGAAATAGCTCCTTTTTAATGGCGATGATGCCAGAAATGAAGTGACCTGGAGAGATTTTCGTTTTTCAAAGAGGTTTTGTTTTTTTTTTTTTTTTGGCCTGGCATCACCAAAGGACATCTTAACCTTTCCAGGTTTGACATCTGATGATCAGCAAATAGGCTTGGTAAAATAATGTTAACTGGGTAAAAATATTCAGATTAGTGGTTGGAACTTATACAAATTTATGGAAAAATGAGTGAATTTTTACTAAGTGTGATGCAATGGAGTAAGAAGTAGAGCTTAGATATATTTAATATTAAAAAGTCAAAAATAATATCATTTTATAACCCACACAGACTATTAGAGTCACCACTATCTTTAGAGTAAACATTTGATTTGCAGGGATTTTTCTTCTACGTGGGATCTGAGAAGTCTCAGCCTTATTGCTAACTATATTTTTGACTTTTTACATGAAATCACTATAGTAGAACTATTTTTGGCATCTCAAATTGTTGGTGAAATTCCAGGCCAACATTATCTGAGGTGACTAAATTATACTGGGGAAAAAAAACAATGAAATAGGTCTTTAAAATACGTACCATCTCTGTATTAACACGTGTACATTTTGTGTGGTTCCCTTTAGAGCTAATTATACTAATTATTTAAAACAATAACAGAGAAACAAAGGATAAGGAAATATAAAGCCACCCAACTATGGAGTCACCCACCTGACATTATAGGCATACCATAGTCTAATTGCCATGTATTGGCAGTCAGAATAATTATGTAGAAGAGAAAGTTTAAAGCAAAGAATTGCCAGTGTCTTATCATTTCTTACAATATCCTGTTTTTTCTATGAATGTAAACAGTGAGTTGCTCCAAAGATGTTCCCTTCGCTATCCCCACTGTGTCTTTCCTGCCCAGGTCTACCTGTCACCTGGTTCCATTTTGTGACAGTACTTATTAGAGTTTGAAAATCATAACATACAGTTTCCTGCCTTTTCCTAGAACATGCAAACTATACAGCAAGAGCAGAACAAAGCCTCTTTCATGACCATTAAGGAGTATCCTCAATAGAATTCAAAGTTGCTGGTGGTTCAGTTATCAGTTCCACCGTCTTCTTACTCTTGGAAAACTCTCCAGTGAAGGAAGGTAAATTTATATCCTGAGTCAGTTTTACCTAAGAAGCTCTTTTTCCCTTGTGTCTTTCCACCAAATTTCAATGTCAGAAGTGCTTGACCTTCCTTTCTTCTTACCATATGGAGGGGAAAAGTTTTATCCCTATCCTGGCCCACTGAACTGAGAATCTAGAGTGGCCACTGGGTTCAAAAAACAAGTGGAGATATTCCATGCAACTTCTTTGGAGTGCCTCGTCCAACATCGTATCTAAATCCATGCACTGCTGGTACAAGCCAGAACATCCTTTCTGCAAGCTAATATGGCCTTCTTTTCTAACCTGCTGCTGGTTCACACATAATTTGGCATTATGTATCAACAGCCTTAAAATCATAACCTTTGACTGTAAGAAAATAATTTAAATCACTATGTTGTACACCTGACACCAATATAATGTATTGTAAATCATCAATACATCAGTTAAGAAATAACAAGAATTTCTACAGAAGATATTGATTTAAAATGAATATCTTTAAAATTATTTAAATTAAAATTATTCAAGCAAAAATTGAAAAATCTTATACTACTTAATGACCAAGAATAAAAATCAGTTAAATAAGTGTTGGTACACAGAATTCCCTGGTGATCCAATGGTTAGGACTCAGTGCTTTCACTCCTGGGGCCTGGGTTCCATCCCTTATCAGAAAACTAAGATCCTGCAAGCCATGTTGTGAGGTCAAAAATAAATAGATGGATAGATAGAAAAATGTTGATCCATCCATAAAATGGAGTTTTCAGCAGCTCTGGTCAGGGTTTATGTTCTAAAATTATTTCTAAAATTTCATATCAAAAATTCTTATGCTGTAATTCCAAATAAAATGGGATGCACGGTATGATCTTAATTGTGTATAAATAATATGAACAAAAAGTTGAGGGGGGAAGGACGTATAGCAAAATATGAACAGTGGTTGTTTTTATTCCTTTATTATATTCTAGTTTGTTCCCTTTACATCTTTCTATAATTTCCTGTAATGAGAATAAAGAAAATACAGTTTTAAAAACTAAGATGCAGAAGAAAAACCAGGGGAGCAATTGCCGGACTACATGTTTTCATGTCCATTCTACCACTTAGACAAGCCATATACTGGTCAGTGCTGAGGCACTTTTACTAGGAAATAACACTATCCTTTCTCCTAGTGATGGCAAAACAGCTGTTGAGGGCTGATGCTAAGAACCTGTGTCACCTGGTCTCTGTTCTTTTGCAGCACACAACGGTTTTGCCCTTTATATTAATCGAGATGAGGACATCACACCACGCGTATCCCAGCAGGAGCAGCGGACTGGCCGCCATATGTACCTTCTCTGTTGGCTATATATTATGGTAAGGATGGTGCCTGCCGGGCTTTCGTATTGTATTAGATTTTGTGCTGCTAAATTTGGGCACATATTTCATTATGGATATAATCACTAACAGATTCACACTGTGTGCCTCATTTGGTCCAAGACCTGGGCTTTGTCTCATTTCCCCAGATGCTTATATTTTTAGAAAGTATATGCCA